>NC_140500.1:23222088-23822088 GCF_964271855.1 Acomys minous
AAGTAAGAATTATGTAGTAAGCAATTGTTTTTTGAGAATGCACTTGGTGTATATCAGGACATTAATTGGATGGACTAGTTTTCCCTTGTGCACAAATCAATCAAAGCCTCCAGGGAGAATCACAAGGGCTCCACACTTAGTAAACAGTGTCTGCTCTGCCAGCTGTGTGCCTGTGGGAGAGGAGGAAGGAGAAACACCCAGGGGTTATTTTGGACTGTGGAAACAAGTTCACCGGAGTTTGCCTAATAGAGCTCTGAAGGGACACTTACGTCATTCATAACCAGTCTTATGCATGAGTGTCCACACACCCCCACACACATACTCACACATATGTACGTTATGTGTGTGTGTCCATAATTGTACCAATATTAATTGAAAGCTTCCAGGGCCAGGTACTATACAATTCTTGGGAGACAGAATTAGCCAAACACAGTCCGCCTGGGCTCCAAATACTGCCCAGAGGAGAGCTTTTCGAGAGTGAAGATTTGAACGAGATTCTGGGTCTTCATGGGTGAACCAAAGGCCCCATGGTGTGGATCAAATTAAGCATTCATTGTTTCACTGCGCATCACTGCTTAAATGGATGTGTTTTAAAAGAAAATTGTGCACAACAAGACCTTGAAGCAATTCCTCATAGTGTTGAAGTAACTTTCTTTCCCATGAAAGGAAAACACATCTGGATTCACTCCACGGAGGGCTCATTAATTGGCACCTTCTTGCTTCCACCCCACATGGATACTATTTTCATTCTCCTCTGGGGAGCAGAGAGTCCCAATCTAAAATTGCTGATAATAAGGATAATAAGCTCAGAGCCATCCTGGGAGGAACAGACAGAAAACAGTTTCCTGGCCTCTCTCCCTGTTGGCTGTTGGAGAGGGAGAATCCGAGAGTGGGCGGGGCTTCCTGAAGACCTCCTCTGCTCTGAAGTCCAGGGGGCCTTTCTGGCTGCTGCTCCCTCGACGTTACAGACGTTTTATCGGGCTCAAAACACCACCCTTGGACCAGCAACGAGTTCCACCTGGGAATTTGATTCAAGCACTATCCAAATTCTTAGACCAATGGATCACAGACCCTGGGACTGGGACCTAGGAAAATGTCTTTTACCATTGTGCCGTGTTTCCATTGCTAGTAAATTAATGGAGACAAAGGCTGCGCTCTCCCACAGGCTGTAGAGTAGCCAAGGTTAGCTGTCTGGATGAGCAGTTGCGGCGCGAGGGGCCATAAGCTCCCCACCAATTAAGAGCTCCAAGCACAAAGGCTGTTGAGAGGGTCTGTGGGAGCAGAAGCAGAGGAATGACTGGAGGGCACGGAAGGCCGACAGAAAGGCGGGGGTGGGGGGGGGGGAGGACGGGCGGGGGGGGGGGACGGACTTCTGCTCCTGTGCTCTTCCTTGAGATGCCGCACTGAGGCCTGGGGCTCAGGAAGAACATTTGGGGAAACGGTGGTTGCCATGCCATTCTGATGGGTTTTATAGTGTGAGCGGGGAAAAGAGTAACAATGATGAAAGGGTGACGGGACAAAATGGCTCTTCCTGCTGTGGTCAGGTCCACAAGGTCCTGAGGTGGGGGATATTGAGAAAGGAGGGATTAGCTGTCCCCACAGCAGTGATTGAGGGTTTGAGTTAGGGCCGAGTGTGGTGGCACGTGCCTGGCATCTCTGCCTTCAGCCCTACACTGCCTCTTCTGACCCCTCAAGTCTAGTGTGGTGGCACAAAACAGCCACAGGTCGTATATAGATGGGCTATTCATACGCCTCAAAACTTTACTTACAAAATAGATGACAGGCTGGGTTTGATCATTGGGTCCCAGCCCCAAACCTGTATATTTTCTGTCTTAAGCACTTCGTTTAATATTACTGCTAATATTATTAATTAATAATTGTTTTATTTTTATCTTTAGATCTATATCATATTTATTCACATTATATTTGTTGATTTTAAATTATTAATTAATTATTAATGCTGTTAGTAAAACAATATTCCTGACTTAATTTTTTTCTTAATGCTTGAGATAGAGTCTTACTATATAGCCCAAGATGACCTTGAACTTGAAATCCTCTCCCCTTAGCCTGGGATTACAAATATGGCCTAAGAAGCATATTTAAAATTGTTATCAAAAGGTTTTTTTTTTACATTTACTTATTTGTTGTACACACACACACACACACACACCGGCAAAAGCGCACACACAGAGGCCAGAGGACAAGCTTTGGGAGTTGGTCCTCTCTCTCCACCCATGTGGATTCTGGGAATTAAAGTCAGGTCATCAGGTTTGATGGCAAGCTCCCTTATCAGCTGAGCCATCTCCACAGACCAAGCAGCATTATTATTATTTTTGTTTTGTTTTCCTGAGACAGGGTTTCTCTGTGTAGCCTTGACTATCCTCGAACTCACAGCAATCTGCCTGCCTCTGCCTCCCAAGTGCCGGGATTAAAGGCGTGCGCCACCGCTGCCACCACCACCCAGATGCATTATATTAGGATGATGGATTATTCAACCAAAGCTGTATCATTGGGCACTGTTTAGACTAAACATTGTGTTCTCAGGATCTTACTCCAACTTGCCTCCTCTGGTAATGGCCTCTGCTTTCTTTGTGAGTTTCCCCTTCCTAGCTCTATGGGCCTCAGCCTGGGTCGCCAGTCATAGTACCCTCTCGGCCCAGCCTTGGGATGAACAGGAGGTGCAGGCCCTCCTCAGCACAGCACCTTGGTCACCATGACTGATTCAGAGTGAAGCAACTGAGTGGAGGAGCAAAGCTTTTGTCACTTGGAGCCGCAGAACCAGAAGACCCAGTGGCCATCTTCTTTACCTCGTGGAGGAAAGCCTCAGTGTACAACACAGAACAGTCTTGCCTGAGAGTGGGGGCTCTGGAGACGTGAGTCCTGGCAGCCTAAGCCCAGTCATAAGTAGCCTTCGTGGTGCTGGCTCTTTCCATTCTTTCTCCCCAGTTACTGGAAGCCTCCTTTGTTTAAGTTGTTTTGATATGGCTCAGTCACTGGTCCAGGAAAGCATCCTCGCTGATTTATAGCCCATATAACCTGCACTGTAAAGAACACAGAAGACATGACGTCGCTGCATCCCCTCCTCCCTCCCCCAGTAAGATGTAGTCCTCAACTAGGAGATGCAGAGGCAAAGAACGTACGTGCCTTAAAGGCTTTTGCTGCGTGTGGCCAAGTTGCTCTTAGCAGGCTGTACGATGTATTCTTTTCTCCAGACCTATATGTGTGTCCCTCTTTGCACACAGTCACACCAATACTAAGAAGCATTTAAAATTTAAAGGCTCCTAATTAGGGGTTGATGATGGAGCTGGCTTTGTTGATAGCATATTTGCCTAACATGAACAGAGTCCTGGGTTCGATCCCCAGAACCACACTTACCAGGCATCTAGAAAGAAACACAGAAGTTCCTAATTAGATAAAGGATTATTGCTTTCCTTCCCTTCCCTCCTTCCTTTTATCTCTTTCTCTTCCTCCTCCTCCTCCCCCTTCTCTTCCCCCCTCCTTCTCCTTCTGAGACAGTATCTCATGCAGTCCCTTCTGGCTTCAAACTCAAAATTCAGTCAAGGCTGACCTTACATTTCTGATCCTCCTGCCTCTCCCTCCAAGGGCTGGGCTTTCTGGCACGAGCTACCACATGGGGCTACATTTGTCACCCTGTACTCACACTGCTGGGTGTCTGTGTTCCCCAGTATGCTTAACAGAATGATGACGAATCAAGGGAGGCCAGAGGAGAATATAAACTTGAAATGAACCCCAAAACAAAAGGGGGTGTCCAGGACATGTTCTGCTGTTCTAGAATACTCAGCCTCTCCCCAAACTAGTGTTAAGGACTGGTTGGGCCACTGTGAAAGCTAAGAAAGGGAACGGTGGCCCTACCTTGTTCTACCTCCTCAACCTAAGGTGTGGTAGCTGATTGGCCAATGTCCATCTTTGCTGTACACCCTACCTGGGTATTTAGGATTTAAGTGGGGGGAATATCAGGACCAAAGTCCTTGTTCTTGATCCTGGGGACTCTGCCTCACTCACAAAGATGCAGGCTCCACTTCTACTGCGAACCCTGCTCCTAGTGTTGGTGACAGCCGACTTCCTTCTGTGAATGTCACAGTTGATTGAGGAGGGGGCAGATGGTTTTCTCTAGCATAAATGCGGACAAGGGAAAAAAAGCCCATGGCTTGCTTTAATTTGTCTTCTCTCTTTTTTTTCCTTTATTCTTTTCTTTAAAAAAGGCTGAAACACTAAAGTGGAGCTTAACAAGCTTACTATTAAAATGTGGGAGTGTGTCAGGCTCTTGGTATCCTGTTCTCAGTGACAGTCCTAATCAAGTCCTTGATACTCAGCCATGCTTGCGCTGTCAGTGGTGGCCGCTGCGGAAGTGGGGAGGTTTAGGGCAGGGCACTGAGGTCTGCACTGTGTGTCTCTTTCTCTCTCTCTCTCTCTCACTCTTTCTTTCTTTCTTTCTTTTTTTTAAAATCAAAAATAAGGTTCGTGAAGGCAGGAGCTAGCCCTGCTTAGCTCGCCTCTGGAAGCTTCTAAGGGAAGGATTGGCTTCTCATTGAAGAATGAATCATCACAGCTCTGAAATCCCCCCCCCCCACCTACTTTGTAGAAAGCGCTTGATAACAAAGCCAGCCCAGCTTGCCTTCCCCTCCACTCAGAAGGTTTGTTTTGATCTGAGCCCTGGGAAGTGCAATGTAAAATTCACTATTACCCTAGAGAGCAAGGAAGGACAAGACATCGAAGTTGCTGGAACATTTTAGATTGAAGAACTTCCTCTCCCTCTCCCTCTCCCCCTCCTTCTCCCCTCTCCTTTAGTGTTTGGCTTGAACCTCTGATCGTTTGTTCATTTTAATTTTGTGAGGCGGGCTGGAGCGGTTAAGAGTACTGACAGCTCTTCCAAAGGACCCAGGTTCAATTCCCAGCACCCATATGGCAGTTCACAACTGTCTGTAACTCCAAGATCTGATGCCCTCACACAGACATACATGCAGGCAAAACACCAATGCACATACAATAAAAAAATAAATAAATTATTTAAAAAAATGTGAGGAATACTGCTCTGAGGCCAGAGTACAGTGGTATGGTTTTATACTGTATGGTCCTCACCTTTCTCTCACATTATAAAGAAAACCCTCCCTCTCCACAACCTAATGGGGTTTTCCCGACTCAGAAATAAGTGTGAGGAAATAAAACAGGCGAGGAGAGATTCTGGGAGGGCACACCTTCTTTGCTAATTATGCCCGGTTCTTTGCTAGTCTTTTTCAGATCTGTCACCATGAACAGCAACCTCATTCCAGTAAAAGAACAAGGTAAGAATTTAACCCAGAAGAGGGAAGGTTCTGGAACCACTGAGAGCGAAGAAGAGGAGGCTATGCGGGGCTGTGGGCTGTAGAACAAGGGTAGGGAGGAACACCCGGCCCCGACTGTGTGGGAAACAGCATAAGGGACCCATTTGAGCCTTACAGTCACAAGTCACTTGGAGTAACACTCCCAAGAGATGGCTGCATTTGCTCATGTTTAAAAAGACTTCAGGCTAGAGAGATGGCTCAGTGGTTAAGAGATATTGTTGTTCCAGAGGACCCTGGTTCAGTTCCCATCACCCATGTGGCAGCTCACAGCCATCTGTAACTTCAGCCCAGGGGGATTTGGCACACTCCTCTGACAGCAGCAGGCACTGCATGCACATGATGCATGCACATACATGCATGCAGGCCAAATTTCATACACATAACATTAATAACTGTGAAAGGAAAAAAATTTAAAAACTTTCTCTTCAGGATTGATACCAAATGGCTTTGCAGTCCAAACATTAAGGCATTAGGACATGTAGCTCAGTGGTTGGGCTTTTGGGTTCTGTCCCTAGCATGTACACAGACAGACAGACAGACAGACAGACAGACAGATGATAGGTAAAACAAGGGTGTGCTTAATAAAAAAAAATGAGAATATCCATTTCCACTATCTTTTTAAAACTTAAGAGGCAGTGCCTCTTAACTGAAGGTGGCAAGATGCCTTTAATCCCAGCACCGGGGAGGCAGATGCAGGCAGATATCTGAGTTCAAGCTCAGACTGGCTTAATTGCAGGACATCCAAGACTACACAGAGAAACACTGTGGGGGAAAACAAAAATGAAGAGGCGAGCTAATAAATAAGGCAATTTATAAAGCACTCAGCTTTCTTCTGGCAGCGTTAAAGGTGGGGAATTAAAAGAATGGGAACATGTGGCAAATATACGTCAGCATTTCTCCATCTCAATCCTTAACACTGTACATCTCCCTAAAATCTATTTGTGTGTGCTGCTGGAGACAGAAGCCGGGGTCTGCCCCGTGCCAGGCAAGCACTGCCCCATGGAGCCACACTCTGGTCATACGTTTTTATAGTGGGTTTGGTTTTCTTTGGGCAAGTTGTGGGTTTTTCCGTGTTTAGTCCTTACCCCTTGGATGCCCCAGTATTGTCTTCGGGTGTGCTCAAGAGGAACTTAAATACAGAAAGGGCATTTTTTTCCTGTTTTCTGTCTCTATGGACTCAGCGGTTCCTTTCCCTGTGTGCTTTTTACTGATCAGCAGTCATAATTACGTTCTTTACCAACTTAGAGACTTTTAGTTTCTTTTTCCTATTCCCAAGATCCCTGCTTCAGCAGAGTTAGGTATACTATGAGTTTCAATGTCAAAACTGCAAGGGCAGTCTGAGGCAGAGCTTAGACTCTGCTGCCCCCTGGAGGCTGACCATTAGCTACCCCTGTTACACTTTCTTTCCTAGGCCCAGATGGTTTGGTGGGAGGGCTTGTTAGAAGGCTTGGTTTCTCGGCTAAATTTATTCCTTTCCCTCCATATTCCATTTACATAGATCCTTCTCTATCAAAAACTGACATTAACAAAAGGACAGGGTGATTTTATACTTGGGAGGTAGAGATGAGGCAGGAAGATCAGAAGTTCGAGGCCAACCTCAACTACAGAGTGACATGAGACGCCATCTCACTTCTCCACCCTCAAGTAAATAAAGAACACAGCATTTTACACTCAGACCATGAAACACGAAATACAGCTGGAATGGGCCAGTGAGATGGCTCAGTGAATAAAGGAGCTTGCTGCCAAGCCTGACGACCCAAGTTCTTCAGTCCGTGAGGGCACACGTGAGGAAAGTGGAGAACCAACACACACACTGAATAAGTAAATATAATATAATAAACCATAGCCAAGACGAATTGATGATTGTTCTACTCAATTTCTCCCAGACTAACTGGCCTCCTCCCTGATTCTTGACCCCTGTGTTAAGAAAATGCTTTGTAGGTGGGTGTGGTGGCACACGCCTTTAGTCCCAGCCCTGGGGAGGCAGAGGCAGGTGGAGCAGAGTTCAAGGCCAGCCTGGTCTACAAATCAAGTCCAGGGCAGAAGTGATATCTGCCTCCTGACTGTCTATTTCCAGGTCTATGGGAACTTACATCGCTTTGATCTTAGTTTTCAGCCCTTACTTTTATTTTTGAGACAAGGTTTCTCTAGGTAATAAATAGCTCTGGCTGTCCCAGATTCACTTTGTAGACCAGGCTGGCCTCAAATTTACAACGATCCATCTGCCTATGCTTCCCAAGTGCTGGGATTAAAGGTGTGTGCCACCATTCCTGGCCCTTATTATTATTATTTTTTTAAGTTCTATTTTGGTGTGTGCACACCTGAAATCCATGATACTTGTGTGGAGGTCAGAGACAGCCAGCTCTCTCCTTCCACCTTGTGGGTCCTGGGATTGCACTCTGTTCCAAGACTTGGCAGCAAATGCCTTTACTCACCGAATCACCTTGCTTCCCCTTTTTAGGATCTTGAAGAGTTGTGACAATTCCTTATTTATGTCATCTGTGTTTGTGTTTAGGGAGGGTTAGCACTATGTGAGACTTTCCCAAGAATCAAAGGTATATGCTGTCTTCATTTCACACACCTCCCCTTTTTCTTTTTCTTTTCTTTTCTTTTTTTTTAGTTAGATGCAAACTGGTCTTCTCTTTTGAAGGACTGCACTCTCTCTAAGGCCATAACTATAAACGCATGGTGTCAGCACTCCTTTATCAACCACCTTTAGAGGAAACTGTACAAGATCTTTTAGTGGGTCACTTTTAAACTTTTAAAAAATTATTTTTTTTAAAGATTGATTTATTAATTACATATATTGTTTTGCCTGTATGTATGCTTGTATGCCAGAAGAGGGCACCAGATCTCATTATAGATGATTGTGAACCACCATGTGGTTTCTGGGAATTGAACTCAGGACTTTTGGAAGAGCAGACAGTGCTCTTAACCTGTGAGCCATCTCTCCAGCCCTTACAAATTATTTTTACAATGAGTGAAAGTAATGTTGCTCCTGTCCACGGGCTTTCAGGTGTCAAAAGGGATTGATTTGTTACCAAGAGGTGGTTTAAGTCATGAGAGTCCTGGATGCTAACGTTTCCCTTCAGGGACTGGAGTTGTGTTTCTTCAGGTCTCTTTAGACTTGTAACCCTCTGAGGATGCCTCTCTCTTTTTCAACTGGATGAATCCCTGACCCCAGGCTTACTCTTCCCAGGTACAAAATAACCAAAGACCAGATCTAATGGTCAGAGGGGAAGGAGGCCTCTGTGCTTGTGCCTTTGGCACCCTTGGGTGTCCTGACCTGTGCTGCTGGCTGCTAGCTTCCCTTTCAGAACTCCACAGTGGAACTGAAGGGAAGCAGAAGATGCTTCTCCTGGTGCTGTGGAAAAGATGGATGAGAGCTTGGTGCTAAGTCAACGGCAGAGACCACAGTTCATAATGTGGTCCAGAGTTTCAGGACCCTGCCCCAGCACCAGGAAGCCACTCGCACTCTGTCCATTGCCATATATCCCCTGGCCTGTGCACTGAGGACGAAACCTCTATAGGTAAGGACACCAGGACCTGCTATGATCGCACTCATCTCTGGTTCTGGTGATTTCTCTGTGCAATGTCCACTTAACTAGACGGGCTGTTTGTCCCTGTTTGTCTCAGGTAAAATAACACCTTTTGTCATAGAAACTCAGTAGTTGAGCAATGCAAATACCTTGGAGACATTGAGAAATGCCTCAAAGTGTGAGGCTGCTGTATCTCGCCCACTTTTTACAATATGACCCATGTTTCAGGCAGCTTATGATTGGCTCCCTCAGCCTGTTTCTTGTAGGACTAATCCCGAGTAAGCACTCTGGGTGAGTAGGACTTTAAGCCAGTGATAATACTTACAAGAAATCAAAGATCCCTTTTCTCTTGAATGGGGCTGGATTTACAATAATAAAGTCATTAATCACATGGGAACTATTTTTTCTTGTAAAGAATATATATATGTGTGTATATATATATATGTATATGTATATTAGTGTCCATGAAGGCCAGAGGTGGGCATTGGATCCCCTGGAACTGGAGTTATAGATGGCTGAGAGTCACCTCATGATGCTGGGAATTGAACCTGGGTCCTCTAGGAGAGTAACTGGTGAGCCATCTCTCCAAACCCCACCCCTTTTTCTTGGACACAAGCCTGAGGAGTGATGGGTAGAATTCGTTTCCTGCTTTTTGCCATTCAGAGCAGGAAGCCAAGCATCCAGCCACATTATGTAGTTTCTCTTTATTGGATACAGGAGCCAAATAGCAGCAGGATTACAATCCCAGCAAGGCATTGTAGAGTTATCCTTTCAACTGGCAACGGAGACCACACTGGGCATCCATACAGTGACCATGGCTGAGGACAGGGCTTCAGCTTGTTCATTGTGGACGAACATGGTAGGTGGGGAGTGACCACGTCAGAGTGTCGGGCTCAGTCTTGATTCAGAATCAGCAAAGCACCATCTAGGGGAAGGGGTTGCTTGTTTATTTGTTTATTTATTTGTTTATTTATTTATTCTGAGACAGGGTCTCTCAGTGTTAGCCTTGGCCATCCTGGGCTTGCTTTGTAGACCAGGCTGGGCTTGAACTCACAGCAATCTGCCTGCCTCTGCCTCCCGAGCGCTGGGATTAAAGGCATGCGTCACTACGCCTGGCTTGTTCGTGTTTTTAGAATCAGTGCTGGGTCTAACTCCAGGCACATTTTTTTTCAAAACGACACCCTGTTAATTAGCTGATTTAATTATCACGGCTTCTGCATGTCTCTGTTAATTACTAGTTCTGCCAGGACCTCGTGTGTTTCTTTCTACTCTCCCCAGTGTTGTACTCAGGTTCAAGGTAGAAATGTTGGAACTAAAGCAACAGGCAACCGGTCAACCGTGGAGGAATCCTTCTTTGCAGGTACGTTCAGAAGCTTTGGTGCTAACAGAGATGAAAGCTTTAGTGATGGAGGGCTGGAGGGAGTGAGAGGAAGGGGTCCTGTGGGTGATTTATGCGCTTGGAGACATGAGTCATCTGGAAAGCTTTATAACCACCTGAGTGCTCTCACTTTCTGTTATTAATTTAGTCGAGATTATGGATTTAATTTGTACTCTGCGCTGAGTACAACACTGATTCCCCTGGGGAAGTGAAAGAAAGGAGCACTGGGGTCTGGTGGTAGAGACCCCATTTTTCCCGATTGCTTGGGGGAGGCTGTGGCCCAAGGATAGAAAGGTCAAGTTCTTTCAGGGCTGGGGAGAAATTTCAAGGCTGGCCCAGGCTGCTGCTTAGTGAGACCTGGTCGTATAACAGGAACACAGGAAAGGTGTGGCTCAGTGGTTACATAGCATTGAAAAGCTCTGGGTTGGATCCTCAACACCACAGAAGAAAGAAATGACAAGGAGGGAGGGGAAGAGGGAGGGAGGAAGGGAACCTCTGGGTCCATGAGGTGGTCCTTGAGTGAAAACACTCAGGCTCTGGGGAAAGAAAGGAAGGAAAGAGCTAGACCGTCACCTAACTGTCAGAGCACTGAGATCTGATCATAGGAAGGAGGAAAGTGTGTGTGTGTGTGTGTGTGTGTGTGTGTGTGTGTGTGTATGTTTCATAATTGTCTCCTTGTGCTTTTCTTATCAGATAAACATACAGAAAGCCCATGAGAGGGGCAGTCTGGGTCTTGGTGTGCCAGAAGGCATACACTTACTGGTACTGACAAGAGGATCAGGCAGAAACCTCTCGGGACAGCTGAGCAAATGAAATTTGAAGAGAAACCTTATCTGCGTGTCTTCCACGGCATAAGTAAACGCCAGCGTGAAAAAGTGATGAAAAGCCCAGAGCAAAAGCTTGCGGGGCAGTGGCGGGGGTGGGGGGGCGGTGGGGGGGGTAGCAAGGGGCGACGACGGTGTACTCCTCACCTGAAAGCAGCACCACCCCGCCTCCATCCCTCCCCACCCCCCACCCCACCCCGGCACCAAAAAATGTCAATTTCCAGTTCCCCTTTCCTCTGCGGGGTTTCAAGGCTGTTGCGTGACAGCCTGTGCACGGTGTATTCTCATGTCATGCAGTTTTCTCTCTTAAAGATGAAGAAACCAAGCCTGCTGAGATTAGCAGCTACATGTCTATGCACGTAAAGTGGAAGCAAGGTTAGATTGCTCCTCTCTGTGACTGCCTCTACACAGAGCAGTGTGCTTGTCGCCTCTGTGGGCATGTCCACCTTCAACCTCACTGGATATATGTTCAGCCACAGCATTAACATTGTGGCTTCTGTGATGGAGGAAGGGATGGTAAGAGGGTGCTGCTTGACTCATAAAGAAATGAGAACGGCGAGGGGCCAGTGAGGTGGCACAGTGGATAAGGAAGCCTGCCACTAAGCCGGATGGCTGAGTTCAGTCCTTAAGGCCCACATAGCGAAAGGAGAGACTCAACTCCTGTAAGTCATGCTGCAATACAACAACAACAACAACAACAACAACAACAACAACAACAACACACACACACACACACACACACAAAGTAGGTAAATAAATACATTGTAAAAATGTGGGCTGCCAATAAATACAATGTAACAACAACAGAAGAAGAAGAAGAGGAGGAAAAAAGAAGAAAGGAAGGAAGAGAAAGAAGAAACAAAAAGATGGCGCCATGGGTCCTAGTCCACAGTCCACGGAATCCCAGACACCGCTGCCAGGCACTACTAACCCTCTCAAAGTCTGGGGAGGTAGAACTGCTTTGCTTTAACATTTATTTGGACAGTAGAATAGCTTCATATTTTTTATGACCGCATCCTCTCTGGAATTTTATGTTCAGCAGGAAGATAAGGATACCAGGACACATCTGTTTCCTTCCACAGGACCAGAGGCCAATACCACCCAGGAGAGGTACAAATCCTCAGAAGCAGATCCATAAAGCCTTGGAAGGCACTAAGCATTTGTATTACCCCAGATTTTCCTTCAGCGGGAAGGTATGCCAATTTGTCTTTGCACAGAGCCAACCGAGGCAACCAACAAACCAACTAACATCAAACTGAACCTCCATTCCCACCTCCCTCCTGTTGACCTAAGTGCTGCGTGTCCCTCCACTTACTTAATCTGTACAGTATTCCTCCGAGGAAGATGGACTATATTTTTTCCCCACCCCTGAGATAGGGACTCTCTGTGTAGCCCTGGCTGTCCTGGACTCACTTTGTAGTCCTCTGTATCCCAAGTGCTAGGATTAAAAGCATGTGCCACCCACCACCACTGCCCAGCCAGACTATATATTTTTGTTTGTTTGTTTGTTTTGTTCTTTCGAGACAAGGTTTCTCTGTGTAGCCTTGGCTGTCCTGGATTCACTGTGTAGACCAGGCTGGCCTCGAACTCACAGGGATCCACCTGTCTCTGCCTCCCGAGTGCTGGGATTAAAGGTGTGTGCCACCATGCCCAGCTTGGACTATATTTTTAAAGCAATGTTATAAACTGAAAATCGGCATAGACAACAGCCTCACTGGGGAAGCAAATTCCCTAAGTCGTAGATGGGAATCAGTGTGTGAAGATAAGCAACTTTCTGGCCATCGTGGTGACAGAAGGAACCAGACTCAACTAAACCTTGGGAGGGATGTCCCAGAGTCGCCTTGTTCCCTTGTCCTCTTGGTCTCTAAGACTTTCTCTCCCCTGGATCATTCCGGTCACTTCTGTCATGGCACTGTTTTCAGCAAGTTAAAAAAAAAAAAAACAATCCTCTTGGCCAAGCAGGACGAGGAGAGGTATGCAGAAAATAGGAAGTTACAGTGAGAATACAGCCGTGGTCCTCAGCACAGGGAGTGGAGGCCCAGGGCAAACCGAGGCTGGGGACTGGGCCTGAGGAGCTCTGATTGGTGGGCAGCTGAGCCACAAGCCACCGGGTTCTCTAGTTCAAGTGAGAGCACACAGCATTCTCCCCCGGGAGCCAGACGCCAGATCCGCTCTGGACAGCCCGAGATTCATTTCTACCACTGGGACTGTAATAAAGATTGCGAGGGTGGGTTTTTAGCTGACTTTATGCTATGAGGATTATAAAATAATAAAACTTGGAGACCCTGAAAAAATCTGAACAGCCACCGGCCGCGAGGCATAACTTTCATGCTCTGTCCTTTGTTTCCTTCCATCCGCCATTCTGGCTCTCAGCCAAGCCTCCACCTGGAGATGAGCCATGAGGACCTGTGGGTAGTAGCACCCTGCCTCTGATAAGGAGATGGCTGACGGGCTCTGCAAATGTGGAAAGAGCCTGTGTTCGTGCTGGGGTACTGAAGGGGTGACCCTTCGTTAGTGCCCGGAGGAAAGGAACTGACTTCTGAGCTTTGAGGTTTTGTTCAGTTTTGTTTTTTCTCTGTTTTTGTTAGGTAATGGGGAAAGGGAGTTGCAGAAGGGGGGTGGGGGTGGGGGGGCAGAAACACCTGAAGGTTAAAGAGCAAGACAAGTGCACATGCTTCTGGGAGACAAAGATGTCTTACAACCCTAGAGAATAGATCCTAGCCTGGCATGGTGGCACAAGCCTTTAATCCCAGCACTTGGGAGGCAGAGACAAGTGGATCACTGTGAGTTCAAGGCCAGACTGGTCTACAAAGTGAGTCTAGGGTAGTCAAGGATACACAGAGAAACCCTGTCTCGAAAAACCAAATAATAATAATAATAATAAAATAGTGTGTGGAGGTAGGTGGTCAGCCTTATTTTTGCTGCCCCTCTTTCTTTCAAACTGAAAAACTCCTTCTTTCTCTCACTGACCTTCACCTCCAGACTGGTTCCTTCTCCCTCTCTCATCATCTATGCCATTTACAGTGGAGGTGCCACAGCTCACAAATTCCATTCTCCATAGAGATGTGTTTTGACAACCAGATAAGACCCAAGTGAAGAAGAGTAAAGACACCGGGCAGTGGTGGCGCATGCTTTTAATCCCAGCACTTGGGAGACAGAGGCAGGTGGATCACTGTAAGTTCAAGGCCAGCCTGGTCCACAAAATAAGTCTAGGACAGCCAAGGCTACACAAAGAAACCCTGTCTCAAAAAACCAAAAAAAGAAAGAAAGAAAAAGAAGAGAAAAAAGAGAAGAAGAAGAAGAAGAAGAAGAAGAAGAAGAAGAAGAAGAGGAAGAAGAAAGAAATAAGTTGGGTTGGGCGGTGGTGACACATGCCTTTAATTTCAGGACTCGGGAGGCAGAGACAGGTCATTTGTGTGAGTTCCAGGCCACCATGTTCTACAGAGTGAATTTCAGGAAAGCCAGGGCACAGAGAAACTTAGTCTAGGAAAGATAAAATAAAATAAAACTGTTATGTTCAACATTTGAGAGACTCCCTGAACAGATCACTGAAGAGCCGAGTCCAAATGCAATGGCAAGGAAGTCTTTATTGCAGGTTCAAACCTGGGCCACCCCTCACATGCACTGGCACAGCAGATGCAGGGAAGTGGCCTCAAGTCTCAGTTGAGAGGGTTTTTTTTTTAATAGGTTTTAGACAAAGAAATGGGTTTTTACAGTATATGATTGGATGGCATTTGGGCAGAAAAGCTGCAAGCAGAGAGTTACAAGCCTTGGATTTCATGGTTGGGTAACAGGTGTAGGGGCAAGTTGGCCTATAGAAAAGATTGGTTGAAGCAGTCATGGGGGGCATTAGGAACTTTGGCCTGGCTTCTAATTGGTTGTTGCTAAGTGCCAGACCACCTGCTGGTCAGCTTGACCAGCAGAGAGTACATTTGGACCTCGCCAAGGTGAATTGATTGTGTTGCTAGGGAATATCTTTCTGTTTAGACTACTTTGTGGTTTTCCTGGAATCTGAGTTCAGCCCTTGGCTAGGTTTAACACACAGTGGAGTTTCTTCTTTCAAAATGGAGTTTGTCTGGTCCTTACAAAAATAAAATAAGAAAAATAAAGAAAGAAAGAAATGAGTTGGGTGAAGAGAAAGTTCTCCTGTGTTGTAGAGTTGGGCACAAAGCAAGTTCAGTGCAACGTGAAGAGAATGCAGAAGCTGGTTGTCTCACTGGATTTGTGTCTTTAGAATTTTATATCTATGCAGAAATCTCTCCCTGCTTCTGTCCTCCTCCTCCTCCTCCTCCTCCTCCTCTTCCTCCTCCCCCCTTCCCCCTCCTTCTCCCTCTTCTCCCCCTCTTCCCATCTCCTGAAGTCACACACGAACTGGAGGTGGGTAGATGGTGATTCTGAGTCCGGGGACAGTTTAAACTGTGATCTGGGCCCTCAGGAGTCAAATACTGAGGACATGGCAACGCAACTTTGGAGGAAGCATAAGCATCTGTATTTTTTATGTATTTACGCCTGTGCTGGTTAGACCTCATTAATGACACTGATGTCTCACACAATGTTATCTTCCTTTCCTTGTGGTTTTGGGGGGATGGTGGAACCGAGGGCCTGTGTCATACGTGCTTTCTGTCACCAAGATGCACGCCCCCACCATGAGTGACCTAATAAGCAGTCTGGTCTTCATAGGAATTCTGGATAATGCCCACTAGTCTCACCATCAATAAGAAGAGGACATTTTGGTTCAGATCTTTAAGGATGGAACTCCTTATTTGTTGTAAGACAAAGACACTTTCACACTTCACTTGTTGGTGTCTATGTGCTGTTTATTAGGGCATGCACTTGAAAATGGTATTAAATGCTAAGGTCAAGAAGCCAGTAGCCCACAGTCACCACCTTCCACACTATAGCACTGCCATGGAGGGAGGTGAGCCCTGGGGACTCTGAAAACCTCTTCTGTCACCTCAGATTAGTACTGGGAAGAGCCTTGGAAGCCAGGACCTCTTATCTGTTCAGTCTCTGGTCACAACTTTGTCCGTACTTCCCCAATGGCTTTTCTGGCCTCTCCTCTCCTTGGCGGTACTCTTCTTGGTATGAGATCGCTCGGGCTTTCCCTGAATTTCTTACCAGCAGTCCTGTTCCCATTACGGTAGTCTTGTTTTAGAAAAATTTCTTCTTAGCTTGGTCAGCAGATGGCGGTATTGTCCCGAAGGCTGCGTTGGCCTCGCCACTGCCTGCCACAGACGGGGTTCTTAGAGGGTCCCCAGTACTTTGCAGAGACCTGGCTGTGGGAACTGTTTCCTGTCGGTGTTAAGTGATGCCATACAGTCTGCAGAAAACTCAGAATTGTCATTTCGAAAATCTCAGTGTCAGGAACTCCTCCTACGGCGTCCTAGAACAGTCATTCACACCCCACACCCATGTAGTGCATACTGCGTGCTTGCCCCAAATCCACCCTGATGCTTAGAACCACTGATGTTCATGGTTTCTCCAAATGTTTCTCTCCGTGACCTAAGTATGTGACTTCGGAGGGCAAAGGCCATAGCTTAAACTGTTCCTGGATTCACAATCATCTACCAACCTCTCGCTTTGGTAGGACGTGGGGGACAGGGAGAGGAGAAGGAAGAGGAGGAAGAGGGGAAACAGGGTCTCTCTGTGTAGCCTTGGCTGTCTTGGACTCACTCTGTAGACCAGGCTGACCTAGAACTCATAGCGATCCACCTGCCTCTGTCTCCCGGGTGCTGGGATTAAAGGCATGCGCCACCACGCCGCGCCAGAGAACTCTCTTTTTTTTTAATTTATATGTTTATTCTATAGCAATTCCATACACGAATAGGTTTTTGTCATGCCCACCTCCCATTATCCTCTTCCATCCCATTCCCACCTCCCAGCCTGCTTTTTATTTTGAGATAGAGTCTCACGGAACTGTATCCACTGGCCTTAAACTCACTCTGCAGCCAAACACACTTGGACTTGAGCTCCTGCCTTAGCAGGTTTACGGGCCTGCATTATCATGCTCCTATCTTTTATTTCTTGACCGTTCAGGCTCAGGCCCACCTGGCCCCATAGGATGAGTACCGTGTAGAATCATAGGCAGACTGTCAGGCCTCCAGCCGCCTGTGTGATGACGAAGCGCAGACCCGTCCCTGACATGTTATGGGGGTGTCAAGCTAGGTAGGAGAGAAGTAGGTGGCCTGGGAAGCCAACAGGACCTGGAAACTTCTGCGTTGTCCTGTTGCATTTGCTTATTTCTGCTTTCCCCACTTTTATTTGCCTCTATCCTTTCCATCCTGAAACTATGTGATAATCGAAGGCTCAAAAGGTGCCCAAATACATCTATCTAATCTGGAAGATTCTGGGCATGAAAAGGGAGCTTTTGGTATGCATAGCGAGGACACAAGGACAAGGACCCACTGTCGGAAGGACTGCTTTAATGTCCTAACCCATTTAATTTTATTTTATTAAAGATTTATTTATTATGTATACAGTGCTCTGCCTGCATGTACACATGCACACCAGATAAAGGACACCAGATCTCATTATGGATGGTTGTGAGCCACCATGTGGTTGCTGGGAGTTGAACTCAGAACGTTTGGAAGAGCAGCCAGTGCTCTTAACCTCTGAGCCATCTCTCCAGCCTCGTACTAACCCATTTTAAAATGTACATTTAAAAAAAATTTTTATTTTATATGCATGTGTTCGTGCCTGACTGACTATATGTCCGTGTGCGTGCAAGATCCTGTGAAGAACAGAAGACGTCAGATCCCTGGAACTGGGCTTATATGTGCTTGTGGGCCACGATGCTGGTGCGGGGGATTGAATGTGGGTCCTCTCCAGGAGCAGCTGGTGATCTTAACCTCAGAACTATCCTTCCAGCACTTGTATTGACTCATTTAATCCTCATACCAACCCCCTGGCTGCCCTCGTGGAGTAAATCCCTGAGACCAAAAGCCGGCCTTCGACTCATTCGTTACAAACCACCGTAGACCTTAGCGGGTTGGAAGAACAAGCATGTATGTATTTATATACAGTCACGTATATTCCGGGATGGCCTCAAATTCACTATGTAGCTGAGGATGGTCTTGAACTTCCGACCCAAGCCTTGAGCTCCCAAGGGTTGGGATTATGGGGCATATGTTACCACACCTGGGTTATGTGGCACCAAGGTCTCCCATGAAGCTGGTTAGCTGTGAGCCAAGGCCGTGTTCTCACCTGACCTCACCTGACAACAACTTCTCACTTGAGAAGCTCTGCTTTTAAACTCATGTCAAAGCCCCTGTTTCTGACAGGCTCAGGGACCGGATGTCACAGTCCTTGGTTTCAGCTGTCAGCTGGAGCCCTCATTCCACGTCTCACCACATGAGCCTTCTCCTCTGGGCTGCTTCTTCACAAAGAGGCCGTCTTTCTCCAGAGCCTACAAGTCTGCACCCTAGAGAGACTCTATACTCTTCGTATAATAGCCAGAAGATATGTTCATTACTTCTTCTCTGTCTCATCATTAAAAAGGAGCCACTTGGACCAGGGACCTGCCTCAATGGTAGAGTGACGGCCTAGGGTGCGTTACAAGGCTCGAGTTCCATCCTCAGCACCAAAACAACAGTAAAGAACCAAATCCATTACCCAATGATGTCACTTGATCCTGCCCGCACCTCAAAGGAGGTACCCATCACAATTCAGGGCTCCTGGATGTTTAGAAGTCACCCTTCATGCCTCTTCGTCACCGGCATCACCCAGGAATAGCTGAGAGATACAGGCTCCGAGCTGCACAGCAGGCTTTTGAGTTAGAGTTTGCACTGTGGCAGATCTAGGGGATGGTTAGGCCACACCAGTTTGAGATTCTAAAGGACAAAAGGCCTCACCGGTCCTTTTTCTCCCCTCAGGTCATGTTAACTGAGGCTGGAGTGACACTCTCATCAGTCAGTTCTTGTCAAGGTGAGCGTCTTCAGGCTTGTGCTCAGGAGGCAGAGATGCTCAAGGCCCCATCCTGCTAGTCAGTTTCACAGCCCTCATACTCCACCTCTAGTCTGGAAATTTCTATGTTCTCCTCCCTTGGCCCTTCTGTGTTAGCCGTTTGCCTAATCCATACCCATGGCCTGTAAAAGTGCCTGGCTCACTGCAAAAGCCCAAATGAATGTTAGCTTCCCTTATTAAAATCCATGACCATATCAAGTTACTTTTTAAACCCATTATAAATCCTGTTGTTAAGCCTCTAAGTTTTTTTTTCCCCTAAAGTTGCTCCTAGGTGTAGGCTGTGTCTAGAGGGAATCTATAGAAAGAGCCCCTCCCTGGATTGTAATAGTCCTTCTATGTTTTGAAGAAAATCTCCCTTCTCTTAAATTCTGAGGAAAGCCATGGGAGCACAAGGAAGGGTCTCCTCCCTGTCCTCTCTGATTCTGCTTCCATCATGTACTTTGTTGTATCATGCAGCCCGAAGGAGTCCTTGTGGAGATGACTCACAGCTCATCCATGTGCCCGAAAGTGGGTGGACCAGGAGGGTGGCCGGGAAGACATCCCTCGAGTGGGATTTTCATAGGCCAAAGGACGATTGTGCTGGATGTGGTGATGCAACTTGTAATCCCAGTTGAGTGGAGAGGTGGGAGGATCACAAGTTCGAGGCCAACTTGGTCTAAACGGAGAGAGAGTTCCAGGCTAGCCAGGGCTACATAGGAAGAGACCTTGTCACCAAACCAAACCAAACCAAACCAAGCCAAACCAAGCCAAGCCAAACAAATAAGCAAGCAAGCAAGCAAGCAAGCAAAGCAGAGGAATATTCAGAACAAGAAGAAGGTGAGTCTAGGTTCTCACCCGTTCTGGGATCAAGGAACTGAAAGGCAGGATTTTTTTTTAAAGAGTAAGCAAGCAAGCAAGAAACAAACAAACAGAAAAATTCTAGAGAGCATGTGGATGACTCCTTGAAGTCAATTTTCAGCAAAAATCACTGTGAATCCTCTTAAACATCTGCACTCAGGAGACAGAGACAGGTGAATCTCAAACGACAGCCCAGGTTACACAGCAAAAACTGTCTCAAAAAGCAACAAACAAACAAACAAAACAAAAACAAAAACAAGAAATTCAATTTTTGCTGGTAGGGATTGAAACCTGGGCCTTGCAGCTGCTAAGCACATCTCCCCCTGAACCTCAGGTTCTCAGGGACATTTATGATCAGAGAAGATACCTGTTGCCTAGCTTTAAGTAATACATATATTTTGCCAAGCAGTGAGAGGAATTTTAGAACTGTTGCCTAGCTTTAAGTAATATATATATTGCCAAGCAGTGAGAGAAATTTTAGAACTGTTGGTGATACATGCCTGTTAGAATTATTTTTCATTAAAATCCTTAGCAATTACAAGATCTCTCCCCTCCTTTCTCTCTCTCTCTCTCTCTCTCTCTCTCTCTCTCTCTCTCTCTCAGACACACACACACACACACACACACACACACACACACTCAGCCTTCAGCTGGTATGAAGGCTCTTCCTTTGAGTTACTTTGGTGAGTTGAAACAATAATGACCCATAGCTCCCACTCACAAAGGGTAGACATGACTGTACAGGTGAAGTTTGCAGCCTCCAGAGGGTGGCCCCACCTTCCTACTTCACAAGGCAGTGATACTGTCTAAATACGTGTGCTCTTTTGCACTCTGTGGGATGTGAAAAGTGAGGGTCTTTAGTCTGTAATGTGTATTTTATAGTGTCAAGCGTGGAGAAACTCCCACAGTAGAAAGTAGAATATAACATTTTTCTTTTTTGCTGAGCACCTCATTTCCTTCCTCTTTATTGTAATTTACATACGTTGTGTTTTTGAAATGGAAGGCCTCAAGTTAAACAGCATAGATGCTCTTAGCGGCTAAAGAAAAGGTTATCATGTGTCCTGGTACCCAACAAGCCTTGGACTGACAGGAAAGAATGTCCAAGGTGCCTGGTACCCTCACAACCAGACAGAGGGCATCACACAGAGGACTGCAGGATAAATAAGTGCAGAAAGTATACATTTTCTAGGACTCTCGAGTTACTGCTGCTTCCTCCTCCAATGAGAGAGCTATAAAGCGTACAACGGGCCATTATCCACTTGACTCTAGAAATTACCCCTTTGAAGCTAACTTCTGCTTCTAAGTATGAATTCACCAGAATGGCCAGGTGCCCTGGCGCTGTTCAATAACAACTTGTTAATGACGATTTTTCTATACCTTGGGTTGTTGGGGTTTCCACAACAGCTCCCTCGGAGGAGATGAATATAGCTCTCTATGTATTTAGTGTTGTCACCCAAGCCAGCTTCAGCCACCAGGCATGCCTTACAGGGCCCTTCAGGTTAGTTTTCATGTCTCATAAAACAGTAAACATAGCCGGGCGTGGTGGCGCACGCCTTTAATCCCAGCACTCGGGAGGCAGAGGCAGGCGGATCGCTGTGAGTTTGAGGCCAGCCTGGTCTACAAAGCGAGTCCAGGACAGCCAAGGCTACACAGAGAAACCCTGTCTTGAAAAAAAAAACCCAAAACAAACAAACAAACAAACAAACAAAAAAACAGTAAACATAGGCTTGTTTTACTTCAGGATACTTTAATTACCCTCCAAGCACTTGCCAGGTATGCTGCAGTTGCCTACCCAGAAGCCATCTCTAAGGCCTCCTCATTTTTAGAAAATTAATTAATATTATTTAATGTAGATGAGTGTTCTATCTGCATGTACCCCTGCATGCCAGAAGAGGGCATCAGATCACATTATAGATGGTTGTGAGCCACCATGTGGTTGCTGGGAATTGAACTCAGGAGCTCTGGAAGAGCAGTCAGTGCTCTTAAGCTCTGAGCCATCTCTCCAGCCCCAGGCCTCCTCATTTTAATGTGCTTGATCTGTGTTTTCTACTGCTCAATAAGAAGACTCAGACTTACACTTTGACCATCAGCTAACGTGTGTTTGTCACCAATCTGAAGACAGCGACCATCAAAGTCTATGACTACTACCTGGTAGGTGAGCATGGACACCCTCTGCGCATCTCCTAACAGTTTTCTCTCACTCTTTATGGCCTCTTGCTCCTCGTTTTGTAAACATTCCTTCCCAAGGCACGCAACATGCAGTCATATTACCTGACCTAAAGCAGTTTAAAAAGTCATCTAATCAGCCAGGCAGTGGCAGCGCATGCCTTTATCCCAACACACAAGAGGCAGAGGCAGGTGGATTGCTGTGAGTTCAAGACCAGCCTGGTCTCCAAGGCAAGTCCAGGACAGCCAGGGCTACACAAAGAAACACTGTCTGAAAAGACAACAAAACAAAAGAAAAGTAATCTAAGCAACTGGAGATATGATTTACCAGTATGAACAATCACAAGGCCCAGTGTTCAATCCCAGGATCCGGCTGTGGGGAGCCACGCAGGGTGGTACATGCCTGTAATCTCAGCACTTAGGAGGTAAAAGCAGAAAGGTAAGGGCTAGCTTCAGCTACATAGAGAGTTTGAAGCCATAAAATCAATAAGTAATAAAACTCATCTGCAGAAGAGGTATTTCATATGCTATGGCCTTTAGAACAAAGTAGAACGTTGTCCTCAAGGAGCTGGGGAGTTTTTGATGCAATTAGTCATTCGCCGTAACACGCATGCTAACGACTGAAAGTTCCTGTAACTGTAATGTGCTCATGGCACCTGGAGCCATCTCAAAATGGCTAAAGCAGGTTTTACCTCTGAACTCACTTTTGAATTCCCTCGAGAGTAACCTGTCAGTTCACTTCACAGATGAGCAGGCAGTGACTCAGTGCTCGGCTCCTGTGAATGAGGCGACTCTGTTCACCTCATGGGAGAGAAGTCGAGTTTGGGGTGTTGCAGCATTCGGAGAGAAGGGGCTTTTGGGCAGGGGGGTTTCTGGGTCGAGAACTCTCTTTTGAGATCCTGTGACTGTCTTTGGAAACTTCTTTCGGCGGAGGTGTGCTTCCATGGTGATCTTGTGGTGTGGCCTGCGCTGGCTTTGAGCTTGAGCACCTCCTGCCTCAGTTTCCCAAGTGCTGCACTGGCCTGCTCTTGAAGAAAGCATGATGTCTCCATAGTTCACATCAGAAAAGACTCATAGTGGGGGTTGGAGAGATGGCTCAGCAGGTAAGAGCACTGACTGTTCTTCCTAGAGGTCCCGAGTTCAATTCCCAGCAACCACATGGTGGCTCACAATCATCTATAGTGTGATCTGATGCCCTCTTCCGGCCTGTGGGTCTATATGCAGGCAGAGCACTTTATACATAATCATAAATAAATAAATAAATCTTAAAAAAAAAAGACTCATAGTAGCATTTGTGTGTTGGTTTCTATGTGATTGGTTATGAGTGCATTGTGAGGGTATGTTTATGGGTACATGTGTCTGTCTGTCTATATGTATGTCCCCAGTGTGTGTGTGGCGGGGGGAGGGGACAACCTTCTACCTTTTTTTTTTTTGACATGGTCTGTTGTTGGCCTGGAACTCAACCAGTAGTGTGGGTGGGCCGGTGAGCCCAGGGATCTCCTGTCTGCACCCTCCCATCCCTGGGAATGTGAGCAAGCAGAACCACATCTGGATTCTCTTTACATGAGTTATGGGACGGGAATGAACCCAGTTCCTTATGTCCAGGAGGCAAGTATTTGCTGACTGAGCCATCTTCACAGCCTCTTGTATGATTTTTTAAAAAAACAACAATTTCTCTACTGGCTTAAAAAGTAGATGGATTTTTTTTCCGTCAATTTTTACATTCTACATAGCCTCCATGGCATAAAAATACTGAAATGAAAACATGAGGCATGAGGCTGACAGAGAGAAGAAACAAACGAGGGGAAGGAACGAGAGATCGTGAGCAGCCTGACACGACATGGGTCCTAGGTCTTAGGTCACTCCTCGGTAGGTAAGTAAGACCTTCGTGATTGCTGCTGTTTATTCACTTGCTTGCTTTTCAGGATAGAACCCGGAAGCACACTAAGTTAACCCTCCGCGACACTGTGGACATTTCTTGCCTCCGGAAGCAGAGTTCGGTCAATCACAGTTGGATTCCCTGATTGGCTACTGGATGTAGCCGATGAGTACGGCAGGCCGAACCGCAGACTGACTACTCACGGAGCAACGGGTAGGAATACTCTTTCACATGAGACACCACAAGGAAGTGGGAGAGAAATGGCTCGGCTATTCTTTTATCCATTCCTAGGGCTGAGAGAGAGAGAGGGGGTGGGGGGGAGGGAGGGAGAGAGAGGGAGAGGGAGAGGGTGGTGGCGCTCTGTGGTGCGAGGAAGATAAGCATGTGTCCTACAGGTTAAATTTGGGGAAGATGGGACTTAAAACGAGAATAGGCTAAAAATAGACCTTTTGAAAGACTATCAGTGTATCTGGCTCTGTGTGTCTTTTAGCTTTGGTTTGGTTTTGATGCTGGGGTGGCTTTAATGAGAATGTCCCCATAGGCTCAGATGTTTAAATACTTGGTGCCAGCTGGTGGCGCTGTTTGAACTGGTATGAGAATGTCCCCATAGGCTCAGATGTTTAAATACTTGGTGCCAGCTGGTGGCGCTGTTTGGGCTGGTTTAGGAGGTGCAATCTCGCTGGAGGCAGATTTGAGGTTTCAAAAGCAGATACCTAAATTTCTGCTCACAGATAGATTATCCTTTAATAAAAACGTATAAGGTGGTTTCCTGTCTTCCTTCAGCCTTCTAATGAAATTTCAAGCCAGGCAGTGATTCTGGCTAGAAGAGCACTCAAGAGGCAGAGGCAGGTGGATCTCTGTGAGTTCAAGGCCAACCTGGTAGAAAGAGTGATTCCAGGACAGCCAGGGCTACACAGAGAAACCCTGTCTTGAAAAACTTTAAAAATAAAACATTCTTTAAAAAACCGTGTTAAAGATACAGTGTCATCCAAGAAGTGGTGGCATACACCTTTAATCCCAGCTCTTGGGTGGCAGAGGCAGAGGAAAGCAGATCTCTGAATTTAAAGACAGGCTGGTTTACAAAGTGAGTTTCAGGACAGCCAGGGCTACACAGAGAAACCCTGTCTCTAACAAACAAACAAACAAACAAACAAGATGCAGAGTCAGAGAGTCTAATTAAGAGGCTGTGTTGAGTGTGACAGTGTAATTCATTAGCAGAGTGCTTATTTAACACGTCTGAAATCCTGCATTCTGTCCTCAGTTAACCAACCCCAGAGAGAGAGAGAGAGGCACAGAGAGAGAGAGAGAGGGACAGAGAGAGAAATGCACACACACACACATAAACACTCAGAGACAGACAGACACGCTCGAGCGCACACACACACACCCACACCCCCCCCCCCACACACACACAGACACAGAGACAAAATTATGTGGCCATAATTCATTACTTTTTTTGAGACAGGGTCTCACCATGTAGTCCTGGATGGCCTGGAACTCTTTGTAGGCCAGGCTGAATTTGAACTCATGGAGTCAACTTGCCTCTGTGTTCTGAATGCTGGGATTACAGGTCAGCATAATGACTGGCCAGAGTCCCTCTTAAATAGTCACAAAATCTCCTCATTTTTATTTTTTGAGGGCTTCTGGTAAGAGAAAAGGAATATTCTAATATCACCAGTTATCAAGTGTGTGAAATAGTGTTATGATTGAGGAATGTGCTGTGTGTTGGATTCCACGTTAGACAGGCAGTTTAAAGTTGAGTTTTCCATGTGCTGTGAGGTAGGCTTATGTGCCTTGCTTCCCTGTGTGGCTATCCAACTCACTGGTCATCATGGATGGAAACGCCATCCTTTCCTGGTACGTGGTGTGTGACTTTTATAATAAATAGGGGAACCGCTTACATATTTATTTATTGACTTTAGTGTTTCCATTGATTGGTATCAATAATTTAAACATAAACAAAAGCATTAGTTTATTACAGCTTTTATAATTTATTTGTGTGTGTGCACGCACCCACATGTGAATGCTGTAGTGCAAGCATGGATGTCACAGGACAGTTTGTAAGAGTGGGCTCTTTCCTTCTACTAGGTGGGTCTCGGGGATTAAACACAGGTCATCAGGGATGACGGCACATACCCTCACCTGCTGCACCATCTTGTCTGCCCAAATTGTATGATTCTTCTTTAAGAGAGCCTAGCTAACTCCGGCAGTTGGAAATTCCATATGAATTTGATTCAGTTTAATTTCCTCCAAAAACCCTGGTGGGAATTTGGGAGGATAACTTTCAAGGTATAGATCTGAAAATGATTGGCATCTTTACAATATAATATGAAATAAAAATTTCATTTCCGAGGATGCTCAGGTAAGCATCAGCTTATCTCAGCAGTGTTTGCGCTTTTCAATGTCAGGGTGTCACACATCTTACGGTAAAATTACTTCTAGGCCTTTGATCACTTTGATGTTGTCATAAGTGGTGTCAGCACTCACACTTGTTTTTACATTTGTTTTATATTTGGCTCTTAAGTATATCAGCCTTGCCAAATTCACTCGCTGTGCTGATTTTTCCCTTGGTTTCTTTTATACCATCTAGCTAAACAATCTTGTAGTCCTTGAATAATGAAAACGTGGTGGGCTCTGGGACACACCATCCAGAACCACTCGCTGTCAGGACAGAAACACTTAATCCTTTGATTGCCGGGAGTGTTAACAGTTGATGAGTTGCAGTAGCGCTCCTGGTAGCTATTGTCCCCCCCCTTGCCAAGGATACCCCATAATCAACAACTGGTTAATGTAGGAGGATAAAGGCTCCAACTTCTTGCCTCAATTTGGCACCATTGTTCACAAACATCTCAGCTCCTGGGACTCTTTGCAATATTTACTGTATGTAAGTGCAGCGCCCCGCCCCGCCCCGCCCCTGCCCCGCCCCGCCCCCGCCCCGCCCCCGCCCCGCCCCTGCCCCGCCCCCGCCCCCGCCCCCGCCCCGCCCCCACCCCTGCCCCGCCCCCGCCCCTCCTCTTTCTCTACCCAAACCTGCTTTCTTCATTCCCCTGTGCTGCTGATCTAGGAAAATACACTTGCTGTATCCAAATCTGCATCTCAGACTCTGTTTCCTTAACAACCTAATCAGGAACTGTACAGGCAGAGTGGTTCAAGGAAACAGACTCTGAACTGTGCTTTGGGGGCTACGCTACCAAGTGACCAGCTGCTGAAGAAGACCTGGTCACTGTGGGTGGATAGACACCGTTAAATAGGAGCCCTGTTATATATGAGAGCCAGATACTTCCAGGAAGGGATGAAAAGAGTCAACTTCTATAGCCAAAGTGTCAGAAAAGCTGAAGATGGGATTCAAGCTTTCATCTTATGGAGGGTTGGCTTTCCAGCAGCCAGGCAGCCAGACATCTGGTCGACCCCGGGGTCAGGCTGTAAGGACCCATTATGCATTCAAAGTGTGTGAATAGCCAGCTTATCCTGCAGTCTCAGGGCCTTAACGAGTCTGTTCCTTTCTTCCATTAGGCAGCATTTTTTTTTCCTACCTTCAAGATAGCACATGGTTCCTCAAGCGTATGCCCCCTATTCTTCCACTGGCCGCTGGGTGTCTTGCTAAAAGGAACAGAAACTATGGTATGGAGTGCTGCAGCAGACAACTGAAGAAGTGCTCAAAAGGCTCAGAGGGGCCTTACATTAAAAAGTTTGATCGGATGACCCTGAAGACAGTGTGCATGTCAGAGCAGTAAGGAGCACTGGCTGAGTGAAGCCCTATCAGGCTTGCGTTGAGGCTTAGAGAGTGATGCTGCAAGCTAATGCCGTATCACATGGCACCAATCTCAGCTGCTCAGGAGGCTGAGGCAAGACGAGCAACTTTGAGGCTTACACAGAGAGTTCAGAGGTCAGCCCGGGCAACCCAGTGAACCCTCATCTCAAAAATACAAATTAAAACTAGGCCATGTCCGTAGGTAGCTCAGAAGGCGTAGAGGTGAACAGGGAAGTGGGGCCTGGCTGTAAAACCCCAGCCCCCTCCCTGGGGCCCACACACTACACTACAGGGACCCACATTCTCCAGTGAGCTTTCATCTCCTAAAGATGAGGAGATCTTCACACACGAGCCTCTGGGGACATCTCACATTCAAGTCACAATGTGCCCGCGTGCAAATAGCTCTATAACTTCCTAGGGAAGAAAGTTCTAGTTAAGAGTCTAGCGTACCTACAGCCCAATTTACCTCAAAGAGCAGCGCTAAGAATGAAATAAGGTTATGTATGTAAGAGCCAATGGTACATTTGAGAGGCAGAGAGTGGAGGGTGGAGCTGAGTTTTGAGCCAGCTTGACTACATAGTGAGTTCCAGGCCAGCTGGGGGTACAGAGACCAGAAGCCACATCAGAATGAAGGGACTGATTGAAGTCTGGGAAACGAAGGGAGCTGAGATATTTTATCACTTCACCAACTACTTCTCCGGTCTTCAAAAACCCTCCTCTACCATCGGACTCCAGAACTTTCTGCACCATCGGACTGGTCCTACTTCAGCATCCACAACCAACCTGCCTAAAAGACTCCCACCAATAGATCCACAAAAGTTAGTCCTGGCAGAGATTTCATAGAAGGGATTGGCAGAGACAGCTACTGTGATGGCTAAAGTTATGTTTTCAGTTTACGTTACTGTGCTTAAGAGATCTATAAACAAAAATACCTCGACCCTGTAAGCCCCACGTGCCCAAGAGCAGATAACTTCCTGGAATGCTGGGGACTGTCGTTCACGGAAGATAAAAAGCCACATGTTTTGCTTCTGTAAGCATGCTTTGTTGTAGGACATGCTTGAGCACATGTAGGCAGAGGTACATAAGCAGGAAGTACATCAGGATGTATGCTTGGCCCTGATTGGACAAAGGCAGGAAGTACATAGCCTTGTGGGTTTTGCCGTTATAAGCCTCTGGCTAATGTAATGTGGTGTAATACTCTGGAAATCCCAGGTATGGACCTGGCCAATGTCCATCGTCCTGGCCACCATCAGCATAACAGTTGGGAACTAAGCAGCGACTCTAACAGTGTTTTGGGGTACTGCAGACCCGGTGAGAATGCAGCACTTGTGGCATGGATGGTGTTTTCCTCAGCTAGCCGCAGCTTACAGAACCAACAACGGGGAGCTGGGTCAAGCCTAGATCAAGATCAGAGGAACAAAGCAACAGATTAGCCAAGGAGATGAAAAGTACCTTAGGCCGGGAATCTCAGCACCTCGCACATACCCCACCCAGCTCCTTTCTCTAGGCAGCTGTTTCTTACCATATAGTATCTTTGCAGCAGAGGTCCCCCAATGCCTCATGCCTTTTAGTTTCTCTCCTTTTTCTTTTCTTCTTTCTTCTTCCTTTCTCTTTCCCCATGCCCTATTTGGGTTTGGGTAGAGGAGGAAAGGGGAGAGGTATACCCGAGAGAGAGAGAGAGAGAGAGAGAGAGAGAGAGAGAGAGAGAGAGAAGGATAGAGACAGAGACACAGAAAGAGTTAAGAGGTAGCGGGGTGGTGGTGGTAGAGAAAGACCACAAGGAGGGTTTGTCCTTTTATATGGCCTTGGGCATGGCCACGCCCCCATGGCAGGTAGTCAATGACATCATAGGTAGGCAGACTGAAGCAGAATGCTAGCATTCCTACCTTTTCCTATCCAGTTTTATATATGGGAATAAGATAATGATAGATACAAGGTACCAGATATTATGAGTTTTATTAAATGAGCATGGGAGATAAAGAAAGGGGGGAGGAGTACGGGAGAGAGAGAGAGAGAGAGAGAGAGAGAGAGAGAGAGAGAGAGACAGAGAGACAGAGAGAGAGAGAGAGGAAGAATGAGAAGAGAGAGAGAGAGACTTTGCGGAGGGAAGGAGAGGAGAGGGATGGACACAGGAGGGAGCATAACTGAGCCAACTGGGAAGAACATGGGGGGGGAATAGGGTGGGTAAGTGGGGTTAATGGTAGACTAAAAAAAGGGGTAGAGATAAGTATCTAGATTTCATAAAATAGGTCAACTTCTGTGCTTTGGAAACTGTAACAGAGGAATAGTGTTAGGATTTTGCTTCAGTGATGTCATTGCTTACCTGCTACAGGGGTGTGGCCCTGCCCAATATATAAAACTACAGACTCACCTGGCCCCTCTCTCTCACCCTTTCTCTCTCATCTCTCTCACCCCTCTCTTCCTCTCTCCCTCTGTCTCTGTCTCTTTCTGCGGGACCCCTCCCCCTTTACTTCTCTCCCCATGCTTATACAATAAAACTTCTCCATCTAATATCTGTTGCCTGGCATCTTACTATCTTTTTTTTTTTAAATTATTAAACACAGCACTATCAGATCCCCTTAACTCTTTAAAACAGTTGGTACTTTACAAGTGTCTGTTTAGTAGTGTAAGAAACATTAAATACTTGCCTTTTCTGTCAAACACTGTAGAACTTTTAAGACAGGAATTTACCCCCTGTCATAAAACCTTTATGCAAATGTCTTCAGGCCCCCTCCACCCTGTAAAGCTTTTGTTTGCACAAAGGCCCTGGTGCATTCTCTGAACTTCAGTCACCATTCCTTTGAACTGATTGTTTTTAAACTATCCAGCCTTGAAAGGCTGTGAGGTCAGATCCCAACCTAGAGGGACAAAGCAGAGTCACCTCCTGCATTAGAATGAAAACCAAGCACACTTCCTGCCTAGGTGTGCTTGCTTGTTCTTCTCACTGTGTTTGGAGTGCACCCTCTTGACCAACAGTAAAGGTTGGTCTTGCTGAGGTATTTTCAGTGTGTTTGGGCATTCCTTTGTGCGACACTAAGATAATTTCTAACAGTAGCAACCTCCCATCTACTGTCAGAGTGGGTTAGATAGACAGTGTCAGCTGCTGTAGAATGCTCAACCTACAGGGACAGATTGGAGCCAGTACCTGGAACATCAATGTGACAGACAAAAATATTACCACAACCCCATCTATGCTAAACACTGCAAACGTGTCCAACCTGAATAGGAGGGGGAAAGCAAAAACAAAAACAAAAACAACAAACCATGCCTTAACCAACTAGCTAGCCCTAGACAGACAGATCCTTGTGCAGAGACAAAAGTAATGAGAAGAACCAAGACAATTTTGCTCCTCCCCAAATTACCAATCCCACAGTAGCAATCCTCAATGAAAACTAAGGCAAAATTCCAGATGCAGAACTTAGGACTATAAGTATGATCAAGCAACTCAAAAAAGACATGACTAATTTTTAAGAGAACACAAGATAACTGAATGAAATATCAAAGTTAATCTACAATATGAAAATAAAACTAAAAAAAAATGAGATAGAAATATTAAGTATAGGGAGAGGAGGAAGGCTGGAGTGAAATCCTAAGTGAATTTGTATTGCTGACATGGGTGATACAAGGACCCCAATACACCAACACCATGGGAGTAGCAGAGCCTTTCCTGGGCGAGGCTCAGAGGGATGGCAAAGCTTTCCTCAGGAGCTGAGTACAACAAGTGACTAGTGTGTTGGACCCTGGAGTCCAATTCAGGAAGGGGGTCGCCGAGAGAGACCACTCTAGTCACACAGGCTGGAGATATATGTAAAATTTATTACTGACACATCAGAAGTCCCACTTGTCGATGTGTCAGGGTCCCTCAGCGCTCAGGAGGTGAAAGACCCCGAGTAGCTGTTACAAGCTAGTTTTAAAGGCTAAAACCGCAAAACAGGTGGGGTTGCTTATCAAGTTAGACCATATGGACATTAGGACATCTGGCATTGGGAAGCTCTTTGTGGGGGCTTGGGTGTGAGTCTCTAGAGTGGTTACTGAAAGCCGTATGAGGACATCTCATATTTGGAAACTTACATGTAACTATTCTGGGAACTAGGGTGGAACTTTTGAAGTTAACAATAACGAGAACTGGGAGAAGTGAGCAAGCTGGACAAGCGAACAAGCATCTTGTATTTTACAATTTTACAGTTTCTCAGTGTATACAAAAACTACCAACTGAAACTTCCTTGTCCCAGATGTTTATAGTCTGAGAAACTGGCTTAAGAGAACTCCAACTGAGAGACCAGTTGGATGATGACTCCTCCCTCTGTGCTTTACACAATAAACACACTGAGGTTCTGGCTTCTGTTGGTGGTGGGTACCATTCCAATGGAGTGTGCACAAGCCACCTGACCCCAACTTTTCTCTTCAAGTGTCTGTCCTTTATTCCTTTGACACTTCTAGTCAGGGTTATAGGACCAAGCCATGTGGTCATGAGTAAGGCAACCGAAGAAACCTAAACCAAAATCATGAAATGAAAAAACAAACAAACAAACAAAACCAATGTATTCGAATTAAACTTATTTTGTATCAATATACAAAGCTCTATACCAATGACTTAAAGATAATCTTGTGAGTAACAATTAAGGCCTTCAGTTGAGGAATAGATTCAACAATCTACTTTTTGTCTTATCATTCCTATATGTTTTTATATTCCTCTTTCTTTCTTTTCCACCCCTATCTCCATGCCTGAGAAAGAAAGATAAAGGAAAAGAGAGACATCCCTGAGTCCAACCTTGTTTTCTCTCTGCATAAGACCAATAATAACTCATAACCAACTCCCAATGAAAATAAACATCTAGTGAGTTCGACACCAGCCTGGTCTACAAAGTGAGTCCAGGACAGTCAAGGCTACACAGAGAAAGCTTGTCTATAAAAACAAACAAACAAACAAACAAAAAACCAAACCAAAACAAAAAACAGCAACAACAACAACAACAACAACAAAGAAGATAAACATCTATAGCCGAAGACAGCAACCAAAACCTACCCAGCTCCCCTTAAGGGAAATGGGGCGTTATTCTCTCTCTTTTATTTTTTATATTTTGGTTTTTTGAGACAGGGTTTCTCTGTGTAGTCTTGGCTGTCCTGGACTTGCTTTGTAGATCAGGCTGGCCTTGAACTCACAGGGATCCACCTGCCTCTGCCTGCCGAGTGCTGGGGGCGTTGTTCTCTTAAGGTTTCTCCCAGCTGATTTGGGATGAATAATACCTTTGTAAGAGCCCAAATAAAATTGGGAAGAATGGTTAAACAAGCTAGGAATAGCTTTTGTGGTCCAGTTTCTAAATGTTGAGAAATTCCAGGCTTAATAGAAGTCCTGTGTTGGACAGTCTGAAATATTGGACCAGTTGGGCTTGGACACTTTCTTCAAAGCTGTCCTGTTCTGATGGAGGACAGAAACATTGGTATAGAATTCAAATGTAAGATTATTCTTCACATACATTATATGTACTTCTACTCTAATATGTGGTATTGTACCCATACAACTCAACTGTAATACAAGGTTTAATTTCAGTACTTTGAAAGGGCTATAGCAGGCTGTTTAGGATAATTAAGTAATACAGGTTAATTGTTAGTTGGGCAAATCATAGTCATGTCAATTACTAGTCTATTTTTATCACAAGAATATGCATCCTAGGTTTAACAGATAGATATGTTTCTATGGTTAGGTAAGGTAAAATAGATAAGGTCTTCAAAAACTACAGAGAATACAGAATATGGCATTTAAAGATGATGTTATTATTTTATTTTTTAAAAAGATTTTATTTATTTATTGCATATGAGGGCTCTATTTGCATGTACACCAGAAGAAGGCATTATATCATGCAAGCCACTGAGTAGCTATGGGTAATTGAACTCAGGACCTCTGGAAAAGCAGCCAGTGCTCTTAACCACTCAGCCATCTCTCGAGCCCGGTTATTATTTTAAAGATTCTTTGACAATGAGACAGGTTAGCTCCTGCCAACACCCAGCATGCCCCAAAGAAGATGATGAGCATCAAAGAAGCGCCTTATGGAGTTGGCTTCAAATGTGGCAAAACAGCTACTGGGCAAAATGTCCTCATTTCAGCCACAGACAAAATTCTGCCTAAAAACGGGCAAGCTTTAATGCAGACAGAGTTGATGGCCAAACTCTGCTAAGACAGGGTAAGCAAGTCCTCAATAGTTCCTGCAACAGAAGTATGTCTGTCAGATGCACTGAGCCAGAAGGCTGAAGATGATGCTCCATCATTATAGTTTTGAGGATTGTTCAGGCAGCAAACTGTTTCTGTCATTTTTTTTTCATTATGGAAGCTGCCAACCTGAACTTCCTGTTTACTCAGGTAATTAATTTTATTCCTTCTCAAGTCTCTGATGAGGTTTAAGACAAGATAGTTCAATTGCTGACTTTTTAATTTATACCATGTAAACAAGAAAGTCTTAGGCTGATGTCTTTTAAACTCTGGAAAATCACAACTGCAAACTCAATCTAATATACCCAGGGAACTATCTGTCAAAATGGACGGTGAAAGGAAAAGTTTTCATGATAAAATCAGGCTAATGAAATTTATAACCTACAAGCGAGCCCTATAGACAATATTGGAAGAAATATTACCGTGTAAAGAGAAATACACTCAAGAGCAGGAAAAACTCAAACAATTTGAAGACACTCATTAAACAAAAGAGGACTAAGAAAACCCCAAATACTACAGAGTGAACAAAATGACAAGAAGCCATGCACACCTTTCAATAGTAGCTCTGAATATAAATGTTCTCAATTTACCCATGAAAAGACACAGACCAGAGGAGTGGTTTAGAAAACAGAACCTCGCCTGGCAGTGGTGGTGCACGCCTTTAATCCCAGCACTGGGCAGGCAGAGGCAGGCGGATCTCTGTGAGTTCGAGGCCAGCCTGGTCTACAAAGTGAGTCCAGGACAGCCAAGGCTACACAGAGAAACCCTGACTCAAAAAACAAACAAACACCAAAAAAGAAAACTGCCTCAAGAAACACAGCAAAGATAAACATCATTTAAAGGTGAAAGGATGGGAAAAGGTGTTACAAACAAGTAGAACCAGGAAACAAACTGATGCTGCTGTAAGGGAACAATTATCAAGAGTACATTATGATTCTAAATATATATGATCTGGATATAGGCTCATCTAACTTCATCGGGCAATGACTACTAGGTTTAAAATCACACATTAATGCCAACACAGTAATAGCTGGTGAGTTAAACGCTACACTGTCATCATCAAACAGATCAAATGTATGAAAAGGGCCGGGTGGTGGTGGCAGCGGCGGTGGCGCACGCCTTTAATCTCAGCACTCTGGAGGCAAAGGCAGTGGAATCGATGAGTTCGAGGCCAGCCTGGCCTACAAAGCGAGTCCAGGACAGCCAAGGCTACACAGAGAAACCCTGAAACCCTGTCTCGAAAAAATAAAAGCCAAAAGAAAAAAGAAAATGCCCATAGTTTAACTAGCCTTTGCCATAAATGTGGGTAGTAAGCAGACATTACTCACAACCAGGGTTCTGACACTGGTACCCAGAGTTTACTTTATCAAAGAAAGAGTGCCTGAACACTGATTTGCAAAACTGCTCCTTACATCTATAGAGATGGCATGTGACCCAGACCCCTGTGTGCCTCTCATCTATAAACGCCCCTTCCCAACCTCCCTTCCCTTGCCCCTTGCCACCTGAGGCAGTTGGAGGAGCTGGACCCTGGCTTATGAGAAGAGGGAGAACTGGCCCTGTCCCTCACCAGCTGCAGCCCTTGGGAGAGCGAACCCTGTACTTTGCCAGCACAGTAGAGTTGGCCCTGGTGGCATGGGCTCCAGAGAACTGGCCCAGAGTGGGAGACCCGCCCCTGCCCTTTGCTGGCTGCAGCGTTGGGTGAGCTAGCCAGAGCAGTGCTGGAGAGTTTGCCCTGGTGGTGCAGGTGCAGGAGAGCTGGCAGGCTGACCAACTCGGCTACCACCTGGTAGCAAAATCCATCTCGTCTATAAACTGCAGGAGCATGTGAAAGGGCTGATCCTGCAGATCCAAAGCTGTAGCTACCAGGACGAGATTGTTTTTTTTTTAATGCTTTGTCTTGTTTACTTTTTTCTTGTTTTGCTTGTTTGTTGTTTGTTTTCTTTTGAGGAAGAGGTTGTAAGAGAAAAGGGTAGATACAAAGTGACCTGGAGAGGAGTGGGATTGGATTGGGGTGCATGATGTGGAAAAGAAAGCCCTCCCCAGCTCCTAGAGGTAACCACTATTGTGACACTGCCCAGAGCTGTGTCCTTGGTTCCTTTATAGTTATAGTTTCCACATTTGTGTTTCCAAATATGGAAGATTGGTATGGTTTTGAACTAGGTGTCAATAGATGATATGCATTCTTTGATTTTGTGTGTTCTCTACAGGGACTGGATCAAGGCCCTTGAGCATGCATGAGAGTGACAACCACTGAACAACACTCTGGCATTATTTCTTTTTTGTATTGGGCTTTATTTTTTGTGACTCACTTCAATATTCACTCATATCATCACGTGTCACTATACATTATTCTCACTGTTCATGTGGTCTTATTCCATTGGCTGGACCAGATATTTGAATCTGGGTTGGCTAGAAAAATGCCAAACTCTTACACTACCACCATCAAAGAGAATGAGTCACACTCCACTTCATGCTAAGACTTGGCACTATGAGATTTTTTTTTTAATCAGTTAATTTGGAAGATACACAGTGTTTCATTAACTTTTTGTGTGTAGCTCTTTCTTATAACACCTTCTTTGTAGTTTTGGTTGTTTGTGAGTCTTGTCATGTTGACTATTCTGCTGTGTTCATCTCTGGTGATAAGGGCTGCTCTTCCCTCCCTGCTATAGAAAAGAGGCAGCCTTCACGGGAACTGATGCTCTGTTATCTTGGCGGGAGGGTGTCACATATTAGGATATAGGCAGCTTCACTAGCCTAACTCTAGGTTGCTCAGCAACCTCTGACATCATCATCTGCCACCCCCACTGCCAGGGGCCCAAGATAAAAAGGACAAACCCACCACCTCATCTCTCTCTCTCTTGCACACTCTCTCTAAGGGACATTCCCTTTCCCTCTCTCTCTCTCCCCCACTCTCTCTCTGTCTCTGTCTCTCCATCCTCATGGCCTACTCGGGCCCTAACTCCTCTGCTCTCCTCTTCCCCCAAATAAATCTCTCCATAAAAAATTTGTTGCAAGGCATCTTATTTTTAATGATAACAGAAGGGGTTGTCCTTTGCTTGCTTCTCCTCAACTGTCCTCAGACCAAAATAGCCCGTATGCTACAGTAGCATATTGTAAGGTGTCATGCTGATCTGTGACTGAGACTGGGCTTCCGAACCGTTTTTGTACTATAGAAGATTAAGAATGTAACAGTCATTTTTTGGGTCTTGATTTTTTAATCTAGGCTGATAACTTCAAAATATCTATATTATTCCTCTTAGGCCTGTGTGTCAATAGCTGCATCCATATTTCTTTCATCACTTACCTCTTTCTCAATTTAATTATGGGCATGCCGGGCTTATTAAGCTGTGTGGAAGAGCTATACCTTAAGCCATTTTATCTAAGTGTCTAAGTGAAAGGATCAGTTGAGCAATGTATGAACCCATTATGTGGTTACAACAAGCAGCATAATGATTGCACTAAGATTTCATCTTACCACAAGGCTGCAGTCTAATTAAACTTTATTCCTTAAGTCCTTCTCTACAGTTGCCTACAAGTCTCCAAATATATGGTATTAACCCCTTTTTGTTCTGACTAAAACTCACCTGGCAGGCAGCCATGGGGTTGTACAGTTGTAATTCGAGCACCAGGGAGCTAGAGGCATGGGTGTCATGAATTTGAGGCCATGAGAGAAGTCAAGTCCAAACTAAACAAGATCAGAACAAAACGAACTGAACTAGTCTTTGCTAAGCTCATTTCTTTCTTCCAGTTCTTGTCAACTCCAGCCACATGAGCCTAAAATTATATTTCTTACCGTTGTCTAGACTTGTATGATCATAAAGTACAATGGGGCTGCCTTACACGTTATAAGAGACAAACTTTTTTGTTGTTGTTGCTTTGTTTTTTGAGACAGAGTTTCTCTGTGTAACATTGCCTGTCCTAGACTCACTTTTTCCTAGACCAGGCTGGCCTCAAACTTGTAGCGATCCACCTGCCTCCGCCTCCCGAGTGCTGGGTTTAAAGGCGTGTGCCACCGTGCCCAGCCCAAGAGACAAACTTAACACAATTCTTTCCCAGAGTTTTAGTCTCCAATAAGTTTCCTCATTGCTTACTAACTGGTCCTTAGCTAACACTTATGTCTCACTTTGATTGCAGGTACTTGAGGCCCACCAACTCTGCTAGAAGTCCTACACTGAGCCATTTTAAAGAATGATTCACTGGGCCACATGAGAGCAGCACTATCTTTGTTAGGGTTTTTATTGCTGTGATTCGAAACAAAACAAACAACAACAACTTAAGGAGGAAAGAGTTCGTTTTAGCTTGTAGTTCCATACCACAGTCTGATACTGGAAAGGTCAGGGCAGGAACTCAAGGCAGGAAGGGAAGCAGAAGCCATGGAGGAGGGATAATTATTGGCTTGCTCCGCCTGCCTTTACTCATTTTGTGTTGTTATATACTCCCGAACTATGTGCATTAGGTCTTAGCCTGAGACCTCACAGTGCATAGGGGTAGCACCAGCTGCAATGCTCTGGGCCCTCCCACATCAATCTTTAAACAAGAAAATTCTCCATAGGCTTGTCCAAGCTCAATCTCTGAGGCATTTTCTTTTCTTTTCTTTTCTTTTTTCTTTTTTCCTGTTAAGGTTCTTCCTTTCTCTCAAATGAGTCTAGCTTGTGTCAAGTTGACAAACAAACAAAATAACTAAGCCAGCACAAGTATCTTATTTCTAATCCCAACAAGTTGGTTGGCTCAAATTGTTAAAATAAATATGATTTAGTGGTCATTCAAGTAATCTCAGAACTCATGAAGCTGAAATGAGAAGATTGATAGTTCAAGGCCATCCTGAGCTATACAATATTGAAAGCCAACCTAGATTCCATAGGGAGATCCTATCACAAAAACAAAACAAAACAAAAACAAAAACAAAAAAAACACCAACAAAAAAATCTAATAAAACAAGCTGGGCGGTGGTGGCGCACGCCTTTAATCCCAGCACTCGGGAGGCAGAGGCAGGTGGATTGCTGTGTGTTCAAGGCCAGCCTGGTCTACAAAATGAGTCCAGGACAGGCAAGGCTACACAGAGAAACCCTGTCTCAAAAAAAAAAATCTAATAAAACAAACAAGCAAATATCTTAAATCTTAGTATGCTAGATTTATGTTGGCATGACAATAGCTGATAAAATTGGCTTTCAAGGAGAGAAGCTGTGTCCCTCCCCGACCCCCCCCCCCAGTGGCACTATTAGGAGGTATGGCTTTGTTAAAGGAAGTGTGTCAATGTGGAGGCAGGCTCTGAGGTTTTATGTATGCTCAAACCATGCCCAGTTTGGCACATAGTCTCTTCCTGCTGCCTGAGGATCAAGATGTAGAACTCTCAGCTCCTTCTCCAGCACCATGTCTGCCTGCATGTTGCCATGCTTCCCGCCATGATCATAATGGACTAAACCTCTGAAACTGTAAGCCAGCCTCAGTTAAATGTTCTCCTTTATAAGACTTGATACCCTATGAGCACATAAAGGGGGAGGAAGTCCCCTTCAGTCACAGTCATAGGGGAGGGGAGTAAGGGGAAAATAGGAGGGAGGGAGGAATGGGAGGATACAAGGGATAGGATAACCATTGAGATGTAATATGAATAAATTAATAAAAAATAAAAAAAAGAGTTGCTGTGGTCATGGTTTCTCTTCTCAGCAATAGAACCCCAAGACAGAAGGTTTATTTGGGTTCAGGGTTAGCTGTCTCTGTTGTGCTTGGATCTCTGACAAGGAGAGAGATGGTGGGCAACCTGCACGGAGCAAAGATGCTCACTTTGTAGGAGCCCAGAAAACAGAAGAAAATCTCAGATCCCAGTAGCTCCTACAAGGACCCGCACTCAATGTCCTGAGTTCTTCTAATAAGTCCCAGTCCCTGGAGGAGCCACAGCTTCCAACACGCCCAGGCTGAAGACCAAGCTCTGATTCAACACACGTATCTTAGGGGACATTTAAAATCCAAGCCATTACACTTAGTAAAACATCACACGTATATAAAAACATGTCACTTCTCATTCTACATTTTTATTGACGTTTGGATGGAGGCTGTGATGCATATTGTCTTTGTAGCCTGCCACAGTACTGAAAACTATGTATGCTAAAAACATACACTCACTGTTTTCTCCTGAAAACTGTTTTACTTCTCAGTGGTCTGGATCAAACCTCACTGAAGATTTTGGTAAATTTCAGTTTTCTCTCCTGGAATCTGTAGCTTGTTTTAAATTGGTTATTCTACATTCTCCATGTCATGGTGCTAGATGAAGCAAAGGTTACACTCATTTCACCATTAATGGGTTGAATTCAGGGGTGGCTTTATTAGTTTAATCAATCAGTTTCCTGGCAGGCAATGGTCGATTTTTGCTCATACAACCTTAGGCACTCACAACCCAAGAAATCACTAGCGTGACTTGGGTTGAGGGAGGACAGTGACTTTCGAGGGTCTTTTTCAGTGGTTCCTTTCTGGGTCTGGCTTCTCTTAAGGCTTTCTGGGCAAGCATCTCAGAAGACACTCAGACATACAGGCTCATTAACCAAATCTAAAGCTAAGGCAGGCAGCAAAACCATGAGCTCTCAGGACAGATGAGAAAGTTAAACAGATGAAAAAAAAAAGTCAGCTAGCATAGTTATTTAATGTACATGACTGGGGAAGCCATCATTTGGCAAGCTTGATACTAAGAGGTTAAACTCTGGGCATGGAGATGTGACCTGGTGGTAGAGCACCAGAGACTAAAATAATGAAAGAAAAGATTTTGAGATCTCCATAGCTACGTTCTGACCACACCCGTTCCAGAAGCACGCAGCTCGTGACCCAAGGGTCACAAGGACCCAAGGACAGCCCAAGTCCTAAGTGGAAAGCATTGAGTTGCTTGGGTTTGCCCCGCCTCCACCACCCATAATTTATTTATTTGTAACTAGACTTAGCAGTTCTCAAATGTGTGAACTCCGTAGAGGGCAACAACGTCAATAGGGTGGACAGGCCAGCAGAGAACATTCTCAGATTCCCCTGCCTGCTTCTTTCAGCATCAAGACCAGGGCCTTGAACATGCTGGGCAAGCACTCTGTAATGAGCTATGCCCCCAGCCCTGTTGTCTCATTGTTTTGTTGGAATTGGGGGGCAGGAGCGGGGAGGGGATGCAGATGGAATCCAGAGCCTCACACAGTTTAAGTACGCACCCCTTGGCCATGAACAATTGCTTTAGAGACCAGCTGAGGATGCTGGGACCCTGAATAGGTAGATCTTTCTCAGCGAACCTGTTTCACCATCTGCTCTTAACTGTAGCTGTTTAACAGCAATTTATTGAATGCTTACAGAGGAAAATCGACAAAGTGAATTCTAAGACATCATTTACTTATTTCTCTCAATGACCCTGCTAGATATTGCTTTCATTTTTAATGAAACTCTCAGAGGTCGTGACACTTCATGTCCACCATTAGGAGGTAGAACCTTTAAGTGGTAAAGTCGGATTCCATCCAAGAGCTCATGGTTCACGCTCTAAGCTAAACCAGCAGATTCAAGGGATGGCTGTTTCCCCTCATCTTAGTATATCTACAATGCCCAGAGCACACCTTTGAGTGAATAATTCATGGGAAATATTTATTAATGCTCAAGAGGGCACCATGTTTGTATAAGGAGGTCTACATTCAGGTATATGAATTCAGTTTTTATGGCTGATGAATAAGAAGTTAAAAAATCAGGCGGGTGTGGGGGTTCATGCCTCTAGTTTTAGCTCTCGGGAGTCAGGTGCAGAAGCATCACAAGGTCATAGGCCAGGATGAGCTACATAATGAGGTAGTGTATGAAAGAAAGACAGAAAGACAGGAAGGAAGGAAAAAAAGGGTGTGAGGGAAAAAGGGAGGAAGGAGGGAAGAAAGAAAGGAGGCAGGCAGGCAGGCTGAGGAGATGGTTTAATGAGAAAATGCTTGTGATGGAAGTGTGAGGAACTGAGTTGGTTTGTTTTATTTTATTTTAAATGTATTTTATCTCCATTTATTTATGTATTTTATGTGTATGCATGCTTTGTCTCCATTTACATCCGTACACCAGAAGAGGGCATCAGACGAGTGTGAGCTGTCATGTGGGTGCTGGGAATTGAACTCAGGACCTTTGGAAGAGCAGTGAGTGCTCTTAACCACTGAGTCATCTCTCCAGCCCAGCCCTAGGACCTGGGTTTGGATCTCCAGAACTCACAGAAAAATATTGACTGTCCTTATGACCCTTGAGGTGTGAAGAGATCAGCTCCAAAGGCCCCACCAGCCAATCTCTGAGGTCTGGCCATGGACAACTAATGGAGCCCGGGCCCCCTTGGCCCAACCACTACCATCTCTGACAGTGAACGTCAGGTAGTCATTGCTGTATCAGGGCAGCCCATCTCCTTCCTTTTGGACACTGGAGCCACTTTTTCTGCCCTGATGGCATTTTGGGACCCACTTCTCCTTGTTTTCCTATTGTCAGAGTAGGGGGACAGCCTATGGACCTCATATCATCCCACCACTAGCTGCATTTTTAACGTTGTTCCCTTTACTCACCTAGTGATGCCAACCTGTCCCATCCCTTTATTGAAAAGGGACCTTTGAGCCAAAATGGGAGCCTCTATTTTCTTTGTTCACCACACCCACTTGACTCTAGACTCACCAGACATTTTTCTCCATCTTCTACCCACCACCATTTGCCGCAGCCTCATCCTGACACCCTGTACTTTTCAGTCAACTCTGGGGACTTGGTCCTTCTCTCTTATCCTGATCAAAATCCCTTTCCTCTTTCTCTTAAATGGACAGGTCCCTTCAGGGTCGTCCTTACTACCCCAACTGCAGCTAAGCTTGATGGCTTCTCTCATTGGATTCAGCTTTCTCATCTCAAGCCCTTTATACCATTACCCCAAGGCAATCCTCCTTTTTACATCTCAACCCCCACAGGACCCTGCTCTCTTAAGTTTTGGAAGACACCACAGTCCACCAGCCTGCCTCTGGTCTCAGAAGAATAAGGCCTCATACATCTGCTGAAACCCAAGCTTGACCCTATTGAGTGATGCTGTACCATTTCCAGTGCTTCCTCTTGCTCACACCATCGTTAGTGAACTATATGTATGGAGATTTGAGGTCCAGGAAACCTATACTCAGCAGTTTAACCAGACCACTCATGTGGTGGAGTCTGGAAACTGCTCACTAACAGGTTGCAAAAAGGAGATACTTATCCCTACAACTCCAAATCCATTTCTAGAACACCTGCCCCCTATGCCTGCTTTCTCTATGATCAAACTAAAACTTACTGTCAACATTGGCCAGAGACTTATGGAGGCTGCCTTATTGGTCCTGTAGGAGACATAGTGCATACTCAAAAGGGAGTTCTACTTTTTATACAAAGTTGGGCATCTTTTGCATCCTAATTAAGGACCCATGGCACTCCAGATGGGAGACCGGGTCATTGGTAAACTTTATTACAGTATTTACCACAGTCGCCCATCAGGCACAATAAAAACACAGAAGTACACATCCCACGCTCTCAAACCCTAGATATAGACATGGTAGAAGAAGTGGTCCAAAGCTCCTCAAAGGCCCTCATATCTGTTTTTGATAATATTGATCCCACTTCCCTGCCATTTGGTCTTTTGTTTCAGACATTAACCTCTGCATATCAGCTATTGAGTAAAGCTCTGCCTAACCACTTTGGGAACTGCTGGTTGTGTGTCCCTCTTGGTTCAAATTTACAACCACCCTTTGTAGCCTTGCCCATCATCTTACTAGATTCTTTCACTTTGCCACTTGTTAAGTGCACAAGGCCAAATAATATCTGCACCACCTCTTATCTGTCCCACATCTCTCCTTTTGGTATCACAAGCTTCTTTAGTTCTTCAGGAACATACTTTGTGGGCAACCTGGAGTCCGCAGACTGTGATAATACCCCAAGCATTAGTACTGCCACCCAGCCCTTTGTCCATATATTTACAATGCCTTATTTATCTGTGGTACTCACATATACCATTGCCTACCTGCTGCATGATCTCGAACTTGTGTGCCCTGGTGTTCCTTTTTCCAAAACTACAGGTGGTACCTGGCGAAGAGCCCTTGCCAGTTTTCATCACTAGCACAGCATGATAAAGGAGCGATTCAAGTCACACCATTTCTAGCAGTCCTGGGCATAACCGCTGGTGTCACTGGAACAGCAGGACTGACTGCTTCAGTGCCTATTTACCGTAAGCTGTCCTCCTAGTTTTTCCAGGATTTCCACCAGGTGGCTCAAACCAGCCTTAGCCTCCAAGGCCAGATAGACTCCCTGGCCGCAGTAATACTACAAAATCAGCGAGGAGTAGATTTAATAACAGCAGAGAGAAGTGGCCTTTGTCTCTTCCTTGGGGAGATATGTTGCTTCTATGTTAACCAGTCAAGATAGTAAAGGAGAGGATCTGACAATTTCTGACAGATCTCCAAAACCATAAGAAACAGACAGATGCCTCTAGCCAATGCATCACTGGCAGTCCAGTATGGAATTGGATACTACCTCTTTAAACCCCGCTTCTCCTCATTTTTAAAAAAATTCTACTAATTGTACCCTGCCTCATCAATTTCTTATCTAAATTTTTGCAACAGCAAATTCAAAGGCTGTCTAATCAGATTTTTAATCAGTTGCTATTACAGGGTTACTGGCCCCTAACTACAGAGCCAAAGGCTTGGAATATTGAATTATACACTGACCAGACTTCACCCAAAGACCTTGACTCTCAATCCCTCTTTCTAGCCCCTGAATCTTTATTAAACAATAAAGAGGGGGACTGTAGGGCTAGAGCCATGGCAACCTGTTGCCTTAGCAGTGGAGAGCTCACTGCCTCAGGCTTAGAGATGACTTTGGGAGTGGTGCTGAGCCCTGGCGCCCAGCTCCAGGGCAGAGGGCCTCAGTGGTTATGGAGAGATCAATGCGGCAACTGCCGCCTCAGCAGAGTGACTGTCACCTCGGTGGATAGATAGCCTGCTGCCTCAGCGGCAGCCCACAACAACATCTCTGAGATGGAGAAGTATCTCCATCCTGTGACCCAAGCTGGCTGAGGCAATCCCAAGCCATCCCAAGCCACCCCAAGGCGTGAGGCAGGCCACATTAGCTCCGCAGCCCCACCCCGCTTTGCAGCAAGCATGAGGGAATCTGAGTGGTCCACTGTCCCTTCTCCCCACCCCCACACACACCAAGAGTTACTAAAAGTTCAATTGCCTTGCTGCCAGTCAATCCTCCTTCCCACCTCAGGGCAGTCAGGACCTCCTTCCAATCCTTGGGCTGTGGAGGAAGGAAATAACATGATAGCTCCTGTCAGTGTCTCTTCGGGAGCTGTCCATGGTGACCATTCCTGCCTCAGCTGACTGCTATGGGAACCGGACACCTTTCCTGCCTCAGAATGCCTACTGCCACAGCCATGGCAGCTGTCTGTGATGACAGCAACCTTTCCTGCTTCTGTCTACTGCTTTCGCAGTGGATTCTATAAGTTTTGGACTCTTTGTAAACTTTATAATCCCTCAAGGCAGATAAGTGGCCAGACTTCTGCCTGAGAAAGTTCCAGCCTCCCAGCCCCACCCCCACTTCTGTATCTGCTATCTCCAGCCCCTCAAGTGGGATTTTTTTCAAGTGGGATTAATTCTAGATTATTCTAATTTGGAATGAAAAGTCTGGACACAACCCCACTAATCCCTGAGCAGGAGAACCAACTAATCCCTGTACAGGAAGCCTACCATTCCCTGAGCTCCCCCAAGCTCAGTACTTGAAATCCCACCAGTCCACACTCTGAAAGTCTCTGCCCTAGAAAGCTCCACCCACCTAAGAAAACCTATATAAAGGCTGTGTCTGCCCAGTTCCCTCCCAGGAGCAAAGTCAGCCGTTCCTGGATTCTTCTCTCTTCTCCTGGATTCATTTCTCCAATAAATCTCTTTAAAGAGAGTTACTGCCTGCTGTGACTCTCTTTTCAGAAGATAAAGAGAAAAAAATAATAAACAAAGAAGGAGCAGAGCTCAGGCTCTGGCTCCTCAGCTCCTCAGTGTTGGGGCAACCCTCCCCTGGGAGCTGCATCGTCTCTGTTGAGGAGGTTTCCTCTCAGAGATGTGGTTCCTGGGCTCCCGTGCCTCAGGATAACCTTGGGACACTGCTCCACCTCAGAGCTGGGATACTTTCCCAGCCTGTGGAGTTGCGAGCTTCCTGGACACTCTTCCATCTGAGTACCAGAAGGCATGCCTCCCACCCACAAGGCAAACAACAACAACAACAACAACAACAACAACAACAACAACAACAGAGGGGGTAGGAGACAGCTGGGTCTTTCTGGCCAGCTGTGTAGTATGCCAGGTTTAGTGAGAGACCCATGGACAGAGATAGAGGAAGATACTCAGAGAGTCAACGTGTACACATGTGCATACACATAAATGCACACAGGAGCACATCACAGGCACACACACACACACACACACACACACACACACACACACACACACACACACCTGCCTGTGTGGGGTGGGGTGGGGCTGTGCATGTTGGTGCATGCCTGTAATAGGGAGGCAGGGGGAATCAGGAGCTCAAGTTACCATTGGCTATAGGGAAAGTTCAAGGCTAGGTCAGACTCTGTCTCAAACAACGCATAAACAAAGTTCACTACCTGTGTACACTGGCAGAGTAAGTTGTTCTGAGCTCCTGTTGCTCTTCCCAGGGGTGATGAACAGTGGGTGCTGAGAACCGAATCTGAGGTTTCTGGAATAACAACCGGTGCTTTTAACCACTGAGCCCTGTCTCTAGTCCTAGGAATTGAATCTCGTTTTTTTCCTTCATTATTTACTTATTTGTTCATTTTGCACTCAACCGCAATCAACTCCCTTCTTTCCTTCAAGTTCCACCCTCCCACCTGTTTCCCCATGCCCACAGGAACTGAATCTTTATTCTTTCTTTCTTTCTTTTTTTTTTGGTTTTGTTTTTGCGTTTCGAGACAGGGTCTCTCTGTGTTAGCCTTGGCTGTCTTGGGCTCGCTTTGTAGACCAGGCTGGCCTCGAACTCACAGTGATCCGCCTGCCTCTGCCTCCTGAGTGCTGGGATTAAAGGCGTGCGCCACCACGCCCGGCTCAGGATTTGAATCTTAAGGGTGTTTTTTTTATTGAGAGAGCCAGCAGCCTGAGAAGGTGGCATGCTAACACCCTAAGAAGACATGGCGCGCTTTTTCCCCTGCTGCCGCCGAGTTGCGCGGAGGCGGAGGCTCGGGTGTGTTCAAGATTCGCCCTCACCCGTAATCCACCGCCATGGCCGAGGAAGGCATTGCTGCTGGAGGTGTAATGGATGTCAACACTGCTCTACAAGAGATGCTGAAGACCACCCTCATCCATGATGGCCAAGCACGTGGCCTACACGAAGCTGCCAAAGCCTTAGACAAGCCCCAGGCCCACCTTTGTGTGCTGGCATCCAACTGCGATGAGCCCATGTACGTCAAGCTGGTGGAGGCTCTGTGTGCTGAGCACCAGATCAACCTGATTAAGGTTGATGACAACAAGAAACTGGGGGGATGGGTAGGCCTCTGTAAGATCGATCGAGAGGGGAAGCCACGGAAAGTGGTTGGTTGCAGTTGTGTAGTGGTTAAGGACTATGGCAAAGAATCTCAGGCCAAGGATGTCATCGAGGAGTACTTCAAATGCAAGAAATGAATAAATAAATTTTTTGCTCATTTAAAAAAAAAAAAAAGAAAACATGGCGCTTCAGGCAGGAGGTTAAGAGAGAAGTGGGGTGAAGGCCGTGGGGAATAGGGGCGACGGGCAGCAAAGCTACTCAGTCACTCTAGAGCTCATCCTTGTTCCTCAGGTCAGGGCAGCCACCTCTCTGTGCTCCTCTCATTATCACCCCTTGCGCTCTTCCTCCATCCCGTATCCAGGCTCAGGCACTTCTTGAAACACTGCGTCTAGTTGGTGACTCCTAGTGTAAACTTCATTTTCCTCTGGCTCTGGTCTCCTCTCCCGTGTTTCCCGTTGCGCTTGGTTTGGTATGATCACATTGCCTTTTGTTCTCTTAGGCCACTGGAGATGTCCCTCTGCCTGGGACAGATGTACAGGGCCCCCTCTCAGATTTGTCACTTCTTTTAAAAAGTCCCTTTCAGCCTGGGAATGGTGGTACATGCCTTTAAGCCCAGCACTTGGGAGGCAGAGGCAGGCAGATGACTGTGAGTTCAAAGCCAGCCTGGTCTACAAAGCAAGTCTGGGATGGTAGCCGAGGCTACACACATAGAGAAACTTTGTCTCAAAAAAAAAAAAAAGTCCTTTTCAGATGTATTTATTTGTTTTTGTGTGTCTGAGTGTTTTATCTGCATATATGTCTATGTACCACACTTGTGCCTGGAGTCCTCAGAAGTCAGAAGAGGAGCCGGGAGCGGTGGCACACACCTGTAATGCCGGCACTCCGGAAGGCAGAACGCTGTGAGTTCGAGGCCAGCCTGGTCTTACAAAGGGAGTTCAGGACAGCCAAGGCCACACAGAGAAACCCTGTCTCAAAAAACAAACAAACAAACAAGAAGACAGAAGAGGGCCCTGCGTCCTCTGGAATTGGAGGTACAGATGGGTTTTGGACCTTTATGTGAGTGTTGGGTATCAAACTGGGGCCCTCTGAAAACTTTTCTTTCTCGTCTATCTTTTGTTCTTTTTTTGGTTTTTCAAGACACAAAAACTTGCCTCTGCCTCTGAAGTCCTGAGATTTAAGGCATGTGCCACCCCCACCTGTCGAGCAAGTGCTCTTAACTGCTGGACAGTCTTTCCAGCCCCTTTTCATGTCTTTTCTCAGATGCCACTTTCTCCGTGAGGTCTTCCTGGACCACCTCCTCCTCCTCCTCCTCCTCCTCCTCCTCCTCCTCCTCCTCTTCTTCTTCTTTTAAATAATACTTTCCCTCCCCCTAAGATTTATTTATTATGTGTACAGTGTTCTGTCTCCATGCCAGAACCGGATCTCATTATAGATGGTTGTGAGCCACCAGTGGGTGCTGGGAATTGAACCTAGGACATTTGGAAGAGCAGCCAGCGTTCTCAACCCCTGAGCCATCTCTCCAGCCCTCCCAACCATGCCCCTCCCGCCCCTTCTTTTAAACACTAAGATGCAGGCTTCAGTTCTTCCAACAATCTACCTGAGAGTTTTCTCCCGTTACGCTGGTCACTGTCTAACAGCCAGTAGATCTGAGGTTCTGTTTGTAGTTTCTGACATCGCTACCTCACTGCAATACAAACTCCGGGAGGGTAGGAATCGTTGTGTTTCGTCTGCCTTAATGGACATCCACAACAAAGACAGGACTGTCCCTTAGAGATCTGCCACATAGGTTTGCTGGTATTGAATAAAAAGGATAGCTTAGGTCTAGAGTGTGATGTATGGATCAAAGGCCAATGGTTTCCGCCTAGGCAAGTGGGATGGTCATTTCCTAAGTGGCAGCTTGGTGGGGAAACAAGTTGCTGGAAACAGTGACAAATGCCTCCCTACCCCCACCCCGGAGCTTAGGCAGGAGAGAGCACTGCAGCTGCTGCGCAGGCTTACTCTCTCTGCTTCCGGCAGCTCCAACAGATACTCAGATGTCTGCTTGCTATAAAAAATAAATTTGCTGAAAGTTGGAGGAGAAGGCAGAAGTTCCTCTCCATTGCTTCTGTCTGTGTTACTATTGACTCGATTACTTTACAACTTGGGGTGAGGGGAGAATAGATTATTTTATAGGTACAAGTGTTTCTTGTCTTCGGCTTCCTATGGAGTGTGAAAAGATAACCCTGAAGGTTATGGTCCATGTAGGTCGGTAACCAGTTGTGTCCAGACCAGTGGTCTACCCTAGCATTCTTACTAAATTGCCTGGAAACACACAAGCTTCGCAAATGTACTTGGGCTGTCTTTAATATTGCTCCCTGCACCTATTAACAGGTGGAGGTGGTATAAGGCCTTTGATCTTCATTTTAAATTTGCATGAGTTAAGAGTCTTACCTTTCTGAACATAATACTTTAGAATTATTTTCACAAAACTGAGAGCTGCCATAGTAGATGACTCCTGTGTGCTTACAGGTTCGCACAAATTTATGACACAAGGAGGATGCTTGTGGCTGTCAAACGAATGAGAAATACGTTTGCCAGTTATTTATTTTTGATATTTATTTTGGTGTAGAGAGATATCAGACCCAGGGCCTTGTCAAGCAAGCACTCTACCACCCAGCCACACCTAGCCCAAACTGTTGCTTTTTAAAAGAAAGTGTGGCTCCGAAGCAGAAGTGTTCTCTGACATCTCATACATGCCAGAAACAAACTGCAGATAATACAGGAAGGACCCTGTATACACTGTTTCCCTTCCTCCCTCCCAACACATACATAATATGGTAAACTTTCACTTACTGACACAGTAAGAAGTTAATCATTATAAAACAGGTCAATTCTAAGCACATACGGCAAGAAAAAGTCATGCAAATGTAGCCTGACGCGTCTTTACTGTACTCACTGTTCTGGATCAAGTCAGATAACACAATAAGACATAAGACGGAATGCGGTAAGACTTCCGCGCTGTGGCCGGTGTCAGGTTGCTAGGTAAGGGTTCCCTGGAGGCAGGTACCTAACCAGGGGTGAGAAGAGGATTGTGACACTGGTCAGGAGCGTTCCAGTCTTATCCTTGTCCAGAAGCTGGAAACGCCTTAGGCTGTGTCCTGGCCAGAGACAAGAACACCAGACAGAGTTCTGTCTTCTCGTTGTCACTCTCTCCTCCTAAGAAGCTGCCAATGAGGACACTCACGATCAGACACTGCTGTCCGTCCCTTTTAGTGACAGCTTTGAAATTGGAGCTGTGGGTTTTCAAAGTGAAATTGGTTTATATCTAACCCCTAGTTTCAACCCATCTTTGAAACGATTTCAGTTCTTGGAGGAGGAATTCTTGGTATCTATACATAGAGGTTAATAGCCTTGGAGGTCATTGAGGCTAAACACTCCCTCATAATCAGCTTTAGACACCACTTTCCATTTCTCTAGTAACATTAGAAAGGAAAACATCACCATTGTCCTTCTTAGTTCCTTTTCTTAAAAAAAAAAAAAAAAAAAAAGGAATACTTTTGGCTCTGAGTGGAGATTCTGATCCAAAGATTAGAAAATTAATTACTGTCTTCTCCCTGGAGAGTTAATTCTGCTGTGGCTGGAGCATGCTTGTACACACCTTTAATCCCTGAACTCAGGAGGCAGAGGCAGGCGTATCTCTGAGAGTTCTGGGCCATCCTGATTTACATAGCAGGTTCTAGATCCCCCCTAGACGTGCCCCCCCCACCTCCCCCACTCCCGCCTTGGCTACCTAGTTAGACCAATTCTCAAAACCCCTCAAAACAACAAAAATATTAATGCAGCAGGATCAGTAAATGACCCAAAAAGTCTAACTCCCCCAGGAAAGCTGTTTCACATGATGATTTATTATGAAGACAGGAAGGAGAATTATGGAGATAATGTGTTTATTTAGACTCATCAAAGGCCCTTCCCCAAAGCAGTAGCTTTGGGATAGATGGCTCTTCACTGCTAAGCCTGCCAGCTCAGCTTCTCTCTCTCTCTCTCTTTCTCTCTCTCTCTCTCTCTCTCTCTCTCTCTCTCTCTCTCTCTCTCTGTGTGTGTTGTTTGTTTTGATACAGAGCTTCTCTGTCTCCCTGACTGTCCTGGAACTCACAGAGTTCTCCTGCCAGCTTTTTTGAGTTCTAAATTTTAAAAGCATATTTTTTCTTCTCTGTCTTTGCCCCAAAGCCCAAGTGTGATTTCCCTGTTCTGCCCCACTTTTCCTGACATTCTAGGCTTCTTGCTCGTCCTCTGAAACTCCCTACTATTCCTTTTCCACCGTGCAGCTGCTTGCTGAGCATGCTGGTTTTCTTGAACCCTAACTCAAAAACATGACTTGTTCTTCTTCATGCCCCTCCTCGAAGCAGCCACAGAGATTTACAGCTTGCCTGCCTTGTTTTCCTTTCAAATTCTATTAAAATGGTCATTGAGCTTCCTTTTAAAACTGTTTTTTATTTTTTATTGTTTTTTGAGACAAGGTTTCTCTGTGTAGCCTTGGCTGTCCTGGACACACTTTGTAGACCAGGCTAGCCTGGAACTCACAACGATCCGCCTGCCTCTGCCTCCCTGAGTGCTGGGATTATAGGTGTGAGCCACCACACCCAGCTACTTAATTTTTTTTTTAATTAAAAAGACTAATAACTCCTGAAAGAGAACCCTGAATTCCTTGATAAAACCATGACTGGGAGTCAGTTTGCTAAGCAAGTTGGGGTAAGTGGCTGACAGGTGAGTGGTATGTTGTGGTACATCTGACAGATGATTCACATGCAGAGTCGGGTGAAACAAGATGGTCAATAGCGGAAGACTGCATCACGCTACTCAGAACGCCACACAACCGAGAGCTCCTGTATTACTTGTAGAATATACTTTTCTATTACACATTTTTGAGCATGGGTTACTTTAGGTAATTGAAAACATAGAAAGCAACACATGGGCAAGGGAGGATTACCACACCAGAAAGAGAACAGTTTTAAAATATTTTTATTTATTTATGTGTGTGTGTGGGTGTGCATGTGCGCATGTGTACGCGTGCATTTGTGGAAGTAAGAGGACAACCCTGTGGAGTCAGTTCTCAGTTCCTATCTTTACTTGGGTGGGTTCTTCATGTTGTGGTGACCCCCAACCATAAAATTACTTTCTTGTTACTTCATAACTGTAATTTTGCTACTGTTATAAATCATAAACATCTGATATGCAGGATATCTGATATATGACCCCTGTGGAGTCTAGTCTGTTCTAGAGGCTTCCCACATTGTTTGATTCTTTGCTGCCTGGTGTCTTCAAAGCCAGCAAGGACAGGTTGAGTATTTCAGGCCATGCCAGCCCCTCTGGATCCTCTGCTTCCTCTGTCCACTTTCACACATCTCACGCGTCTCTGTATTACACTGGAGTTGCTTGAGGGAGCACTGGAATCTTTGTGGTTTAAAGGGCAGCTGATGAACAACTTTACTTCTCCTTTGCTGTGGCACAGAGCACACTCACAGGTTTCAGGAAAAGCATTTAGGCTCCACAATTCTTATCTCAGTTTACAAGTAGACAACACAAGAAATGAATTTTAGGGAAATTGGGTATATATTACTTTTTTTTTTCTAAGGCACTCCCCCAGGTCTGACCAACACAGTGTCTTTTGGACCGATAACTGGAGAAAACAGCGAAATCAGAGTGCACATTCCATGGCAGGCATTTTAAAATGGTGAGTGTCAAGCTTCTCTGCAAATATTGGGAGCTAAGCACTTGAGTAGAACTCCCACACTTTCATGCTGGGGCTCTGATCTGTGGCGTCATACAGACATAAATTAAAATTCTTACTCCACAATTTAAGGCCCCACGAACCCTGATCAATTTAACTTTCCCAAGTTTTATGCTCTTCGTCTGTAAACATTATAATTGATCCCAAACAACTGTCTGAAGGGCTGGATTCAAGGAGGTCTCTGAAGCTGCAGCAGAGGCATGAGGTATATTTTGAATTGTTTTTCCCTGTAGGTTTCTTCCCAGATGCTGAGCTTTCTTGGCCTAGGGAACACAACCCCACGGATAAAAGTCTGGTGTTGGAGCTCATCACGAACCTGCATTCTAACCTCTGAAATGCTGACCAGAAAAGTACATTTGAAGTAAATGTAGTGCCTGAGGGAATCCTCATGTCATATAAATAAGTTAATTAATTAAACTCATTGGTGCACAAACTTGTCAGTAAGTTGTGACTAAGCAGTGGTGGAAGCTAAAGAAACCACCAAGAGGCCGGGCATGGTGGCACACACCTTTAATGCCAGCATTCGGGAGACAGAGGCAGGTGGATCGCTGTGAGTTCGAGGCCAGCCTGGTCTACAAAGTGAGCCTAGGACAGTCAAGGCTACACAGAGAAACCCTGTCCCAAAGAAGAAACCACCAGGAATGATTTAGACACGTTGGAGAATGACAGACATTTATTGTGGTCGCTCCATCCCCGAAATGCCTTCCTCTTTGCTGAAAACCAAGGGACAGCACTTAGTTATAAATATCGGAGTCTCAAAGTGCTCTTTACAGTCATTCTTTCTTCCAGCTAGACCTAAAGGATTACTGCCACAAGACCCGGTGGGATGTGTGTGGCGGGTGATGACGTATTTTAGAATACAGGCGGTCACTGCCTTTTTTCTCTACTCCCCATATTTGCATAAAAGTGTGTCCCCCTCATTTTCACTTGGCCAGCTGTCGATAGTGACGCTTGGCATAAGAACTATCTCTAAAGAACACTGGCCAGAGCTCAGGAAGGAGCAGGAGCCCATTACCCCACCTTCGATTTGCTCTAGTGGCCGCCGCCAAATCTCCTTCCAAATTCCTGCCCTTCTTGAGGTGGCGAAGTTGGCAGGAGGGCTCTGTTTTCTGCAAAACGGGTGGAATGCATTTCCTCTCACCTGTTTAGGCTAATGACCTTCAGTGTCATGTAGAACAAAGTCATTCTCTAGCCTCCAGTCAACTGAACCCTTTGCTTTGAAAGAGAAAAGACTTAATTCCAGAAGAATCAAGAGAGAGAAAGTCGGCTAAAGATCCTCCAGGGAACAAAATTGTTTGCTTTGTTTAGGGGGAGGTGAACTTTTCTCAAGGTAACTCAGGGCAGGAAAACGATTTTATTGAGGATGGAGGCTTTCCTGTAAATTCGATTTGCTGGTGATACATTGTATTTTATTTACTTATTTATTTTACTAAGTTAAATTTATTTTGGTGGAAATTACTTAGACCTATGACCCAGAAAACTGACCAAGCTTGGAGATCTTTACACGAGAATTGAACCCTGGCCCATAATCAATTCAGGAGGTGCCTAGGCTGAAGTCAAATCTGAAGCTGAACAAAATTATGTCACTTTTGAGTCCCCTACTACCATCCAGTGATGAAGAGACCAATGATACTGGGTTGGGGGGGGGGAGCTTGAGGTGGGCTATAGGCGTGTGCAGCAGCAGCAGTCCTTCACTGTCAAGGGGCTGAAGCACACAGGGAAAGGGCCTTGATAATCTATACACATCCTATAGGTTATTGGGAAAATAAGGGTATAAACTCTGGCATCTGGATTCTTTCTCCTGGGAATATATTACAGGCCACATCCAGACTCATTAGTGCTGATGGCTTTCCAGTAGGAGCTCTGTTTCTTGTCCTCTTAGATTGTTCTTCCTTCGTATTAGTTTAGGCTCAGTAAGCCATTTCTAAGCCACTGCAAGAAAGCTTTAGCCTTCTTTGACCTGCCAAAGATCTAGGTTTGAATTAAGTGGGTAAATGCCCCACCTGGTTTTTAACCACTAGATCTCCTTTGCCAGAATGTTTCCATTCATCACCAGCCAACACCTAACATCCTTGGCCTGGCAACAAACCCTTTCACCTCTCCAGTCCTTTGGCTGCCCTTCGGGGTTTGCATACTTGTTTAACTGGTTCCTAGAAGCCTAGTAGAGATCTTACCTTACGTAAAACTGGCTATACAAATTAAGTGTGGGAGGCAATACAAACACAAATGGATCTTAATTTATAATGAGAATGCTTCTCATTCTCCCCCCAACCCCCAATACAAATTACAAATGGGCTTTCAATGAAGAGTGGGCTCCAGAAACCAACTAATTAATGGCTGAGGTCCGCAAGACTATGGCAGTAACAGTAAAAGCACAAATCCCAGCTATTATCACAAGGTAACACTCGCGATAGGGAAAGGTTAAGGAGAACAGTTATATTTGCCATTTGTGCACCGCTTAAGATTCAAGCTGCCAAGAGTAGCCAGCACATAGTAGGTGTTGCAAAAACATCGGAAGTCTGAGAGTAACTCAAGCCTGTGTTAAAATAAAACGAGCCTCTCCCACCATATGCTCAGTCTTGCTAAAGGCAGCACCATTGTTCATCCCTTTACACCCCGCCTTTTCCATTGTTTTGGGCGTTCTGGTTCTTTCACATGTGCACGCGACTTTAGAGACCCACAGGCACACAACCAACCCTGAAATCACAGACTGAAATGTTATTCAGGGCAAGTTGCCTCGGGTTCCTGCTTTTAAACGAAGAATTGCAGCTTCTAACGGGTTCAGTGTCTGTGCAGCGTTCTTTCCCGCCTTCTTAAGAGTTGAGGCGAGGGATCAAACAATCGGCATTCTCTCGCCGTTCCCTCAATCTCAAAGTTTTTCTTTCCTCCTCTTTCCTTCCCTCTACTTCCTTTCACAGGCAATCGTTTCTCAAGGGTCTTTGCTCCGCTTCCTCCCTCTCTGCTTGCTAGTCCCTTTGATCCTTTCTTTGAGCCCCTATTCCCAGAAGCTGCAGAAAATACCTTCTTTTCCCCCCCCTTTCACGTCACTTCCCTCCCCTCTCCCATCTCCCTCTCTTCTCAGAGGTGAGTCCCCCCCCTCTAGAGGCCAGCGCTTTTTTAGCTCCGTCCTTTCAGACGGCGAGAGGAATTCGGAGAGAAAGAAGGGGGGGAAGAAAGGAGGAGAAAGAGAACCCGAGCCAGGGGAGAGGGAAGAAAAAAACAAAAAACCAAAAAAACCATCCGGGCCTAGAGCGCGGAGGCCCAGGAGCGGCATCGCCATGGCAACGGGCGCCGGCAGGAAGCGAGGGACGCGCGCGAGGGCGGGCGCGGGGAGGGGGCGGGCCGGGGGAGGGGTCCGCTGCCCCGGAAGCACCTCCCCGCAGCCCCCTCCCCGCCGGCCCGCGGCCCCCCGGCCTCGGCCCCCACCCTCGCGGCGGGGCAGGAAGTGACAGGCCCCCGTGAGCCCCGGGCCTGGCGGAGCCGCGGCGAGGCCGGCACCTGGACGGCGGGAGGGGCGGGGAGCGGCGGCGGCGCCGGGCACCTCCCACCGCGCCTGGGCCCCCGCCCCTCCAGGAAGGGGAGGAGGCGGCGCGCCGCCGAGGCCGAGCGACCCCCCCTCCCCCCGCCCCTGAGGTGGACGCCCCCCGCGAGGACTCGGGTGCGGAGCCCGGCGCGAAGGTAACCGGGCGGCCGCGGGCCGGGGAGGGGCCGCATCCCGGGGGCTCGGCGGTGCGGGGATGTTTCCTCAGCCACCTCGGCGTGTGCAACGCCCAGGTACCTCCCCCCAAGCCGCGCTCCTGCCTCCCGCTCTGCTGCGCTCTGCGGTGCTTCGGTGCTGCGCGTCCCGGTCTCCGTGCTTTGCGCTCGCTGTGCTCGGTGCTGTCTGTCCGTCACCGTGTTGCCTCTGGCCGCTCGTCTTCTCATTCATTTCTCCCTTCCCCGACTTTGGTCCTTCCATCCCAGCATGCTGCTGTCTGGTTATCTCCCTGCTTCTCGCGCTCCGCCGGGCTCCCCAGTCTCCAGTTCCTTGACTTCTGTGCCCCCCTCCTGCTTGGCTCCCTACTGTTAGAATGTGCATTTCCCCGCTTACCGAGTCGGTTCGCTCCGGGCACAGCACTGTATCCACCCCCTTCGCCTGGTGTGTTTGATTTCTCTTTGGAACTGCGTTTTCATCACGGTTCTGTGTAGAACGAGCACCCCCCAACCCTGCTTCTTGCTCCATTCTTACTGCAACAGAGTTTATGCTTAGGTATATTGACTTCTTCCAACACCTGACTCAATAGGCTCAGTACCATGCCCACCTCAATGTTACTACTTTCTAGTGCCCTCCCATCGGTGTGCATCTATCCCAGTTGAATCCTTACACACCCACACCCAGATGGTGGTACCTTACTTAATACGACGGGCTTTCACTCTTCTCCCAGTTTTTAATTTTTAATTCAGTTTGCCTCCTAAACTCTCCATTATCTTCACTTTTCATATTTAATTTGGAACTGACAACATTAATTGAGAAAAAAATGAAGGTTTTTAATATATAGATTTGTGTGCCTCAGTCGTTTTTGATGGCAGTTTCCGTGGTGGAAAGACTTTAAATTGGCCCTTTCCTGTTTCACGATCTGTGGCAAATGAGGGGGGTCATCTAATTTATGAACTTTTTTTTAAATTTTATATACAAGCCTCTATTGCAAGTAACAGGGTCCTATGTCTCTGAATCCAGTGAGATAAGTCCAGTAATCTATACGACTGTACCATGCTGCCTCTAATCCTTACCCACTTTTTTTCTTCACATGCTGATATTGAGGATTCATGGGTCTGTATCTGTTCAGTGCTTTGATATTTTGGCAAAAGATGTGGGGAGAAAGGTAGACTGAAGTTGAAGCTGATAAAATATCCTCTGTGTACCTCTTCCGTTATACCCATGTGTGGAGTGGCATTGTTCTTTCCTAAAATGGGGTAGAGTTCTCTGGGGACAGTGGTGTGATGAGGAGGCGCTGCCCGGGGAAGTAGGAGAAAACTCAACTTTAATTGCCAAGGCCACGAGTTTGACTTTTATTTACTGGTTTGCTTGTTTAGGGGGGTGCATTCCTGAGATAAACCCATTCATCCGATGAAACACAGACAGCCCTTAGCAGAAATTGCGGCTGGACATTAATGTTCCTTAGCTACATAGTGCTTTGATGACTTGGTACTTACAGTAGCCCGGTGTTTGAAAAGTAACGAATGTACAGTGTAAGTTTAACACAAGAAAGAAAAATGAGGAGAAAGATGATATCACTCTTGTATTGCTTTAGAAGACTGTTTAGATTTTTCTCATGTTTCTTTTTGGACTCTTAATGTGTTTTTAGTTTATTTTTGCTAATTTTAATGTAGCTTCCAGAGGGTAGATTCTTATACTTATAGTAGACACCTAGTTTTTCCAGTTAGGATGTTACTTAATGTTACATACTTGGGAGTATGTAACGTGTTCACTTCGTTGCCTTATTTGCTAGGAGGGACACTGACGTTATATAAGAAGTGGCCGTCCTGCGGCTTTATAATTAGTAGCTTGGCCTGCAGCCAGCGAGGCAGCTACTTTGGATACGTGGCCAGGAGCTTAGCTTTTCTGTCCTCAACATTTACCCTCTTCCATCAGCTGTCCACTCTGCCTACACTTCAGTATCTCAGGGCTCTCCTCCAAGAAATGAAGATAATGAGTACTCACACTGTGTGACACCGCTTTAATGACAGGGTGTTTGTTGTTTTTGTTGTTGTTGTTGTCGTCGGTGGCTTTTTTGCTTTGAGAAGACAGACAGTAGTGTAAAGACTTGATGCGCAGAAAATCCTTGTTTCCACTATTATAAAATGGGGACAATAATATTCACCATACAGTACTGTAAAAAGTAGCACAGCTGAAGGGCCTGGGCCAAGGAAAGGAGGCGCTTTAGGCTTCACCGGAAATGCTGTCTCTTGTTACAATGATAATGATGTGATGGAGAGGAAAATAAGAGCAAGTTTTAAATGGGTGGATATTAAACTGTTGAAAAGTACTGGGGGACGGAAAAGTGGCTTTAGCATTGTAAGGTGGCTTGTTATAGTCTGGTCACTTTATTTAATGGTAGCCAGGAGGGAGTATGTAAAAGGTTGTTTGTTTGTTTGTTTGTTTTGGGTTGGTTTTTGTTTTTGAGGCAGTAATTAGCCTGAAAAGATGGTGGAGTGAGGAAGACAGGATTGCAGATTTGGGAGTTGTAAGACACCAGAGGAAAGTTCTTAGACACTTTGTGGACTCACTGTGAGTTTGGATAATGATAATAACAACATGAAATGACACTTTAGATTCGAGCCTAACTTTAATCCTTTACTGATTCCTGTCTAGGGCTTGAGTCAGAGCACCATTCTTGGGGACCCTGGAGCGCTGTCATGGAGACTGAGAGCGAGCAGAACTCTAGTTCCACCAATGGGAGTTCCAGCTCAGGGGCCAGCTCTCGGCCCCAGATAGCACAAATGTCCCTGTATGAACGGCAAGCCGTGCAGGTGAGGCTCAGCTGAGTGGCCGACGTCTGTGAGTATTGGCTTGGCTTAGGCAAAGATGCCGGAAAGTCATCACTCTTAGATTCTTTCTGAGTGGGTAAAGAATGAGCTTTCTTCCATGTCAGAATCTTAGCAGCTTACAAAGTTAGAGCAAGCAAACCCAGAATGAAATCTGGCCATTTTGTTTTGTTTTCAGCTATGGACCAAGTTCAAAGCCAGCTGGGCAATTTGGTAACAACCTGTCTCGAAAAGATAGAGCTGGAGAATGCGGTTCATTGCCTCAGTACAAAGTACTCTAAGGTTCACACACGAGTAAATAGGGTTCAGTCTATTAATTAGGTTTTAATTAACCATTTCCCCTCATTGTTTAAAAACCATTGACTTACTTATTTACTATTTGTGTGTGCCTGTGTGTGGGTTTATAGTGTGGGATATGTAGAGGTCAGAGGACACGGCTTTTGTTTCTGCTCTGCAGTATGTACAGGTCCAGTTGGCCTTTGAGCTTCTGACCAGTTCTGCCCATCTGCCGCCTTGTCTTAAGAGTGCTGGCTTACAGATGTGGACTACTGCAGCTGCCCTTTTGTTACGTTGTTCTGAGACGTGAGCTCAGGCCCTCAGGCTTGTGCTGCAAGTGCTCTTTCCCACAGCACTCTCTCCCGCTGAGGTTGTCAAACTTTCAGTTTTGGGCCATATAAACTATTCTGAATAATAGAAGTGTTGTAGACCTTTGTAGACATTTACTTGTAGACAAATAGCAGATTCTATACTTTAAATATCCTGTTTGGAAGTGAAGCATTTTACTTAAAAGATACTGGTAGAACAGTTGTAATTATTAAAGAGTAAGAACATAGCTCAATCCAGTTGACATTAAAATGACACTGTCTTTTTTATAAGTAGCCATTGATGTGGTAAGTAGGTATTTGAAAATGTCAGTTGGCTGTCATCTATCTCTAAACACTTAGGGATCTGTATCTCTATGCTAGACACCTACGGCATACGGCTTTTTCCTTTTGTTATTGGCTTGTGTATTTATTTATTGAGACGTGGCTTACTCTGTTATCCTGACTGGCCTGGAACTCATCATTTTTCTGCCTCAGCTTTTGAGTGTTGAGATTATAGGCATCTGCCACCATGCCCAGCTTCTTTTCCTTATATCAGTCAGTGTCACATTCATTTGTCTAGATCTTGCTATTTATTTCCAGGTCTTATTTTGAGAAGTAACTGCTTTGCTTTTTCTTGTACGTGAGGACAGACCATATAACCAGTGTCTCTCCTGTGTTAGATGACGGTATACACACTGGATCCAGCAGAGCAACAACGAAGCAGATGCTGATGGCCACTAAGCCTCTATCTGCTTCAGTCTATATCTCCTGACTCCCTCTGTGACAGTTACAGTGATGCACGTAGGAGTTCGGAGCGATTGCTCTGAGTGTTGTATCATGTCTTCTAGGCCTTGCAAGCACTGCAGCGGCAACCCAATGCAGCTCAGTATTTCCACCAGTTCATGCTCCAGCAGCAACTCAGTAATGCCCAGCTGCATAGCCTGGCAGCTGTTCAGCAGGTGAGAGGTCAGCAGGGACAGGAGGGGGGGGGGTCAGGCATTTTGGGGCAAACTGTATCCTACACCAAAGCCTTTCTTTGTCTCCTGTACTCTTAGAGGAGAAAAGATGGTTCTTAGATTCTGGGCTTGCAGTATGAACTGTGGGGGGTGGGGGGGCTCTTTAGAGGTAGAATGGCTGTGTTGTAGACCTGTTCTATCTAATATGTTAACTGCCAGCCATGTGTAGCTATTGAGTACTTGAAATGTCGCTAGTCAAAATTGAGGTGACACTGTAAGATTTTAGAAGACATCAATTGACCAAAAAAAAAAAAAAAAAAAAAAAAAGGTAAGAAATCACAATCACTTCTATATTAGTATAATGCTAAGATGATAATCTTTGGGGGCAGAGATGGATCTCTAAGGTAAAAGTATGTACTTTAAATGTGTAAAATCCTGGGTTCAGTCCCATCCCCCATCCCTCCCCAAATGATAATATGTATTTTATATGCATGATATTAAGTTATTGAAGCTAGATCGTCCCACTGAAAACTTTTTTAGTATGCATAGTAGGAAATTATATATGTGGCTCATTTGTTGCTGTGTTGGACAAGCCTGCAGTATATTTATCAGTGGCTTATGATGTGACTTGAAGGTAGAGTAGGAGAGAGGGCTGGTAGCGTGTGTGCCCTGATGTTCCTGGGCAGGCGTATATGGTCATGTGACATTACAAGGACAGTGATGTATTTTTCTTCATATCACAGCAGAGAGTCTCTCTGTCCTTACCTGAGATCTGTTTCGTGCATGAATTAATACTAGAATATGGGAGACACAGCCTTTTCACTGTTTCTGTTACGTTTCCCCTTGAACAGGCCACGATTGCTGCCAGTCGGCAGGCGAGCTCCCCAAACAGCAGCTCTGCACAGCAGCAGCAGAGCGCCACCACGCAGGCCTCGGTGAGTGCTGTCTCTGCTCGAGGGCAGTGTCTATCAAGGTCTGGTCTTGCAGCTGATCTGAGAAAGGCATCGTGTCATCAGTGGGTATATATTGCTCTGAAGTTGAGTTTAGCAAACAACAAACAATGCAGGGAACCTATTTGGATCTGTGTAAGAGTCTTTGTTTTCAGACAGGCTTTCCCTACGCATTCCATGTTGGCCTTGTACTTGTGGCGATCCTCTTGCCTCTGCCCCCTGAGTGCTGGGATTATGGACGTGCACTACTATGCATGACTTGTTAGGAGTCTTGAAATGGGTAAACCTAAAGAGGGGGATGAGAAGATCCTGGGGAAGAAGAGATAACAAATGAAAGATTGCTTTTTCAGAGAGAAAGAAAATCTGTTCCATTTCTTTCTTTAGCTGCTCAAGTATTAAAATTGGTGATTTGTGGGCTTGCTTTCTTTTTGATTGTTTGTCTTTTGCTTTGATAATAATCCAAAGTAGCTGAGATGACAGTTTTGGATAGGAAGTTATTATTTATTTCCCTTGACTTCATCAAAGTAATATCCTGTTCTTGATTGTGCCACTCTAAAGTTGTCAGTTGTGCGCATTTTCTTTGATTTCTTCTCAAATCCTCAATTCTGCTTCCGTTCTGCACTGAACAGATCAATCTGGCAACCACATCAGCTGCCCAGCTCATCAGCCGATCCCAGAGTGTGAGCTCTCCCAGTGCTACCACCTTGACCCAGTCTGTGTTGCTGGGGAACACCACTTCCCCACCTCTCAACCAGTCTCAGGCCCAGATGTATCTGCGGGTAAGCCACAGCCACAGCCACTGCCACAGCCACCGTCACCGCCACCGTTGTCCTAGGGGCATAGATTATAACTTGTCTTCCCTGGCAAAGAGTGAAAGTATTATTTTCTTAGTTTGTTTTTGTGGTGCTAGGGAGGGAACTCAAGGCCTTATGCATACTAGGCAGATGCCCAGCCCTGGGCGCTACCCTTAGACTGATCCGATGTCATCCACGTGTTTTAAGCCAAGCTGATCTATGCCCCATGCCTCACATAGGCTAGAAAAGATGCTTTTAGATAGCATCACACTCCTCTGCTGGAAGATGTGGCATTGGTGTTTGATAAGTCACTCTTAGATGTAGTCTAGCCTTTTAATTGTGCAACTTGGGTACACAAATTCTAGGTGTCTCTCAGCTTATCTGTGTCTGTGTAGACTCTGTGTTCTAAAATCCTTGTTGTCTAAATGTCTGTGATGTCTGACTTTTCGTTATCATTCGTAGTCTTCTGCACAGTCTAAGCTTTCTTCTGGATGATTCAGCACTTTGGAAGAGCGAGAGGTTCTCGGGTTGGTGTGGAAAGGGGCAGGCTCAGTTGTTTAATATCTGCTGTTTATTTTGTCTTGTGGTCCTTTTCTTCCACTTCTTCTGTCTCCTCTTTTCTTCTTTTTACTCTCCTCCTTCCTCTCCTCGCCAGCCACAGCTGGGAAACCTATTGCAGGTTAACCGGACCTTGGGCCGGAATGTGCCTCTAGCCTCCCAACTCATCCTGATGCCTAATGGGGCAGTGGCTGCGGTCCAGCAGGAGGTGCCGCCCGCTCAGTCTCCTGGAGTTCATCCAGATGCAGATCAGGTCAGTGGCAACCACTTACTGTGGAGAAGCCCGGGAGCGTGAGGGATGACCATAGATAGGCCAGGTCCCACTCTCTGCCCCTTTATTGATTTTTTTTTTTTTACAATTCTTATTTTGTGTGTGTTTCAGCTTCCTTCCCTCTCCTCAACTCCTACAACTCCCTTAAAATATGTGAGTTGATCTGAGCTAAAGAAGGAAGTAGAACCACCTGAGAAGACCCCATGAGGGTCCTACTGTGCAGGTTGAGTTTTTCAGGGCGTCCTTTTTTCCTCTGTAGCTTAGTTTCATTGAGTCTCTTATTTCCCTTGTACAAATGTCACATGAAGACAGGGATGCTGGAGGGAATTCTGTTGAAGTTAGATGTGAAATAGGCCTGGCTGAGTTGCTGGTAGGATGTTTGGTTCCTTCTGTTCTTGATTTCCTATAGTTTTCAACTTTCAGTTTCCTGTTTCTGTTCATGTTTTCTCAGTAACGTCTTTCTTCCCATTGCTTTTTGTGACTTTTCTCCAAAACATATATATATATATATATATATTTTAATTTTTAACATATGGATGAGATGTAAACTGGGGCCTTATAGTTATTGTCTCATTCATCTACTCTATAAAAAAAACTACATAAATATATTGTGCTTGAATACCAACAGATGAGTCATATAGTCAAAGAACTCAGGGGGACAGCAGTGTTGTACTAAGTGCTGCTAGCCCTGAGTGACCCCTAAGTCTCGGGAACTAGCTGTATTACTTTGCAGGACACTTGAATGGAGTCTTAAAGGGTAGGCTCATTTGATTTGGAGTGAGGAGAAAATGGAAAAAGAAGAGCAAGTGCGAGGGCACCTCTGGGAGGGGTGGCTAGTAGAGCCAGCAGGGCTCTGTTGTAGCTCTGTAGTAGAGCAAGTCATGTATGCTGGGTTGGATCTCCAGTTTTGTCATAAACAAAGCAAAAAGGCAGTGGCCCCCAGGACTCAAGAGGTAGAGACAGGCGGATCTCTGAGAGTTTGAAGCTAATCAGGTCTACAAAGAGAGTTCTAGGGCAGCCAGGGCTGTACAGAGAAACTCTGTCTCAAAAAAACAAAAACAAAAACAAAACCCCAAAAAACAACAACAAAAATCCACCCCACCTCCCCAAAGCAAAACAACAAACTTTATGAATAGCAGAGACCGCTGTTGGCTGTTGGACAGCAGATGAACAGAGTAAGAAAAATACTTCAGAAAGAATCCAGAACCATGTGGCTGCGGAGGGGAACTGCTGAAACATCCTTGGGGTCATCTAGTTACACAATTCCTTATTAGAAAGACTTCTTCTACTAGTGGAAGGCAAAGAGGAGGCTGGTTGTGCTTTCATATCAGTTTTTGTTTTTGTTTTCTCGAGACAGGGTTTCTCTGTAGCCTTGTCTGTCCTGGGCTCGCTTTGTAGACCAGGCTGGCCTTGAACTCACAGAGATCCGCCTGCCTCTGCCTCCTGCGTGCTGGGATTAAAGGCATGCGGCACCACTCCTGGTCTTATATCAGTTTTTTAATTTATCCATCCATCCATCCATCCACCCATTTGTCCTCTTTCTATCAATCATCTTTCCATCCATCCTTCCATCTGTCCGTTTGTCCATCCACCCATCAATATGAGTGAAGTGACTAGAATGTGCACCTGGTGTCTGGGTTAGGCTCCAGCTCTGCATTCAACTGTAGCACCTTGGGCGAGTGATCTAAGGTCCTTTTGCTGTGGTCTCTTCATCTGTACAATAGATGAGTATACCTAATTCATGGTGTGTAGTGAGGACCAATTGAGTTGATTATATGTGCTTGTATCATATCTGGACTTAATATTTAAGATTGTTAATTGTTATTAGCTAACTGTTATCAGTCACTGTAGTCTTGAATGCTTAGGAAAGTCATAATACCTACATTTATGGAGATTATAGACTTTTAAAGTACTAGCTATTAAGCAAACTGTTATCTGAGTGGTATAATAATTGCTTCATTAGCAAGAGTATGGTGTTGTAAGAATAAAGAAGGGAGGTAGCGTTTAAAATGGTTCTCCAGATGTTATCCTTGTATGAATGTAAGGAGATGTTGAATGCCTGGGAAACATGTCTAAGGAGCTTGAGGAAAGAAGAGTTGGTTTGTTGGAGGAGTTACAGGGTGGCTTATTCTCCTTGAGGACTAGGCCGTTGGGAGGACCCTCACCTTGCAGGGCTTTGGGGACTGTGCGTAGGATTTTAGGCCTTAAGTCAAGGGTCATGGGAAGCTATAGAAAGGCTTTAAGCATGAAAGTGGTAGGGAGAGTGTCCTTAAAGGGTGTGTTGTATGTGTTAATAGATGAATAATTTAGGAGACATTTGTTTGGGTGCATAGCAATGAAGATGGACAGGAGTGCATGAACTTGAGATTAAGAAGAATTACTGAAGGTGAAGGAAGCTTCACAGAGTTTGGGGAAATTGAAGGAGGTGCCGGGTGTGGGGTCTGAAGCAGCACATCATAGGGGGGTTGGTGCTGCTTATGAGATGAACAATGAAGAAGTGGAATTAGGCTGAAGTTCAGGTTCGGGCATGCCAAATTAGAGGTGTTTTGAGACATACATGTGATACTGAAACATCAGCCCTATGCGTGCTTCTTGAATTTAGGAGAGTTTAGGAGAGCTAGTCTGGACTAAACATGTGAAAATGTCAGACATAGATGACATGTCTATTGAAGTTACAGACATGTCTACACGTGTTTATGGAGAGTGCATGGTTGGAAGAGAAGAATATTAGAGCTCTGAGGGTTGGGATAAGCCCTGAGGAAGGTTGAAGGTGATGGCTGACTGGGGGAAGTAGGAAAGAACAGCAAAGAGAGCATGGCAAAATCTAGACGTGTAGTGTCATGAAGGCAAAGGAACAAGATCTTTTAAGACTGGGGTGTGTATAGGTGGGGACCCCTCACTTCTTGTCTGTGTAAAAGACGACAAGGATGGATTTGTTAGTGTAGAGGGAGAGATACTTCAGGGGAGCTGGGGGAATTGCATTGGGAGGAGGGTTGAGCTAATGCATTTGTGGAGCTTGGCGCAGTGCACTCACAAGAGTTTACTTAGCAGTGGGGGAAAGGAGGAGGGGGCAGAGAGGGGGAGGCGACCAGGCCATCCACACAGGCAGGAGAGGCTGATAGAGCCAAGAGTAAGAGAGAGAGTTGATATGCTGCGCGTTCTAGAAAAGCAGGAGGAAGAGGATCCGAGCAGAGATTGCCCATTGTCACAAGGAAGAGTAGTGAGAAAAAGGAGTGTTGTAGCCACAGGATAGTAAGTGGAGGATAGTGGAACCCCAGGAGAGAGAGGAGAGGGGAGAAGGTGTTTCTGAGGTGTACCGAGAGTAGGAGAGTGAAATGGCCATTGCGGAAGAGAAACTGTGTAATTGGCCTAGTTCTCACCTTGTTGAGAGTTCCAGGCCCCTCTGCAAAGCTGGCCTGCGCGACCACTGTTCTGGATGCAAGTTCTTACTCCACCTGTCTGGACTGTACTGCTTTTCTAAGTGGGCTTCCTAACCTTTGTTCTGACTGCTTGTAGTCCTTTTCCGTGTTTCTGTCAAGATGACTTTAAAACAATAATGAAAACAGTGAGGGATGGAAGCTCGGGCAGGTAGAGCGCCCTCTCACCCTAGAAGCATGAGGATCTGAGCTCCACGTTCACAGCCCACACTAAGGAAACAAAACAGAGTCCCACCCAGTTACCTCAGTGATGGTGAGACACACAGATGGACCCTCGGCCCCCTGGCCAGTTAGCCTAGTCTAGTAGGTGAGTGCTAGCAGAGTGAGACCTTGTCTCAGAAAAGGTCGTGCCCAATGTGTTGCACAGTGGTATATTTTGTCCTATATATGCATGGGTACCTGTACCCCCACACACATGAGCACCTGCAAATACATGAACACTCACATACACAAAGCAAGGAAGGTGTTTTGTTACTGACTTTTAAGAAAATTGTACCTCCATTACACAGAATTTGATCAATTGCAGTGGTGTCTCATCACTGTCTTATCATTGTTTCTCTCATGGCTCACTTTTTAAAAGTTCAGTTTCAAATAAAAATGATGTATTTCTATACCTGTGTGCTTCATGAGTTTATATGCAGCACATGTGTGCAGGGCTTGCAGAGGCTGTTGCATCTCTTAGAACTGGAGTTAGAGGAGCGTGTGAATCACCATGTGGGTTCTGGAAACTGTACTTGTCTGCAAGATCAGTAAGTGCCCTTAGTTCCCGGGCCACCTCTCTGGCCTTTTACTCAGTTATCTTTTAATAGAAGTAGCAGGCAGGCCGGGGGTATAGCTTAGCAGTGGAGTGCTTGCCTTGTGTGTAAAAGATGCCCTGAGTGAATCCCCACTGCTGCAAACCAAAAGCAGTTTAGGAGCAGGTTCTCATGGGGTCTAGGACCATGGCATCACATGTACTGATTCTCGGAGCATCCTTCCTTTGGTCCCCTTCAGTGTAGCTTTATTGTCTTTTTACAGATTTATAAAATTTACTTTTAAAATTAATTTTAGTGGGAAATTCAAACATATGCACAAAATTTAATCTGTGTATTTACCATTGGGAATCAACAATTACTAACAAGTGACCATTCTATTCAGGCTCTTGCCCGCTGACCAGGATTAATTTGAAGCAGAGTCTAGATACTATGTGTTTGTATGCATACATGTATAAATATATAATATAATATATAATATATAAATAGCACTATGTATGTATTTTATATATAACATGTTTCATTTATATTTAAATTTGTAAGAAGCTTAGCTACATGTCATCTTTTTGAGAATATAGTTTTATTTGTGTTTTGAGACAAAATCTTGCTATGTTGGCCAGACTAGTCTTGTTTTCCTCTAGCCTCAGGAACGTGGACAACAGCAGCACACCTCTGCTCCTGGCCTGAGAATGCTTTCTTCACACCATATTGTCACGATACATTTGTTCTGTAGTCATCATTTATAACTTGAATTTGTATGTAGTGTTCTGTTGTCTGAGTACAGTAGTAGTCTTCTCCGATGGCAGACTGGGTCATTACCAGGCTTTTGTTATTCAGCATGGTCCGTCCTGCTGTGTAGCAGTTTGTCTTGTGTAATTCCAGTGTATATGTGCACATGTGTGTAAATGTCAATATTCATTGTTAGGATACGATGATACTTTCTTCTTCGAAATATTACTAAGGAATGCCTTCAGCTATAGATATTATCATGTTTATTCTGGTTATTATTAAGATTAATTGTGATAATATTCTGATTAACAGAATCAACTAGGTAGCTATTTTTCTCTCTCTCTGTTCATGCCCAACACTGCATTGCATTCTGGGACTGTTAATAATAAACAAGACAGATTAAATTTGCCTATGTAAGTTACAATTCAGACTGTTTATTTTAACACTCCAGGCCCTAGTGACCTAGTGTCGTGCCTTTCTTTCTCCCTAGCCCCGTCTCTCCCTTCATTGCCCCCGCTGAGCCTCGGGACAGACATCACCTGTTTAGGAAGACTTTGATCTCCTAGTCAGAGTTGATTTTCACCCCTATACTCCCATAAACTTGGTTTATCTTTGTGTGTATACTGCTGTGTTATTCTCGCTAATTTTCTACTCTAACAGAAACCATGCATGCAGCAGGAGCAAGCACTGTCCAGGTAGTACCTGACACGTAGTAGGTGTTCTGTAGATGCTAAGGGAATATGGAGAAAGAGAAAGCCGGAGACTTGAGAGTAAATGTCAGAGACTAAAAATTCCGACGTGGTTACAAAGAAGCTCTTTGGGAGACTGGAAGGACTTGAGTGTATTGGTGGAGAAGTCAGGGCTAAGTTCAGTAGACTGTGGAGAATTACTTCAGCTAGTTTTCTGTTATGAGTCAGTCGCAGAAATCTACACACACACATATTATATCTTCCAGGTGCAGAACTTGGCAGTGAGGAGCCAACAGGCCTCAGCTCAAGGACCCCAAATGCCAGGCTCCACTCAGAAGGCCATCCCTCCTGGAGCTTCTCCTGTTTCTGGCCTCTCCCAGGCTTCTAGCCAGGCCCTAGCTGTGGCACAGGCTTCTTCTGGGGCCTCTGGCCAGTCACTCAACCTTAGCCAAGCTGGGGGAGGCAGCGGGAACAGCCTCCCAGGCTCCATGGGTCCCAGCGGAGGTGGCCAGGTGCCTGCAGGTTTGGGTCAGTTGCCTTCAGGATTGGGTGCTGGAAGCTGTCCCAGGAAGGGCACAGGAGTGGTGCAGCCCTTACCTACAGCTCAAACAGTGACTGTGAGCCAGGGCAGCCAAACAGAGGCAGAAAGTGCAGCAGCCAAGAAGGCAGAAGCAGATGGGAGTGGCCAGCAGAGTGTGGGTATGAACCTGACGCGGACAGCCACACCTGCCCCCAGCCAGACGCTTATTAGCTCAGGTAAGGTGTCACTTCTTAGAATGTCATTAATATTTCAGAAATAATTTGAACTATTTAGAGCATCCTCCCTCCTTTTTTTTTTTTCTTTTAAATTCGGCCATGGAGTGGCAGATGGAAAGAGAGTCCTGTCGGTCTTGAACATGCTATCTCAGAGACAGGGTGATGAGCAGGTGACAATCTTATCAGTTTCCTCTAAGAGCAGACTACTTATAAAGTACTTTGTGTGCTTTCTGTTTTTCAGTTTATTCATTTCACTTAGTTCTGATGGAATTGACAAATGTGCTAGAGAAACACCTTGGAAAGGCAGATTCCCTGTTCTCATGTGACTTACAGTGTTGACTAAAAGATGAATCCTCTCCTCTTCTCAGTGGGTGGTTCAAGCAGCAGTAGTGTAAAGACCTCAGGGCACATAAGGCCAGCAAGTGGGGCTGTGGCTTAGTGTGGCTGACTTGTGGTTACCTGTGTCAATGATACGGACAAACTGGAGTTAATAATAACAGTAACCCTGGTGGCTGCTTGCTTTGAGACTGGCTCAGATGTAGCCAATGTCCATACTTAGTATTATTGGGAAGTTTGTTTTGTTCTATTTTCATCACCCTAATCATTTGAATACTTTTATCACAATAATTACCAATATTAGATACTTAGGTACCTTAGCCTTTCTGTTCCCAAAGTGCTTTCAGATGCCATGTTCTGTGTGTTCTTTGTACAGTCTGTGATATGCAGGGCAGAGACTGCCAACACCAGACTGCAGCAGAGTAAGAGGATGTTGACATCTTTAACTCTGGGTATTCTTTCAGTGAATATTAAATGCATCTTATGTGTCAAATACTGGAATGGGCTTTAAGTATGTCAAACTGAATAAAGCATGGATTCAGCCTCGAGATAATGAAGGAGGGGTCAGCCATTCTTAGCTCAGTCCTGAGTGAAAGGGTAGGGTGGCTATAGCAAAGGAAAGAGCAGAGATACTGCAGGTGAGTGCTGAGTTAAGGGGCTTCCCCACTCACCTCTTCCTTCTCTCCTCCCTCCCTCTTCCTTCCTTCCTTCTTTCCTTTTCTTTCGCTTCCTTCCTTCCTTTCTTTCCTGTGCTACTTGTGGTCAAATCTAGGTCTTGAACATGCTAAGGCAGTTTCTACCACAGAGCTACACCCTAGTCCTGTCTTTCTTCTTAACTTTGTATTTTGAGAAACAGCTCAGATAGGCCTTGGACTTGCCTGAGTTCTCCTGAGTGCTGAGCTTCCAGGCTGTGCCCTTAGTTTTTGCCTTGAGATCTTTGTCCTGGAGGTAGTTAGTAATGTTGGACTGAATGGAAAGAATATGAATAAGATGGTGTTCAAATTCCATGCAGTTCAAATTTCTGTTCACTGTCTGATTTCCCAAATAATGAGATCAATGCAGATCAGTTTGCATTCATTGATTCTAACATTAGGTACATCTTAAAAAGCTGGTTTTATTTTTAATTTACAAGGGTTATCATTTTCTGCTCTTTTCTTCTTCTGTTCCATTCCGGCTTGCTTCACACAGCCACATACACACAGATCCAGCCCCACTCACTGATTCAGCAACAGCAGCAGATCCACCTCCAGCAGAAGCAGGTAGTGATCCAGCAGCAAATTGCCATCCACCACCAGCAACAGTTCCAACACCGCCAGTCCCAGCTGCTTCACACAGCTACACACCTTCAGTTGGCCCAGCAACAGCAGCAGCAGCAGCAGCAGCAGCAACAACAACAGCAGCAGCAGCAGCAACAGCAGCAGCAACAGCAGCAACAGCAGCAGCAGCCGCAAGCAACAACCCTCACTGCCCCTCAGCCACCCCAGGTCCCACCTACTCAGCAGGTCCCACCTACGCAGTCGCAACAGCAAGCGCAGACCCTGGTGGTCCAACCCATGCTTCAGTCTTCAGCCCTGTCTCTTCCACCTGACCCATCCCCCAAACCACCCATCCCCATTCAGTCCAAACCTCCAGTAGCAGCTATCAAACCTCCTCAACTAGGAGCCACTAAGATGTCAGCTACACAGCAGCCACCGCCACATATCCCTGTGCAAGTTGTCGGTACCAGGCAGCCAGGTACAGCCCAGGCACAGGCTTTGGGATTAGCACAGCTGGCAGCTGCTGTGCCTACTTCCCGGGGAGTGCCAGGGGCAGTCCAGTCTGGCCAGGCTCACCTGGCCTCCTCGCCACCTTCATCGCAGACTCCTGGTACACTTCAGGAGTGCCCTCCTGCATTGGCTCCTGGGGTGACCCTTGCTCCTGTGCAGGGAACAGCACATGTGGTAAAGGGTGGGCCTACAGCCTCCTCCCCTGTGGTGGCCCAAGTACCTGCTGCTTTCTACATGCAGTCTGTGCACCTGCCGGTAAGTGATATTTGTCATTTTCAAGACATTATTACTTCCCATCCACATCTGAATGATGGGCTCAGGACTGACTGGAGATAAAACTTAATAGAATGCAGAGTTGAGACAGCGAATGGTGGCATGTATGTGCTCTTTTATAAAAGAGTAAGATCTTTATATATATTTATATGTTTATGTTAAACACACACACACACGTTGCCCAAACTTCAAATTCCTATATTTGTTACTAAGATCTTAGGGTTTTTAATATGTACGCTAATTGGCCCAAGAACACTTTAGCCAAATCCATCTTTGTAAAGCCAGTGATTCTTGGTTGGTCGGCAATGAGCCTTTCAGTCCCAAGTCAGGACTAAGTGGTTGGTGTCTTTCTTGTCCTAATGCAGAAGTCCTACTGCTGGGATGACGAAGAAGTTTAGTGTATCAAAGGAAGTAAACACATTATCTAAGGAAGTATGCAGTTACAGTTTTTCTTTCACACCTAAATTTTAGGTACTTTCTTGTTTATTCATCTTCTAGAGTAAAGCCCAGACCTTGGCTGTGAAGCGCAAAGCTGAATCTGAGGAGGGTAGAGACGATGTCTCTACACTGGGCTCTGTACTTCCTACAAAGGCATCACCAGCAACAGATAGCCCAAAGGTAACGGAGGAGAAGAGCAGTTTTGGAGGTGAGCAACCAACTTCTAAAACTTTACTGGTGCCAGAGAACAGAGAAATGTTCACAGTGAGCCAAAAGATAAATCTAGCTCAGTAGAAAATGGGCCTGAACTTGATGAGCAGTAAATGGTGGCAGAAACACGGGTTCCATGGTGAGCAATCAAAGATGCGCATGTTGTAGAAGATCAGGCTGGCTCAGCAACAGGGAGCCAGCTGTGTCATACACCTGTGCCTTACTGTGTTTTGTTTTTCAGAGAGAGCTGAACCAGTGGCCAGTTTGAATGCTAATCCCCCAAGCGGTGACCTAGTAGCCTTGGCCCCCACGCCATCAGCACCGCCTCCTACTCTAGCCTTGGTGTCCAGACAGATGGGCGACTCAAAACCCCCACAGGCCATTGTGAAGCCGCAGATTCTCACACACATCATTGAAGGCTTTGTTATCCAGGAAGGAGCAGAGCCCTTCCCGGTGAGGGCAGGGCCTCAAAGTGGGACTGGGCAGGGAGAGCTGACCTAATGTTTGCCCAGATTCCTCTAAAAGAAGGAGAGTGCAGAACTATTTCATCATTAGAGAATGGTTCATTGTGCTGCTTACTTAGTTACAGAGGGGTGAAGGAAAACAAGGGGAGTTTGTGGAAGAGAAAGGGAAGATACTGGGAACAGAAGAAAAGAAGGTAGCTTTGAAAACTAGTGTACACTAGGTGGCTTTATAATGAAGGAAACCAGGACTGAAATCCAGCGATCCTGACTTCTGCACTCTTTCACCTTTGTGGAGGAAAGGACATGGTATGAGGGTGTAAGCATAGTGACCTAGCTGGAAAAAGCCACTTACAGGCCCTTGGCTGCCATATTGAAAGATCCTGGGGCTGGAGAGGTGCCGTAACAGTAACAGCATATATCCTTGTTGCAGAGGACCTGAGTTGCGTTCCCAGCACCCATGTCGCACAGCTTACAGTTACACCAACTCCAGCTCTTGAATATCTATCTGTCTCTGTGGTTACGACCCCTCCCCCCAGACACACCCATATTTGACCGTGCATGGTGGCACACACGTCCAATTTGAGCCCTTAGTTGGCAGAAGAGCAGGCAGATCTCTGAATTCAAGGCCAGCATGGTGTACACAGCAACTTCCAGTATAGCTAGGGCCATACCATGAGACTCTTCTTCAACACCTCTTCTCCAGAAAAACAAGCAAAACCCACAGAGATCTGCGCTGAGCCAGACTTGGCTGTCAACTCAGCTTATCCAGGCAGGGACATGCATGGGGGATGTGAATGGCTGTGGAGGGCAGAAAGGACTCGGGCTGCTCTAACTGCTCTTTCTCTGGGACAGGTGGGATGTTCTCAGTTACTGAAGGAATCTGAGAAGCCGCTGCAGGCTGGCCTTCTGACGGGGCTGAGTGAGAGTCAGTCCCGTGGCCCTCTGGGAGGAGACAGTCCCTCTGTAGGTAAGCAGTGGGTGCTCATGGGCATGCTTGATGGGCATGGGCATTGAACCTGGCTCTAGCTCATACAGCTGAGCTACAGCCCTAGATTTAATTCTTTCAAGACAAGGTCTTGCCATGTAGCCCAGGCTGGCCTTTAACATCACACCCTCCTGAGTCTAGGTATTATAGGCATGGGTCACTACACCCACTACCCACACTACCACATCTACCCAGTCAGCTCTTGTGAGGTAGGAGTTTAGGTAAGATCTGTCTGTACACAGATGTGTTCTACCGAATATGCGGAACCATACGAAAGGACCATAAGGGAACCTTTCTTTCTTTCTTTCTTTTTTTCTTTCAAGACAAGGTTTCTCTCTTTTAGCCCTGGCTATCCTGGACTTGCTTTCTAGACCAGGCTGGCCTTGAACTCACAGTGACCCGCCTGCTTCCTGAATGCTGGGATTAAAGGCAGCACCACCTGGCTTTGTCCATGCCTCTTAAGTCTTTGTGGAAGAAGGCTGTTGTATCTTTCTCTGTGTTAGTCAGTTCCTCTCCGTATTCAGCACAGAATCCTCTCCGAAGTCTGAGTTGAACCAGAATACGATAAGTAAGAGAGCTAACGTGGACGTATCTGATGACTCAGGGTTAAGACTTCAAAGTCTCTGTCTCTCTTCCGTAGTCTTACTAGGCACCTAGATTAGTCTCTGACTTGCTGTATATGTAGCCCAGGCTGATGATCACCTTCCTGCCTCAGTTGCCTGTGTGCTGGGACCATAGGCCTGTGCTCTCATGCCAACCTATATACTTCTTGAGGGACAAGCCTTTATTTAGGCTGTTTGGTTTTAGGAATTTTCAGTTGGGTTATGCAGGTCTTTGCAGAAAACCCTGAGGAAAGTGAGTGTGCAGCTTGAGACCTAATAATGAGGGGCAGCAGGAACCTGTGGTAACTCAGGAATGCCTTGTTTTTTCAGAGCTAGCTAAGAAGGCCAATCTCCTCAAGTGCGAGTACTGTGGGAAGTATGCCCCGGCAGAGCAGTTCCGTGGCTCTAAGAGGTTCTGCTCCATGACGTGTGCAAAGAGGTACTGTGGGCACCAGTCAGCTCACCCTCATTGGATTTCCCATTTGATGTTCTGTCCCTTTTCACAGCTGATAGTCTGTTTTCCATTCTGTTCTCCAAGTTGGTGTGTTGTTTCCACAGTACTGTGACATCTTGTATGTACCCTGACCTGTAGGTACAACGTGAGCTGTAGCCACCAGTTCCGCTTGAAAAGGAAAAAAATGAAGGAGTTTCAGGAAGCCAGCTATGCACGTGTTCGGAGGCGTGGACCGCGCCGCAGCTCCTCTGACATTGCTCGTGCCAAGATCCAGGGCAAACGCCACCGGGTGAGCTGCTGTTGGAGAGCTAGCTAGCATGTAAATTGACATCCTCTGCCCCCCAGGAATTCCTTCTCTTAGGTTAAAAGCCCCTAAAACAGAACTCTGAGAACTCAGTTTAATGCTGACTGTGTTGATCTTATTGTAAGAGTCTTCTTTCACTGGACACTACAAGCTTGTGCATCATGAATCCTTCACTTGAGATAATTCAGGAGGACAGTCAAAGAAGTGACAGTTCCCACCTGAACAGTGCTTTAGAGTAGTTGTGCATCTGGAAACGAAGTACAGCTTTAGTGCATTGGTTAAGACAGTTTCCCTTAGCCCTGGGTACTGGGGAGAAGGAACTCAAGGTGCTGTTCTCAGTGCCTCACTGTTGCTATTTCCTCTCAAGGGTCAAGAGGATTCTAGCCGGGGCTCAGATAATTCCAGCTATGATGAAGCACTCTCCCCAACATCTCCTGGGCCACTGTCAGTGAGAGCCGGGCATGGGGAACGTGACCTCGGAAATACCATTACAGCCCCACCCACACCAGAGTTACATGGCATCAACCCTGTGTTCCTGTCTAGTAATCCTAGCCGGTGGAGCGTTGAGGAGGTCTACGAGTTTATTGCTTCTCTGCAAGGTACTGGCAGTGGTGGCTTTGGGGCGGGGGTAGGGTAGTGTTTGGTGGTGTCCACCAGGTCCACATTTTTCTAGTGTAGCTCACAAACTTCCTTCTGGGCCAATGCCATTGATTACAGTGTCTGCAGGTTTTTTTGGTATTTGTTTTTGCCTCGAATTAACCATATATATGTCATTGGATTTTTTTGGATACTATCACTGTTTGGTGTGAGAAACTGGGCGTCATGACTTTTCTGTAGTAGTACATTAGAAAAGACCTTGTTGACTCACTTTCTTCAAGGCACGACTGGCCCTATTAAACACTACCACTCTTTAGTATTTGTGTGAATTCTGAGTCCTTAAAATGTTGAGGGACTGGAGAGATGGCTCAGAGGCTAAAAGAACACTTGCTCTTCCAAAGGTCCTGAATTTAATTCCCAGCATGGAGGTTCACAACCATCTATAATGAGATCGTCCTCTTCTGGTGTGCAGGTGTACATGCAGGCAGAACACTGTATCCATAATAAATACATAAATATTTAAAAAATATTAAAGAAAAAAGGAAATGTTGCAAAAGCTGTCAATCTTTTTGCCAGTATTAAAGAAGCCACGCATGTAGTTTTCCTATGACAGACAAGTTGCCCCTTGCTTGATGTGCTGTGGAGTAGCCAGCAGCTCAGAGCTTGCCTCAGACCTTCCTACTGTTGAATTTAGGACAGTGTTTTAGGATGAGCCATCACTAGGCCTGTTTTAGTTCTTCCCATGTTTTCTGATGCTACCAAGCAGTTTCTCATGTGTTTCTATCCTTTCCTTTTAGGTTGCCAAGAGATTGCCGAAGAGTTCCGTTCCCAGGAGATTGATGGACAGGCCCTTTTATTACTTAAAGAAGAACATCTCATGAGTGCCATGAACATCAAATTAGGCCCTGCCCTCAAGATCTGTGCCAAGATCAATGTCCTCAAGGAGACCTAAGGTGGCCCTCTGCTAAGGCAGATGCCCCAAATATCCAGTTTATAATCTGGGCCAGCAGACTTTTCAGTAAAGAGCTGTTCCTATTGTGTGACCCTTGTGGGGAATATGGAGACAACTGAGTACTGGTTGCTGGTGCTACATGGTGGCAGCTTTGACATTTTCTCTGGGTTTCACTTAAAACCAACACAAAAATCCTTTCTCTCATACCTATGCTAATCTAGTTTCTAAGCAGGCAAACAGACTAGGACTGCTCAGCCTTATCCTGGAGTGGAGTGACTAGGCAGGGTCTCACTTCTCCAAGGACAAATGTCTCTAATGGTAAGGCAAGGAAATGAGTGACTGTAGGCTTGCCTCCCCAGTGGAGAGGTCGCTTTTCCTAGCTTATGTGACACAAATAGCAGAACCTGGTGCTCTTCTCTGGACTGTCTCATTGTGGCTATAGCTCAGTTTTCTGTTATCATTTTCTCCCTTAGTACTGAGTATTTCTTCCTGCACTCATGGCAGGGTCACCAGCCATTGTAGACACTTGGTTGGTATCTGATTTGCTGCAGGGACTAAAAAGTGTTTGACTGGCACACGTGTGGCTGCTGTCATTCTTTCTGCATCCCTGCTCCCTTCCAATTTGTTACCATCTTCAACCCTACCTTTCTTTAACATTCAGCTCTGCTCTGTCCTATAGCTTTACAAAACAGAAGTGTGTGGGGCCGAGGTAGGACTGTAAACACCTGCCTTTGGCACTATTCCTTATACAACAAAATATTAAATATTTTTTCTTCCTCAGTAAAAGGATGAAAATTGGTCTCCATCGCCTTACTGTACTCCACACTCTCCTCCCTCAACACAAATGACAAAGCCAGCATGTTTTGTATGTTTTGTAATTATTGTGTTTTTGTACAAAAAGTGGTGTATTACTTTTCATTTAAAACATGGGGGGAAGGATGCAAACAACAAATGGGATGCCTTTTTAAAAAATAACATTATTTTTTTTCTGTATAGAAAGAAAACAAAAATCCCACTACCACAGCAAGAGTACTGAGAAGTTAGAATGACGTCATTTCATTTTCTTTCCTAAAAGTAACAAATGGCCCCACCTTTTCTACATCTCCTGTGTTCTTACTTAGTGGCCTAGGAGGTCACTATTATAAAGACCAGCCCGTGGTTCTGGGCACAAGGCCTAAACAGAAAGGAGGAGAGGATTAAAAACCTTTTCCCATAGATCGGTGGGTAAGACACTTCCCTGAGCCAGCAGGAGGGACAGGTGCAGCAGTGTTCCCCACCTACAGCAGAGACCTGCAGAACCCTCCAAGTCCACTTCTGTTCCCTTCCCTTTAAGATTGGGAAAAACAAAAAGCCAAACTACAGACCTGTGAGAAAAGTGCAGTACAAGTTGAGAAGTACTAGTAGAAGGCAGTGAGCAAGAACAGGTTTGCCAGCTTTTACGTCAAACAGAAGAAAATCAAGGAGATCCCAATACAAGGTGACAGGTTGGGGACCTCTAGAACATGGGTCTGTTTCCTTTAGGACTACTTGATTAGGTGTTTGGGCTACATACAGATCTATAAGCACAGTCCAGGGCCCAATTCAAGCTGCCCAAAGACCCATAAGCAAGGTGATGGCACCTTAGAATCCTATAGTTGGGAAATTTCACATTTTTCCTGTCCTAATCCCACACAAGGGATAACCAGGTGACTGGCTCCAGGCTCAAAGCGAACAGAATTGGGGTTATAGCCAGGCAAGCCTGCACAGCAGCTCTAGGCAGCCGCTCATCCTCATGAGGCTGCTGTAGGGACAGAACATGAGGCAACCAAAGGTGCGAGTAATCTTTGCTTTTTTTAAATTAAAAAAATCCAGTGTCTCAACTTGTGAAAATGTTTAGACAGCCAGGGCTCGTGTCTTTCTGCCCATTTAGCTGTCCTTGCTCTTCCTGGGGGCACAAGAGTCTGCCCTCCAGGCCCTATGTCTACCTTACACTGTACTTGTGCAGAGGAAAAACAACAGGAGCAAAGGGAGGCAGTTTAGGGTCAAATCAAAAGCCAACTGGAAAGCAAGGATATTAATGGCAAAGCAAGAGATGAAAAGAGTCGGCTTGAGAAGTCTGGCTGATTATGCTTTGGTTTGGGGAGTGAAGAGGTGGCTGGATGTTAAATAGTGCCATCACATTGGTAGCAAATGGTCATCCCTTTCTTCTGATTCCTCCCCCAGCTGGTCATCCCCAACTCCACGATATGCAGCAGGCACATTGCGAGGTTTTGAGCGGCACACAAAATCACAGCCATCCTGTAAAGAGCAAAAGCAAGATAATCTCAATTATCCATATTAGGTGAAACAGATAATATGGTTTCAGACTGTGACAACTGGTTTTTGCCAGGAACTATTAAGAGAACACCCGGAATCCAGGGCTTAACTCAAATTAACTTTGCTACTTACAGCTACCAGGTTGCCAAGATCCTGCCAGAAGGCCAAATGAGGAAACTGCTCCATTCCCTTGGCTCCCACCACTAGTCGCTGGTATAAGAAACCCCCCATGATATAGACAGCAACCAGTGATGCAAATCTGGAGAGGAAGAAGAAACACATTTAAAACTATCAATCCTGAAGTGGTTCCACATATCTATAACAGCTATTCAAAGGCCAAGGCTAACCTTTATATTCAATATTAGCTGTCTTAAGCTAAGGTATACTTCACAAATAAACAAAACCCAAAAGGGCTCCTAGTACCTCAAAAAACCTGTTAGGAGTACAGTCAATCAAAGAGACTTAGTATGTGATTCTGATAGCCACGAATCACTATTAAACAGGGTTGTTCCTTAAAAGTTCTACTAATGTAACAGGACAGTAAACTGTCCAAAAGCACAGGTGGTGGTGTACACCTTTAATTCCAGCACTCAGGAGGCAAAGGCCAACTTAGTCTACATAGTGAATTCTAAGCCAGGCCAACCAGAGCGACACAGTGAGACCTTGTCTTTAAAAAAGAAAAAAAAAAGCATCTTCAAATGCAAACATTTATTGGGATTAAACACAATTCCTTTTATTTTCAAAAAGTCAGGTCTGGTCAAGTTTGTCTTTAATACCAGCAACGGGAAGCAGAGGCAGGTGACTTCAGTTTGAGGCCAGCTATAGCTACATAGTGAGGCCACTGCCAGGAGCTGAACATAGGACCTCCAAGCAAGCACTCTGCCACCACGCTACATCCCTGAGCTTAATTTCGTTCAACTTTTACAGCCTGTTATTTTGGAATCAGTCACCTTTAATTTCGTATATGTAAACACACAGATGAATCTGAGAAAGTACTCACATGACAAGTAAGATCGAGCCCACGCTGAGGTGTGAGGCCTCTGGTGAACAGGCTAGGCTGCTATCCATCTCAAAGAGGTAGAAACAATCATGGACTTTGCCTCGTTCCTCGGACACTGGGTTAAAATTGTCCTGACAATGAGAGGTCCAAACAGTAATTATGCATAAGATGGTTTTTCTTGCATCCAACAAACAAGATTACCCCTTAATAAATAAACAAACATTTGCTGCTCCTGGTTTAGTAGTCTATTCTTTACATAAGGCAAATCTGGCACAGTGAAAATCTGAGTTAGTTTTCTCATGTCCACTCCACACAGACTTGTCCTCCTGTTAATCCCTTTCCCTCCGGTCAGTTCAACCTTCTACATCCCAGGATACCTTACCGCTAGTGTGTGCCGATTGCAGGAGATCATCACCACTGCCCGACGCTGCTCTTTGCCACAGTGGTTGTCATATTCGTCACCTCCTTTATATATCAGCATGATCCAATTACCTGAGGAAGGACAAGAATAATGGCACTGGAGTCCAGGGGAAGCAGAGGCAGCAATGGATAGTAGGGTAGCGTGAATCAGCCCTGAAACTGCTGTTAATTAATGCTAATTGGGGGCTGGAAAAATGGCTGCTGTTCCAAGGGTCATGCGTTCAATTCCCAGCAACCACATGATGGCTCACAACCATCTATAATGAAATCTGGTATTCTTTTCTGGCGTGCAATCTTTACAGCAGACAGAACACTGTATAAGTAATAAATAAGTAAATAAAAAAATAATGCTAATTGGTATGATCTCTATATCTGAATGCTAAGCTAAAAACTTCCTTTTTTAAAAGACAAGAGTTTCCCTAAGTAGCTCTAGCTAGCCTTAATTTACTAATTATCTAGCCCAGGCTGGCCTCAAATTTGTGCTCTTCCTGCCTCTGCCTCCCAAGTACTGTGGTCACAGGCATGAGCCTGGCCTTAAAACTTGTTCCTTGACAAAACTTTGTGCTTCCTTGTTTTAGACAGTTAAGAACCGGATATTTAAGATTAATCTTCTATTTTACATTAAAAGTGGGCAACAGAACAGATAAAAACAGTTACTATCCACACTTTTAAAACTGTTGCACATTTTCTCAACACAAAGCAAAAGGGGAGAAAGTTCCATACGACTGCTAGGCAGTGGGGAGAAGTCCAAGATGACATAGATAAATTCAAAGTGATGGGTTATTGAGTTGGGAATACATCCCTTAGTATTTACTATGTTTAAAGTTCTTTGTAAAATATTGTTTGACTCACAACCATGTGTAGTAAATAAAGATTCTTCGAACTTTGCATATAAGAAAACATGATTTTAAAATCAGTGATCTGGTACCTCAAAGCCATTACAGTGGTCTGAGTAAAAATGGCCCCCCATGCAAGCTATCCTGATGAGAGCTAATAGGCTATCGCCAGCTAGGGTAGGAGGCCCACCTATCAGAAGTCTAGGAGGGGAACAGGCAGAAGAGGGAGAAAGGGTGGGCCTGGGAAGATGAGAGGGAAGGGATAACAATCAGGATGTAATGTGAATAAATTTTAATAAATAAAATATACATTAAAAAAGTTAACAACAACAAAAAGGTTAACAAAATGAAAAAAAAATGGCCCCACAGGCTCGAATATCTCTGTGGTGATAGTGCACTAACCTCTGAAACTATAAGCTTCCAATTAAATGCTTTGTGTTATAATAGCTACATTGGTCATGATGTCTCTTCACAGTGCTAGAATAGTGACTAAGATACCATCACACTAGAAAAAAGATGAGTTGGGTTCAGAATGCACTCACTTGTGTTTTATTTTATTCTTTACATAGTGAGTATCTACATTGAATAATTTATGTTTATGGGAAGAAATTGTACCATAGGTGTTCCCTTCCAGCATATCTTTCATGACATTTGAAAAATGCAACTCCATTAGTACAAGTAGGAGAAAAATTTCCCTTTAAATAGACTTACTGGCTTGCACACAGAGAAAGGTTATTTTAAAATTCAACATTGGCAAATCTGATTAATCTGATGAGAAACGGATGGTGGAATTCATTAAGTATTTGGGTGAATAGAAGGACTCTAAGCTGTGTAAAATTTTGGCTAGATTCAGAATCATTTTCATTCTCAGTCTTTCACATTCTCTTCTTTCAACCCCTTTTTTGTCTTTCCTTTTGTGGTACTAAGGATCAAAGTCAGAACTTGGTGCATGCGGGCAAATGCTCTCCCTTGAATTGTATCTCCTGTGCTGGACTCCCTTTGTGTAAGCTTTGCACTATCTGCCAACACAGGGATGTCCCAAGCAGCCGTGGAACTGGGCTTTGTGTGTTACAGGTGCGAGTGGCATGCATAGGTGTTCCACATACCATGACATGCTCAAAAAACCGGGGAGGCCAACACACATACACAGCATTACTGTCAGCAGGAGATATCTTACTTCCATTGAAGATGTGAGTCTCGTTGATTCTCCCAACTACCGTCTCCTTCCCATTGTTTTTGTTGATCTGCACCAGGCCGGCCCCAGAGGAGTGGTTGCCAGCTTCCCGGCATATTCTGAATGTGTAGCTGTATGTGTCTGAACCCTGGCCCACAGTACTCTCAAAACTACACAAGAAAGAGAACAGTATTACTTGTTAGCATGCTTAGGAAGAACCAGACCCCTCCCTCTCACCAAAGGCACAGCATTTGTTGAATGATAGCCCCATAGACTCTCCTACTTGCTGATAACAGAAAGTTCAAATATACCACCCAGGACAGAAATACATTCTCGAATACCTATTCTAGCTATGCAAAAATGTTGGCTGTTTTTCCTCAGCAAGGATCTGTTTGTGTTCATGGGATGGTCATTTTCATGTTTACATATCTGAAGATTCCCTGACACTGATGAAGACATACTTAGACACGTGAATATTTAAATGTGTCTGTTTGATGTTTCTAAAGTCTTATTCTATGAAGCTATCAAGTAATGTTCTGGTGCCTAGAGGCTGGTGTTTTAGACTGATACTTTTCTGTGAAAGATAAATCTACATGGTCACATGGCTCTGAATTAGCTATCATTAAAGAGGGCAATGTATTATTATAGCCATATAAAACTAATCCTGCTAAGGTTCAGAATAGAACCCACATCATGCAATCCCGTCCAATTAAAGCTGAAGTCAAGTCAGTAGGGAGAAAAGACCCTTAATAATAAAGGTAGTTCCTTGAAGCCCTCCAGGCTCTTCTCTACCTTTTGTCGAACAGTGGCCGTAACCTCTCCAGGAGAGCCACCTCTTTCTCTGACTCCTTATCCTTTTCTCCTACCAGGTCACAAGATTTTTCTTCTGTCTGCCAGGATTCTCTCACAGCCACAGCCAGGAGTAGCAGCACTAACAGTTCAGGCCTCCGGCAGCCAGAGAAGGGGAACATCCTTTTCCAAGAGTGTGTTGGAAGGGAAAACAGCATCAGGAGAGAAAGAAAATAGATAAATCACATTGATTGTGCAAATATTAATGGTATTTTGATTATGCAAAAAGCATGAATCTGCTTCAAAACAAACTATGGGGTCCAAGGTAGTATCAGATGTCTTTTTCTTTTTCTTTTGAGACAGGGTTTCGCTGTGTAGCCTTGGCTGTCCTGGATTCAATTTGCAGACCAGACTGGCCTTGAACTCAGAGATCTGTTCACCTCTGCCTCTCAGACGTCTTTAACGCAGCACTCAGAGGCAGGTGGATCTTGGTGTGTTTGAGGCCAGCAAGAGACACTTGAGAGAATGTCTCAATAACCTCCCAAAGCAAAACCCCAACAAAACAAGACAAACTGTGGGCGTAGGAAGAAAATAATTATGATGTCCAGGGTGCAACCATCTTTGCTTGGTCACTGTTTGATGAAAGTTTACATTGTAGTATCCCGTTTTTCAAAGTTAGATTCTAGTTTACAGCTTAAGTCAGTGGCCTTCCCTAGAACATTCCTATCAGATCCTCGACTCTGTCTAACTTGAAGTTATTATGAAAGAGGTGATGCAGGGAGAGAAGCTTCACTGTGCGGGGCCCTAACATATCAGTAGCCCAGGAGCATCTAACAATCTCTCTTCATACCCACTGGAAGCACGTGGAGGGTGTGAGGCAGCCATGGCCCCTTAACTCACCTCAGTTACTTACACACCACTTGTCTGAAAAACCACCCAATCATAGATGAAAACTCACTGGGTCAGAAGGCTTACAAGTCTTCTAAAATCTACCCCAGCCCTTCTGAGCCACAAATCTCAAGGGCTTCTAGGCTTTCAGTGAGTTAGCTGTCTTTCCACACTCTGAAGTTCTGCATTGCCGGGTCCATTCTCTGTTGTATTATTCTAACAGGCCTAGCCAGCCTACGGCCTGTGGGACACATATATCCCCAGATATCTGTGAATACAGCCCAACATATTAGTGGATGACAATCTCATATTTCGATGTTGAAGAATTGGACATCTTGTCTCCGTCCTCATTCCTATCTACCAGTGACCCATCAGGCCACTGACTTTGTTATTTTACAATGGCTTCACTGTTTTTTTTTTTGTTTTTTGTTTTGTTTTGTTTGTTTGTTTTTGAGACATTTAACCCTTCTGGACTTTCCCCACAACAAGAAAATGAAAGCTTCGACTCTGTGATCTAATTGCATTTTCCTTTCTCCCTGAAACTTACCTACATCTGGGTTTCTAGTTCCCACATGCAAGGAACTTACCCACCTGACTTCACACACCCCAAACATCAATTCGCTACAGTAACACAAACGAGGCATTTCCACCCAACCACCACAGGTAGCCAAGAAGAGGTCAAAGGCTCTCCTATGGAAACAACAGGACACAGCACTGTCGGCGTTCACAGACACTACCCGGAATGCTTAATATTCAGTAACTAACCAATCTCCCCAAGCCTTATGCAGTAAGCTTGTCTCTGTTTCACAAATAAAAACCGAAGGACAAGCAAAACAAAGACCGCCGCACAGCTAGCGGAGCAAACAAGACAGAAGGCTCTAGAGTGCAAGGTCTGTGTGTCACCACCACCTACAGCTTGCCTTGTAATTTCCTGGGATGCAGGTAGGGTGCCACAACAGAGCTGCCTTTCTTCTTATAGAGTTAACTGGAGTGTACTTACCTCAGACTTAAGCTCTGGCCTTCCCTAAGCTCACCTATTGCTCAACACGTAACTCAGCCAGTCAGCTCACCTGACGGCTCCTTTGTTAGCCGACTTGGTGCTATTTTCCTCAAGTTCTCTGATCTAATTTCAAATGTTAACATTCTGGGCTCTGCAGCTTTCTCCCCAGGAGCATCTTCTGGAGGGATGCTCTCACAGAATGACCACCATGCATTCCAGCCTGAGAGTTAGTTCCTCATTTGTTAACTGCTGCTGCTTTCTCTTCCCAAATTAGGGCAAAGAATTTCACAAAATTGGGACAGGATGAAGAATTAAAACGAGCTGTGGCAGGCATCAGATGAAGAAGAATAACTTTGCAGTCTTTCCAGCTTAAGGTTTGACTGTAATTTTGAGGTGCTTCTCTTTGATCAAGTGTGGTGCACACCCACAGTGCTGTGCTTGCAGTATGTTAGCTCCATAGCCCAGAAAAGTAGGACCAAAGGACTGAGGCTTAGAGTTGCCTACTGAGTTATTTGTCCTAGGTTACACTAGTATTATACGAGTGAAATTACTGGAACAACCTGGATGACTAATGCCACGGAAAGCATTTGTGGGCAAACTTCTGCTAAGCATGGGCACACGTGGAGAGCAATATGAAATTAAAGCTGGGCAGGCCATTTTTAATATGGTACATAGATCCTCTACGTGCAAGCCATTTGTCTCGATGCTGTGAAAGAGGACCTTAGGAGCCTGAGAATTCCCCGTCAAATTTCTCATTCCATGGAGGCAGATCTACCAGCAACGCGGAAACAATCCTCTACACGGGACAGCCAATGACTACGTTAGACTGGGGAACTGCTGACGTCATTTAGCCTTGCTCTTACTTTCCCACTCATGGCCGGTTCCCATTTTCTAATGGAGGGCTTTATTTTCTTCCTCCTGCTTCATTGCAGCCAACACTTTTGTTTTGTTTTGTTTTCCGAGACAAGGTTTAGCTGTGTAGCCTTGGCTGTCCTGGACTCCCTTTGTAGACCAGGCTGGTCTCGAACTCACAGCGATCCACCTACCTCTCTGCCTCTCGAGTGCTGGCGTGCGCCACCACAGCCCGGCCAGCAGCCAACACTTTTAAGCAGCTCAGTCTCAACTGGTAGAAAGACCCAAATGCTGAGAGTGCCTCAAGGAGGTAGTTGTATGCTTCAAACTCCCCACAAGAAGAAATTTCCTCTGTTACTCTTTTCTGCACCGAGATAACACACCTTCCTCAAAGCTCTTAGATTCTGGAAATCCTCACCTTCCATCTGCTCCAAGCCATAGGCTTACTCAGAATGACTCCATGACGCCACTTTACTCCCACAATACAGGTCAAAATTCTTTCTCCAAGCATCCAGTAACACTTCACACGTCTCCACGCGCGGGCACTCCCCCCCCACCCCCCACCTTCAAAACACCTTAAATTCCTCTCTGATCTCGGAAGTCTCCGTCCTGGTTCCTAGAAGTCTGGCGCTCTCCGTCCTCACGCCCTTCGCCCCCACTCGGAGCTAGAACTCCCTAGCAAGACCTCCGGCTAGAAGCACGGCCATGTGAGGTACCTGGTCGGCATCTCCTTCCGCACAGAAGTGTGCAAGGACCCCAGCCCGCCTCCTCCACGCCCCCTCCACTCACGTGTCACAGGAAAACACAGCAGCCGAAGCTCAGGAAGGCCCCAAGAGTGTGTCTCTGGGGTTGGGAGACGCGGCAGAAGAGCGGGGGGGCGGGGAATGAGGGGGTAGCAAACCCCAATCCCTCGGTCCCTGTCTGAGGCCAGGGCTTCCCTAGGTGCCGCGCTGTGCTCTGCTCCTGAAACCGGAAACAGGAAGCGGCGAAAGGCTGCCGAGCAACTGCTCCTCCCACTAGACTCCGCGGCGTGTGACCGCAGATCTGTCGCTCCCAGTTCTTTCCTCTGAACGCTGATTGGTCAGCAGCCTAATTCGCTATGCCCCTGTCCCAACAACCCCAATCACTCCGAGATCGTCAAGACCAGTTTCTTCTTTTCGGGTCGCCTTTCAACCAATGAGGTTCGAGCCCCGCCTCCAGGGACTCTCCGACTAGCGCGCCCCAATCACGCGGGGGTCACGCGCCAGGTGTCCCCGCGCCCAGGGCTCTCTGGGAATTGTAGTTGCTAGGGCTCTTCTGCTACCCAGGCGGGTCTTCCGCGCGGCGCTGTTCTGCGGTCGGCCGGCTGGGATCGCTCCTGGTCTGCAGTAGACGCAACCGCTGGGACAGTGGAACGTTAGGGTCCTGCATGTTCTGGCTTTCTTAACACCTTTGTTCAGAATTTCCTAATTCTCTCAGGACATGCTATTGTTATTGTTACCTCTGCAATGGCTTTGTCCTCTGGTAGCGTCTTGCTAGATAAGCATACTCGGTTTATCCAAAGTGCCTGCCTTGTGTGTGCTGCCTCTAGCCTGCACTTCTGTTTCCGGGAGAATCTTTGTGCCTTTGGTAAGGGCTTTTGCAGGCTCATTGGGTTTATTAGCCACTGTCTGAAGTCCTACTTGTTCTTAGGACTTCGTTTGAAATTATTGTGTCTTCCTGGAGCCACTCTCCAGGTTACTAATTTCTTCCTGTGAAGGTTCTTTCGTCTTCGGCTTGTCATGCCCTTTTGACTCTTGGATGCTTTTCGTGCACCTCCTTCACTCTGCTTAAACAAGATTCATGTTAGAGGCAGTATTGTGTTTGAAACTGCTGTCATGTCCCATACTTTAAAAAATTAACTTAAAGATTTTAATACATTTTAAATTAAAATATAATTAATTCTCTTTCCTCCAATTTTTCCAAAGACCCCTCCACCTGACTCTTTGCACGTCCCTCCTCAAATTGATAGCCTCTTTTTCTTTAGTTATTATTGTTACATATATATGCATAAATACAACCTGCTGAGTGTAATTTTGCTGTTTGTGTGAATATGGTTTTAGGGATGAACACTTTGTAAAGGATAACCACTCAGGGGGCTCATCTCTCTCCCAGAAGTCACTGATGTCCTGTAGTTCTTTGTTGAGGGGTGGGACCACATGAGATCCTTCCTCGTCTCTGTTTGCAGATTTATTGATAATGCCATAGTTCAGATCTTGCTTATGTGGTCATATCGATGATAGACTGTTTCACATCAGACTTCCTGGTATTCCAGCTCTTAAAGTGTTTCCTGTCTCCCTCTTCCTCATGCCTCCTGAGCCAAAGATGCAGGAGCTGTGGTGTAGAGGTATCTGCTTGGGCTGGGCCCCTCACCACCACTTGATCTCTGCTTTGTGTCCTGTCATGGTTTTCCGTGATGATCTTCATTTGCTGTAAAGAAACGCTTATTTGATGAGGGTGAGACCACATTTATCTGTGGGACAAGGGTATGATTGAAAATGTAGTTAGGAATTATGTTGACCTCCCAAAGTGGCAGTACAGTTTCTTCTAAGATCTGTATTGCACGAGCCCTGGGAAGTTGGATAGGTTTCTAGTACCAGGCAAGATTTCCCTCCTGTTGAGCGGGAGTGAGCGTAAAGTCCAATTAGAGAGCACCAATGTGTAAGTGACACTTACTGTGCCTTTATGGATTTCCTGCTATTGTTGGCCATCGCTGTGATTTACACGTGTCCTAGCTGGGAAGGACTGTTAATTGGCCGCTTCCTTTGGCAGCTTGCACAGTATTTTCTGGAACCATGGAAGCTAGACCGCAGGAAGGAGGCTTCCGGGTCAGATCCAGCTCATATAGTCTGTGTCTTCAGTAGCAGGGGCTTACCTTCAACCTCTGTTGGAGTATGGTCTGCTGCTTATTTGTTAATTACTTGCTCCCCTCCCTCCTGAGATTCTCACTGCAGACTGTCATGTACCCCAAGTATGGCCATTTAACCTTGTCTCCCTCTTAGACTAATAAAGTCAGTTGATAGCTGGACAGGGCTTTTAGGACAGAGAGAGGTTCTTGGGAAAGAGAAGCAGTCAGCTACCAGAGGAGGAAGGAGGAGGAGCATTGCTATGGGATAGGAAAGACCCACGCGGGCACAGAGGAGGAACTCTAAAGTTCCCCATGACAGATATGGCCCAGATGAACAACCTTAGCAAGTATTTTGGGATTGTGGATGGGAGGTAGCCAAAGAGAAATGACTAGAAGCAGATGGCATGGGATGGAGGCTGGGATGTAATGGAGGGTAATAGTGCCATGCCCCAAGGTGGATTAAGGCTATTTTAAAATACAATAGGGGTCTGTGTCTCTTTTTTTTAAAAAATTATGATAGCAGGTTAGATATTATTAAACTACCAGCAATAAACCTCTAAGAGGCACCCAAGGGCAACAGCTGTAGTCTATATTGTTTTGGGAGTCCCTAGGACTGCCCTGAGCAAGCATTTGAGAGGTTTTCATGCTTTCTACTGGGGGTTTTGTTAGTCTGTGGTTCTTGTGGAGAGCATTGTCAGCCCAAGTGGCGGAACTTCCATACATATAATGTGATATATGTGTGTGTGTGTGTGTGTGTGTGTGTGTGTGTGTGTGTGTGTGTGAGATATACTTTTAGGTAAATACAAAATAATAAGATTCCATGGGGGTTTATTCAAAAAACCTTGGTGTTATTTGTACCCCCTCCTCCTCCTCCTCCTCCTCCTCCTCCTCCTCCTCCTCCTTCTGTGCTGACCTCCTTCCCCCTGCTCAGTTGAAACCTCCCTCGCATTTTTCCACTTCTCACGTCTATCACCTGTATCCTGTTACTCCAGTCTCAGGCTCCCTCTCCCCATCCCATCTTCCTTTTATAGTGTCCTGGCATCTGCTGTTTTGCCACGTATATGCTCACATCTGAGGACTTGGAGCTAGGAACCACAGAGAAAAGAGAAACTCAGCATTTCTCTTCCTGAGTCTGGGTTACTCACTCAACATAATCTTTTCTCTATCCACCCACTTACCTTCAAACTTTCTGCTTTCCCTTTTCTTTACAGCTGAATAGTATTCCACAGTGTGCGTGTGTCACAGCTCCGTTATCCGTTCCTCTGCTGAAGGAAGGTTGTTTCCATCTCCTAGCTATTGGGAACAGAGCAGCACTGTTGCCATGGCTGAACAAGTACCTGTGGGCTAGGATGCTGAGTCATTTGGGCATGTGCCAAGTGGTAGGGTAGCTGGGCCGTTGGGCTTGGTTGTTGAGATATTTATTGAGATATGTAGATTTGTAGTCACTGTGTAGACCTGGTTGGCCTGACCCCATTAAACCAGGATGGCCTTGAAATCATAGAGGCCCACCTGCCTCTGCCTCCTGACCACACTTTAATAAAAGTATTTAGAGTTCCTCACATTAACCTTATGAAGAAGTATCTTGTTTTACAGATGAATAAATTTATCCAGAGAGAGGCAAGTATATACCATATGTGTATTTGTATACATCAATATCTATTATTGGTTTTGTTGTTAAAATTTTTTTTGTTCAATTTTGTTTTTATTCAGGAGCCTATTGTTTGAGATCTTTCTTCCTTCTTCCCCTGATTGCTGAGATTATAGGTGTGCCTCTCAGAGTTGGCTCACATTATTAATTGATACATTCATTTTAGACTTGGTAGGAATGTAGGCTGGGTATTGGATATTTTCAGGGGTGGGTGATAAGTGGAAAAAACCTCCTGAATTTTGTAATAATAAAAGTAGTTGATAAAAACTTTTTAATAATTGCATATTATTTAGCTTCATAGATTACTGTTTAACCAATGCGAATAAATGTTGGGTGTTTGGTTTATTTCTGATTTATTTTAATCAATCACCCAGCAAATACTTAATGAGCAATTACTATATGCCACCTTTGTTGTTGTTGTTTTGAGACAGGGTTTCTCTGTGTAGCCTTGGCTGTCCTGAAATTCACTCTGTAGAGCAGGCAGATTTCAGATCTGCCTGCCTTTGCCTCCCAAGTGCTGGGACTAAAGGCTTGAGCCAGCACCACCTGGCTATATGCCATATTTTGATGACAAAGTGTAGAACAATCCTTGTTATGATGAACTTCTATTTGATATTCTTTTTTAGTCTTTGATTTTTTTTGTATATGTATAAAATGTATCTTAAGTCCTTCCAACTTCCCTTAGGACCGCCCACAACATGTCTCCCTCCCAACCTAAATAATTCTCCCCAGTAATCCAGAGGCTAATGAGGGATACTCATGTGTACCAGGTATGAAGTTATTCACAGGGCCACTCACTGGCGGCCTCATAGTAGCCATCTGCCCTGAGGGGAAAAATGGCTCTCCCTTTCCTACAGCTATTACCTGCCACTAAGTCCTCAGTTAGGTGTGGGGCCTTGGGTGCCTGCCTCTCATGCTGTAAATTTTAACTGTTGTGAATTTGTGCAGGTAACCACACTGCTGTGAGTTCATGTGCAATAGTAGCTATGCCATTTCCAGAGGCAGCGTCACTCTTCCTCCTCCTCTTTTGTTTTTTGGGAAAGGTTTTTCTCTGTGTAGCCTTTGCTGTCCTGGAACTCACTCTGTAGATCAGGCTGGCCTTGAACTCACAGAGATCTGCCTGCCTCTGCTTCTTTTTTTTTTTTTTAACTTTTTTCTCCTTTATTAATTTATTCTTGTTACATCTCAATGGTTATCCCATCCCTTGTATCCTCCCATTCTTCCCTCCTTCCCATTTTCCCCTTATTCCCCTCCCCTATGACTGTTCCTGAGGGGGATTACCTCCCCCTGTATATGCTCATAGGTTATCAAGTCTCTTCTTGGTAACCTGCTGTCCTTCCTCTGAGTGGCACCAGGTCTCCCCCTCTAGAGGACATGGTCAAAAGTGAGGCACCAGAGTACGTGAGAAAGTCATATCCCACTCTCTACTCTACTGTGGAGAGTGTTCTGTCCATTGTCTAGATCTGGGTAGGGGTTGAAGGTTTACCGCCTGTATTGTCCTTGGCTGGTGCCTTAGTTTGAGTGGGACCCCTGTGCCTAAATCTGCCTATCATAATGTTCTACTTGTAGGCTTCTAGGACCCTCTGGATCCTTCTACTTTGCCATTCTCCCATGATTCTCTCATCTAGAGTCCCACTAGAATGTCCTCCCCTCTGTCTCAGTTTCCTGGTAAGTGAAGGCTTTCGTGGGACTGCCTCTGCTTCTAAAGTGCTAGGATTAAGAGCGTGTGCCCAAACCAGCCATCTTCCTGCTCTTCTTTCCACCTCCCCGTGGGACCCTGCTGATTAGGGTGGAAGTCTGGTCTTCTCCTGGTAGCCGATTCCTGTGCTCAGATTATGAAGAATGGACTCCCTTTCTCAGCAGGGCCTCTCACCTGACCTGATCTGGTGACTCCAGAATTTTGTAAGGAGCATCACACAGAAAATGCAGGCCAAGAGCTGGGCAGTGGTGGCTCATGCCTTTAATCCCAGCACTCGGGAGGCAGACGCAAGTAGATCCCTGTGAGTTTGAGGCCAGCCTGGTCTATAAAGCAAGTCTAGGACAGCTAAGGATACACAGAGAAACCCTGTCTCGAAAAACCTAAAAAAAAAAAAGAAAGAAAAAAAAAAAAAAAAAAGAAAGAAAGAAAGAAAAGAAAATGCAGGCTTGACCTTTCCTGATAACAGACACAGGGAGTTCCAGGAAGCACCCCACCCTGGTGCTGAGTGAGATCTTAGCCTCCAACAAGTGGTCTTTAGTTATACCCCTGGGGCCATCCCCTCACACATAGGACAATTAAGTACTGTTTTCCTTCCTGTCATAAAGGCGCCATGTGTTACAGAGGCGCAGACACCACTGTATGCAGATGAGGTATTCTGGCACACTAGCGAATCAGACACATCCATCCTCACTGCACAGGGTTTATAACTCCCTAATTCACTAGTCAAGTTGCCTTAGACACCTCGCTCAGATTGGTCATTCCGGAAAGGGCTCCTGAGATACTCTGGGCTCTAGGGCTTCTTGCAGCTCGTTGACACCTGCAAGCCTGTAGCTAACTTCTAGGGAACCACTGAACATGCATCTCACCTTGTCTCCCCCGTTCCCCGTACCCTGCCGGCTCAGCATGCAAACCTGCCTGCTCAGAGGGACCCAGAGCTTCCAGACTCACTGGACATGTGGGACCTCACTTTATTTTCCAAAATGTTCTTGAGTCTAGGAGGCAAGGGGTTGACATAGACGTCCCACTCGTGACTAAGCAGTCAGTCACTTACTCTCAGCATTTTGAATAGTTAGGAGTCTCCGCATTGACCTCGACCTAATGCGATAAGAAGCTTCTTTAAGCTTGAGAGCAGCTCAAGTCTACGAATATAAACACAAATACTTAGAACACAGTTCGACAGCACTATTGCTTAGCAAAACGGTACTGGTTGGCTCTCCTCTAGGGCCTATGCTTTCCCCCAGCCTTGGGTTTTGACAATGTTTTAGGTATTAGACTTTAATTTCCTCCTGCGGGAAAGCCCTCGAGCCCAATCAAGAGAGCGGTTGTTATCCCCAGCAGCAGCTTTGCCACTGCTACACTGTTGTGTGGCATGTTTCTTAGACTTGCACCGTTCCCTCCAAATGGAGACATTTCCTCTGGAAAGGAAGGGAAGATCCAGGAGCACAGACTAGGAGGATTGACGAGGGCGCAAACCAACAGTGGGAAGGAGGTAGAGAGTTGCTAGGCTGGACCCTGACCGCTCGAACTAAGGTAAGAAGGAGATGTTTGGATTACCTAGGTAGAGAGCTCCAGGGTTGTAGTTTTTAGAAGTCATTACCTGTGTTGGGGTAGGTTTTCTGATATTGCAGCTGCTTTTGAATCATCCCTGCTCCTTGTAAGTGACCCCTCATCCATATTCCTGTCAGTAACCGCTAATTAAAAAAAAACAAAAACAAAAACAAAAAACCGCTCATTGGTTCACCATATTGGACTTTGGTGCAGTAGTTATTTCGGTCTGTTTGGGTTCTCTTTCTGGGGTGTGCCAATGTGTATGTGTGTATTGTGTGTCCCCAGGAAAAGTCTGTCACATACCAGGAACCAGTGGACCCATGTTGTCTGCTAGGTCAGTAGTGCAGTGTGCAGTCTTTCCTCCCTCAGCAGTCTGCACAACACCTTCCAGCACTGTGAATGCTAGCTAGCAGGGGTTTCCTGGGCAACCCAAGATCAGCTGCTTCTTCTTCTTCTTCTTCTTCTTCTTCTTCTTCTTCTTCTTCTTCTTCTTCTTCTTCTTCTTCTTCTTCTTTCCTCCTCCTCCTCTTCCTCCTCTTCCTCCTCCTCATTCTAAGTTAATTCTTTAGTTAATTAATTAATTAATTCACTTTACATCCCAATTATAGCTCCCTCACTTCTTTCTTCCCAGTCCCACCCTCCTTTAATCTTCACTTCTCCCCCCACCCCTATTCCTCAGAAAAGGGGAGACCAGCCAACCCAATCTATCCCAGCTTATCAAGGTGAAACAGGACTGAGTATATCCTTTTTCCCTGTGGCCTGGTGACACAGTCCTGCCAGGGGGAAATGATCAAAAAAACCAGGCAACGGAGTCCATGTTAGAGACAGTCCCCACACTCCTTACTAGGGAACCCTCACGCAGACTGAGCTGCCCATCTGGCACATCTGTGTAGAGAGCCTAGGTCCAGTCTGTGCATGGTCCTTGGTGCTTCAGTCTCCACAAGCCCCTCTGGGCCCTGATTAGTTGGCTCTGTTGGTCTTCTTCTGGAGCTCCTGTCACCTCCATGTCCTTATGTGCATCCCCCACCCCCTTTTCCACAAGACTCTCTATGCTTCCTCACCCAGTGTTTGGCTGTGAGTCTCCACCTCTGTTTGGATTCGATGCTGGATGTAGCCTCTTGAGGACAGCTGTGCTAGGGCCCTGTTTGCAAGCACAGCAGAGTATCTTTAATAGTGTCAGAGGCTGGCTCTCTCCCATGGGGAGAGACCATCAGTTTGGACCAGGCATTGGTTGGACATTCCCTCCATTTCTGCTCTATCTTTATCCCTGCACATCTTGTAGGCAGGGTCAATTTTGGGTTGATGTTTTTGTGGGTGGGTTGGTGGTGGTCTCCTCCCTCCACTAGGAGTCCTGTCTAGTTAAAGGGTGTCCTCTTCAGTTCCCAAGATCGGTTTCTTTATGTCTTACAAACTAAGTGTGCTGTGTCTTCTTTACCAGCAGGGTCTTACCATTTAGTTAAGGTGGGCATCCAAGAGCGGTGGTAATAACCTATATTGTTTTAGGTGCCTCTGGAGCCTACTGACCAATAACTCAAAGGAAAACAGCTCATGCTTGGCATCGATGTTTTCATATAAGAACTCGTGTCTTCTGAAAGCAGCATTGCTCACTCATTTTAGGGCACATCTGCTCAAACCCATTTAAAAATGTGTTTTAATTAGCTTACCATCTACTGGGGTTTTTATAACCTCCAGGGTGCATCCTGAGGTTTTTAATCTAACCTTTCCTATCCCTCCTTTCTCTATTCCTTGGTCTCATCTGTTCTTAAACCTTTAGCCCCTAGGGTCCTCCCCTGCTTTGTTGATAACTTCAAGTTCCATGTCAGAAATCTCACTTCTAGGCCGTTGTCTGAAGAAGCACTGGGCTGCAGAGAGGGGAGAGTTGGAAACAAGGATCCTGAGTGAGTGGGCTGGGTGCAGGGTCTTCTGTGGGAGTAGACACAGAGGTGGACTCTCTCTCCCAGCCCAGGGCTTTGTATGTATAAATTTCTATTTCACAGAGCAGACTTCAAGGTTCCTGACATAGACAAAGTTACCCAGCAACCTGGAAGCCTCGTTGGGAGTGAGTTCTTTTACCTCTGGACACTTCAGTATGACTGTCTTAGCAGCTTTTGTTCTGTGTCACTTTCAGACACATCCTTCCTGAATATAGCTTCTGGTCCGCGTAGGGTTTTTTTCTTTTTTGAAACCAGTAGTTTCTTGCTATGCGTGTATTTAATTTACCACTTCAAAACCAGATTTTAACTTTGATATTTTTAACTGATGCCTGTCAAACTGATGACATTGAACATATTTCAAGGGATAAATGCATTTTTGGTCTTAGTAACTTTCAATTTTACTACAGTTTAACACTTGTGGAGACGTTGCAAGAATAAGCACAAAGGTGGTGGATGTGGTGGCGCGTGACTGGATCCCACTGGAGAAGGTGGTGGATGTGGTGGCGCGTGACTGGATCCCACTGGAGAAGGTGGTGGATGTGGTGGCACGTGACTGGATCCCACTGGAGCAGGTGGTGGATGTGGTGGCACGTGACTGGATCCCACTGGAGAAGGTGGTGGATGTGGTGGCACGTGACTGGATCCCACTGGAGAAGCTCAGGCAGGAGGATTGCAAGTTCAAAAAAGTGCTTGGGGCACATAGTGAGACTCTGTCTCAGAAGGAGGAGGAAGAATAGGAAAGAAAGAAAGAAAAGAAGGAAGAAAAAAAATACTTAGCTTCAATTGTGTACATGTAATTCCATTGATTTTATTCTCTTTTTTCTTTGCTCTCACATTAGTTTATTATTACTTTTTTCAAAAATTTATTGAGTACTTCTCCTGTTACCATTAAACACGCCAGGGCGTATTTCCCAAGAACAATACTTTTTTTTTTTTTTTTTTTTTTTGGTATTTACAGTATGATATAAAAGCCAGGAGCTATGAAATGAACTCAATATTACTACTTAATTTATAGTTCCATGCAATTCACTCATTGTTCCGATGAACATTCCTTACAATTGTTTCCCAGGCCCCAACTATAGGAGCCAAGCAAGAGACAGGTTACAATTACTTGTCTCATCTGACCTTTAAACTTTGAGAGTATTGGTCGCTTACTTTATAGAATGCCTCAGTTTATTTTTACTTCTTCTTAACATGGTAATTGTAGAGACTTGTTTTCTAGTAAAATGATCAACTACGAAAAGACAAATGACTTTTTTTTTAAAAAAAAATACTGAAATAGTGGTTCTACAACTGTTATGACCTCAACGGCTGAAGAATTATTAAGGAAACACTTACAGAGCATAAAGGCACACATCCTTACCCCAGGTTAGACTCAGGCTTCTGGGCCAGGGTGTGGTTTCTGCCACAGAAACGTGTAGCAGAAACATGGATGGACAGAGAAATTAATTTTGGAAGGCGTGGGGCACTGCTAAGAACAAATAGGTGTTTCCTCATAGGGCCTTCTTTGTCCTTTTGATATGCCCACATCATTGTAGAAAAAGATTTATTTCATTTTGTGTGTATGAGTGTTTTGCCTATTTGTATGTATATGTACTCTGTTTGTGTCTGGCGCCCAGGAAGCCCGGAAGAGGCCACTGTATCCCCTAGAACTTTAGCTACAGGCAGTTGCGAGGCATTGGCGGTGGTGCTGGGACTTGAACCCAGGTCCTCTGTAAGAGCAGTAAGTACTGTTAACTGCTTCACTATCTCTCTAGTGCTGACTGCCCCTCCACCTGTTTTTTTTTTTCTTTCAAAGACATATGATTCACTGTTTATTTTGTACCTTCCTTTTAAAGAGGAGTCTCAGCATGTATCCTTAACTGGCCTGGAACTCAACAAAACAAAACAAAACAAAACAAAACAAAACACCTGTCTCCTGAGTGCTGGGATTAAAAGTGTGGGGAGCCAACCGTGTCTGACTTATATCTTACACTTTAAGTTAAACTGAAATCTCCGTCTAGAACCTAATACATAAGAAGTCTTTAGTTAACATATTTGTCACTTGCTTGACATTGGAGTAGATCTTACTTTTTTTTTTTTCTTTAGTTGTTGTTGTTGTTGTTGTTGTTTTGAGACAGGGTTTCTCTGTGCCGCCTCTGCTGTCCTGGACTACCTTTATAGACCACGTTGGCCTCGAACTCACAGAGACCCACCTGCCTCTGCCTCCCGAGTGCTGGGATTACAGGCGTGCACCACCTCTCTCTGCTGATCTTAGAATGTTTAATAAACTTCGATTACCATGCATTTAGCTGTTACTGGGACTCCCTTTTCCAAGTTCAAGTTTTGCAAACTGTTTGCACACACTGTAGCTGTTTAATTATGTTAAAACTGTATTAGAATGATTCTTGACCTTGCTGTCTTAGTTTTGGTTCTGTTGTTGGAATAAAATAACCTTATGAGCCTGATTATGGTCGGTCATTCCAGCCTGATGTCACATCCGCCGTTGAGTAAAAGACGGAATGAGTGTGTGAGCTCAGCTCTCTCCACCCTTACCCAGTTCAGGGTCCCTTGCCTAGAGATTGGGGTCAGCCACAGGGCAGGCCTTCCCAGCTCTGTTAAAGCAATGGAGACCATCCCATAGGCATGCTCACAGGCCGACCCAATGCAGACTGTCCTTCGCTGAGAACGTTTTCCCAGGTGATTCTAAACTGTGTCAAAATGACAAAACTACCAGCTCAAATAAAAATCCTTTCTCATCTAAAGGCAGCTGCCTTTCTCTTTAACTGTTGAATAGTTTCCTTTCTCTTCAACTGCTGTCCTTTTGTGGTCCCGCAATCTGGGAAGCGGAACTGGAGGACTGGGAACACTGAAGGGACACACAGTGACTTGGGCCAGCGTTCTTTATGCCACGAGGCTGTGACAGCCTGCGCATGCGATGCGTTCTAGGGCAGAGAGAATACAGGTCCTCACGCTTCTGGGCCGGAAGGGGCCTCTGCTGGGCCTCTCTAGCGTGGGAAGTGAAGCTGCCAAACTCACAAGCCAGAATGAGACTGCCAAGAAATGAAGAACTAAGCTTTAGCGCATCCTAAGTTACAAACATTTGGTGTAGAAGAAAGATTCAGAGCTAAGCCAAAAGAAGGGAAGGGGGACAAGGGGAAAAAGGCCGTGAGGACGGAAGAAAAAGACAAAAGCGCTTTCCCAACCTAGGGACCCCAGGTTTTAAACCCTGGGCTGTAAAGTGGAAGGGCTGTTCCAGGGTATTGCTACTGTTTGCAGTAAATTTCCCGAGAGCCCCGTCTCAGGAACAGGACCTCTTGTTAATTCAGAGGCAGCTTTGAAGTGTCTTTTCGAAGTAGAACCAGGTTGGTGACACCTTTTTGCCAAATTGTCTTTCGTAGTTTGCTGCGATCAGGAGGGACTCTCTTCCCTTTCCCCAGCACAGTAGACTGCCTTTTCCGGAAGGGAGTGCATTCGGGACCTCAGTTCAGCAATGGCCTACAACCTTCTTTACCCAAAATACAATTTATATCCGTTAGTAGGAGTAGGAGTAGTAGTAGTTGTTGTTGTTGTTGTTGAAGTGGGTTCGTTTTCCAGTTAAAGAATTAAAAGGCAGGTTAAAAAGAAGTGAAGGGCACCTCACAGTAGGCAGAAACAACAGACGAAAAATACTATTTAACGGGCATGGTGGCGCTCTTTCATCCCAGCACTCGGGAGGCAGAGGCAGACAGCGGATCGCTGTGAATTCGAGGCCAGCCTGGTCTACAAAGCGAGTCCAGGACAGCCACGGCTACACAGAGAAACCCTGTCTCAAAAAAAAAAAAAAGGTCAATCTTTATAAATATTAAGAAAAAAAAGTATGCTAAGCACACAGAGAATACACATTGTAAAGTACACAGAGAAAATGACCCTCTGCAGAGAGGGGACTCAGTGAAGTGACTCCGGCCAGTGTGGAAAGCATGGCTCTGGCAGGCCTGGCCCTTCTCCCCCATTTCCTGGGCCTTTCTACAACGGTTAGGTTACATTCCTATAGCTAGCCTCAGAGTTCTAGTCCCTTATTTGGCCACTTCCTCCCCCTGAGGCTGACTACAAGGTCCATCTATCAGAGTACAGAAGTCCAGCAACCAAAAACCTCCGTTGGCTCACCTAATTAAAATGTCCAATCAAAATACACCAGCGCGGCCCAGCCCCTTCTAACACAGACCTTCCCTTTTGCTCTTCTTAAAGATTACATCTACAAGGTCGTTCGCTGCTGTTTTTCTGCATGAGTCAGACAGCAGACACTTTAACTTTTCTTTCCCGCTTAATAAAGGGTCTCTCTGTGAAAACAAGGTGTTTGGGTATGGTTTGTGCCTCATCTGGGGTCTGGGAGAGAACCCCCAATTATGTGGGGGTCTCCTTCACTCAGGAAACCAGGTCTTTCCTGGAGGACAAGAGGTTTTAAAGGTCTTTGGTGGGCTGGAAGTGTGTGTGGGGAGAGGTGTGTGTGTGTATGCGAATGCGAGCACACCTACGCATGGGGTCTTTTTCCTCTAATTCAGGATTGGCCAATTTAGACCAGGAAAGCTGATAGGCCCACAATTTTGGAGGAACAGGTTCAGATCAGGCCTGGAGTTTATCCAACCAGTCTTTGCTGGCTAACTGGTAGAGGAGGCCACTCCTTGAACAGAGGAGGAAAAAACAGTCTGCTAGGCTGTTATCTCTGGTCAGAAGGCCAAGGAAGAAGCTGGATATTTGCCATTTTTATTATCCTTCTGTAGTCCCTTTGTCTGTCTGTCTGTCTGTCTGTTAAGGCCTCTTCTAACTGGTCCTTTCTTCTATCTAGAGCTCTCTTCCATTAGATGGTTCTGTGTTGCTTTATTTCATTTCTAAAGTCCTGAAAGCACCTTTTTCTTCTTTTTTTTTTTTTCTGGTCAACTGAACAATTGCATTTAAATGACTATCAGGAAATTGCTTTGTAGAATCTAGTTATTACCCCAAATATAAATTATATTTATAACATAATGACACACGACAGGATTATCTCTAAGTTCCAAGATGTCCTTGAACAAAAACTGCACCTTAAAATGTTTACATACACATACATACTAATATATGCACGTGCCATTTCTTAAAAATCAGGCATATTTGGAGGTTACATACTCTGTAACCTTAAAAGTAGCCTTATTATTTTAGATCTCTTTTGGGACATAAGATGACATCCCCTTGATGGGGAGGCCTCGTGGCACTCAGAGGAAGGATCACAGGCTATCAAGAAGAGACTTGATACCCTATGATCATATAGAGGGGGAGGAGGTCCCCCTCAGTCACAGACATAGGGGAGGGGAATAGGGTGAAAGTGGGAGGATAGAAGGGATGGGATAACAATTGAGATGTAATATGAATAAATTTAAAACAAAACAAAGCAAAAAAGATGACATCAACAGGTCACATAAAACCCTTACAAACACAGGCACCAGTGGTAAACAAGCCAACTAACAGGACAGGACACTGGAAGAGCATCAGGTGAACAAGAACAACAAGAAGAATAAGAACAACAACAAGAATAAGAACAAGAACAAGAAGAAGAACAAGAAGAAGAACAAGAACAAGAAGAAGAACAAGAAGAAGAACAAGAAGAAGAACAAGAACAAGAAGAAGAACAAGAAGAACAAGAACAAGACTTTTCTAGATGCCCTCCCTCTGGCTGTACTTTCTCTCATATCTACAATAAAACCTTATGGGGCTGGAGAGATGGCTCAGCGACTAAGAATACTATCTGTTCTTCCAGAGGATCCAGATTCAGTGTCTGTCTCTCCAGTCCCGTGGGCTCTGACACCAGCATGCAGACATATCACACCACACTGACATTCAGGTAAACACTAAGGCACATAAACAAAGCAAAACAAACCAATAAAAAGAAAAACTTTCCCTCAACCACACCTTGGAGTGCTCATGCCTTTCCTCACTTATATAAGGGGAAAAGCCAGAACTAGTAGTGTTCTCATGTTACTTGATTTCATCCTGGACATGTGACAATTGCCACAATAAGAAAATTGGGCAGAAATTTAGCAGCCTTAAATTTACTTGTTTAGGGCAGCCTGTCTGACCCTGAACCTGGTGAAGCATCTGACTCAGTGATAAGTATTACTCAGTCCAGAGATGACAGTTGTCCTGACATCCCGAGGGGCAGATGCACCCAGAGACCAGTGTGGGTGTGGAAAAGCAGTGTAGCTATGGTGTGGGGATCCCCAGGGGGCAATCTGATTCCATGACCCACACACCCAAGGTTCAGCACCATTATCTGAGTTCTTAGAATCCAGTGTTCAAGAAGGACACTGACGTGGCTTGTCCTTTTGGATAAGGAATTTACTGGAGAGATTATTTAATGTGTGTGTGTGTGTTGGTGTATTCATAACATGAGGTATGTGTTGATGTAGGAGTTGGTTCTCTCTTCCTCCACCTGGGGGCTCCTGCGCCTTGAACTCAGGTTGCCTAGGTGGCATTTGCCCTTACTTGCTGAGCCATCTTGCTGGCCTTTATTAGGGGAATTCTTAGCTCTGTGGGAAGATAGACAAGTGTGATCTCTGAGTTCAGGCAAAGTGATGGTCCCCTCTTATAAGCTTCAGAGAGAGGGCAGGAGACAGAGAGTGTTCCCATGCCACGTAGGTGATGGTTGGCCCGTAGTAGATGCTGGCAGCCACATTTCCTCAGATTGTCAGGTAGCCCGAGAAGGGGGAAAGTTCAGCCCCATAGTTCCTGTGTGCCCGTCACAGAGATCTGCGCCTCCACACATCTGCTCATTGCTTACTGCGCTTCATAAACCTCTTTTTTTTTTTTTTTTTGGAAGAGAGAATTACAGAATTCTGAGCTGTTGGAATCCTACTAGGATTTGTTGCCGGTGCCATTTGAAATGTTTCTTCCACGCTTTCTTCTTATAGTTTCACATCTTAAAGTTTTTCGTCCATTTTGAGTTGCCTTTTTTTTTTTCTCTGTGTAGTCTTGGCTGTCCTGGACTCACTTTGTAGACCAGGCTGGCCTCGAACTCACAGCGATCCACCTACCTCTGCCTCCTGAGTGCTGGGATTAAAGGTGTGCACCACCACCACCCGACTGAGTTGTCTTTTTTTGTACAAGCATCGTTCTCTTTCTAGCTTAAAAATTGGCAATTTCTATAAGCTGAAAATGAATTTTATGAAAAAAAAAAAAGACATCAGGGGAAAAATCCCACTTGAAAGCCAGGCACCAGCAACAACAATACAACAACAACACAAACAAAACAAAACAAAACCCCAACCAACCAACAACCAACCAATCAAAACCAATCCTGGCATAATGGCTCACACCTGTAGTCCTAGCACTCAGGGAGGCAGAGGCAGGCAGATCGTTGTAAGTTTGAGGCCAGCTCGGTCTACAAAGTGAGTCCAGGACAGCCAGGGCTACACAGAGAAACTCTGTCTCAAAAAACCAAACAACAACAAAAGCATCAGTGATTTTAGGAAACCATTTCTCACTAACAATTTTCTTCTTAGTGTGGAAAATGCTGCCCAGATACAAGACTTCAGACCTTGGCTCAATTCAGTATCCCAGCCTCTGGAGCCACGAGAGACAAGCTTACTATTGGTTTAACCTAAGAAATGAATGGTGGCTTTATATCTTTTCTCTCTCTCTCTAGAAGCCATCTGGGAAGGAACTCACTGTGATTTTGGCCACTCCAATAGCTATCTGAGACCCTGGAAATATCCTGGGGTCACTGCTCTTGAGTCCAGCAAGGAGGAGCCTAATAGATGGGTGCTTTTTTTAATTTATATTTAATTTTTTAATTTTTTTAGATGGATGCTCTTGAGAGCCTTCTCAGAGAGCCTAAAGGACTTTGATTTGGACTGTTTCAAAATACCAGTTTTTGGTTTTGCCAAGTCTCTGCCTACAGACTTTTACTGCTTTCTTGAATCTTTTTCCAGGCTCAGTCACTTCTCTAATTTACTCAGAAAAGCATAACTTTTCTCTTTCCTGCCCCTTCTGTAAGCGTGCTTTCCCTACCCCTTGGCATCCTGGGCTTCCTCAGTCTCTCGCTAAGCGCTGCACTCCTTGCCTGGCTGACTCCCATGCCAGTTTAAACAGTGTGCCTTTTTCCTTTCTCCTACCAGCAACTGCTGAGATTTACAGCCTGCCTGCGTTGGTGAGGTTTCCTTTAGCTGCTAATAAAATTGTCCTTGCGCTTCAAAAAAATCAGTAGTAATATAAAGCATTTCAACCACGCTGTTGCCCACCTTGATCTAATTAAAATTTCACTGAAAATTGCGTTGAACAAGTAGACAATAGATTTTTTTTTACCCCAAATCTGAAAAAAAAAATGTTCATAAAAACCAGATGGTATATTGGACTATAATATACATTTCAATACATTTTAAATACTGGGATATTTTCATCTTTATTTACTCCAAATGTGTGTGTGAGAAAGAGATAGAGAGAAGAAAGGCATTGGTAGCACACACACGTTGCATGGTGCATGTGTGGGTCAGGGAGCAGTTTCGCAGGGATAATTCTCTCCTACTTTTATGTGCATGCTGGAGATCAAACTCAGGTCATCAGGCTTGTACAGAAAGTGTCACCACCTGAGTCATCTGGCACGTCCAGTATTAGGATATTAGACACACATCAATATGGCTGCAAATAAATCAACAAGAAAAGAAAAAAAAACCCCTCAATTCTTTAAGTATTTGGAAATTAAAACCCACTTCTAAATTACTAGTAGGCCAAAGGAAATAGAAGAAAAATATTTCTTTTCTTTAAACTGAGTGAGGCAGAATGTGAACTTTTTTGTCTTTCCCAAGACAGGGTTACCTTATAAGGCAAGAGGTACTCTGTAGTTGTGATCTAGTGCATGTGTGGCGTGCGTGCGTGGCATGTGTGCATGCGTGTCTGTGTGTGTGTTCATTATGCAGCCCAGGCTGTCCTGGAACCTGTGATCCTGTGACTTCAGCTTCCCAAGGGCTAGGATTATAGGCATGATTTAAGAACCTTGACATGGGGGTGGGGGTGGGGGGGTAGGAGTTGGGGGTTGGGAGTGGGGGGGGGTGAGGGGATAAGGGGAAGTGGTGGAGTGCGGGGGTGGGGGGTGGGGTTATGCTAGACTGCCCTTGTGCTTCCAGTGTACTCATGGGGGAACCAGTGAAGACGTTGGAAAGAGGGGGCGCAACAGTGGAAGCTGAATTGAAACGATGCTTTGAAGGTGGTGGACCAAACTGTAAGTCAGGGACGCAGGCAGGCAGCCTCCAGTCCCTAGAGCACTGACAGGGGCTGGCTGTGTCCAGGGGAGTGTGGTCCTGCCAACCCAGTGACTGAAGACTTCTGACCCCTGGAAGGTTAAAAACATAAATTTGCCCTTTTTGTGGCTCTTAAGTGTAAGATAGGAGGAGGTTTGTTACAACAATGATAGGAAACCCATACACCATTCCAGGCTCCTTTTGTTTACCATTCATTGGCTTATCTCTCTCTCTCTCTCTCTCTCTCTCTCTCTCTCTCTCTCTCTCATGTATGTGTGAGTATGGTAGTGTATGTATGTGTGTGCAGGCGTGTGTGCACACACACACGGAGGAGGATGCTGAGTGTCCTACCATATCATTCTTCACTTTGTCCCTTGAAAAGGGTCTCTCTCTCTGAATCTGGATCTCGGTTGGTGGCCAGTAAACCCAGCAATCCTCCTGTCTCCACTCAGCACAACACTGGGCTTGTAGGTGCATGCTCCTTTGCCTGAAATTTTTCACGCAAGCTTCAGATTTGAACTGACCGCCCCATGCTTGTGTGATAAGCGCTCTTACCATTGAGCAATCTCCCAGCTCTGTATTTTTTCTTTAAAAAAAGATTTATTTATTTATTTTATGAATATGTGTGCTCTATCTGCATGTACACCTGCATGGCAGAAGAGGGCACTAGAGGGTATAGATGGTTTTGAGCCACTGTATGGTTGCTGGGAATTGAACTCAGGACCTCTGGAAGAGTAGTCAGTGCTCTTAACCTCTGAGCCATCTCTGTAGCCTATAATCAGTTTTTTTCATCTGATGACATTCACCCCAATTCCAGTCATCCCTCCCCACTCACCCTGTGTTTGTGTGTGTGCATGCACAGGTAGAGGTCAGAGGTCTATGTTGGGTATCTTCTGCTATTGTTCAACTTATCATCATCATCATCACCATCATCATCATCATCATCATTATCATCAATATTTTGAGACAGTCTCTCACTGAACCTGTAGCTCATGAATTTGGCTAGGCTGGTTGGCCAGTGAGCTGCAGGGATCTTCCTGTCTCTATCATCCCAGTGCAGGGGTTGAAGGTGCATGCCACCATGACTGGCTTTTTATGTGGGGGCTGGGCATCTGGACGCAGGTCCTTATGCTCGCACTGCAAGCACTTTACTTACAATCCATCTCCTCAACATCTCAGTCACCAAACTTTCCACCATGGTGGACCATAGTCCTTTCCTCTGTGAGCCAAAAGGAACCGTTCTCCATCAACCTGCATCTGTCAGGTATTTGGCCATAGCAACAAGAAAATCAGCTAATGCACCCGAAACTCACAGTGTAGCCAGACTGGCCTTGAACTCATGATGCTCCTGCCTCAGCCTCCTCAGTGCTGGAATCATAGGCAAGTGTCACCACACCGGTCACAGCATATGATAGAATTTTCTTCTCTTATAATGCTGAAGAATATATCACTGAAAGAGTAAACTAAATTTGATATTTTCTTCCTCTTAAGGGTGTCAGTATTTGCCCTTATGTCTGTGGCTAAGTCACTGGTGGATCTTTTTGATGTTTCCTAAGGGTGCGTGTGGGGTTGGGGTGTGGTGTGGTGTGTGTGTGTGTGTGTGTATGTGTGTGTGTGTGTGTCTGTACAGAGCATGTGTGTTTGTTGTGTGTTCATGTGACTAGTAAGTACTACATCATTTCTGGTCTGACATTCAGCTTTTGGTTGTGCAGGGGGCCATGTTTTCGAGATGCAGTTTTGTCTCATGCAGGAGCGGCCTAGTTTTTAGTAGATTCCTCTGCAGTCTTTCAGGTCCCTCCCTCTGCATAGCTCTTATCAGTTAGCGGGCCATACAAATTCCAGCTCAGAACGCCAGCTCCGCCTCCTCCTTGCGGAGTGTGACTGCTGCACTGGCTAAGATTCCTTTCTTGCTCAGAGGCAGAAACGTCCCTGTTATTGTTGGTGGTGGTGGTGGGGATGCCGGGGCGGAGAGTTGTGCTCACCTTAGTAACTGTCTTCTCAAAGACCACAGCACTCTGTGTGTGTGTGTGTGTGTGTGTGTGTGTGTATGATGTGCTTGTAGGTGTCAATCTGTTTTTGGTCTGAGGGCAAGTCCAGGACTCTCTGTCATGACTTGAAACAACTCTATTGGTTTTCACTGGCAGTTCCCTGTTCTCTTTCTCTCCTCTCTCCTGTCTTTACTTGCTCTAGCTTGGTGATTGTCTTCTGTTTCTGTCGCTATGCTAAAGCATCATGACCACAAGCGGGTTTATGTCACTTACTTTTAAACATCAATGAAATATGAGATATAATAATATGAAATATGCACCACACAACAGACATGATATTGAGAGGTTTATTATATGAGCATGGGGAGAGAAGGAAAGGGGTGGCCCAGAGAGAGAGAGAAAAAAAAGAGAGAGAGAGAGTCAGAGAGACACACACACACAGAGAGAGTAATAGAAACAAGAAAAGAGAGAGAGAATGAGAGAGAGAGAGAGAGAGAGAGAGAGAGAGAGAGAGAGAGAGAGAGACAGAGAGAGAGACAGAGACAGAGACAGAGACAGAGACAGAGAAATAGAAACAAGAAAAGAGAGAGGGAGAAAGAGAGAGAGTAATAGAAAGAAGAAGAAGAAAATGAGAGAGAGAGAGAGAGACAGAGAGAGAGAGAGAAAGAGGTGGGTTTGCCCTTTTATAATCCTGGGTAGGGCCACGCCTAGTGGCAGGTAGGCAGTGACATCACAGGTAGGCGGACTGGGGCAGAATCCTAACATCTACACTTGCAGATAATAGTGTACTGAAGGAAGTCAGAGTGAGAAGTCAAACAAGACAGGAACCTAGAGGTAGGAGCTGACAGAGGAGTGCTGCTTACTGCCCCATTTTCCCTGGCTTGCACATCTTGTTTTCTTTCTTTTTTAGATTTACTTATTTACTTTATGTATATGAGTGCTCTATATGCATGTACACCTACGTGCCAGAAGAGGGCATCAGATCCCAGGATAGATGGTTGGGAACCATCATGTGCTTGCTGGGAATTGAACTCAGGACCTCTGTAAGAGCAGTCAGTGCTCTTAACCACTGAGCCATCTCTCTAGCCCCTCATCCTGCTTTCTTATACACCCCATGACCACCAGCCCTGGAGTAGCACCACATACAATGGGCTAGGCCCTCTAATATCCATCATCAATCAAGAAAATGCCCTGTAGACTTGACTATGGGCCAATCTCATGGAGTCATTTTCTCAGCTAAGAGTCCCCTTTCCCGAATGACTCTGGCCTGTGTCAAGCTGACAATAAGCTAGCCAGGAAATAGTGATCTTATCTATGTTTTTCACTTCCTCTTATGTTTTTAGTAGCCTTTCTCTTACTAGAAATAAATTGCTGACACTTTAGGATTTTTTCCCCTTATAATTGCCTTTGCATAGAAAGATAAGGCTGTAAAAAAGGTCACAGTATATTTGCCATTGTGAGGAATAAAGATGAGCACATACCCAGAAGAATATTCTGGGCATGACAGTGTAATGCTATGCTCACAAAATACATGGGCGTCTAGTCTGTCTCTTCCAGGATACAGGCACATGCAGCCAGCAGCCCATCACACTAACACCACTACTCAGAAGGTCCGCGAGATGATGAAATCAGCTCTAGTTAACATCTGTCTGTTTTAGAAGGGAAAGAGGCTGTGGTGACAGCTAGGAGCTATTCACGCTTACTGCAGAATCCACTTACAGACTTCTGGGCTTGAGCACTGTGATCTCAGCAAAGCAAGATGAGCCTGAGAGTCAGCGTGTGTCTCCGGAGCCTCGAAGGGCCTTGAAAGAAGGATTTGAATATTAATTTCTGTAGCAGCCCTAGAACTTGAATCATTTCCTGACCAGTTGCTTCTGTTTCTGTCAAGTCTCCCGCTGCTGCTTTACAGGATGGGCTCTTTCCTCACCGTGCTTCTCACCTTGCCCTCACTCAGCGCTCTTGACTGAGTGTGAAAGGCGTTTGGCAGAGATGACTGACAGCTCGATCTATTGCACGGTAGAGCTGCCTGGCACACCCCGAGTCCAAGATGACTCCAGATGGAAGCTCAGAGGTGAGGTAACCCTATCAACACTGAAGACTGTGCCAGGGCGAGAGGAGAATAGCCGGGAGGACAGAGTGCAGAAAATTGAGCACAGTGTGAGGAAATACAATGGTGATGCTATGATTTTGTTGTTGTTCATTTTCCCTTTATTCTTAAAGAGTTTATACATGTAGACAAGAACACATTTTTCTTTTTTTTTGTTTTGTTTTTTTGTTTTTCGTTTTTGTCTTCGTTTTGGGGCTTTTTTTTTTTTTGAGACAGGCTTTCTCTGTGTAACCTTGGCTGTCCTGGACTCGCTTTGTAGACCAGGTTGACCTTGAACTCACATCAGTCTGCCTGCCTCTGCCTCCCGAGTGCTGGGATTAAAGGCGTGAGCCACCGCGCCCGGCTTTTTTTTTTCTTTTTTTCTTTTTTCTTTCTGGTTTTTCAAGACAGGGTTTCTCTGTGTAGCCCTGGCTGTCTTGGACTCCCTTTTTATAGACCAGGCTGGCCTCGAACTCACGAAGATCCGCCTGCCTCTGCCTCCTGAGTGCTGGGATTAAAGGTGAGTGTCGCTACGCCCAGTTTAAGAATCCTATACTTTATTGATCTTGATCTAATCTAAAGTCAGAGCTTTGAGAAAGAATTTTGTCTATAGTCAGGCTTGGAGCAATTTACGTTAACTGTTGAAATGCCACCAGCTCTGTTGCCTTAACCATAAAGTAAAGAAAGCAGTTTTGTTGTTGTTGTTAAGGTTTTTTGAGACAGGGTTTCTCTGTGTAACAGCCCTGGTTGTCCTAGACTCGCTTTGTAGATCAGGCTAACCTTGATCTCAGAGATCCTTTCTGAGTGCTGGGACTACAGGCATACATTACCACTTCTGGCTTCATTTTAAAAAAATTAACTTATTCACTTACTTTCCATCCTGGTCACAGCTTCCCCTTTCTCCTCTTCTCCCAGTCAGTCCCTCCCTCTCACCTCCTCCCCCTCAACCTCCCTTTCCTTTCTCCTCAAAGACAGTAAGGCCTCCCGTGGGTATCACTCCCCTTGGCCTGTCGAGTTGCAGTAGGACTAGGTGGATATTCTCCTACTGAGGCTAGGTAAGGAGGCCCAGGGAGAGGAAAGGGATCCAAAGGCAGGCAGCAGAGTCAGAGACAGCCCCTTCTGCTGTTAGGACTCCCACACGAAGACCAAGCTGCACATCTGTTCCACATGTGCAGAGGATGCAGTTCAGTCCCATGGATGCTTTCTGGTGGGTGGTTCAGTCTCTGGCGGGTTAGTTGATTCTGTAGGTGAAAGCAACAGTTTCACTAAGAGATGATAGTAACATTTTTTGAGGTGAGAAATGGATCCACTTAGATAGATTTGATTCCTGGCCTGTGATTTGGGGGTCAGAGCACCAACAATAACATCCGCAAAAACAAAACAAAGCAAAACCAAAAACGTTGTTTGTGGAAATTCCCGTATAAGACAGGGAGCAATATAAATGCCAGAAATTAATTTTTGCTCTTACCCCCCCCAAGCACGTGACTCCCAAAAGGTATGTTCTCTTCTGTAGTTTTTAAGTTTTTTTTGTTTGTTATATAATCTTGTTACCATTTTTCCTTTTTTTGTTACAATTTTTAATGAGCCTTTTGAAAATGTTGCCACATTTTATAAATCATGGGCATTTAGATTTATTTCTGTTTCAATAAACCCCATACAGCTATATATCTTTATATGTGTGATTCTTCCTTTATTATGTCCGCTCTAATTTGTGAGGAATAGACATATTAAGTCAAAAGGACTTAATAAGATTATATGCTATACATAATACTGTCTGTTAAGTAAAGAACCTAATAACTAATAGTTGGAACTAATATATACAAAAAATAAATTAAAAGTTTTGTTTTACTTTAAGTTAGGTGGTGGCAATCCAAATACAATTATAATTTGATAGCATTTAAAAAAATTTAGCAAACAACTAAAATGAGGGTTTTAAAACTTTCATTAAGAAGTCATTTATGTAGCTCGGTGGCACGCACCTTTAATCCCAGCATTCAGGAAGCAGAGGCAGATGGATCTCTGTGAGTTTGAGGCCAGCTTGGTCTACAGAGCAAGTTCTAGGACTGCCAAGGCTACACAGAGTTTCTTTTAAGTTGAGAGCAAGTGCCCATCCCAACCAGGAAAGGAAACTGAGTGGCCTGGTTCTCAGCCCAATTGCTTCAAGAGGTTCTTGCCTGAGCATCTGTGTCTGACTCAGGGATCTTGTTTTAGGCTGTGTCTCTGCAGCTGTCTTACACCGGCCTGGTTTCTCCTGCTTTGGGATGGTGGCTTTGGGCCTATTGACTGTGATTCTCATGGGTTTACTGGTGTACCAACGGATCTCGTGCTGTGGTAAGTGCTCGCCTCACCCCAAATTGACCTTTCATCTTATATTATACGGCAAGATGACTGTTGGTGACAGGGTTTTACAACTCTCCTAGAGAATTCTAAGGATTTGGCCCCACTCTGCACTTTTGACTCAAGCCCCCTTTGGCAGAGACACAACCACAATCGTCAGTCAAGACCCCAACCTTGCTGCCAAGTGCAGCCTTCCCTCAGGAAGTTACCTCATCTTTCTGTGACAAGGAAAGCTTTCCCCCCCACATTCTCGCTCCGGATCTAAAATTCTTATCGATACCGCAGCTGTATGTCTGTAAGTCTCTGGCAGTAGACCAACTGATGGTGATTTTATGCAAATGTGTTTCCTGGAAGAAGAAAATCAATAGATCGTGGAACCTTATGCGAAGTCCCCCAAGATGTTTGCACAGGGCCCACTCATTTCAAGCACTTTAAAGGAAAGAGGGCCATATCTTCTAGAGGAACTCAGCAAGGGGAAAGTCTATCATTTTTACCTTAGTGTCTGATGTGCTTTTCTTAAAAAAAAAAAAAAAGTCACGTTCAACTAAGTCACTTTTGATGAATATAAGCTTTCCCTCCCAATTTCTTTTGGGTCCAGATGCTCACACCTGTTGGTTCTTTCTGATTTGTTCCCTTTTCCTACACACCTCATGGCATGCTGCCATGAGGCTGGCCATCTTGAATGGTTCTGAACATGTGGACCCAGGAACTCTGTGAACTCATTGGGGACACGCAGACAGTCCCTGGATATGAACCACGACTGTGCATGCAATCCTTTATGCAGTGTGTCTGTATCACGCGCGACCAGAGGATTTTCAGTGTAGCCTGTGTTCCACAGGCTGCTCAGACGTTCAGCCAGAACCCATCCTTGCTTGGTAGAAAGCACACGAAAAACAATGAGTTGGGCATTGTGAACTGTTCATGTTGAGGCCGGTGTTTCAGATTTCCCTAAACCTTTAGACACTGGAGATGCCATGCTCTCCCCTTTACTTTCCAGGATCATTTGCTCCATAAAGATGTGTGTCCTCTTTTCTTCTAGGCTCCAAGGACTCTATGTGTGCCCAGTGCCCCAGCTGCCCCAACTTCTGGGTGAGAAATGGTAGCCACTGTTACTATTTCTCACTGGAGGAAAGGGACTGGAATTCCAGTCTGAAATTCTGTGCAGACAAAGGCTCACAGCTCCTTACACTTCCGGACAACGAGGAAGCGGTAAACAAAAGCATGTAGAAAATATAGAGCTATTTCTCCCTCCTTCTTTCTTTCTCTTCCCTTCCTTATTCTTTCCCTCTTTTTAGATGACATCTTCCTATGTAGTCCAGACTGGCTTTGAACATGTGATTTTTTTTGTTTTTTTGTTTTTTGTTTTGCTTTAGCCTCCTAGCTCTTTGTGTATGTGTTTAAATATTTATTTATTTGTGTTTGTAAATGTGTGTGTGTTGTGTGTATTTCTTCTTTTTATTTATTTTCTTCTTCTTCTTCTTCTTCTTCTTCTTCTTCTTCTTCTTCTTCTTCTTCTTCTTCTTCTTCTTCTTTCTTGTTTTTGTTTTTCGAGACAGGGTTTCTCTGTGTACCTTGGCTGCCCTGGACTTGTTTTGTAGACTAGATGGGCCTGAACTCACAGAAATCTGCCTCCCTATGTCTTTCTGAGTGCTGGGATTAAAGGCGTGCATCACCATGCCCAGCCATGTGTGTGTGTGTGTGTGTGTGTGTGTGTGTGTGTTAAACAATTGTTTATTTGTGTATGTATTTGAACATTTGTTTATTTATTTGTTTCTACGCATGCTTGTGTGCACATGTGCATACATGTGTGCGGGTGCACGGGTGTGAGGTGAGAGGGTGGCTAACATTGAAGAGAAGCACTAGGTCTAGACTACAGACCTAGTGAAAGGGGGCATGAGGTCCTGAGACACACAGGGTCCAACAAAGAGGTGGTGATTCCTATATGGAAGTCCGTGGAACTTGGGAGAGAGGGGGAAGGAGAGGACCACAGGGACACAAGGGAGACAGAGGGCTTAAACGTCCTCTGTCGAGTGTTGCCTTTCATTCATTGGAATTCAGTAAAGTTCTAGACTGGGAACAATGTCTAGAAAGTCGAGTTAGGAAGGAGAGAAAGCTGTAGGGGTCCTGTTACATACCGCCCCTCAGCTAGTGCTCCCCGGGAGTCTCTCCGTGCCTCTGCTGGTCCTGGAAGACAAAAACAGTGTAAGGAGTTGACATCCTGGCACAAACCCGACCAAACGCAATTATAATTCACACATACAAAGAAAGTAAGAAATCTTAGTCCTGGTTTCTTAATTACATTTTTTTTTTGTTTTTATATTGCTTTTTATTTTCATTTGAGGGAGATACTCAATCGAGTTAAGTCGGCTGCATTTCCAAAGTTAGGCTGTTTGCTTTCAAGCCCAGAACCCTTGGTTCCAGTCAGCATTAGAGGGTGACGAGTGCCCCTGCTTATGTTTAATATTTAATAACAACTAGTTACTATCTGCCTTCTTGCGCATTCTTGATTGATTCTTTTTTTCCCTTCTTTTTCTTTCTTTTTTGTTTTGTTTTTTGAGACAGGGTTTGACTGTCCTGGACTTGCTTTGTAGACCAGGCTGGCCTCGAACTCACAGCAATCCACCTGCCTCTGCCTCCCGAGTGCTGGGATTAAAGGCGTGCGCCACCACAGCCCCTTTTGTCAAAGTCTATAGAACCAAGATGACCTGTGCAGATGGGTAGAATCCATTGCCCCATCGTTATTACCTTTCTGTTCTCAAGGCAAGACTTATTTTATCACGGTATGAGCAATAGTCCCAGTTTCATGCATCATATGTAAAAACAAAAACCTGGGCGTGGTGACACATGCCCGTAAATCCACCACAAGGGAGGTGGAAGCGGAAGAAACGCGTGCTCTGGGCCAACCTGGGCTGCACAGGGAGACTCTGCGCAGCTATGCAAGTCTATTAAGACTGAACAATTTCAGGCCGGCAAGATGGCTCAGTGAGTGAAGGCACTTCCCGTCCAACCTGACGACATGAGCTCAACCCTGAGCCCACATGGTGGAGGAATAGCGACGACTCCTGTAAATTGTTCTCTGACCTCCATGCATGTGCGCTGTGGCTTGCCCCACTCCCCCTAACATAAGGAAGTAAATGCATGCGATAAGAAAAGTTAAACGTTTTAGACTGACATTTCCTTGGTGTAAAATACTCCCGAAAAGTTAATTTGCTATAAACAGAGGCTATATGGCTATTATTAAAAAGATACAACCCCTCTCCCCAAAATCCCCAACTTAGTTAACTTTATTTTTTTTTATTTTTTATTTATTTTTATTTTTTTTTGGTCAGCCCTTCACTGAGCCTGGTTACAACTATCTTCAAATCATATGAACAATGTAAAATAATTTTTTGACCCCCTTGATGTCTTTTTGGGTTTATCTAAGCCTCACTTAAAGTAGCAAATCCAATTGTTTCTAGAGCTCATGAAAACTCTTTATTGTTTTTCAAGTTAATACTTAACATGAATTGCTTTGTGTTCTTTATCTTTAGAAGTGTTTGAAGAAAAATACTTCAAATGAAGAAAATTTTTTTCTTATATTTTTGAAAACAGGACATTCTGTTTAAAACCACACCGCTGTATATCCAGGGCTCACCAACACCGTGTGCTTTATGCTGTGCCATTAGCACATGACACTATGTCTTTTCTTTTCTTTTGTTTCTTGCTAAATTATTCTAGATAATCATTAGAATTTGTGAAAATTTAATTTTTAGAGATAGTCTAAATTTCTGATTTAGTCTAACATTGCTTAAATCCTTTTCAAATTCTTTTTTTCTTTTTTCTTTTTTTTGAGACAAGGTCTCTCTATGTAACCTTGGCTGTCCTGGACTAGCTTTGTAGACCAGGCTGGCCTCGAACTCACAGAGATCCGCCTGCCTCTGCCTCCCAAGTGCTGGGATTACAGGCGTGCACCACCATGCCCGGCTTCAAATTCTTAAGATAAATTTCTACTTCTGCTTAACTATTGTGAGCCATGATTATGGTCATATCAATTATTTTTCGTTGGGTAACTTGGTTATGTTTTAGTCATTGAAACTGTGTTGATTCACCAAAAGATCTGACTATTTCATAGTTCTGTATGTATGGAAATATTTCAGAGGCATTGCATAACCATGCAAATCTGGAAGCCCAAGGAGCATGCTTTTGTGCCTTAATGATAGTTTCTTTTTGTTGTCATTGTTTTTGTTTTGTTTTGTTTTGAGACAGGGTTTCTCTGTGTAATAGCCCTTGGCTGTCCTGCAGTTCTCTTTGTAGACCAGGCTGGCCTCGTACTCACAGAGATCCACCTGCCTTTGCCTCCTGAGTGCTGGGATTAAAGGCGTGCGCCACCATGCCTGGGGGTAGTTTCATCTTAATTAAAAATATTATCCCTCAGTCCAAGAAATGGAAGGCCTTCTTAAAGATCCAGTGGAGAAAGCAGACAACACACATTTCTCTTTTAAGTAGTCTTTAAGCAAGTAGGCTTGGAAATGCATGAAGTTTCAAGCCATCCCGCACGCTGGGATATCACTTTACCCCAGTCTCTCTCTTTTCTCCCTCATTCCCAGTTCCTACCCAAGCATGCTTGCTTAGTACGCAAAAGGGGCAAAGATTTGTGGGTAGGAGGCTTTTGCCTCTCGGAGCAGGATACTGGACTCCACGGTTTATAGCTGCATATATGCTTACTGGATATAGTTTCCTATATTTTTTCTATTTTTTTCAAGCTGTTGGGAAGCATTGTAAGCAAGAGTTCTTGTCATTACAATGGTTAAATTTCAGTCAGAAGAGAGAGGCAGCTAAAGTCATAAATGAATATGCTAATTTGTGCTTGGGGACAATGTGCAGTCTGATGTGACAGTGGCTGCGGGCAGTGTTTGATGGGCCTCGCAGAAGTGAGGCCAGCACAATGACAGCCAGGGAAAACTGAGAGGCAGGATGTATGGGGAGACTAAAAGCTGTGTAAAGCCCTAATGCAAGAATGGTCTTGGCAAGCCGGGCTTGGTGGCACATGCTTTTAATCCCAGCACTTGGGAGGCATAAGCAAGCAGACTGCTGGGAGTTCGAGGCCAGCCTGGTCTGCAAAGTGAGTCCAGGATAGCCAAGGCGACACAGAGAAACCTTGTCTTGAAAAACCAAAACCAAAACCAAAACCAAAAAAAAAAAAAAAAAAAAACCAAACCAAAAAACAAAAACCAAAAAACCAAAACCAAAACCAAACCAAAACAAACAAAACCCCCCCCCACAAAAACAAAAAATAACAATTTTCTCCAAAACAAGTTGTTCAACAAATGCTAACCTGAAATACCACAGAAAGGTCATTTAAGTAATTCAGTCCAAATTTAGTTAATTAAGCTGTCACTGGAAGATATTGAAAATGCAATTATTCACTATATGAATGCTCAACCCTACAACAAAATTAATCTTCTTGGATTCTTTTCTTTATTCTGTTTAATGTGTCGGAGGGGCAGTTCCCTTAGGGCATAAACATCTTCATTTGATTGGACCACCATAGAGCACCATTTATCTCATCCCGATATTTATTTATTTGGGGGCGGGGGGCACCATCCTTATGACCTCACCCTAAGCCTAATCAACTCCTAGCTCTCTACTTTCAGATACCGTTATATTAGAGGTTAGGGTTTCAACAAGTGAATCTGGAGGCGCCTAGATTTCCAGTCCTCACACAGCACAAACACGAGCGGACTTACTTGACCTCTGTCGTAAGGCCCACCGAGGAATGAGAGCCTAGAAGGCCCACAGGAGCATGTGGCTTTGAGGGCAGCAGTGGTGGGTGTCTCGGATGATGAGTAAGACAAACGCCTCTGCAGCAGGGTGGGGCTTCTTTGTGATGAATAGCTAGCGGGCTTCATCTAATGAGAAAGGAAGTGGCAACGGAGGGTGGAGCTGGCCCCGGGATCTTATCTCTCTGTGCTTGGACACTAAAGGTCAGCTGTGGGAAGCCGCTCCTTGCAATGAACATTTCTATTAGAACTCAGAGCCCCGTAAGATTTAGAAACTAAAGCGGGCTTAGTTATCTGGCGTGGCCGTTTGCCTCATCCCTTCATTTCAGTGTGATCCCTTAAACAGCGGATGGCTTAAACAGCAGACAGCTTACAGCGTCGGTGACTGGCTATATAAAGTCAAGGTTGTTCCTGAAGCCCTTTCAGCTCATCCAAGGGTGTCTTTCCTTGTGTCCCCACTTTAGAGAGAGCTTCAGCTCTGGTCTTTCCTTTCTTTTGGGGGGGGGGGCGCACCATCCTTATGACCTCACCCTAAGCCTAATCAACTCCTAGCTCTCTACTTTCAGATACCCGTTATATTAGAGGTTAGGGTTCCAGCAGATGCATCTGGGGGCGGGGGGGGGGGGAACGCACATAAATTCCCAGTCCTCACACGGTTTTGAGAGGAAGTTTATGAATGCTGCGATTCTCACAAGGGGTCTCTGGTGTTCCGCATCTTTGTTCTGTTTATTCACCATCTTCAATCTCTCCCTCAGAAGCAGTTCCAAGAGTGCCTGGGCCAGGACTTTCACTGGATTGGCTTGAGAAACAACAGCGGCTGGAGGTGGGAAGGTGGCCCAGCTCTAGGCGTAAGGTGAGGTGTTTGAAGGGTGAGGGCAATGAAGGAAGAGGAAGAGGGGAGGAAAAATACTCGGGGCATAGGAAGCAGAAGGAAAACAGCAGACAGCAAAGAGTGAAAGATGAGAGATGATAAAGAAACAAAGATGGGAATGAACAGTGGTGGCTACAGGAAAGGACAAAAATGTGACATTTTCCAGGCGGGCCCATAAGCTGTTTATTCTTCTGCTGTTTGGGGAACTGAGGAAATCTGAGGAGGAGAAGGATTCACTCAATTTTTTTCTTCAAATCGCCAGCCTCCCACTTATTTATTTATTTAGTTAGTTTTGTTTTTAGAGACATGGTTTCTCTGTGTAGCCTTGGTTGTCCTGGACTCACCTTGTAAACCAGGCTGGCCTCAAACTCACAGAGATCCTCCTGCCTCTGCCTCCCTGAGTGCTGAGAGTACAGGCGTGCGCCATCACACCCGGCTTCTTTCACCCCTTTTCAGTCTTCTGTGCATGTTACCAAAAGCAACAGACTCCTCTGGTTTCTTACAGGATCGTCCATAACAGCTTGGTACAGAAGTGTGGTGCCATCCACAAAGCTGGCCTTCAAGCCTCCAGTTGTGAAGTTCCTTTGAAGTGGATCTGTAAGAAGGCCATACGCTGATGGATGCCACTGTGTCCTAAGCCTTGGATCTGCCGCTGGGTCTTTAAAAAGAGGGGACCAGCCCATTGAATCTTTGTCTACAAACGTATGCTTATCAAATGCCAAACCTGTTATGATACGCTCTTAGACAGAGGATTCGCGCTGCCTCCTGAGGTTGGCATTTTCCCGCTGGGTTTTCTCAGAGACTGCTTAAGTATTATGCTCACCATTTAAAGCCTAGATTTGGGCAAATAAAATAAAGTTTGTTTTAATGGCTCTCACTGCAGAAACTCACATTGGTTCTCTCGTCCCCTCCTCTACCATCTCTGTCAAATATATGTGGAAAACCATTCATCCAAAGAAGAATAAAACCCTGACATGTTCAGTAACATGTTAAACAGAGATCAACCGGCCAGGGAAAAGGGCACACTTCATGTTACCAGAGTCCAGGGGGGGATGGCATGGTAGAGGTCTGTTAGTGGTTTGGCTGGACTGCTCTGTAGCTCAGTGAGGTGACAATAATGGTCAACAGTTATTGTATGGCTACCAATTTATTGTGAATTTCAGAATAGCTAGGCGGAAGGACTGTGTTTCCAAAGGCCTGAAGGATAGATGTGCTGAGGGCTGTGACACTTTTCACCCGCATTGAAAAAAAAATCACACCGCACCCCATAAACGTGTACAATTATTATGTATCAATTACAATTAAAGTTAAATAACTCACAATTAAAATTAAAAAAAAGCCTTTCTGCTACATAATCTATTTTATATCCTGAACAAGGATATAAACAAGGATATTTTATATGTGCATGTGGTATTTTCTGTGTACCGGTGTGAAACATATACAATACGTGAGGTAAGGGTGCCTTCCTCCACTGTGTAGCCTGTCCTAATGTGGCTCATTTTGCATGGAGTTTTACTGTAAGGCGTGGAGAGTGGATGAGGACAGGGTGATGCATTCTGCTGCCCCAGCTCTTCACACTTACACGATGACCTGCACATGATCTAGTTTTTCAAACACGCTTGCCTGTGTGCGGTTGAAGGAGCCAACGTGTGAGAGTTTCTGTTCCATGTGTGCTTTGTGTTAACTGGGTGACAGTCATTAATGTGACAGTGGGTTTTTATAGAGAAAGCTTTACGGCTGTAATTTATGTGCTTGAGTCCTGTCCTGTCCTGATGCCTCAAAGGCGAGGCGACTTCATTATTTCTTCCTAGTAGTGTTGGATACAGGTGAGGAGAGAAGGCATCCTTTGAGGCTAAACACAACAAAACTGAAGTATATCTTTATCTTTTGGCAATGTTGGATTGTCATGTTCATTTCCATAATCCACTCTTTTACCACTCCGTTTCAGTATCTAAGATAATACTTAACCCCAGCAAATACTTAATAAAAACGGGTGAATAAAGTAAGAGGTTATTTTAGTATATACCTAATATATATTATATATAATATATTTTATATATAAAGAAGTTAAAGATATTTATTCTAGTTATTTCTGCTAGCCCATGAATTAGAGGGACTAAAGGCAAAAAACAAAAACAAACAAAAAACAAACAAACAAAAAAAACCCCTGTATCCTGACCCTCTTAATCCACCCAAATGAGCAACAAGTAGCTAATACTTCAAAGGCAACAGCTAGCTCAATTTGGATTTTATGTTCACAGAAGGAAGTGGTGGAGAATCACGCCTGCCCTTGTCACCCTAGTCAGCTTTGCCCCTGGGTGGAGACGCTTATGATTTTTGGGTGTGATAGTTTTTTTCTCTCACTTTGTTGGGGGTGATTATGATGACCTCACTCGGGCCGTGGCTTGCCTGCTAGAAGGTGTGCAGTTTCAGTTATTTATTCAAAGAAAAATGGAGGGGGAGAGCGCGCCTGTAAGCTCATGCTGAACAGGCAGGGTGTGTACAGCTTCCTCTGTCAAGAGTTCCGTTGCTCTGTAAGGATGTCTCATGGCTACCAGTACTGTCGTCTCCCACCTTCTCATCCCCTGGAAGTGTTAGTACAGAAATTACTCATTTCCAGCAGGACATGGTGGTCATGCACTTCTGTAACCCCAGTATCTGGGAGGTGAAGGCAAAAGGATCAGGAGTTCAAGGCTAGCTTCAGTTATGTAGCAGGTTCAAGGCCAACCTGGACTATGTTAGACCAACAACAACAACAACAACAACAAAACCAAAAGCAAAAGCAATGACAACGGCCAGAGAAAGCACACATTTTCATCGTTTGTTATTCCTCAGACTTACTTGTTATTGACTCGGTTCTCTTACTCTCCTGGGTGCAAGGAAGTTTGGAAAACACTCAAACTAACCCTTGCAGGATCAGCTTAAATCCCGTGGCCGATTGCTCTGATAGATAGTATGTGCACTTATCCAGCACACACCAAATCTCATTGATTTATATTGAATTCTAACTTATTTTACTTGAGTGTGCACGTGTGGAACACTGTGTGTGGAAGTCAGCTCCATCTGCTGAGCTGTCTGCTCCTTCCGCCACGTGGGACCTGGGGACAGAACCAGGTTTGGTGACAGCATTTCTACTTGCCAAGCATTCTCTCCAGCTTGGAATAGCACGTTTACTTACGATACTACCACAATATTAATAAGATTAAGATAAACAAGACAGAGAGAAATCTCTGTAGATGGCATCTGAGACAACAGTTAAAATGGAGACACAACTGTTTATTCTTTAGGCAGTAGCAGGAAACGAGGATTCTGTCTCCTCGTGTTTTGATTATTTTCCTTTACTTTAATAAATTAGTACACATATTTTTTTTTTGGACCCCGAGTGCAGAGCCTAGCAGGATGAAACGCCTCAGTGTGCGTCAGCGTCTTCATTAGGTCATACGTGTTTCTCACATCCGCTTCCCCTCCTCACTGATGCTTCTGCCATTCACCTGTCCTCTGCAGGGTATTCCTTCTGTCTGCTTCCATCTTTAGGAAGTGGGCAGGCTTCACCTTTGTTTCATATGAAGCTCAGTAGTTTTCAAAACACACCTCACTGCTCTTTCACTGTTTTCTGTAGGGCTGTGTCCTTGAGACTGTCTGCTCTCTCTCTCTCTCTCTGTGGGTAATTAATTTATCTTTTGGCTGTAGCCATTGTCTTTTTTTTTTCTTTTTAACTTTTATTTTTCTCTCATTACATCTTAACTGCAGTTTCTCCTCCCTCCATTCCTCATAGTCCCCCCCCCCCACACCATGTCCCTCTCCTCCAGATCAACTCCTCCTCTGTTTCCACTGCCCCCTCCACTCCTCCCTCCCCTCCAAAAAAAGAGCAGGCCTCCCAGAGATATCCACCAAACAGGATACAATAACACTGGTCACTAACCCTCAGCTCACATCTGGAAGTGACAACCCAATAGGAGGAAAAGGGTCCCAAGAACAAGCAAAAGAGGCAGAGACACCTCCATCCCCACTGTTGGGAGTCCCACAAAAACACCAAGCTATACAACCGTAAGGCATATGCAGAGGACCTAGCTCAGACCCATATGGGGTCCCTGTTTTTACTTCAGTCTCTGTGAGCTCCTATGAGCCCTGCTTAGTTGGTCCTGTGGGGTGTTCTTGCCATGTCCTTGACCCTTCTGGCTCTTACAAGCCTTCCTCCCTGTCTTCCATGGGTTCCCCTGGCTCTTCCTAGTGTTTGACTGTGGGTCTCTGTATCTGTTCCCACCAGCTGCTGGTGTATCCATTGTCTTGATGGCCTATCCCTAGCTTGCCTTTGGCTCCTCATAATTTTTAAAAGAAATATTTTATTTGTTTACTTTATGTATGAGTGTTCCATCTGCATGTACACCTGGAGGCCAGGAGAGGGCATCAGATTCCACTATAGATGGTTGTCAGCCACCGTATGGTTGCTGAGGATTGAACTCAGGACCCCTGGAAGAGCAAACAGTCCTCACATATGCTGAACCATCTCTCCAGCCTCCTCCCCATAATTTAAAAAAAAAAAAGCCAGTATGAATATTTCTACACAACTCCATTCTTGAGTTTTCTCTACTTAGGAAATGGCCCTACAATCTATGCTGTTGTTTAGATTTCCGACTGGAGAGCTGGAACTGGCAAAATGTTAGGTAACTGGAGGAAGAGGCAGATTCTCCAAGGGACATGCACTAGGCCCTGGGTTCGTCCACAGACAGAGGAAAAATAACCACTGGCACTTCAGCAAGCAATCCTCAAACTGCTTGTCACTGATGAATTAAACATGAACCCAAAGAGCACTTTGGGGAAAGAGAAGCCAGCCTAGACACTGTCCACAAATCTAAAGATAAACTAGTGACAGCAAATACAAGTAGCTGTGTTTCCCCGTGGCCCCTCACCCCCACCCCTGGGCCAAAGCTAAGATACTGAAAGATAAAGTCCTGATAATAATGTGGTCAGCTAGCTCCTCTCTCTAACACCCATCCCAAATTTGAGGCCACACAGGGCAGATCTCAAAGTTAAAGTGGTGGTAACAGAAGGAGAATAATCATTTGTTCTTCTCTGTTGGCCTCTGAGGAAGCAGGCTATGGATGGTTCAAGCCATCCTGGGCAGGACGCAGTTTTCCTTCATAAACTGTCTCCATGGGCAGACTCAAGGAATAGTTCCTACTTTTCCTAGCTTGTCTATCAAGCCTTCTTTTGTAACTCTGGTTTCATTAAATCACCCTTAGTATTTCTCTTGGTGTCCCATGGCTCTGGCAAGAGGCTAGAGGAGAGCCTCAGGCTGCCTCATCTGCAGACTGAGGTTCCTCTGGTTCTTTGGTATTAGAATCTTTTGCCAATTTCTTCCATTCTGTTTTCTTGTTTACTCCATCAGCCAGTTTTCCTGTCTGTGCTAGCAAAAGGTGTTAACCCTCTCTGCTCCTCCTCCAATGTTTAACTGTAGCACCTAGAGCAACTGCTGTTCATTTTGCAACAATTACTCCGATGGCTTTAAGTGTGATGGCTTCAAGTGTGAAGGCTTTAAGTGTGATGGCTTCAGGTGTGAAGGCTTTAAGTGTGATGACTTCAGGTGTGACGGCTTTAAGTGTGATGGCTTTCTAGTTACTCCCTTTAAAACCAGCTTGAACCTCAGGCCTGGTGCTGCAGACCTGTAATCCCAGCTGCTTGAGATGCTGAGGCAGGAGCATTGAAAGCTGAAGAAGAATCTTGGGCTGCAGACTGAGTTCTATGCCCCTTAGACTTTGTCTCAATATAAAAAGCAAAAAGAGTGCTGGGATGGTAGCTCTGTGATACAACACAGGCTCTATTCTGTGGACCGCTAAAAACAAAACAGAAGAAGAATTAAAATCAAACCAAACACCACACACCCAAAGCTAAAGAACAAAAGCTAAACTCAAACAGCAAAACCAAAAACCAGTTTGACTGAGGCTCATTTGCTATGCAACAACCGGAACATATTTAAGGGCAAATCCTGGGACCCTGGATTTAAAGTCATCTAATCAGAGAGCTAAGGTCACAAACTGCTTGTAATTGTCAGGTGGCATCTGACACCAGAAACTGTCTAGTGGGTTGGGCCATCAACCTGTAAATACTACTTCTGGATAGATACTATCAGAATTGAGTCAGACAACATACATAGAGTGTCTATGGAAGAATATTCTACAAGATGGATTTTTTTGCATGATTTATGGAATTTCTGAATTTCAGTCAGAGAAACATTGTGTGTAAAAGCTTGTTTCTGGGAAAGACACATTTTCTTCTGTTTCTACAGTCAGCCTTTTGTATCGTAGCTTGTACTTTTACTATAGTGTCTAAAATATTTGTCTGGTCTGATATCACAAAGATCATCTTTATGTTTTATTTTAACTTTTTTTTCTATATATGGTTTCTCCACATCGCCCTGGTTGCCCTGAAACTCTCTCTTTAGACCAGGGTGGCCTCAAACTCACAGATTTCTGCCTGTCTCTGATTCCCAAATGCTGGGATTAAAGGCATGCACCATCACCACTTGGCTTCTTTCAACTTTTCAAAAACAGTTTTAGGTTTTGTATTTAAGTCTGTGATCTGTTTTTAGCTTCAGTGTATAGTAATACATATAATAATTCTTTAAGAATATATTGAAGTTATTTTTTTCTTATAAATGCAGGATTATTTCAGCACCATTTTACTTGGCATGAAATTTCCTGTGTGTACATCTATTTGTTAGTGTAGGTGTGACGGTTTCAATGAAAATAGTCCCCAAAGGCTCATATATATGAATGGTTGGTTTCTAGTTTGAGGAACTTTTTGGGAAGGATTAGGAGGTATGGCCTTTTTGGAGGATGTATGTCACTGGGGATGGACTTTGAGATTTCAAAAGCTCGTGTCACTCCCAGTTAGCTCTTTCTGTGTCATGGTTGTGACTTAAGATATGATATCTCAACTGCTGCTCCATCACCAGGCTTGCCTGCTGCCGTTCTCTCCACCATTGTGGTCATGGACTCTAACGCTCTGAACCTATAAGCCCCAAGTTAAATACTTTCTTTTTTTTTTTTATAAGAAAATAAATTAAAATTTGACGCAGGGTCTCTCTGTGCAGCCTTGGCTGTTCTGGAACTCTCTATGTACACCAGGCTGTCCTCAAACTTACAGAGATGCAACTATCTTTGCCTCCCAAGTGCTGGGATTAAAGTTGTGCTGTGCCTCGCCTGGTAAATGCTTTCTTGCATAAGTTGCCTTGGTCCTGGTGTTTTATCACAGCAATATAAAAGTAACTAAGATGATAGGTATGTGCGTGTGTGCATGTGGGGCGTAGGCCAGGGTTAGATACCTTGTTCCTTTTCTCCATTGTTCTTCAGCTTTCTTTTCAAAATAGGGTCTCTCCTTGAATGTGAGGTTAAACAATTTGCCCAGGCATGCATCCTGGCCAATGAGATTCAGGGATTTCCCCTCCCTCCATTGCTGGGGTTATAGGCTCACACTACTTACTGTGCTGGCTTTTTCTGTGGGTTCTAGGGATGAACTCAGGCTCTCGTGCTTGTACGTTTGACATTTTATCAACTGCCATCTCCTTGGCTCTCAGCACTATTTGTTGACATAATGATTCTTTTTTTTTTTTTTTTTTGGTGACTTCCCTTAGTGCTTTTGCCCTCTCCCCCCAAAATGTTATGTCAATCTCTCTCTCTCTCTTGTCTTTTGAGACTTTGTTTGCTTTTTTTGTTTTTTGCAATCCTGGCTGTCCTGGACTCACTTTGTAGACTAGACTGTCCTTGAACTTGGAGAGAGCCACTTGCCCCTGCCTCCTGAGTGCTGGGATTAAAAGCATGTACCACCATATCTGGCTTCTGTATTTCTCTTTTGTCTCAATTATTTATGATTGATTGTTCTTTCAATATCTTACTTATAATAGTTTTAGCAATCTTCAAATCAGGTCCTCTATCACTTTCTTTTTTTTAAAATATATTTTATTGATTTATTCATTTACATCTCAATAGTTATCCCATCCCTTGTATCCTCCCATTCCTCCCTCCCTCCCACTTTCCCCTTACTCCCCTCCCCTATGTCTGTGACTGAGGGGGACCTCCTCCCCCTGTATATGCTCATAGGGTATCAAGTCTCTTCTTGGTAGCCTGCTATCCTTCCTCTGAGTGCCACTCTATCACCTTCTTAAGAAAACATCTTAGCTGTTCTAGCCCCTATACTCCTTTCTGTAGGTATTAGATAAATATCATATATATATTATTTTTCATATGAATATATCAGAGAATATGAACTTGAAGTTTGGTTAGATTCTTCCAAGGATTCTACCAACGTAAACTTGCCAGCACTGTGAATCAACATGCCTACTTATACCCTCCCAAGGCAGAGGTGGTGTAAGCCACAGACTCCCCATGCTCATCTGCTTTTCACTCCTGCCTTTGCTCTTGAAGGGCAGTTGTGAGTTTTCACAAGAAGGAGATGCTTCAGGTCTTTAGCATCAGAACATGGACAAACACTTTGGGATGGCTGTTCTTGGTTGTCAACTTGACTTCATCTGGAATAAACTATGATTCAGAAATGGAAGGCAAACCTGTGAGAAATTTTCTGCTTGGTTTGAAGTGGGTGAATCCAATGCTAGTATGGATCTTTGAGGTAGGAAGGTATACCTCTGGTCTGAATCTTGAGGTGGGTAGAGACCCCTCTGATATGAATTTGAGGCAGAATGACACACCTTTAATCTGCCCCAGAGTTTCTGCTAGGAGTTTATACAGGGACATGGAAGAAGGAAGTTTTTTTTTTTCTCTGCTTGCTTGCTTTCGCCTTGTTAGAACATCCATTCTTTCACTGGCGTTGGAGCCTACTTCTTTGAGTTCCAATACATAACAGAAGACCAGCTGGGATACCCAGCCTAGTGGGGCTGAGCAGCTACTAGATTCTTGGACTTCTCACTCGCAGTGAACCATTGTTGGGTTAGTTGGACTGCAGCCTGAAAGTCATTCCAATAAATTCCCTCTCTGTGGACTCTAGAGAACCCTGACTAATACACACATCCTGTGCCGGCCGGCATCTCTCTGAGAGCCAAGCTTTGATGATGATGAAGTCTTTGTTTCCATGTTAGCACTGAGATGGAGAAAGAAGTGAAGAGGAGCGAGGAAAACTTTTGTTCTGGCCCATGGGGAGAGTATTAAAATCAAGTGTAGGAAGTCAAGGAAGGGGTGATCATCACACAGGGAGAAACCGTTAGTATGGAATTTTAATGAGCTGTAAAGTAGAGTAAGGAAAGAGAACGGGAGGAATTTGACAATAGAGAAGCCATTGTTTGTTGCTCTTTATTGGTGTGATGCTGACAGATGGTGCAGTTTCAGTGAGCTGGCAGATGAAGGCGGGTAAGGAAGTGGGAACAACTCGAGAAATAGCTGGTGACAGGAAGGAAAGAGATAATATCTAAGTAGTCAAATGTGGATAAGAAAGGACAGAGTACATTATGACTGGAGGTGGAAAATTCATTGAACTCCAGTCCTTTGCAAAAGGAACAAGTGCTCTTAATTGCTGAGCCATCTCTCCAACCCGTATTGTGCCGCTGTTAATAGCCAAAATAAGAAATCTGCCTAAATGCCATCACACATAAAGAAAGAAAATACAGTGCACACACACACACACACACACACACACACACACACACACAAACACATACACACAGACACATACACACAGACACACACACAGAGACACACAAAATGCTGTTATGCCACGAAGAGGAATGAAATCCTGTGACTTGCAGGAAAATGGATAAAACTGAAGGTCATGATGGAAAGTACAAGAAGCCAGATGCAGAAACACAAGTGTGATGTGTTTCTTCTCATATGTGGAAGATAAAGAACAACAACCCATGACGGGCTGGAAATAGAAGAGGAAGTCTAAGAGGCCGAAAAGAAGGCCGTGCAGAGGGGCAGAGACAGGGTAGAAACAGCACGGGTGGGTATGATCAACGGAAGCATCATACTGAATCCCACTAACTTGTACAATTAACACAATGTCTTAACAATCACAACTGGAGAGGCCACAGAGAGTGGCTGACCTGCAGCATGGGCATTTGCGTAAGTATACCTTGTAACGTTTGTGCATGGGTGAAATCCAAGCCAGCCAATGATGGCGCCTTTATAACATGTCCCTTATCACTACATGGCACACGGCTATTTAGTTTTTGTTATTTATATGTGGGATTCTTTATAACTTGACTTTTCTTTAGAAAATGCCCTGTCCCTTCTTTGAGAGCAGCTAGGATATAGTGTTGTCAGCACCACACTGGGTTCAGGCAGGAAGTCTTTGGGGGAGGGTTTGGCAATATAGTTCAGTGGTAGTGTGTGAGGTCAAGGGTTCAATACTCACACTGCAAAATAAAACCAAAGCTTCAAACCAAACGACAAAACCACAATCCTTAACAAACAAACAACCGCCTCCCCCCCCAAATCTATTGTTCGTTGCTAAGCAAAATGGTTAGCTTCTGTAAAACCATCTGGAGCTGTGCACTGCCTAGTGCTTTGAAAGCTCATCAAAGTATTTGTTGTTGTTGCTCATGATTATCAAGATGGCCTTATTTCACTTTGTTCCATCACTTTGCTATGGTGTCTAGCTATGTTTCCCCAGGCTGGTCTCATGGACTCAAGATGGTCTTCTACCTCGGTCACTCATGTAATTGAGATTATAATTTGGTGTCACTGTGCCTGGCCCCCTGTTTAGTTCTTTTATGTGGCTGGATTAAGGTTTATTTTACATATGCATAAATCTGTTTATCTCTCAGTATAGGCTTAGACCCTTTTCTCATTTGCCTTTACAAAGAGGTTTGTTATGACTCAATTTGCCAAGATGTAGTTTTTGTATTTTTTTTTAGTGCTAAGATGCTCTATCTGAAAACTAAGCTCATAGAATCAATAAATGAGAATTCGTTTTTCTGTCCACTTCTGTTTCCCCTGAGACAAGGTTTCTCTGTGGAGCCTTGACTATCCTGGACTCGAACTCACAGTGGTCTGCTTACTTCTGTCTCCCAGTGCTGGGATTAAAGGCATGAGCCATCACGTCAGGCTCTGTCCACCTTTTAACACACAGTTTAAAAATATTTTATTATTATTATTTTTAAAGATTTATTTATTTATTAAGTCTACAGCATTCTGCCTGCATATACTCCTACATGCTGGAAGAGGGAACCAGATCTCACTAAAGATGGTTGTGAACCACCACATGGTTGCCGAGCATTGAACTCAGGACCTTTGGAAGAGCACACAGTGCTCTTAATCACTGAACCATTTCTCCAGCCCTTATTATTTTATTTTTAATCTCTCTCCCTCTGTATCTCCCTCTCCCTCCCTCCCTCCCTCCCTCCCTCCCCTTCTCCCTCTCCCTCCCCACTCCTCTCTCTCTCTCTCTCTCTCTCTCTCTCTCTCTCTCTCTCTCTCTCTCTCTCTCGTGTGTGTGTGTGTGTGTGTGTGTGTGTGTGTGTGTGTGTGTGTGTGTGTATGTGTTTGTGTGTGTGTGTAGTGCCTGCAGAAGGCAGAAAAGGGCATCAGATCCCCTGAGCTGGAGTTACAGGCAGTTGTGAGCTGCCTGATGTGGATGCTTGGAACTGAACTTATGTCTCTGCCAGAGCTGTCCCAGCTTTTAGTGGTTTGAGTCACTTCTCCAGCCCTCCAGCAGTTTTATTTACTTATTTATATTTAAGATTTTTATTAATTAAGTTTGTTTGTAGACAAATCTTGCCTCTCCCCAAAGACCCCAATTCCACCTCTCTCTCCTCAGTGTTCGGTACATTCCTTTTGTCAGTTTTGCTTTGTGACCTGCAGAGAATAACCAGGGCCATCTATATGAGAATGAGTTTGGAGCTATCTGCTGGAGCCTGGTGGAACCAACGGTTTGTTTACACATAAATAGACAGTGGTACCCCTTCTCCTGCTGTAGCTCAGAGATTCCCCACGTCCCCTTCCCCTTTCTCCAGTGATTGTTGATTGGGCTGGTCTTGTAGACCAAGACAGCACAGTTTTTAATCAAATGTTCAATCTTTGCTAAAGAAGTAAAAAAGGTTTCTCACGTGGTTTTAGTTTGTATCTGTTTTGTTAAGAATGATAGCATCTTTTCATGTACTGAAGAGCTATTTGTATTTTTTTTCCTGTGAATTAACAGTTTAGAGCCTTTCCCTCAAATACAAAACACCACCACATTGGGTGAGTGATACTTCCCCTAATGGCTAACCATTCAAGATGGTCTAAGCCTGTTCTCTCAGTTGAGGCTTAAAGGGTTACTTGAACTCCTGTACCAAAGGCCACTCCAGGACACAGTGAGACCTGTTTTCAGAAAATTGATAAAATCAAGGTACATAGGACTTTATTATGTAGCACAGTCTGGCCCTTAACTTGTGATGACCCTTCTGCCACTACACATGCCTAAGCATCTCTCTCTCTCTCTCTCTCTCTCTAGTTATCTGTCTGTCTACCTAAGTAAGTCATTTGAAACTGATGCTAGCTCAAAATATCTTATCCTGGTTTGTTCTTATCCCAATTAGCATGTAACTGAATTTTTACTCTGCTGTAAGACATTTTGATTTTTACATACCAACTTCATCATTTCTTTTGTGAGTTCTGAGTTTTTATAATCCAAACCATTCCTTTCACACTTAAGATACTTAAAAATTTTTTTCCCATAGTGAATTTTTATTTCTTACTGCTTTATATTTTAAATACTTAAAACCTTTGGAATTTATTATGGTGCAAAATATGATATAGGCCGTAACTTGACTATTTCCAGGCTGTATAACTGACCATATAACACGGATGAATTAATGCACTCTTCAAAGAACTAATTCAATATCTTACCTATGTCATATATCAAGGTCCCTGCATGTAGAATTGTTTGTCCCTCCCTATTTTGCCCCACTGAGTGTTCCTCAGATGCCTATTGCACGGCTTAAACTATTGCCTCACAACATCGTTCGAGTTGCAATAGAACTGTTCCTTACATTTCCTTACCAGAATTCCCTTGCTTCTTCTTTGCTAAGGTTTTCCTCTTGTGTTCTAGAATCATATTGTAGACCTAATTTTCCACACTGACTTGCTATTTCTTGTTTAAATGATTAGCACCATTTGTGGTTTTCACTAGTGTTTTATTCAGATATTTCCTTACGTGCGTATAATCTCTTATCATATTTACCCTCTGTTATCCTCTCTCACAGCCACTTCCTTTTCCTTTCTTTCTCTTTCCACATCCTAATGGCTCCCCTTTTCTTTCATGCCCCCCCTATTCTCCTTAATCCCACATAGGAGAGAAAAACATGTGATGGTTGTCCTTGCAAGGATGGCTTGTTTTGCTTATATGATGATAGAATTCCCTAGTAAGTTGACTTTGATTCCTTTTGCTTAAAGAAATGATGAGCTCACTAGTTTTATGTCACCTTGGCAGATGCTAGAGTCATCTGAGAGGAGGGAATCTTAATTGAGAAAATGCCTCGGTAAGATTGGATGTAGGACATTTTCTTAATTAGTGATTGATGGGGAAGGGCCCGGCCCATTGTGGGTGGTGCCACGCCTTGGCTGGTGGTCCTGGGTTCTATAAGGAAGCAGGCTGAGACAAGCCATGTGGAGCCAGCCAGTAAGCAGCTCACCTCCATGGCCTCTGTATTAGTTCCTATCACCAGGTTCCTACCCTGCTTGTGTTCCTGTCCTGACTTCCTTTGGTGATGAACAACAATATAGAAATGTAAGCCAATTAAACACTTTCCTCCCCAACCTGTTTCTGCTCATGGTGTTTCACCACAGTAACAGAAACCCTATGACAAGTGATGTGTCCAGGTGGTACAATAATCTGTTTCCCATATGGATTGTTGTAGTGACCAGACTAATTACATTCTCACCAAGATGCATAGAGTCACTTTTTCCCTCTGCATCTTCATCTGCATCTATTGCTTTTTTTCCCCCACAGTAGCCATTCAGCCAGGGAGAGTTAACATCCCATGTTAACTTTTGATTTCTATTTCCTTGGTGGGTAAAGATGGTGAACATTTTTTTTCCTACATCATCTGAAATGTGTTCTGTTAATTTGAGAGTTTATTAATGGGTTGATTAGTAATTCAGTATTGATTTTTTTAGCTCTTTTTTTTTCTTTCTTAAAAAAACAAAACAAAAACAAAAACCAGGCATGCTATTGTAGCTTAAGCAGACCATGAACTTGCTATGTAGCCCAGGATAACCCCAAGCTGTGTTATCCTTTCTCAGCCTCCTGAGAACTGGGGCTAAGGCTTCCTGCCACAGAGTCATAGGTTTTATATTTTTTCAGGTCTGTATATTTTCTTTCTATATTACATACATACATAGATAGTCTGGTTTTTTCCCTTGAATATAAATTCTCTTTCAGGTGAATAACTGGAAAAGATTTTCTCTTGTTTCTTAGTCTGTTTCTTCACCCTGCTAGGTAGTAGTTGTTTCCTTTGCTGTTCAGGAGCTTTTTTCACTTCATGGAATCCTGTTTGTCAATTTCTGATATTATTTCCTGAGACATTAGAGTCCTCTTAAGATGGTTATGTATTTTGCAATGTTTTCTCCTAGATGTTTACAAGTTAAAGTCTTACATTAAGGACCTTGATTTATTATGAGTTGATTTTTTAATAGGGTGAGGGGCATGGTTCTATTTTCAGTCTTCTAGTTGTGGCTATCTCATTTTTTTTCAGTACCACTTGTTAATACAGATATTTTAGTGTATGCTTTTGGCACCTTTCTAGACAACCTGGTGGTTGCAGCTGTGTGGCTTTATTTCTATGGCTCAGTAGTGCGTTTTGAAGTCAGCTACTGTGACACCTCTAGCATTGCTCTTTCCCCTCAGGATTTCTTTGGCTTTTTCTCTTGCTCTTGAGTGTCCCCCCCGACCCTTCCTCTCTCTGCCTGTGTGTGCATGTGTGTTTCTTTATAATGTTTTACTCTTTTCCCATTTCTGTGAAGAGGATAAGTGGAAGAAAGTAGATCTGAAAATCATTTTTAATAATATGGCCGTTTTCGCAGTATTTTGCTGGATGTGGATGTGGATGTGGATGTGGATGTGGATGTGGATGTGGATGTGGATGTGGATGTGGATGTGGGAGTTCATTTATCTTCCAGTGTTTTCTTCAGCTTCTTCCTTTAGAGCTTTATGACTTTCTTCACAGAGGCCCTAGATGTTTTTGGTTATGTTCATACATAGATTTTTTTTTTATTATTCAAGGTAATTGTGAGTGTAATATTTGTACATTGATTTTTTTTTTATTCTACTACATTTCTGACATTATGAGATTCAAGAGTCTTCAGATGGAAACTTTAGGGTCTTTTAAGATCATTATCATCTGCAAAAAGGGTAAATTGACTTCTTTGTTTCTCATTTGCATTCCTTTTATTTGCTCATACTTAAATTTCAAGTACCTTCTCTCTTTTCTTTTCTTTTCTTTCCTTTTTGAGATAAAGGCTCATGATGTAGACCCAGCTGGCCACAAAAGTACAGAGATCCACGTGGTTCTACCTCCTGAGTGCTGGGATTAAAGGTGTGTGCCACTCTTCCCAGTGGAGTTCAAGTGTTATATTCAATAAGAACGGCCAGAACGGACATCTTTGTCTCATTCTGTTTTGTTTGTTTTTGTTTTTGTTTTTCAAGACAGGGTTTCTATGTATAGTTTGTCTCATTCTTTATGTTAGGGAAAATGTTTTGTTTTTCTCTATTCAACAGAATGGTGCCTATGAGTTTATTGTGTATAGTTTTTACTACACATAAGTGCGTTCTGCTCTTAGTTTCTTCGGGTCGTCTTATGATGGAGGACACCTAATTTCATCAAAGGCTTTTACGTGTACTGAAATGAGTGTGTATAGTTGGACTTTCGGACCTCCAGTGCAGTAAATACTGACACAGAGGTTTTTTATTTTGTTTATTTTTATTTTTTACTATTTTAAGGCTTAGGCTTTTTAGCTGGCCAGTCTCTAGCCGGCTATGTAGCTTAACCCATCTCATCCTGGCATTATGCTCCACCGTGTGACTAGTCCTTTCTCTCTGCTCCACTCTGTTCCAGCCATTCCCTTCCCTGTCAGCTGGGGAATCTCCCAGGCCTTTATTCTTCTCCTGGTCTTCTCTCTCTGTCTCTCTGTCTGTCTGTCTTTCTCTCTCTCTCGTGATAGAAATAACAATACTCAGATCCAGCTAGTATGTAGCTCTCCACCAGTATAAGCATTGAATATTCAGAAACACCTTCACACAATGTACCTCAACAGTGTTGAGCTTCAGTGCACTTACTAATTTGTCAAGCTTTCCTTGTATTCAAGAGCAAGAGACAGCTTGATCTCAGTGCATGATGTTTTTTAAAGTGAAATGAAATTTGTGAATATTTGAGAACCTTTGTATCTATATTCATTGCACGTTGTTGTTTTTTTTTATTAGTGTTTTTAAAAAATTGTGGGGCTGGGGAGATGGCTCAGTGGTTAAGAGCGCCGCCTGCTCTTCCAGAGGTCATGAGTTCAATTCCCAGCAACCACATGGTGCCTCAAAACCATCTATAATGTGATCTGATACCCTCTTCTGCAGATAAAACACTCATATGCAATAAATAAAATAAATAAGTCTTTAAAAAATTGTGCCTGGCCTGGTGGCACACGCCTTTAATCCCAGCACTCGAGAGGCAGAGGCTGGTGGATTGCTGTGAGTTCAAGGCCAACGTGGTGTATAACATGAGTCCAGGATAGCCAAGGCTAACACAGAGAGACCCTGTCTCGAAAAACAAAACAAAAAAAATGTGGTGTGTGTCCGTGTCCCTGTCCTTATCTGGTTTTGGTGTCAGGGCAATACTGGCATTTCCTTTCATTCACGTGAGTTAGGAAACATCCCTTCCCTCTCTGGCTTCTGGAACAGTGTGCGGGATATTTATATTAGTGCTTTTCTAGAGGGTCTACAGGATTCAGAAGTGCATCCATTCGTCTTCAGCTCCCTTCTTAGATCACTACTGCTTCAGTTTCCTATTGTCTTGAAGAGGCTAAGGTGACACCGTCTTGTCCTGACTCTCTGTCATTTCTCTTTGTACACTCCTCAGCCTTCCACTCTCACCCCAGTAGCCACAACCTCCTTGGCAATGCTTTTGAGACTGTCTGTGATCCTGATCGTGGTCCAGAACTATTAACCAAAATTACTAATGTTTGTGCAGGCTGAAAAATAAAACTGAAATAGAGATGAGGAAGTGTAAGTCAAAAGTAATTGTCATGTGGTGTCTGGAAAATACCACTAAGCTCTGCAGAAAGACAGATACTGCTCTAATCCCCTCAAACACTGATGTAAGTGTGGTTTTTGTCTTTAAAAATGCTGTCTCCCTGAGCTTTGGCACCAAGAGACTTTGAGGCGTGAGTCTGCTCTTGGTCACTGGCTAATACAAGTTTTCATATGTTTTTAATTAGCTTAATTAGCATGGTTGGCAATAACTATCTCCTGTGGATCTTTTTTTTTTTGTTTTTGCTTTTGTTTTTTCAAGACAGGGTTTCTCTGTGTAGCCTTGGCTGTACTGGACTTGCATTATAGACCAGGCTGGCCTCGAACTCACAGGGATCCACCTGCCTCTGCCTCTTGAGTGCTGGGATTAAAGGCGTGCGCGACTACTGCCTGGCCTTTGACTCATTTCATTACGTCCATTTTCACTGATAATATAGTTTTAGAGAATCATATTTATGTCTAGAAATATATATATATATATATATCTTATCACTCATGTACATGGTTAGAAATTTCTTGTTTCTCTAGGCGTTCTGCCTTACTGGAGTTTAATATTTTAAAGTAATCCCTGTCACCCGCCACCCCCACCTCTTTTGATTGGAGGGCTACACCAATATTTTGTGTTTACTGGATGTAATGTCATGTTAAAGTCTGTGTCCAGTTGTTCCCTAAGGATCTAATCACTGCTTTACCCCATTAAGTCCCCACAGTCCCATTGGCTGCATATGTTTGGTGTCAGGGTGTTTCTTCAAGCAACTCAAACCCCTGAATTGCCTTTGACAGTTTTATAATTCAGTCCAGAGTTTCCTATATTTGACCTGCACGTTTTCTGTTTCTAAAGATCAACTGAGAGGTCAGTAGGTTTGCTTGTTTTATTTGGGGCTGTGGTCATTAGCCAATTCAGTGGGTCTGCAGGGGTCACTATTCACTTTGTCACTTTGACTTGGCTTTTGATGATGATGACATGGACTCAATGGTTATGAACCTACAAAATTTGGAAATCCTGATTTCAATATGGTGCTATTCAGAGATGGGGACTCCTGGGAAATTATTAGATCGGGGTGTGGAACTGTCACTCACACAATTAGCGTCCTTTCAGGAAAAGCCCAGGGACCTAGTTTGAAGAAGGCCGTTTCTTCATTTCAGCATCTCTGGGGCCTGACTCCTGTCCAGCAAAGCCACGGCCTGGACCACTGCTCCAGGATGGAATTTAGTTCCTCTGTCCACACGGATCTGCCTTGGAAGGTGGGACTGTGGCTTTGGTGTGTTAAAGAGAACTGAATATTATGCTCAATATTTTATTTTTGTGTTTTACCATTTAAGCTTTCCACAGCTATTTCCTTTCCTCAATTTTATTTATTCATTCTTTGGTAATTTCATATATGTATACAATGTGTTTTGGTCATACCGCCCACCTTGTGTTCCCCTCCCAACATCATCTCTCTCTTTCCCTTCTTCCTCTTTTTCTGTAATCCACTGAGTCTAGCTAGAGCTCTCTGTCTGCTGTTACCGTTAAGGCCACCCGCCCACTGGAGCATGTTGCTCAATTTCTTATTTTTTGCATTGTCTTAATAAAACAGCAGTACTTATATTTTTGACGTTTGCTGCCACCGTGTGGTAATCTTTTATTACTGCACTTGGGGGAACCTGAAGGATCCTGCTACTAGAACAGGGAACACACAGGAAATAACAAACAACACAGAGGAAATGAGACATGCACACAGCATAGTTCATATGTCTCTGATAAAAGTATTTATTCTTTAAAATGCCATTAATCTGAACCTAACCTAATTTGAATATTTTCCCATTCCTAATTACATTTTAAAATAAGATGATGGTCCATTCTATCTCTCACCTAAATGGAGTCCAAAAACAAAACAAAAACCAACAAAATGCATAAGAATCCGGCCTAATCTTCTGAAAAGTCCCATTGTTAAATTCTCTTAGGAGGGCGGCAGAGATGGCTCAGAGGCTAAGAGCACTGGCTGCTCTTCCAGAGGTCCTGAGTTCAATTCCCAGCAACCATTTGGTGGCTCATGACCACCAGAGATCTGGTGCCCTCTTCTGGCAGGCAGGCACACACACATGCAGACAGAACACTGTACACATAGTAATTAAATCTTAAAAAAAAATCTCTTAGGAGACTTCTATTTTGTTCTAGAACTTATTATACTGGCTCAAACAGTTTTGGCTTTCCCAAAAGATTAAATAAAAATGTTGTAAGGAAGTAGAATATTTTTGAAACTAGTCTTCCAAAGTTTCCACGAGACAGCTCCTTCCTAACTTTCCCACCACAGTTCCATTCTCCATTTGTTGCCATTCTAGACAACTATGATAAAATAAGACCCTTGATAAATAAGTCTCAACTCATAGCCCCAGCCTCACAGTGGCATAAATAAACATTGCTGGGACAACCTTTTATTTACTGGAGCAGACATCTGCCACCATCAACTCACCAGGGAACACTTCATTTTGATTGATTGGTTGTCCCTGATCTTTTAGGCTCTGTGCTGTGGGACCACAGAGGCAACAGTGCAGAGCAGAGCAAAGCAAAGCTAAGTAAAGTTCTTCCCTCAGGGTCATGAAAGAAACCACCAGTAAGCCAGTGAGTATGAGCCAGGTCCCACTAGGCCTGTGAGGACACCAGCTAGTTCTTAAAATTTCCATCATTTCTGAAAAGGCCCCATTAGGCACTGAGGCCTTTACACCTTGGCCTTTGTGCTAAAGGCTGGGCACTCAACCTGTGGTGCTACTGGGAAGTGGGAGGAGCTTTAAAATGGGCTGACCAATGGGAGAAAGAGAGGTCACTGAGGGAAACATGAGACTCTGGCCTTTTCTCTCTCTTTTGGATGCTGGAGTGGCTTCCCCCTGTGAGGTGCTGCCTTGTCACAGGCTGCAGAACAATAGGCTAACTATTAGGGTTTGAACCTCAAATGTCCGCACAGGCTTATGTGTGCAGACATCTGGCCATCAGTTGGCCATTTCCAGGTCAAGGGGGCTGTAGCTGTTCATGGTGGGGAAAACATAGTGGCTAGGGATGTTTAGGGCCAGGGATGCAAAAACTTGTGAAATTGACTCCCCATACTCCAAACCTCAAGAAGCAGAAAGAACTTGGCTGGGCTTGAATCCTCAAGCTTCAGCCCCACTGCCTGTGAGGACCCAAATTCCAAAGATCAACATCAGCTTGGGACGACCAATTGCTCAAACACCTGAGCCTGTCGGGGACATTCTGCCTTCAAACCACAACGGACTCCAGTCAGCGAGGATAGCTATTTTCCTGGCACTAAAGGCCTCTCTCTCTCTGTTCCTCTGTAAGTCGTGTTTCTACCTGGATGCGTTATCTCTCCCTTCCCCACCCTTGCCTCTGTGTTAGAAATTGAATCCACAGATTTGAAAGTGGTCAAGTGTTTTACCATGAAGCTACAATCCCTGTCTTCTTATTTTCTGAGACAGGGTCTTGTTATGATGCCCAGGCTCACCCGGAACTTGCTGAGTAGCCTAGGTTGCTCTTGAATTTGCAGCTCTCCTGACTCTTCCTCCAGAAATGCTCTGAATGCAGGCCCGATTCATCATTTCTTGCCTGCATTGTAGCCTTGTTTCACTAAGACACCCATCATGGTCTTCCTTATGGAGGTAAGGTTGCCACTGTGCTGCTCTTCATGTTCTGAGGTCTGTATTATTAAAGCAGTTGTAAAGTATTCACATTATTACAGTGTTCTTCTGTTTGAATGTCATTTTCACTCATTGCAAATGTGGGGTATAGTGCAAGGTACTGAATGAACATGGAGTAAATTTGGATCAAATGAAGAAAGAATCAAAGGTAGAGATTCTCTTGAACTTTGTATTTATTTACCAAGTTTGTTCAGTATTTGTATTGGCGAGACAAAGAAAAATGATTATCTTGAAGGTTCCTGGGTTTGAGGATTCCAGCAATGCCTTCTCCACAGATACTAGCTTCAAGCATTTTCTTTCTCTGTGTATGTGAAGAGAAGAAAACAATACACAGGTTGAATAGGATGTAACTGGGTGTGGACAGCAGGGTTTTCTGTGGAAAGCTAACTGGTGTGGGGAAGAATGAGATCCATCGGATTTTCTACTGTAAGCTACAATACACTTTGGTAAGGAAGGCAGGGGGGTCTTCCAGGGTCAGACTTTGATCCAAAGCTATATGTCTTTGTATTTTCACACAGTGAGAGGGGTCTGAGCTCATCTAACAAAAGTTCTGGGTAGTTTTATAGGGAAGGAGGTCAGAGATAGGCTTGTGGCCTGGAGTGCTAGGGGCTCACCTGTGCTGCAGGGGGCGCTGTATTCAGCAAAAGCCACTTCATCTGGAAAACAAGAGAGAGAAACTTGAGAATGAGAGTATTTATGAGAGACGATATTGTGGAGGACAGTTGGTGAGTTAGGACTGACCACTTTTCTCAACTAGGACCTGGATGACGGCTGAAAAGTCATCTCTCTAGAGAGATCAGACAAACCAAGTCAAAGGATTTTTCCCCTCTTGAAATTACCAGTTGACACCTTTATCCTGGGCCAGCAAGATGGTTCAGTGGGGAAACGTGCTTGCGTTGTGCCTAATGACCATAGTGAGTTCACTCTGCAGGATCCATGTGGCAGAAGGAGAGAACCCATTTCCCCAAATTGCCCTCTGACCTCCACAGGCACCCTGGTATGCCTGCCTCCCAATGGAATAAATAAACAAACATGTAATAACACCAAAATCATTTACCCTGGGGGAAAAAATCAAAGTGTGATCATCCTACAGTGTTTGAGTAGAGGACTAGTAGCTATCCTTGTAGAGTTGTAGCCTTTCTGATCCCTTTGTATACTTCTGATTCACACACACACACACACACACACACACACACACACACACACACAGAGAGAGAGACACACGTATCTATACATACATGTACATATAAATTGAATTTTTGTTTTTCAAGACATGGTTTCTCTGTCTGTAGTCCTGGCTGTCCTGGGACTTGCTTTGTAAACCATGCTGGTCTTGAACTCAGAGATGCACCTGCCTGCCTCTGCCTCCTGAATGCTGGGATTAGAGGCATGTACCACCACCACTTGGCCCTTCAACGTATCTTGAGTTCTTCTAGTCTGAAACACTTGGCACATACCCTTTCACTTAACAGAACTCCCGCGTCCCCTCCCCCTCCTCAGCATTTAATTCTCTGGCTCTGGCTTTGCTCTCTTTCTTTGGTCATTAATGACTATTTATGCCTCAATTCTCTCTCCTCTTTTTATTCCTACTACAATTATTTGTATAATTCTTCATCTTTACATCGCTATATTCATAAGACCACCCATGTGTCTTTCAATCTATAAATCCTTCTTTGTAAAATGCTTGGTCCCTTGGGTTATTTGGACATGTTTGGTCCTTGTTTGGACAAAGAGGAAGGAGTAATAATTCATCAGTAACTGAATAAATTGAAATTTCATAAGTGTTTCTCACACTCATATTCTCTTATTGAGAGCTGACTTGGCCAGTCTGGCCTATATAATATGTCACTGCATGAAAAAATTGTTTTTTAATTGTGAGTGTGATGGTCTGTGTCTGTAATATCAACATTTGAGGTGCTGAGTCAGGAGGATTGAGAGACTGGGGCCAGTCTGCGCTGCATAGAGAGAAAATGTCACCCCCTTTCCCCCCAAAAAAAACCACATTGCTTTAGGGCCCTTCATAATCACTTGCTCACCTGTCTCATAGTAGTCATAGACTTTCACAATGGCAGGCTGCAGGTTCCTTACTGGGATGTCTTGTTGAACGATGAAGGAGAAGGCCAGTGTCTGATTGGTCACCTGGGAAAGAGAACAATGATCCAGACTCACAGAGGTGGCCACTAGTTGTCTTCAGCGTGATTCAGCCCTTGGTATTTGAAAGACAGTTATGCATAGGCTAATAGCAGGTAACCTCAGAGTCACTGTGTCCATAAGTGCCCACATATGTGGATGGAGATATGGCTTTTAGAGTAGGGACCTGAGGAACTGAAGTAGAGACTCATGGGAGTCTATACTGGAGGAGGCCAGAGGAGGGCATCTGACCCATTGGATCTAGGGTTACAGGCTCTGTGAGTTGGCATAGGTTCTGAGAACTGAACTCTGGCCTTCTGCAAGATCAGGGAGTGCTCTTAACTGCTGAGCCAAAGAAAAATGACATCCAGTGTAAACAGAGGGAAGGTGTCTCTCCAAAGACTTCCTTTAGAATCACTTTGCTCCTGCTATGTGCTTCCCACATAGACTCACCAAGAAAGACTGGCCGCCTAGGCATGTCTAGGAAGGCAGGAAGGCATCTTACCTGATCCACGTATAACAAGACATTGTTGTTGCTCACTTCTGTTCTGCTCACCTGCCCTGATCTCTCAAGCTGAAAATGAGAGAAAACATCCATGTTACTGAAAAAGCAAAGGCCTCAGGGGTGAAAGAGGCAAAAGAACTGTGGGATTGAAGGTGATGAGAAGGAGATGTCACCAAATCCATTTGAATGAATTGGGGAAAAAACCTTTTCCAATAAGAATGAAAATATGCTTGAAAACTGTAAATGCCACTCTACTATTGGCCTGACTGAATGTGATCTGACTTAGTAATAGTTATTTTTGCATTTTATTTGAAGGTCAAAATTGCCCTGCATTCGATGGTACTAACCTCATATTCTCTGTGCATGCATCTCTCCCTGTACTCTGCTGTTCATCCTAGCTTGTTGTTAATTTCCATAGCCCTTAACACATCTAAACCCACATCTCCAGGATTTGACATTTAGTATTTCCCCTGAATCATTATTGACCAGGTTCACTGTGACACTTTATAAACTGGTGAGCTGGGACTCCTTTCTTACATTTCTTGTGCTGGCTGCGATCACAACCAATAACTACATTAGTGCCAGCATCACTTTGACACAGGTTGTCATTATTACTATGATGTCTGTAAGCTCCTGGCTTGACGACACAGAAAATCCAAACAGGTCTATTTACCTTCTTCACTGTTGGTTTCAGTGGAATAAAACCAGACACCATCTTCACATCAACAATCACCATGTTGGAGGCTGGGCGGCTCCCTGTGTAACTACAGACCAAAGAAGTGCATGGCAAGAGAAATGTTAATAACTTGAGTTTGCCTCCTTTGAGATCCAGCAGCAATTCCTCATAGAGCCTGTGGGACTTTTCCATATCTTAAAATAGATGTCCCTTCCCATCAGTATAAATGGCCCTGAAAAGGGCCCCTGCAACAGTGTTACCTGGACAGTGCATTAAAAACAGGTGGATCCCCAGGGCTTGCTGCCCAGCCAGCACCATCTGCTTGCCGAGCTCTGGGCCAGTAAGAGACCTAATCTCAAAACCGAGTATGTATGGAGCCTGAGGACTGATGGTAACACTGTCCTCTGTCACACGCACACAGGCATACGTGCACCCTCAACCCCCATCACACACAGCACACTGAGGTAAACAAGAGGACAGGTCACACTGCGATGTCTTCTTTCCATCCAACATCCCTTCGATTTTTGCAGTTAGATCCTGTTTCTGGCTGTATCTTAAAGGAAGCTTTTTGATGACGGTCAGAAGAACTGAATATCTTTTTAAAAAAGAAATCTTTCTAGAAAAAATGGAAATTTTTTCCGGACAGTGGTGGCACAATGCCTTTAATCCCAGCACTCGGGAGGCAGAGGCAGGCAGATATCTGCGTTCCAGGCCAGACTGGTCTACAAAGTGAGTACAGGTCAGCCAGGGCTTTTACCCAGAGAAACCATGTCTCGAAAAACCACCACTACCACTACCCTCACCACCACCACCACCAACAACTAATAGGAAAAATTAAAAGACCAGAAAGGATTTCTTTATTGGTGAAGAAGAATAGGCCATGTTAAGGTCTCATGGAAAAGAATATCATATCATTTTATTATGATAGTGGCAGAGAAAGATACGCTGGCAGCAGACTAATTAGAAATTAGAATTCTACAATTCATCATTGTTCACTCTGCTGAAGTCAAGCATCTTTCTTTTTTTCAAAAGAGAAAGCAGAATCCTTTCAGACACCTCTGAACCCACTCTGTAAAGTGTTCTAGGAAGACGGCGCTGTAGTCAACCAGAGCCAGACAGACACTCATACCTGATCTCTAGCAGGATCTGGAAGCTGTTTTGACCTTGGGGGTTATCACAAGTTAGAGGTACTGTCTGCATGTGCAGAGCAAACGCAGACTGCTGCTTCTCCAGGTGCACATTGTATCTCAGCGTTGTCTGGTGAGTAGTGAACAGAAATACTTTACCTCCATTGCACTGCACCCTTGGATCCGTTTCCCCCAGTCTGAGCATCATGTGTGCAAGTAGGCAAAGCGAGACCTTCCGTCCTGGGGAAGGAGGCTCGCAGCTGCATACCCAGCCCTTCCTCAGGGTCTCACCTGGGCATACACACATCCTTCCCCTGTCATGTCAATTTTATAGTCCCCGGGAATGTCTGGTAGTGGGACCTGCTGCAGTAACAGGCGATTACTGTCCTCCACTTGGAACTTGTGGGAAAATGTCCCTGATGATTGGATGGTCACCGAAGGAGCCTTCTGACTTCTGGAATAAGTAAGTGCTCCATACTTGGACAAAGCGTGGAGAGCCACCACAGTGTCCTGAGAGGGTAAAGAAAACATCCAGGAGAGCATAAGATCCAAAGGGCTTGAGCTTCTTCCCAAAGTTCATTTTAGCTGTGACAAAAGGGTCATGAAGTTAAGTCTCTAATTATTTGATCCTTAGACTTCATTTCAGGGTTTAGTTTAGGGTACATTTGAGAATCAATACATTCCACTCATTTTCCTCCTTACACAGAGTGCTCTAGCATCTGCAAATCCCCCAGCCAGCAGAAAATATACCTTTTAGATTTTTTTCTCCCAGCATTTACAGATTTTCTTCCTTTGTCTGCTATTCCCATGGTGCTGCCCCCCGCCATCTTCTCACAAAATCACATGCCTGCTCACATTACCAAACCTTCTCCTGGACTTGGTGAGGAGCCAAGAGACACCAATACCATGACTAAGTGAGGGGCGTGCCGTAGTCTTATGAAACAGAAAATCTGTCATCTAGAGCTGCCCTTTATTGACTTGCTCTTGGGTGGCATACTCTATGAGGATGTCCGCCATGCTCCAGAGAGCATCTCCCACAGGTTCCTTCCTTATCCCAAGATATCTCCAGATGCTACCCTGACTACAAATACCACTGAGAGAGCAGAAATAAATGCACAGTGAGGGTTTAGTATCACAATGCAGACTGTTCATCAAAAGAAAAGAATGAAAGCGTCAAAGTGCAATTGGCAGGTTCCTAGTGTCATGGAAGGTTTTTTCTTTGTACATTTTATTTCTCTTTAGAGAAACCTACCATTTCACTATATTTCTCTGGACATTAACTGTGCCATATATGCCCAGAATACCCAGAGCATAAATTATTGATATTATAGTTGATATGGTTTTTTGGGTGGTGGGGGAGGGGCAGATATTACCTCATGAGAATTATGCTGACTAGGTGATAAAGCAATTTTAAAAAAAGATTTTTTACATATATAGTTCTCTGCCTGCATGTATACTTGAGCACTAGAAGAGGGCACCAGATGTCATTATAGATGGCTGTGAGCCTCCATGTGGTTGCTGGGAATTGAATTCAGGACCTCTGGAAGAACAGCCAGTGCTCTTAACCACTGAACCATCTCTCCAGGCCTAAAGAAAATGGCTCACAGTCCTGATTGTTTCCAGTGTCAAGAGGTAAAGTGGGGCAGCAGGAGCCCCTGGCAGCTCGGGGAGAACCTGAAGGTGATCTACCCATATACACCATTAGGAGAGTCTGTCAGGAGAAGGGAAATAGCTGCATCTAAGGACAGCAGGACAATAAAGATGCCAGTTTGGTCCAAAAAGTACTCCATGTGCTATTCTAGAGTGAGGGAATTACACCTAGGATTCTGGACACTCCAGGATTTTTGCCATTATTTTAAGTCAAGGATTGGGTCTGGGTTAGAAGTTCTCAGCAACATAGGTCCATTTAACCAATCGTGGCATGAAGAGAACTCCTGTGGCTGGGTACAGAAACCAGGATAATTTAATATAGAATGTGTTATCCCTCACTTCCTACAGACTCAAAATACTCAAGAGCAGCATTTCCTTGTTTCTTTCCCCTCTTTCCCCCATTTCATTGTTCCTGCATCTTTTGTTCAAATCCCCTAACTGCACGGGGACTCTGAAGGAAAACCACTCACTTGTGTGGAGGAGAAGCCGCCATAGGAATTCTGCTGCTTTGTGAGCCACTTCACAAGGCGCATTGCCAAAGCCATGTCCTCGGGGCTCGGGGCTGGCTGGGCAGCTACAAGAGCCAGGAGGATGTAGGCATTCATCTCCACTACAGGAGAGGGAGCCCGGAGCTCATACAGAGAATCCTCTGATTTCCTGGGTTCCTTAGGATTTTCCCAATGGATGGAGTTGCCTTAGGGTAAAAGTAGAGAAATAATTAGAAGTTTAAGTAGTCAAAAAAAAAAAAGCGTGAGCAGTCGACACACAGACATGTCTACACTTAGGAAGAAGAAAATACAAATGGTTGTAGTAGGTTTTAAAATTTTTCAACCACAGTATGCCATATTTATCGATTCTCAGCAAAAGTCTGCAATTGGTGTGATGGGTTCTGCCTGAGAAAGACTGTGGGCAGAAATTTCTAAGATATTGACTAAAGTAAGTCCTCAATGGCAAAGCATGGCTTGTTCAGTGTTCAGGCCAATGACTAAGTAAAGTTTCCCATTGGTTTCAAAGTTGCAACTGGAATAGAAAGCCTTGAAGCACAGTTTCTTTTTTTGTGTTCTTCACAGTTTTTTGCTGCTCCTGATATGTATATATGCATCAGAGAGAAAGGGTTAAGTTTGACTGTATTTACCTTGGTAGGAACTGTGTGCATTCTACTATGATTTTACATTTGTTGATTTTGGTCACACTATTAGTAAATACTGTAGAGAAGGCTTTTGTAGAGAAGAAAGACTAATTGTGTTTTGTTTTGTTTGTTTGTTTTTTTTCATTTGGTTTTTTTTTTTTTTTGAGACAGAGTTTCTCTGTGTAGCCTTGGCTGTCCTGGACTTGCTTTGTAGACCAGGCTGGCCTCGACCTCACAGTGATCCTCCAGCCTTTGCCTCCTGAGTGCTGGGATTATAGATGTGAGCCACTGCATCAGGGTGAATGACTAACCTCTCTCTCTCTCTCTCTCTCTCTCTCTCTCTCTCTCTCTCTCTCGTTTTTTGAGACAGGGTTTTTCTGTGTATCCTTGGCTCCTGAATTTGCTTTATAGACCAGGCTGGCCATGAACTCACAGAGGTCTGCCTGCCTCTGCCTCCTGGGTCATTCCAAGGAGAAACAGCAGTGTGCCACAGAGAAGAAACTAAAATGTAATGTTATTTCCACACTCTCCATTGTCCTTCTGTGGAACCAGATGGGGAGAAACATGATGATGACACACTCTTACCTTCTTTGATAGCGTCATTATCAAGTGACTTCAGGATTTCCTTTCTCTTATCCTGGTTCCCTGCCAGAGTAAAAGCATAGGCCAGCAGTGCCTTGGTGTATACAGAGTTGTGGTTTTTCCTATGCTCTATTGTCTTCCAGGATGACTCTAGGCAGGTCAGGGCTTTGGAGACAACAGTATGCTGTTGGCAGAACAATGAAACCTGAACTATGTGAACAAGGGTCTGAGCAGATCCTGGAGCAAACATGGAGGTTATGGGAATTTGCACTTTTCAAATCAATTTTTCTGCTTCCCTCTCCCCTCTTTTCCTCTCTCCCTTCCACCCTTAATTATTACCTATCTTCTACTTGTTATTGATTATCTATCTATACTCTATCTTTTGGAGGTCATTCTTTTTTTATTATATATGTAAACTAGGTTACATTTAAAATGCAGACTAATAGGCACAGTATTAAAGGCTGTGTTTTCAAGTTGATTTTTGGACCATATCTAGTATTTCATTGAATAACTGGATGCTCATTAATGGAATCTGACAAATGTAAAGGATTGTTTTTTTTGTTTGTGTGTTTGTTTGCTTGTTTTGTTAAAAACAGAACAAAACTGCCACTTGGCTTTAGGGAGGGTAGAAAGCCACAGGCTTTGTGCCAGTTTGGGAAGCTGGAGAAGCAATGTGGCACTCACTGCATCTGGGAGGGAGCTCTCCAGGAGGGCGATGGTTATATAGGCAGAGAGGGTCACTCCTTCTTCTACTCCTCCCTGTAAATAAAAAGGAGGGAAATAGGCAAACTATACAGCAAGCAACCCATCAAAGATGTCTTCCCCGATCATGGCCAGTCCCTTGTATTCAACGGAAGTTCTCATTTATGTCCTCCTTATTAAAAAACCACATTGCTCACCTAAACGCTCATTCCTCCCCACGGTAAATAGTGTGACCTGACTGTGAAGGGTTTCAGTACCATGTTTATAAGTCGTTCAGAAAAGATCACCTTTATGGCATTGTGGAACAGCCGTCCAGAGCTCCTGAAGCAGCCGTGGTCCTGCTGCTTCTGGGAGAGCCACTTGAAGGCATCAGTGATGTGCTTCTCATCGATAAAGATGAACTCTCGAGCTTGGGCAAAGGACTTGAGCACAAAGGCTGTGAGCCTGACATGGGAAGAAGAGTGGGGAAGAGGAAGTTGTGTTGTGGGGCAGAACCAGCATACATGGGTTTCCAGGGCCCCACACCTCTAAGCAAGCAGTTTTAGGGTCTGTGAGTGAGTGCAGCTGGACAAGGTCTCTGGTTACTCCAAAGCCAGCCTCCATTCCTTGGTTCTCTTGGATGTGGACACACTACAGTGAGGTTTTAGGTGCTTTCTGATTTTCTTTCTCATTTCTTCTGTCTTGCTTCCTCTGGTGTTTACCCAGTACACCACCTGTGCCCTCACCTTAAGGGGTCCACCTCCCCACTTCAGATGATTTTCTATGGTAGTTAAGAAAAAAATCTCAAGAAAAAAAATCTCATCTCCTAAATCCTAGCTGTATATTGTCTGCCTCAAAAATGATGTCCCTCTTCTTGGCTTACTTCCTGTTTCCACCAGCCTCTATTTCCTTTGTCACCTGTTGGTTGTTTATATGTGTGTTTTATCTCAATAATGATTCTCATGTAATGCAGGGCCATGTGAAGAGTGGCAATTGCCTTCCAAGTCTCAGTGTGAGCATCTTTGGATGCTCAGCAATGTGGATCTAGGCATTTAATGATGAGAGATCTTGGAGAGAAATGAAAAGGTTAGGTTGTTGAGTTCAGTAAAACATGTGGTACAGAGTCAAAGAGGATGAGGCTTTAGACAGTCTTAGTTCTGCAATGCATAATCTGTGCTGTCTCCAATATGTGCCTCTGAGGCCCTGGCATTGTTTATACTTCCATTAAATAAGTTGCATGTATAGTTGCCATGAGGAACAAGGGCTCAACAAGGCCTGGCACATAGTGGACTCTTCTTACCAAGTGTTTCCTTCACTCTGCTCGTCTTTATCTCCAAAGGCGCTGTAAGAGCCATCTTTGTGTTTGTAGTTCAGCTCCCTCTGATAACCTGGAATGGAAGGCGTTGGGTGTGTTTTAAAGCTACTGGTGCATCAGAGAATGGCAGGATAAAAGTCTGAAGCCAGAGAGACCCTCATGGATCTTGGCTGTAGCACTGACAGAGAACCCTGCTCAGCTTTCCCCATCCAATGCTAACCCCTCACTTCTGGAGAAAACATTTACAAGAACAAAACAGGGGTTCTGAGCCTTACTGACCGGCAATGAGGTAGTCAATGGCCTTGGACTTGATCTTCTGGGTGAGCTGCTGGGTTTCATTCAAGTATTTCAGTACGTAGATGTTAGGAGCAAAACGGACCATGTTCTGCTCCCCACAGCCATAGGGCATGTGGAGAAGGTTTTGTGTGTTTTTTATGGCTGAACTCAAGATATCACCTGGAAGTAAAAGGTGTGACATCAGAACAGCCATTATCTTCAGGAACAAAAATGACACCTGCAATAGGATCGCTTCTCAATGAGGTGAAGGAATTTTTAGGGTGAGGTGTGCTGGGATAGAGACAAAAGAGGGATGTTGAAGAATTCAAGTGTAGTAGTTCAGAAGCCATATATGGAATCACGGTGGGGGAGGAGAACTGGTAGTGACTATTGTCCCAAATCCTCCAGAGATGGATTGACTCACCCAACACAGAGAAATGGGCTCTGACTGAATCGGTCACCACTGTCGGTGGGAGCACCAGGGACAAGTTTTCTGATAGCACAGCATCTTAATAAGCAAAACAAATGGGTAGGGCATCATCTCTGTTTTTTGCATTTGCAGAGTCCCCTAAGGCCCGTTGCTTTAGAACAGTGCCTTAAGCTTCGGGATTTTTGCCTCCCTAGAAAAATGGTCTTAATATAAACATCACAAATCCACATTTCCTGGTACTTCTGTCTTCCCAAGCTCCACTGCCTCCCCTTCTATCACCTGTTGTATTGCAGCAAAGCATCTGCCCAAAATGAATGTCCGAGTCTCTGTGATCTGTGATCCTCTGCTTCTGTTGATGCCTTATTTAGTTATTCTAATAAACACATGAAGATGAGCTTATTGATTAAATTTTGGTTTAGGTAAATTGTGTGTGTGTGTGTGTGTGTGTGTGTGTGTGTGTGTGTGTGTGTGTGTGTTTGATATTACTTAGTATTTTCTGGGACTAGGGACCTCCAGTTGAGAACATAACATTGGCCTGTAGGCAAGTCTTGGTGCATTTTCTGTTTTAATAATTGATGTGGCAGAGCCTGGCCCAGGTTGGGTGGTACCTCATCTGAGCTGGTGGTCCTGTGATATATAATAAAGCAACCAGAGCAATTCAGGGAGAGCAAGGCAATAAGCGGCATTCCTCCACAGCTTCTGCTTCAGGTCCTGCCTTCAGATTCCTGTCGTGTGTTCCCTTCATGAGGGACTGTGACTGTGTGACTGAAATAAACCTTCCTCTCCAAGTTGCTTTTGGTCATGATGTTTCATCACAGCGATGGATAAGGCCACGTGTGAATCAGCAGCTAGTATGGGGGATGAATTCCAAGCCAGCTTTTGCTCTTCTTGGATTGCCTTGGGAGGTTTCACTGATCACTCCCATGTTGCTGTCATGGATGGCTTTCCTATGATAGGGGGGATGGATGGATGATTTTCTAAAAGTGAAATATCGGGAGAACAGGAATTGACCAATGGGAAGAATAGGGCATTTGTTATCCTATCCTAAAAAATTAATATCCAGTGACCCTCTCCATACTCTTTCTTTCGCGGAAAACATGTAAAGGATTTTGGTATCATATGCTGGTTTTATTCTACCCATTGTATTTGTAACTGTCACATTAGCTTATGCCCTTCACAAAGAAATTTGTTTTATTTAACCTCTTCTGTTAACCTTCACCTAGTAATGGATTTTATATTAAATGATATATTTAATTTAAATTATATTTAATTTAAATTAAATTTAAATTATATTTAAAAATTAAAAAAAATTTTTTTGACAAATGTGTTTTGAGCAAGCACTATACCAACTCACTAATACAAGTGCCAGCAATGCAGTCATCACTTTGAGTGCACTGGCTCTGTCCTTATGTTTGTCCCTCAGAAGGAGCAGTGAGCTTCCCCCTCTGTGATATGCTGCTGTGTTTCCATTGCAATAGTCAGCTTTCGGCGAGGGCCGGTATAAAAGAGCAAGTCATAAAAACAACCACTAAAAAGAAATGCTATGCTGAATACACATCACAATGTCACTTGGCTTATGGGTGGGATTTATTCAGTCATGAAAATCTTTCTATTCATTTATTTATGATCAGAGAATATATATATATATATATATATATATATATATATATATATTCATTCTGAAAATATTGTCTATATTCCCCCGTTTTATTTTTTCTGTTTCCTTCTTTCCTTCCTTCCTTTCTTTTTTAGAAACTTGCAATTGTGACTTCTTCTTTGCTATTCCCTATCCATAACTTTCTAAGCACTGAGATGGGTTAGCTGAAAACATCTCTGTGTTCCAAAGAAAAGGGCTTCGATGAACTCTGAGTTCCAGTGGGACTATAGCTATACCCTTGATAGCTGCCTCAGGTCAGTGACCTTTATGATGCTCTTGGTTTTACTGTTTATTTATTTTTAATTGGTTATAAGGTATACAGCATCCTGGTTTTCTTACAGGAATATTGCAAGAGATCTGTCCTCACCTGATGCACAGAAGAATGAACTGAAGGTGTGCTCCTTCCTAATTCCTTCAGGCTTGGGCAAAAAGACAGAATGTTCAGACAAGAGAAATTACCGAGTGTGCAAACACAAAAATGCTAGAGACTTTTTTTTTGAGTGACAGTTTATTTCCTTGTGAGGCCATGGACTAGAATCAGATGACTTAACTTTCCACCATACCAAGATTGGCCTTAACATGAAATTTTGGGCCTGCCTGGTCAAAAAGAAGGTAATAAGGAAATGTAATAAAAAGGAGGGGACATGATAGGATCAGAAGGAAGAGGTATAGCTCTAAGAAGATAAACTGGTATAGACCATCCCCCAAGCTTCAGTTAAGAGAAAAGGAAGGGAAAAGAAACCAGAACATACACTGACTTAAAAGCATGGGCTTACCACTTACTATGACATATCTCAGGGTCATATGTTATTAACTTTTGTTTTTCATCTACATAGAGTCAACACTGCTCCACTATCTGGACTCAGCACACTGCCAGTCAAGGAGGTCTACTCACCTCAACTATCAGGACTTTGACAACCGTGTCCCTTTTTCCCGTTTCAGGCACTGTGGGCACATCAGAGCCACAGGCCTCTGGGGACTGTCGTGCTTCTGCAGTCACAGAGAAATTCACATTCCCTGAAACACATGGTCCACAGAGCTGAGCTCAGATGTGCCAGGAACTCGGCATCTGCCAAGCCCCAGTATCTGCAAGGTATCCTCAGTCTGTGAGCAGTGCAAAGGCTTGCCTAGTATTTAAGAAGGAAGTAAGCTGGGCCAGGTGTGGGGGTGCACTCCTTTAATCCCAGCACTGGGAGGCAGAGGCAGGCTGATCTTTGTGAGTTAGAGGCCAGCCTGGTCTACAGGGAGAGGCCAGGGCAGCCAAGGCTCTGTGTAAGAGAAAGGTAAACTGACTGAAAGCTTTCTCTCGGGGACCCAATGGGAAGAAAGCAATTTAGGAAACCTTCCTACACTCACCCTTTCTGGGTAAAGTCTCCTTACAAAATTTTTCACTCACCTAAAGATTTGGGAGTTACCAACCAGGATTCAGTGTGCCTCCCATTGGCACAGAGGCAGTAAGAATCTTGGTCTTTTGCCACTGGGACAGCTGTGAAATCAGGAGAGGCCTCCAGGTCCACACTCACCTGTGGTTTCACGGGGTGGCGGGGGGAATAGAAGAGATGTTACCTTATAAGGACAGCGCTTACGCATGGGAGGAGATAGTTTAAAGAACGTGAAGGGTATTTATGTTAAAAAGAGATCAGTAGGGGTGTTTTGAAAAATCACGTGCCTAAATGTCATGGATTTCATATGCACTCATATGTCCACAATGTTATTCAGCTATCACCATGCATTATCTACACAAACAAGTAGGGAGATAACTATATATTTCTCTATCTCTGTTTTATTTTGATGGCAGAAATATATTTACCATACTAGAGTTTTAACTACTAGAGTCTACACCTGCTTCTAACAAAAGCAAAACCCACTGTAAACAGTATGCCATCTTCTCCTGACTAGAGCCTCATAGATCTACATGGACTATCTCTTTCGATTGTCTACGGAGGCTCACGGAACATCTTGTCTCTGTCAGTGCAGCATGTACTGTACCTAATACACCTAATACATCTTATGTAGAGTCCATACTGTTAACCTCTGTGCTGTATATGTTTAGCTAGAGTCTAGGAATTAAGCATTTGGAACCAGTGCAGATGGATTTAATACAGTCTCTTCCTTCCTTTCATTTAATTCTTAGTTATAATTTACACACACTAATTGTCCTCGTCTCCTCTAGACAAGCTTAACTCAGAAAGGTGCTCACCCGGATGCACGAAGGAAGGTAGTTCTGCACAGTGGCCTTGAGCGTGAAGGCTTCTCCATGGATCACAGAGTAGGGCATCGTGAGCTCCACGAAGAAGGGCTGGAAGGCTTGGAGAGATACCACAGGGGAGAGGCCAAGTCCAGTGTCATTGGACAGGCAGAGGGCTCCGGCCTTCCACTCAGTGATGGTGTCAGGGACCGTCACTTCCATGTCAGCGACTCCTGAGGAGCTGGAGAGGGAGAAGGTGAAGCACAGGAAGTGAGCACATGTATTAGTTATTTCTGAGACGGTGACTAATAACCATGATGGAACGCAGCCCTGCTGAGTCCTTCAGAGGAGTGATAGGAAGTGAACAGTGTAAACAGGACTCCAAATGGACAAATAAAAGGTCTATCTGTAGTCCTGTTTTCCCAACTCAGATCATAGCCTCATGGCCCTTCAAAGTCCTCGTGTTAGTGGAAATTGGAACATAGATTTGAAGCTGTCTCTGAACTCCCATCTCTGAAATACCATACAACAACTTTCGACCTACACGGCCTACTCTATGTTACAGTCTAGTGGCCTGCTCCATGTAGGACTGCCTCACTTATGGTGTTCCTGAATGGTTGTAAGCATCAAAAAGGTACATGATAAATTTTATGTACATTTTTTTCTCAGAGTGATGGAAATACATACATTTTATAATTGATGGGTTGATAAGGTATGTTTTTCTTAAATTAGTCATTTCCTTCGTTTATGATACACATTAGTTAGAAAAATACTAGAAAACAAAGAAAAAATTCAATCCCAGCCCAAATCATGCAACTGGAAATTACTTACTTTACTGTGACTAAATCCCAGATCCAGGTTTCAGGAAAATATTTTCGAATGGTCTCAGCAAATGAATCTTCAAGCTGTGTCTTCTCATGTGATGGAGATGTTCTTGCTCCAAAGTGTGCAGGTACAAGTCGTCCAGGACCCTCTAATACATCTAAGTACATGTGCCCTTTGATCAGTGCCTTTTCTTTGACTGTTCTTACTTCTATTTGGAAGCCCTGGCCTTCCCATTACTGCTTCGTCTCTATTCCTTAGGGAATTCTCTTCTCCCCTCATGACACATCTACAAAAAGTTCTTCACAGTTCACACAGTGATTCTCTATTAGAGTAACTGTTGCATTTTTCTTTATTTTAAGGCAAAGAAGGAAGAGCCTTCAACCTTCATCCAGCATGTAGTACCAGCATGCACTTGAGCACATTTTTCTCAGGTAAGTTTGGGTTCTTTCTCTCTTATTTGGATGCTATACATGCGCTACAATTTTATTATCACCTTTGATAAATTACTCACATCTTTTTTTGTTCTGTAAATAAGCAATGGTTTGCTACTTTACCTGCTAGTGGCAAATAGTCGTCGTACTCATAACATAATTCGGGATGTTTGATCTTCAAGTTGGTTAATGCCATTAAACCCATGTCCTAGGAGAGAGGGTACTAATCAAGCAAAATATCTCAAAAATCTGAAAAAAACTTCACATGTATAAAAATTACAGTAACTAAATCAAAGATAGTTTTACATTTTCAAGTAGGATTCCTGTTCGAATTGTGTTTTTCATACTCTCTAGAGAGTGCAGTGAGCAGCACAGAGCTCATAGTGAATATGCTTGGACCTTCTTTCTGATACAATGATGTTATTTTTTTAAAAGGTGGTGCATGCCTTTAATTCCAGCATTTGCCAGGCAGAGGCAGAGCAGAGGCAGCCAGATCTCTGTGAGTTTGAGGCCAACCTGGTCTACCTAGTGAGTTCTAGGACAGCCAGAGCTACATAGTGAGAGCCTGTCTCAAGAAAACAATAACAACAGCAACATAATGATGATGATGATGATGATGATGTCACTTACCCATTCTGGGCCAGTTTCTTCAACAGAAAGAGAAAAAAAAATTAGCCTAGACTGGGCACTTACCAAGATGTAGTTTTTGGAATGCCTGGAATTGAACCCATGGTCTACCACATGTAAGGTGGGTGGTCAGACAGTTATTTAAATCCCTGGACCAACTATAAAATTCTTTACTGATATAGTGTTTCATTAAACCTAAATAATTCACAGAGCAGCATGTTAGAGGACAATATGGCTTACATCCAGGTATTCATAGACGTCCTTCTCGTTTTCTTTTCTTACTGGGTGTGTGCTCTGAAGGGCCTTCTCTCTAGGCCAGATACAATGGTCTTCATCTTCGGGCAGCTGGTGGGAACTTGGTTTAGAGTCCTTGTGCTTCATTTCTGGCAGGTTGTATATCTGTAAGAAACAGGAGACAAGAGGTCCTCTTTCTTAGAAGACATGAAAAGAAAATAGTGTGATCACAGCAAATCACTTGATGTTCAAGAAGCAGCTGCAATCATTGAAAGTACTGGCACTCAGAGTGTGGGTAGGGCAGAGTGGTGGGAGCAAGGGAATGCCCTTCGTTTTTCTTGTCAGACCCTTCAGTCTGTACATGAGTTTAAAACTAAACACATTTAAACTCTTTGTCAGCTACAACAATTGCTCAAGAAATCTCTTATTTAATAGATTAGGAGAAAGTAAAAATTCAAAAGAAAAACCTTTTAGTAGTATGCTTTCTAAAGCACTTTCTGCATGTGCACCATAAAAAAATCTCATAATTTAAATAAAATTAAATTCTGGCTTAATTTATGTGTTTGTTCAAGACTGGTAAGTTCCCAACATTATTCAGACTAAAGATTTCTGTTTTTTAAATGTACACATGTCCCCTACATTTTAAAACATATTAGCCAGTGTCAAGAATAATTTTTAAGCTACTACAGTGACTATGTAACCATTTCTAATAAATCCTATCTTAATTCAATATAAAGAAGGATTTCACTATCATTAACTTGGACGAGACTCCTGGAAATAGTTTATGGCTTTAGTTGTGCTTCTGAGAATTTTCAAAACAAGTTGAGGACCTTGTCTTTCAAACTTTAAAACATTATATCATTTTCTTATTCGGGGGACTCTTGAGATGTGTAAGAGTCCATATGTATGAACCATTTCCTTTGGCTCCCACTGGCAGCATCACTCTGAAAAGCTCCATCATGAGCATCTGAAAGGGACAAGCCAGTCCTGGAGTAAGATAGGAGCAGTAATGACACAGAGAGCCTGGGTCACATGCAAGCTTTACAGCTTACTGACTGCTTTACTTTTTGGTTTGTCTTGAGTTTATTGGCTGAAGTTTTCTGAGGTGTTCTTCGGAATCGTATAATGTAGAGCTCCCTTATAGATGTCCTTAGCATTAAACGCAGTATACATACGTTCAAGAGCCCTAGTGGCTGAATGATCATTGCTTTATGCAGCACCAGGGGCTCCTTCTGCTCAGAGCCTCTGGGCTTGGGCTTTCTTGGGCAGAAGCTGACCAGGACTCACCCAGGAAGGAGAGAGCTCAGCTTCAGGCTTCAGGAGCAACACACTTTGGTCCACTGCTCTCAGGCCACAGAGGGACTGAGGAGAAGCTGTGACACGCAGATGGGCCTGTGACGCAGGAAGACTTTGGGCTGGCTTGAAGCTTAAGTCCACCTGCGGGAAGGGAACTCAAGCTTAGTGGGAGTTCTGCCACATGAAGTCACTGTGTAACTCTGTACTGCATGTCTGTTTTTCCAGGCTGTGAAAACTTCCAGAAGTTTAGCTGAGGCTCTTAGCCTCTCCCTTCTCCACTGGGATTGATTTAGGAAAGCAAGAGATGTGTCAAACTCTGAAGCAAAAAATGTCCATTTTGGCTTCCTGAAAGTCTTGCAAATGGATCATTTTTGGTATGTGTGCACACGCAAGTGCTTGAGTGTGGTGTAAAGCACACAAGTGCGTAGGTGCATGTACCCATGTGTCCAGCAGAGGGCAGTGGAGGGTGTGGGTGGTCCGCTTTTGCTTTGTACCTCATTCTCTTGAGACTTTCAAGATCCTGGAGCTAAACTGGCAGCCAGCAATTCCCAGTAATTCTCCTGCCTCTGACCTCCACAGCACTGGGGCTATGGGAGCCTCCAGTCATGCCTCACTTTTTTACCTGAGTGCTGTTATCAGAACTCAACGTGGCAAGTGCTTGGGAGTCCCGAAGTTATTCCATTTTAAGGGCCTTTTCACGATAAGTCTTATACCTGAGGTGTAAAAATCAGTATTCTTTTTTATTCCTGAGATAGGGTTTCTCTGTGTAGCCTTGGCTATCCTAGACTCGCTCTGTAGATTAGGCTGGCCTTGAACTCACAGTGATCTGCCTGCCTCTGCCTCCTGATTGCTGGGACTAAAGGTGTGTGCCACTACTGCGAGGCTGAAAATCAGTTTTCTAATTGGAGATGTGTCTATATTTGTCTCTTTCTCTCATCTATATATCTGTCTGTCTATCTATCTATCTATCTATCTATCTATTTATTTATCATCTGTCTATTGGTCTGTCTATCTATCTATCTATCTATCTAACTTTGTCTGATCATCTCTATCACTCATCTCTCAATTCTTCCTATTTAATTTCAGGGAATGAAGCAAATAGCTGTGGCCTGGGCTGTATTGAAAGGAGGGTCCTATTACTGATCTTGCATGAAATTATGTAACACAAAGGGTCTATTAGATGGCTTGGTGGGAAAAGGCACCTGCTTTCAAGCCTGGTGACCTGAGCTTGGTATTCTGGACTCATGTGGAAGAAGAAAACAGACTTCTCAAGAATCCTGTGCATTCATATGCACATGTGCATGGGTAGATAAAAACAATAAAAGAAATTTGACTTAGTTTGTTATTAAGGATTTGGTTCCCCTCTCCTGCTTCCCTACTTCTTTGCTTCTTTCCTCTTCAGCTTCCAACAGTTTTGGAGGTTTGTGAATTCAAATCTGGCTCTCTGGTGCTGTACACATCTTTGACACCAAGGCAAACACCAGTTACTGGATTTGATTTACTTATCTGAAATCTGTGTCCTTAAAACATTTGAACCCCCTCCTTTTAAGATAGAATTTTTAGGAAACAAGCTCCTCACTTTGTTGGGAAGACACTTTTCAATTTCAAATGTTGCAGAATCTACAATCATTTCTTCATCAGGCAAGATGGTGTAGATGAGCAATTTAGCCACAGGGGCCATGCCGAACTCCACAGGGATCTCCAAGGTAAAGTTGCCTTTCTCTGGAGCTACAGGGACTGGGAGGAGAAGGTAATGGATCAGAATGCTGACAGGAAAACCCAGATGACTAAACACAGGGATTTGAAGGACTGTCTGGAGGTGGAAGATGCTCTTACTGTTCTGTGGTTGTTTGCATACTAATGACCTCAGGAGGGTGTAGGGAGCTCACTGCAAGATTCCCCACTAAGGTGTTCACTGTAAAATTATAGTTAATCAGACACTAACACTTTGTCTCTTCTACACCTCAGCATCCCAAAAGACAGATAGCAATTCCTGTTATAAAAAAGGGTGAAACACCCTGACTAATGTTTCATTTATTATTTAGATAAGAGGAAAAACAATAGAGATGACAGCTTGGTACTCAGGGAGCTGAAAACCAATGGCCATCTCAGAGGAGCTAGCTACACTTGAGAATTGTAAGCATATCTTTGTTGTTAAACTATTTTTCTCATGGCAATGTTCACAGTATTTATATTTCTTGAGAGAAAATTATGCAATTGAATTCTCTGCTGTTTTGTTGAAGCTGAGGAGATTCCCAAACCTTCTGTGATTCCCACTTAGTGTTTGAGGAAGAACTAGCTGGATATTTTGTTAAATATCTAAATAGTTTTTTATAATTGGTCAGTGACAAAGAAGCCCCCATTTAAGTAAATTTGTTGAGGTTCAATGAAATATCTGCCACTTCAAGAAAGAACATGGAAAATGTCTGTGACACCACATATGTAAATCCATGTATTTCATGTGCTTGATATTCCAAATGAAGAGAAATCGATAATAAACAGGTAACTCATAGGAAATATGTTTGCATGTGGCAAGTGCCATTTGGGAAGGGAAGGATGGCAAGATGACGAGCAGCGGGAATACCAGGATCCAGTGTTAACTTGGGGTTTAAATAGGAGCAGGTAGAAGAGGCCTGATGAAGAGAGTGACAATTGGAGGTTCCAAGATGGCGTGGACCAATATACAATTTTTCTGATCTACTGCATGGAGACCAGGGACTTCAATGGAGCCACAGACTGCTGGATCTTGAGAACTGAAAGTGAGTGGGATCCTAAACTCTGCAGACCACCAGTGGGCCTGGCCTCAGGACAAGCAACAGTGGGTCCTGAGCTCACTCCCCAATGCGCTAGAACGGAACCCACATGTGGGCTGCAGCCAGCCTATATAGCACAAACTCGCTGTGTGTGGAGGTGGTACTCCGGAGTCTCTGGCCTGAGGAGTCTCAGGGAATAGTGTGAAAGTGCCCTTGGATCCCTCCTCCCACCCCACGCCAGACTGCGGAGGTCCCCCAGGCTGAGTGGAAACACAGGCAGCCGGGCCCAGCAAAAACAGCTAGAGTGGACGTGGAGCTTGTGGGGGTGTCCTGGGCCCAATCTAGAACTGGCCACAACAGACTGAGCCTGCAAACAAGGGCAGTTAGAAACCAGCTTGGACTGCTCCCACAGGCCCAGCAGGATATCCCATGCTATTGGGAGAGGTTGATCACCCCTGTGGTGTCTAATCGCTGAGCTAAAAAGTGACTACAGCTCTGAGGACCTGTGAGCGGTCCTGGCTACAGGGTCGGGGAAAGTGCAGGCACCCTGGAGCCTGCCCGGGGGGGGGGCCTGCACTCTCCAACAGACAGATCCTAACTGGATCATCTCCCACAGACCCAGCAGGATCTCCTATGCTCTCAGGAGAGGTTGGACACTTCTGTAGTCTTTAGAGGCAGAGCTAAAAGACAACTACAGCCCAGAAGATCTGATCCAGTTGGAGTCTTGGCTACAAAGCAACAGGAAGGACAAGCAGCTGGGACCAACCTACCCAACCAGAGCGCTTATGTGCTGGCCTTGTCCTAGGTCCCAAAACATCTGATCTGAATTACATCAGTAAAGTGAAAGGAGCCAGACAGAAACCTACTTCTGCTGACTGAGTCTGGAGCCTAAGGTGTAGAGCAAAGTCTCCAGGAGTGGAAACCAGATCACCTGCCTGTTCCAGGGAAATACTCCCTAATCCCCACAGGCAAGGGTACCTGACCTATAATCATTCACCAACTATCCACTCTCAACCAGTGAAGGACACCAGAAGCTACTTCCCAACATCAGAGACACCAAAACGACAAGAGGACAGTGAAAGAACACAAAAACCAAAACAGTTTGGCATCTCCAGATCCCAGCAATCCCAATGAAAGCAATCCAGAGAACCCAAACACAATCGAAATACAAGAAAATGACCTCAAGTCCTTAGTAAGGAAGACGATAATGGAAGAAACGAATAAAATCTGTAAACAGCTGTAGGAGGATACAAATAATTGGGTTGAAGACATAAAAAAGTCATATAGAGAGACACTGGAAGAATTTCAGAAAAATACAAACAATCAGATGAAGGAAATCATTAAAACAGTTCAAGATCTGAAGATAAAAATGGAAGCTCTGATAAAGGAACACACAGAAGAACTTGATTGAGAGGCCTCAGAGAAGAAAGCAAGCATCACAGAGGTGACCTTATCTAACAGAATACAAGAAATGGAGGAACGAATATCGGGACTTGAAGACACAATCATAGAACTTGGAACGACCATCAAAGAAAATGCTAAATCTGAAAAGTTTCTGACACAGAACATCCAAGAAATCAAGGACATCATGAAAAGACAAAACTTGAGAATAATAGGTATTGAAGAGAGAGAGGACACCGGACTCCACAGCCCAGAAAATATCTTTAACAAAATCACAGAAGAAAATTTTCCCAACCTGAAGAAGGAGATGCATATGAGCATACAAGAGGCCTACAGAACACCAAAAAGATTAGACCAGAAAAAAAAAATGTTCCTGCCACATAATAATAAAAACAAAATATACATAACAAGGAAAAATATTTAAAGCAGCAAGAGAAAAATGCTGAGTAACGTATGATGGCAAACCTACCCGAATTACACCCGACTTCTCAGCAGAGACCATGAAAGCCAGAAGGGCCTGGACAGAGGTCCTGCAAACCCTAAGAGAACACAGATGCCACTCCAGACTACTATACTCAGTGAAAATTTTAACAACCACTGATGGAGAAAACAAGATATTCCATGATGAAAACAAATTCAAACAGTACCTATCCTCAAATCTGGCTTTACAGAAGTTACTAGAAGGAGAATTGCACCCCAAAGGGTCAAAATATAACCAAAACTGTATAGGAAATAGATAACTACACCATCACAAAATCACAACCACACAAACTCTTGACTGTAACAAACAGCTAAAATGCAGGGACTTAACAGTCTCTTGTCATTAATATCTCTCAACATTAATGGTCTCAATTCTACAATAAAAAGACACAGACTGACTGAGTGGATGCGTAGACATGACCCAACATTCTTCTGCATTCAAGGAACATATCTCACCCTCAAGGGCAGACATTACCTCAGAGTTAAAGTTTGGGTAAAATATTCCAAGCAAATTGTCACAAGAAGCAAGCTAGCCATTCTATTAACTAACAACATAGACTTTCAAATAAAATTAATCAAAAGGGATGAGGAAGGACACTTCATACTCATCAGAGGTAAAGTCAACCAAGAAGACATCACAATTTTGAACATCTCTGTTCCCAATACAAGAGCACCCATGTTTGTAAAATAACTATTAACAAAGCTTAAAACACTCATCGATCCCCACACATTAGCAGTGGGAGACTAATACCTCACTTTCACTGAAGGATAGGTCTTTGAATCAGAAACTAAGCTGAGAAATAACTTCATTAACCAACGTCATGAATCAAATGGATCTAACAGCTATCTACAGAACTTTTCACCCAAATGCAAAGGATTATACCTTCTTCTCAGCACCCCATGGAACGTCCTCTAAAATTGATCACATAGTAGGTCACAAAGCAAGTCTCAACAGATACAAGAAGATTGAAATAATACCTTGTATCCTATCAGATCACTATGGTCTAAGGCTGGACTTCAACAACAATAGAAATAACAAAAAGCCTACACACACATGGAAACTAAACAACTGTCTACTTAACGACACCTGGGTCAAGGAAGAAATAAAGGACTTCCTGAAATTCAGTGAAAATAAAGAACAACATACCCAATTTTGTGGGACACAATGAAAGCAGTGCTAAGAAGAAAATTCATAGCATTAAGTGCCTTTAGATAGAAAATGGAAACATCCCACATAAACAATTAAATGACATATCTGGAAGCCCTATAAAAAAAAAAGCAGAAACACCCAAGAGGAATAGACATCTGGAAAAAATCAAACTCAGGGCTGAAATCAATAAGTTAGAAACAAAGGGAACAATTCAAAGAATCAACAAAACCAGGAGCTGGTTCTTTGAGAAAATCAACAAGATAGACAAACTGTTAGCCAAACTAACTAAGAGACAGAGAAACGCTATCCAAATCAACAAAATCAGAAATTAAAAAGGAGAGATAACAACAGACACTGAAGAAATACAAAGAATGATAAGAACCCACTTTAAAGTCATTTATGCCACAAAAATTGAAAGTCTAAGGGAAATAGACAATTTTCTGGACTGATTCCATTTGCAAACTTGAATCAAGATCAGGTAAACACATTAAATAGTCCTATTTTGTCTATAGAAATAGAAGCAATCATTGATAGTCTCCCAACTAAAAAAAGCCGAGGGTCAGATGGCTTCAGTGCAGAATTCTAGGAGACCTTCAGAGAGGAGCTAATACCAACACTCTTCAAGCTACTCTAAGAGATAGAAATGGATGGAACATTACCAAATTCTTTCTATGAGGCTGTAGTCACGTTGATACCTAAACCCCACAAAGACACAACAAAAAAAGAGAATTTCAGACCAATTTCTCTTATGAACATTGATGCAAAAATACTCAATAAAACACTCACAAAACGAATACAAGAACACATCAAAGACATCATTCACCATGACCAGGTAGGCTTCATTCCAGGCATGCAGGGTGGTTTAACATACAGAAATCCATCAATGTAATCCACCATATAAACAAACTGAAAGAGAAACCCACATGATTATCTCCTTAAATGCAGAAAAATCATTTGACAAAAATCCAAAACCCACTCATGTTTAAAGTTCTGGAGAGATCAGGAATACAAGGCACATACCCAAGTACAATAAAAGCTATATATAGCAAGCCAATAGCCAACATCAAACTAAATGGAGAGATACTAAAAGAAATCCCTCTAAAATCGGGGACCAAACAAGGCTGCCCACTTCCCTCCATATTGCTTCAATATAGTTCTTGAAGTTCTAGCCAGAGCAATAAGACAACAAAAGGAGATCAAGGGTACCCAAATGGGAAAAGAAGAAGTCAAATTATCCCTATTTGCAGATGATATGATAGTGTATATAAGTGATCCCCAAAATTCTACCAGAGAACTCCTACAGATGATAAACACCTTCAGCAAATTGGCTGGATACAAAATTAACTCAAAAAAGTCAGTAGCTTTCCTATATACAAATGACAAACATGCAGAGGAAGAAATTAGCAAAACTATACCCTTCACGATAGCCACAAGCAATACAAAATATCTAGGAGTAACTCTAACCAAGCAAGTGAAGGACTTATTTGAAAAAACTTTATTTTTTTATTTTTTCTCCTTTATTAATTTATTCTTGTTACATCTCAATGGTTATCCCATCTTTTGTATCCTCCCATTCTTCCCTCCCTCCCATTTTCCCCTTATTCCCCTCCCATATGACTGTTCCTGAGGGGGATTACCTCCCCCTGTATATGTTCATAGGGTATCATGTCTCTTCTTGGTTGAAAAAACTTTAAATCTCTGAAAAAAGAGATTGAAGATGACATCAGAAGATGGAAGGATCTACCTTGTTCGTGGGTTGGGAGAATTAACATAGTAAAAATGGCCATCTTACCAAAAGCAATTTACAGATTTAATGCAATCCTTATCAAAATACCTACAAAATATTTTGAAGATATTGAAAGATCAATTCTTGACTTCATATGGAGAAACAAAAAGCCTAGAATAGGAAAAACAATCCTATACAATAAAAGGCCCTCTAGAGGATTCTCTATGCCCGATCTCAACCTTTATTATAGAGCAACAGTATTTTAAACAGCCTGGTACTGGCACAGCAACAGGCTTGTGGATCAATGGAATAGAATCAAAGACCCAGAGATGAATCCACACACATCTGTTCACTTGACTTTTGGCAAAGAAGCCAAATTGCTTCAATGGAAAAATGATAGCATCTTCAACAAATGGTGCTGTTCTAACTGGACGTATACATGTAGAAAAATGCAATTAGACCCATATTTGTCACCATGCACAAAACTCAAGTCCATGTGGATTAAAGACCTCAACATAAAACCAGACACTTAAGTCAGTTGGAAGAAAAAGTGGGGAAGAGCCTGGAACACATTGGCACAGGAGACAACTTCCTGAACAGAAGACCAACAGCCCAGGCCTTAAGGTCAACAATTAATAAATGGGACTTCATGAGGCTGAGAAGCTTCTGTAAGGCAGGAGACACTGTCAACAGAACAAAGGGACAGCCTACAGACTGGGAAAAGGTCTTCACCAACTCTTCATCTGACAAAGGTCTAATATCCAAAATATATAAAGAACTCACAAATTAAACACCACCAAACCAATTAACCCAATAGAGAAATGGGGCCCAGAACCAAACAGAGAATTCTCAACAGAGGAATATCAAATGACTGAGAAACACTTAAAGAAATGTTCAGTGCCATCAGTCATCAGAGAAATGCAAACCAAACTGACACTGAAATTCCATCTTACACCCAGCAGAATGGCTAAAATAAAAAACTCAAATGACACCTCATGCTGGCAAGGATGTGGAGAAAGAGGAACACTCCTTCATTGATGGTGGGTATGCAAACTAGTACAACCACTTTGGAAATCTCTCTGGGATTTTCTCAGAAAACTGGGAATAGGTCTTGACCTAGCTATTCCACTCCTTGGAATATACCCAGAAAATGCTCCACCACACAACAGGGACATATGCTCAACCATGTTCATAGAAGCCTTATTCATAACAGCCAGAACATGGAAACAGTCTAAGTGTCCCTCAATAGAAGAATGGATAAAGAAACTGTGGTACATTTACACTATGGAATACTACTCAGCTATTAAAAACAAGGAATTTCCAAAATTTGTGGACAAATGCATTGAACTAGAAATGATCATAGTGAGTGAGTTCACCCAGAAGCAGAAAGAGTCAAATGGTATGTACTCACTTATATCTGGACACTAGCCCAAGGGGCATGTCCCATTAAAGTCTTCACTCACCAGGAAAGTGGGTCAGAGGGGAGGACATCCTATTGAGACTTTAGGTGAGAGAAGCATGGGAGAATGGGGAAATAGAAGGATCCAGAGGGTCCTAGAAACCTACAAGAACATTATGATGTGTGGATCTGGGTCCATGGGTCCTGCTCAAACTATGGCACCAGCCAAGGACAATACGTGCAGTAAACTTTGAACCACTACCCAGATCTAGCCAACGGACAAGACATGATCCACCATTGAGTGGAGAGAGGGGTCTGACTTTCATGTGAACTCTGCTGCCCCATTTTTGACCATGTCCCCTTGACGGGAAGGATAGCAGGTTACCAAGAAGAGACTTGATAGCCTATGATCATATACAGAGGGAGGAGGTCCCCGTCCGGCACAGACATAGGGGAGGGGATTAGGGAGAAAGTGGGAGGGAGGGAGGAATGGGAGGATACAAGGGATGGGCTAACAATTGAGATGTAATATGAATAAATTAATAAAATATTTAAAAAGAGAGTGACAATTGAGTCAAGATCAGTGTAGCTAGAATGGTTTAAGGACCAAGGCTGGCACCCTCCAGATTTTTTGGACAGAAACTAAGATAAGACATTTTGCTTTGTTGTGGCTAATCTCTACATGAACACGTAGATTCGTTACTTGGGGAATATCTTGGCGCATTTTGTGTTTTCAGGTGCTACATCTTCAGAATAGATAGTTTTCACCATTGTTGAATGATACTCAGTTTAGGAATCTGAGACTTTTTTCCTGAAGCTCATGGTATGAGTGATAATGTACATTTGATGGCAGAACTCTGAATTCCTGCTGTGCAGTGTTTACAGAGACTTACACACATCATGGCATCCTTAGTTACTCAGTGGTGAGAGTCCACTGGTGAGCATGGGTGGACTCAGTTGGAGACTTATTGCCGGGTGGGAAAAAAACACTTACGGTTTCCTGGGTCTCGTGACTCCAAGTGGTGAGTGTGGCTTCCAGTTTGGATGATCTTGCCCTGGGCCATGACCTAAAATAAAAAAGTATTTTCCAAGCTTACGTATTTTAGAAGGCTTTCTTCTCACTGATGAATCTACTGGGTGAGACCGAGGCAGAAATACCCAGCCCAGAACCCAATGTGTCAGGAGAGACGTGGTCAAGAGATGAAAGGATTATTTGTATTTCTCAGCTTGGAGCCAGAACTCACCAGGTAGTAAAAATTGAGCTCTTTCAGCATTATCAGGGCAGTCCCTCTCAGAATAAAATGTGCCTGAACTGTGTGACTCTGGCTGCAAGGCAAGACTCCGGCTTCCTTCTCAATGTAGACATAGCTCTTGCTGATGGAATAAACACTGTAGGCCACATGGTGTGCTACTCCATATTCTTCTTCCATGCAAGGGAAACTCCTACAAATATATTCCTTCTTGTGGTACACCTGGAGAATCAACAAATAGTGTGCTTAGATTGCCTACTTGGCAGAATCTCTCTTCTGTGATGAGTCAGCATACTTTCAATGACTGAGTATTTTGTACATCTTCTTAAAAAGGGAGAGGAAATCCATTAGATGAATTTATGACTGAATAATTTTTTAAATGGAGGCAAATATACCAATGAAGAGGTAAAAGAGAAGTATATTAGTTTTCAAGACAAAGGAAGCATTAGTTGAGTACCTAATATATATGAAAGAAATTTTCCAAATATAAATTTTAGTGCCTAACAAATATGCAAAATGGCAGGACTGAAACATTTTCATACATTAATATGATGTACTCTCACCATATGCATTCACTCACTACCCAATCCTATGTTTCCCACCAGCTCTCTTCTTTCTTAACCGGGCATCTCTGCTTTCATTTCTATTTTTTCCCATGAGTCCACATTTGTGGGACAATATGCAATGCTTTATTTTCTCTCCTAGTCGTATACTTTTTTCTTTGGTTGATAATTTCTAAATCCATACATTTCTCTATAGACAAGATGGTTCTCTTTTAAATATATGAGTAACAGTCTAGTGTGCACATATGTCCACTTTTCTCTGTCGGCTCCTCCACCGCTGGGCACTGGTGCTGGCTCCATTGTTAGCTGTATTGAGTCGTGCTGAGATTGGCATGGGGATGTAGGTGTCTTCCTCATATCTTAGCTTTGGTGCATATGGGAACTATGTGGATGTGGTAAACCTGGACTGTATCCTGGTGTCATTTTGGAGTTTTGTACAAGCCTACAACTTAATGGACATGCTAATTTACCTTCACACCAGTTTTGTATATAGGCTCTTTGTTCCCAAAGCCTTGCCAACATCTCTTTTCCTAATTATAGCCATGTTGATTGGTGAGATGGCATTTCAACATAGCGTCAACTTGCATTTTCTTGATAGCCAGATGTGCTGGGCATCTGTGCATGTGTTCCTTGACCATTTGTAATTGGTGTCTTGAAAACGGATTATTATTGCATCTACTGATAAGAGTGTGTGATTTTAAAACTGTTCTATTTATATGCTGTTTTACAGTTCTCAGCTTGTAAATGTGACACCATCCCTGTATTCTAAGCATGAAGTCAGTTGGATCATGGTACATTTGCTCAATGTGTTGTTGAGTCTTGCATGGGAACATTTCAGTGAGGACTTTCACTTTGTGCCCATTGGGTGAATCAGTCTGAAGAGTTCTAGATTTTTTTTTTATCCTCATCTAGTTTTGCAATCAGGGTTGTGCTAGATTCACGGATTTGGTGCAATTCTTCCTTTTGGAGCTTTTCACAATAATATTTCCTTTTTGAAGTTTTGTTCAATTCAGCAATGAGCTTTTTCTACTCTCAGCTTTTATTTTGCTGGGGCCCCTTAATTAGTTCTTCAATTCAATTTCTCATTGTTGATCTGTGTAGGTTATCTTCTTTACATTGCATTTGGATCACTTTGATAGCATATAAATATCCAGAAATTCATTTTCTTTTTCCGATTTTTCTAATTTATCAGAATGAAAGCTTTCATACTATTCTGTAAGAACCCTGTAGATTTCATACTATGTGCTGATATGGCCTCCTCTGATTTGCTAATTTGGGTTTTAACTTTCTCTGGGTTTAGACAAGGGCTAGTCAATTTCACTTATCTTTTCAAAGAATCAATTTTGGTTTCGTTTGACCTCTTTGTCCTCATCATTACTTTCAGCTATATTTATTATTTCTTTCATTTCTTCAGTTTTGTATATGTCTTGTTCTAGTTATGCTAATGCCTTGAGGTGCAGCATTTACTTGGTAGCTACGTGATTATTTATGTAGGTGTTCATAGTTCTCAGAGCTGAGTTCACTGTAGACCATACGTGTTCTGGTGTGTTTTTATTAAATCTAGAAATTAAAAAGTTACCTTTCTGATATTGTCAGTGTTCCACCGATCATTGTCTAGAGAATTATTTAGGGCCAATATATTTGTGTAAGCCCTCTAGTTTCGGTTATTTATTTATAATTATAGTCTCCTGTGGCATAATAGGATACTATGAATGATTTAAATTCTTTAAATTGGTAAACAATTGCTCCATGATCTAAAGTGAGACCTGTTTTGAAGAAATCCCCATCAGCTGCTGAGGGGGATGTTTATTTCATCACTGTTGAATATAGAATTCTATAGATGGCTGTCAAGGCCATGAGATACAAGGTACAGTTTAATCTGAGATTTATTTTTGACTTTTTTGTATGGATGATACATTTATTAATAAAAATTGCATATTGAAGTTATTCATTTATACAATAATTTGTATTTGTACCTATTTGTCCCTTTATCCTAGTTGTATTTGTTTTTATGATATTTGTTGAACCAACTTTTGGGGGATGTATATATATATGTATATATGTATGTATATATGTATGTATATATGTATATGTATATATGTATATATGTATATGTATATATGTATATATGTATGTATATATTCTTGATAAATTATTCACTTTTTAAATGCAATGACTTTATCTTATATTTGGCCTAGTGTGTTGATAATGTTTCATTTTTCATATTATTCTCTTTTGACATTACAATTTATACATCTGTAGGGATGGATATAGAACATCTGTTATTATAAGGAGATTTCCTTAATGAGTGCCCCTCTCTTAAAGGCATGATTTCTTAAAAACCTTTGGAACATGGAGGGAATTCGATGAATTTGTCAAGACCAAACCAAGGCAGGTACGTGAATACAATAAAAAACAATTAAAAATACCTATTATTCCCCAGGGTTCAAAAAATAGAAAGAGGAAAATATAACATAAACTAACAGTTAAAGTTAAAAATTGAGATAAATTTTACTAATAAAGTAGCAAACCAGAGTCTGAGAAACTGAAGAAAGAATGAAGATCAGAAAGAAAGGAAATGAGGCCCAAGTAAGAGAAAGAATACCAAGTAACAACACAGTAAAAATCTGAAGTATGTGATGTAAGTATTAGAAAAAGACAGTTGTGGGCAGAAATATGGGGGAGTGATTTCGGGGAGATAGAGAGATAATAGAGGGAAGAGGATCGAGGGACCTGTATGAAAAGGCAACAATGAAATCTCTTACTTTTTTTCTACTCTTGTTTTTTCTTTTCTTTTCAGAAACAGGGTTTGTCTGTTGTAGCCTTGGCTGTCCTTGGCTCACTTTGTAGACCAGGCTGGCCTTGAACTGACAGAGATCTGCCTGCCTTGCCTCCCTAGTAGTGGAATTAAAGGAATGTGCCATTAAGCCCAGCTGAAAATGCCACAATGAAACTTACTTTCTATCTTAATTTTAAAAACAACCAAAACCCATCAAACTCAGAGGTGTGGGGAAGAACAATGAGGATGGAAAATCTGAAGTTAAACCATGAAAGAAAAAGGAAAATGAATCGTCATGACTTAGAAGAGACTGCTTGTTCCTAAGGCTTTATTTCTAGGCTCCACCAGGATGCGCATGTGTGCCTGCGCACGTGCATGTGCTGGGGTGGAGGGGTGGAGGTAGTAAAGTTTGACACCTCATCCTCTTAATGACTCCATGCCTCTGAGCATCTAGAAAGCTCCCAAACCAAAGCCATCTGACAGTGGCTGACCTCCTAGTGAGCGCCACACTGGTCCTTTTCTTCCTTCACCCAACCTCCCACAGGACCAATTCCAATCCTTGTCTCTAGAGTCTATCTGCTGTTTGTAAAGGGACATACTTTCAATTTCTTTCTATAAGATAGATTATAATTTCCATCATTTAAATTTGTAGGAGCAAATGTGTGTGAGTCGCCATTGGCATTCTTCTACCCACAGTGGTTCTCAGGGAGGAGCCTACTGAGCCAGCTGGGGGAGAAGACCATTGGGAGTCAGAGATAAAACTGCAGGGCCTTCAGAGACCTCTGGTAGTAAGTCAGATAGTGGGGTTCTCTTCATGTGGTTCCCTCTTATGACATAACTGGCAAAGCTATGATTTACAGGGGGAATCTTTCTGTAGTTCCAATTGACTGCAGATTACAGGCCTCCTGTTTTTTTGTGGCTCCAGATTGCATTTCTAGTGCTTGCTGGATTTCTGTCTGTCTGTATGTCTCTGTGTCTCTGTCTGTCTCTGTGCCTGAAGCAGGGATTAGTGTAACGTCAACCATATTCAGTTAAACAATAAATGCCTCTTACTTGAGAACATGAGCACTGCATATTTGGGTAATGAATTTGAGGACATGCAGTACCCATCCTTGACTGAATAGGTAAAAACAGACTTTTAATCATTTTTGATTGAAGGTCCTGACTTGAGATATATAAAACTAAATAAAATAAAGAGACTGTGCAAAATACCGTGTTTAAAAAGAATGTGCTCACAACATGTGCTCATACTTTTATTAATGATCATAAACCCTTTGTGTTTTACCCTATAATAAGAAAATTTGGCATGGGACATTTCTGTTTATTCAACTACTCATTATTGCGTTCAAGCTGTTACAAAGCCTCACCTTGTGCCTTATGCCCTCAGTTCTTACTTACTTTGATGTTGAGGGAATCACCCTCAATGCCGGTGGTGTCGATGGAGAACTCTGCCAGGCCATGATGGTCAGTGGTGGTAGCATGGGAGTAGCCATATTGTACTATAAAGAAGACTTGCTCGTTTGGAATAGGAGCGCCCTGGAGATCCTCGAGGCGGACCTAAATTGAACAAGGAAGAAAAGCATAGTGTAGGTATGGTCATACTATGCAGATTATAAGAGGAAAACTTGTCTCAGTATTCTATAAAGATCCAAAAAAAAAGTACACAACTAATTCAACATGCAAAACAGTTGTCTCAACAAAACCTAACACTTTCATGTCTACACCAGTAAAACCGTTTGTGCTGTGAAAGCACAGAGGCCCAGAGTATCATATTCATAACTCTTTATAGATGCTTCATACTTACCTGTTACTCATAAGAAACCATTGACAGCTCCTGTGTGAATCTGAAGCAGGTGCTCAGACTCATCACAAGATACTTGTTGGGGCCCTGAGGCTACTAGCATGTATTTATTATGAATTTATCATTAAACCATAGTGACACTTTGGGGTTTATGGTTTTCAAGTACAGTAGTTATAAATAAAAATATGCTACTTATGTTTTAGATTCATGATTCTTGATGGCCTTTCTAAGTCTTGAGTTTAGTTCTAGGAATAGAAATCATGCACTCAAGCATGTGAAGGACAAGCTCTACCAATCAGCTACACTTCTCCTTTGGCAACCAATGATGTCAGGCAAGGTTAACATTGAGCAGAATGGCCCAGGGTGAGGAATCACCGTACAGCTCGAGAGCATCTATGAACCAAAGAGTACTTTACTTTCACATGAAAGGGAATCCCGTGTCTAAAGTGTGACTCTGCTTTCACAAATATGAGTTTGGTTATGATTTTTTCAATTTTCGTTGTTCCAGATCCACTGAACTCCAATCCTGAAAAAGAAATTAGCAATGACATTGAAAGACAGTTAGATAACTGCTTGCATTCTACACCCCTTTTCTACATCCTTTATACCACCATCTTCATGTAAACAGGAGTCAATTTTCACAATTTCATTTTCCATATTTTCAGGTTACTCACATACCTGTCCCTTCTTCAACAACCTTTGCATTCACATGAAAATGCTGGGCTCGAATATATGGTTTACTTAGGTTGAACATCATAATGTTTTCTTCTTGTGTGATGCAGCCTTTGTTGTCTAGCTGATATGCAAGATAAAAACAAGGTGATAGGGTGCACTGCTCAGATTGATGCTCAACACAAACCTGCATGTGAAGATTTCTTTCAGAAAAATGAATCTTTAGTGTTGTACAGCATGGAGATCTGATCACAAATATGAGACTCAGCTTATATTATTACTATCTTTAATTAGTATTTGTTATTAGCATTAGTATCAGTATTTTTATGTTACTAAGATACTTAGATAAATAGTATTGGAACATCCAATAAAGTAATAGGAATAAGCAAATAATTATCAATAACAACCCTAAATATATGTGATTTTAAGTCTTTAATAAGAAGCGCAGGCTAGCTAGTTGGATTAAACACCCCTCCACCAAACGCCCCCCAAAAAATTAAAGGATAGAAAGATACAGATCAAGAAAATTCAAGGTGAGAAAAGGCAGGAGTATCAATTCTAATATTTGATAAAATAGACCAGTCCAAAATCAGTTGCAGGAAAACAAAAAGTCACTACCTATTAGTGAAAGGAATAAACAATAAAAAGAATACTGAGTAACCTTGTTAATGCAGACAATTCCATAGAAGAAACACTAGGAAGCAGAGGACAGATAGGTCTAGATGAATAATAATGGGTGACTTTAGTACTACACACTCATTGATTGATCATCTGGGCAAAAAATAACTTTCAAAGTGTTGTATAGAAATTTTACTTGACTTAAATATACCATATGGAAGGAGTCTCAGTAAGACTCAGGACACATACAAGACTTATAAGGCTCAGAATGTAAATAACTCACAAGGTCCCAAAAGTTCTTAAAACTGACAAGACCGCAAGGCTATAAATAGGCTAAAAGTATTCACGTCTAACAAACCAGTCCCATAGAGAATTCTAAAAACAATACTTTGGACTGAAGAGGAGAACAAGCATAGCTAAGAGGCTACATTAAAACAAATCAATGAAGCTGCACTTACTAAGACATAAAATAGGATTAAACACAAGTAGCAACAAGAACAACAAAATGACAGCAATCAACATACACCTTTCAATGATAACATTAAATATTAATGTCCTCATCTTGCCAATCAAAAAGATAGGAGAGTTGAATGTGTTAAGAAACAAAATCAGTCTTTTTGTTGTTTACAGGAAACTCATTTTATCTTTAAAGATATGTAGCACCTTTGAATAAAAGGATGAAAAAGAGTATTAAAAGAAAATGACCAAATAGCAAGCAGGCATTGCTATTCCTAAATCTGACAAAGTTAATTTAAAACAAATATTAATCAGATGAGATAAAAAGAGCACTTTATTCTGATTAAGGGAACAATTAACTGAGAAGACACTTCAATTAAAAACATATATGAACCAAACTCTAGTACACATACTTTCATAAAAAGCATATCACTAGACTTCAAGATACAGATGAAACTCAGTAATTATAGTTGGTTTCTGTTCCTTAATTTCTTCAATAAGGCATCTGTACAAAAATTAAATACAGAATCGCCAGACTTAAATGACACCATATATCAAATGGACCTAACAGATATCTATAAGATACCACCTAATCACCGACAAATATTTATTCTTTGAGGCAGTGAAAGGAAGTTTCTCTAAAATAGACCAATTAGTGAGATACAAAGCAAAACTGAATAAATACAGAAAAATTGAAATAACCTAGTGTGTCCTAATCTGACCACAATACAAGAAAGTTTAAAATCAATAGCAAAATAATTTCTAGAAATTACATAAATTCACAGAAATTAAACAACACACTACTGAATAAAAACTAATCAAAGAAGAACTCAAGAAAGAAAAAATTAAAAATACTGTAGTTAAATGAAAATGAAAACATAATACCACAAAACCTCTGGATCACATTCAAAGCTGTCCCAAAAGGAACATTTATAGTTCTGAGTGCTGATAAAAAGAAAAAAAATGACAGAAAAAATGACTTAAGGATACAAATCAAGGAATTAAAAAAAAGAAAGATCAAACTAAACAACATTAACAGATTGGAATGAATAATAAAAAACCAGAACAGAAATTAGAAACAGAAATAAAGAATACAAAAATCAGTGAGTCTAAGAGAAGGTTATTTAAGAAGAGAGGATCAAGAGACCTTTGGCACAATTAACCAAGAGAGGAGGGAGGGTGTGAGAAAAGGAGGAAAGGAGGAAGGGAGGAAGAGAGTGCGGGGAGACTCAACTCCAATAGATACATCTTCAACATAACTGGTACATCAAAGGATCAGGGAGAACCATGAAACAATGATCAGAAAGACTGTAAAAGACCAGAATGCCTGTAGGAAAAACAGTGCCTTTCAGACACAACAGGAAAAAGACACCCATGTAATTCTCAGCAATGTGGTTGCCTGAACAAGACTTAGAGAGTGGTAAAAACCAGTTAACCTGCTGGTGTGGTGAAAGGGGGAAATTCTACAAAGCCCCACTCCTAGATCAAGAACTACAGGTAATCAATGGCTGCTGAGAATGACTGAGATAAACATAAAAGTCTGTGAGAGTCAGGAGTAGCCTGTCTCTACAGATAGCACAGAGGTCACCCAAACTGTTGTAAAGTACAAGTGATATCTCCCGTAAGGAAGAGTTTTATTGACTGACAAAAAGTGCTCAAGAGAAAGATCTAGAAACGATGAGTATGGTATAGACTCAGGCGTGGCCTGACCCTACAGATATAGGTCACCAGGTCATAAACTATATCTATTCCCAGCTTTTTGGGTGGAAAGAGGTATACATCTCTTCCATTGAGGAGACAACCCCACATGTTCAACATTCCTGGATTCCCTAACACTTGCCTGTGAGGAGAGGACCTCACACCCTGTGCACTTCATATGCTGTGGGTGAACTACAACCTGGTGTAGAAGCACCTCAGAAAATGAAAGGTCAAAAGACCACATGAGCAGTTCTCAGGAATACATAAAAGGAAGCTTTACCAGCATACCAAAATGCATTCATATACATGCTTGTAATTTACATAATTCACATACAAGTGAGCCCATCAACAGATGAGTGGATACTCAAAACTGAAGAAGAGAACAGTATGGCATGAAGCTCATCACCTTTCACAAGCTGTACCAGACTCATGGACATGACAGTGCATGTCTTCTGTCATATGTGAGGATGAAACAAAACAAAACAAGAAAGACAGCAGAATAGAAGTTGTTCCATTTGGGAAGAGGAAGGGTCTGGCAGGAGGAGGGGTGGAGGGAATAGGGTAGGTAATGAAGGAAGTAATCAAGTATGTAATACACGTGAGTGAATATACTGTAAAGAAGCCTATTGTTTTATATGTGCTAATTAAAATATACATCCAAAGAATAGTCTGCAAGGCATGAAAGTAGTGGAGCCTATATAGGAAGAGGAGAAGGACACACAGGAGCAGGGACACAAGACAGCAGAGATGGCAATGGGACAGGGAAGTATGGTTAAAATACATGATACTCCATGTGAATATGCCATAATCCTACTATTTTGTACAATGACTATATACAAAAAATGAATGTGGTGGCCAAGTAAAGTTGTTGGAACACCCTTTTAATACTAGTAGGCCCCAGGACTATGCCTTTTCTTAGTGAGGGGGTCCTGGAGCTTGCACACATGCCTGGCTAGTGTTTCATCACTGAACTACACGCCAAGGCCCTGAACATCCTCTTTCAATATCTGAGGATGCATTTCTTGCAACTTTGCTGTCTGTATTTCTGTGATAGTTAACCCTGGGTATTAAAAACAGGACTTTGAACAGTTTTTGCTTACCTGGTAATTAACTTCTTTGCATTCATTCTCTTCCTCTAAGCTGAAGTACTGATTTTTATGGCATATGCTTATGTTTACATGTCCTGGGACAGGCTTCCCATAGGTATATCTGTCAGAACACAAGTTCACACAGACCAGGGGTCTTTGTAAAGCAGAGACCCACCATCTTCCCACCCATAGTCCTTACTGCCAACTTGTAACAGATTGACTATGTCTAGTGTCATAGTGACAGCACATATGGCCCATTATTACCATCTGATACTTTTTAAGTATATATTAAGGATTTAGTCCTGCCAAGAACCTACAGGAGACACGCATTTATCACTTTTGTGGTTCTGAAAAAAGTGACTAACCAAATCACGACCCTCAGCTAGTCAGTGAGGGTGCTTCTATTCAGCTGAGACGAATGGGGAGCATGGGAGAATGACTCAGAGCTGTTTTATGCAGCTCCTCAATCTTTTGTCTTCTTTCTTGCCATGTTCCTTTTTAAGCATGTTTATTATTTTTTTTAATGACAAGCAAATGTAAGCTAAGGTGTGTCTCTTCTGTTCGATTCGGACAGATTTTCAAATTTCTCTAGTGTGGTTTGACTTATGCTGACTACAGACTTAAGTGGCAATTCTACTTCCTGTAGTGCAAGATCCTTAATTATCAGGTACAGAAATGCACATAGAAAAACCATGCTGTTTATCAGTTAAACTTGGGCAGTAGTAGCTGGAGCTGGAGTGAGATTGGGAGCTCTTGTTTCTCTGTTCTTTCTGTCAACCCATAATAGGTCAACAAGATGCCACAATTCAATGCTTGGATTCTCCTTACATGGGTCAGTGGAACTTATTAGGCACCTTCATGTCTCCAAAGAGAGGGACTCTTCACCACCTCACACAATTGATCTTATCATTGGTGTCATCAGACTTAACATCAGCAACTTATTCAAGTGAGCAGGAATTGATACAGAGCAGTAAGGGCGAGGAAGAAGAGACGAGCACCAGAGGGGAACATTCTAGAGGGTAGGGCAGGGCCTTCATATTTCTACATGGTCTACAATGAGGCATTTCTGGGTCCAAGTTCATTCTTAAGGATAGAAGAACAAAAACCAGATAACTCACACTCCACACACAGTCACATTCATTTTTCCATCCTTTATAGAGATGGCCTTTGGGACCTTGACTCGAACTTCAAATTTGGGAAGCACTATTGGAAGAGAGAGGAGAAATTCAGGGAAATGACTTTCCTAGTTGCCTAAATGACCAGTCTATGCACAGAAATGGTGATTTCACATTATTCAGGTAACCCCTCTTCCCGACTAAACTTAGAATGTTGAATGACTACAGATTATGTCAGTTCTTGCACATCACAGAGATATCTACTTAAGTAGGAAATCCAAAGTATTTGCTTCTGAAAACCCCAGAACTTTCTAGAAGCTCCATGTTGCTAGAGTTAGATGAAACCCAGCCTTACATATTTGGAACTCAATTTATTCAAAAGCACTCATCCCATGGTAACTGGAAACTCATGGCATCCGCTTTCCCTCTCCAGTCTTCCTGATCCCTACCAAATTCCTCCACGGTGAAGGGGTGCTGTTTCTTCTCTCCTGATTGGTTTAGTATCACTATCTTGTAGGAGCCCTGGATGGGCTCTGATGACAGGCTGAAAGACAGTTGCTTGAACCCGTGTTCTGTGTTGATATCCCGCCACTGCATAATTCGGTTCATCTTTGGATCCTGTGAACCAGGTTGTAAATTGTCTTAGTCATTAAAGTTCTAAGTACAACACATCTCATGGTGGCAATGTGCTCATGATGGAAGTATTTGGGAGCTTGCTAGTATTCTATTGGGGAAAGGAAAAATAAAGATAATGTGGGATATAATAAACCAGTTATCTTGAATGGCAGAAGGCTACTGACCCATACTACAACATTCCAATATCAAGTTACTTCCAGTGGATTGATTTCTCTCTAAATATGAAACATTTAAGTTTCTTACCTCAATGTAAGCCAGAGGAAACTGAAATGAAAGGAAAAACAATGTTAGTTTAGAACAGGGTGTCACCTGCCTGCAAAATATTTACGTTATGATTCATATCAGTAGCAAAGTTACAGTATTGAAGTAGCAACAAAAAAATTTTATGGTTGGGGTCACAACAACATGAGGGATTATATTAAACAGCCACAGCATTAGGAAGGTTGAAAACCACCGGTTTAGAAATTTCACACATACAACAAATTCAATAGATTTATTGAATGGGCTTTAGGACATGAGTTTCAGCCAGAATTTGGTGAACTCAATATCTAGTAAGAAAGTTAATATAAAACCAACTAACTACCATGGAGACATTTTAAGTGTATGTTCTAGAATTATTTGAGTCACATGAAACACTCCTTGGGGAAATGAAACTGTGGGACATTATCAGTACGATTTCTCTGTTCTGCTTTCAGACACACCCTGGGCTTTCACAGTGTGGAGATTACAGAAATTTGTTGTTCAGATCAGGTATAATCGTAGTGTGAAATAGGGTTATTCATTTAAAATATATCCATTCACAATGTATAACTTTGGAGTGTCCTGGGCAAGGCACTGGCTTTCCATTTTTTGTCTATTGAGCTACAAAGAGATTAGCATGTGTAGTCAATATACACCTCCTGAACACAGTTCAACAGAGCAAACTCTAGCCTGACTCCTGTCTGAGAAATATCAAGAAGAAAAGGGCTCAATAGCTGCTCTTGCTTCAGAGGAGAATTGCTGCTGACTAAGGCAAGAGCTGCATGTTCAGGAGTATTGCAGGCAACACGTTTCTGGTTGGTTAGATGAAGTCTATACAGTAAAGACAGACAATGGCAAGGTCATTAAAGGTTCTGTAGTAACTGAGGTGTCTGAAGAGGCAAAGTCGTTTTAGGCGAGCACAAGCTTAGAGAAGACAGCCATAGCCGCATGTGGTGGTGCAAGCCTGTAATACCAGCCCTTGGGAAAGCAGAGGCAGGTAGATCTCAGTGAGATTGAGGCCAGCTTGGTCTACAAAACAAGTCCAGGACATCTAAAAACATACAGGGAAACCCTGTCTGGAAAAGAAGAAGAAGAAGAAGAAGAAGAAGAAGAAGAAGAAGAAGAAGAAGAAGAAGAAGAAGAAGAAGAAGAAGAAGAAAGCTTTAGCAGAGCACAATGGTGCACACCTTTAATCCTAGCACTCAAAAAGCCAGAGGCATGTGGATCTCTGTGACTTCTAGGCCAGCCTCATCTACAAAACAAGTCCAGGACAGTCATGGATATACAGAGAAACCTTGCATCAAAGAACAAACAAAAACAAAAAGGAGAAAAAGGCAGCTCTTTCTAGTTGTTTATAATGGAGCAAACACTGACTGATGTAAGGGAATTTTAGTGATGTAGAACTCATTTCTGAAAGTATAGAAAGATGAGTCATGAAAATGGCTGATGAAAACATGGTACACATGTACACCATGAAGTTTTATTCAGCTATAAAAAATGAAATCACAAAAAACTCTAAAAAATTACAATGGTAAGCCAGGCTCAGAAAGACAATTGCTATATGTTCTGTCTCATATGTGTTTACTCACTCTAAATATTTAGAATTACATGTTTAACCTGGAGTACTTGAGAGACAAGGAAACTAGCAGAAGGCCACTGGGTTGGAAAATCCCTCAAGGCAGGGGACATAGAGTGACATAGATGTAATCAGAGCACAGGTGCACTTTGAGGGGCAGAAAGTTTAAGCAGGAATGAGTGTGTGGGATGGGAGAGATGGGAGGGGAATGTGAGAGAGACAATGAAAACTAAGGATCTATGAAAAAGCCATGTGGACACTTACTGCTTTGTAAACCTATTTAAAACGCCTATGTTAAGACACTCGTTTTAGTGTGACCTGATACCAAGACAGTAGTCCTTCTCCGTTTTCTGCTGATCTTTCTTTGTGTGTCTTATTTCTTGACCTTTGGAACAATTTGGCACTTAGGACCAATGCCTTCTTCTCTTTCTTGTCTCACCCTCACATCTTAGTAGTGATGAAGTGGAAGACTGTACAAGCTACAGTTTGAATTTTATTCGATCAAGATGAGGCAAGAAAAAAAAAAACAAAAAGGACATACTTGTTGACTAAAACATTGCTCTTTAAAACCATTGCTTCAGTACTTGATCCAGACAGGCATGGTGGTGGCACATGTTTTATTTTTTAAAATATTTTTTATTAATTTATTTGGCGCATGCTTTAATACCAGCAATCAGGAGGCAGAGGCAGGTGGAGCTTTATGAACTCAAGGCCAGCCTGGTCTACATAGAGAATTCCAGGCCAGCAAGAATTACATAGTAAAATCCTCTCTTTAAAAAAAGTCAATTGACACTGCAAAGTATCAAATTTGAGAAGTAAGAAATTTTTACAAAAGTCCTACATGTGCTATCTTTTGATATCTTCCTGGAGGCTCTGGCCTATATGGCCAGCAAAGAACTGTGAGTGAAGAAGCAAGATTGTTACTATCAGAGTAAGAAACTAAAAATTAAACCAATGCCTGGTGAGTAGACAGAACGAGATGCCACAAAAAGATAATTAAAATGGTGGAATTTTGGCTCCTCCTTCACACTCCTGATCTGAGACAAAGACCTAAAGGCTCTACCTCTTAGTACTGGGGACAATATCTGCAGTGAGCCGATCTCACATGTGCAAGACCAAGACAAGGACAACTTTACCCTAAAGTCTTGGTCTTTGTTGAACATCATCAACCATATATTAAGAAGAAAGACCTCTCAAAGATCCTTAAAAACCCCACCCAGCCTCTAGAAAAAGACAGGACTCCCAGACTCCCTCTGTAGAGGGTCTTCTCTCCCATGTGCCCGCTCTGTGTATTTCCTCACCTCTAATGAAAGCCTTTCTTCCATGGCTGACTCTGCTCACTGTGTTCAAGGTTTTCCTTGCCTTTTAATTCTCTAATTGGGAGAAAAATGAACCCTACATAGTAGTAGCAAGATCACTTTATATCCAACACTCAAAAGCTATTGGATTTGAAGATAAGTCATTGTGACTAAGGAACTCAGCCCGATCGACACGGAAAAAAAATAATGAAATACATAGAAAAATCTTAATTGCATTGAAAATGAACACAACAAATTATAAATTCTATAAACTCAATTCATTGATGAAAGCTATGGTTTGAGGAATAAGTCAACGAAGAAATCCAGTAGGCCGAACATGAACATTGTAATTAGGAAACTTATAAAAGGAAATCTAAACTAATGGGTAGATATTATGTGTACTAGGCAGAAACATTTGTTATTAAATGATTCACACCCACCAAATCAATAGATGGTGTTAATATCTCAGTCACATTTCCAAGACTGATTGTAGTGTTGAAACCTGATAGTAAAGTCAATATAAAACTTCCAGGGGAAGTTGATGAAATTTTGAAGAAAGGATTAATTCATGGAAGTGAATTTACCCTAAATAAAAACAAAAGGGCTTTGACTATTATGACACTGGGTGGTGAAAGACGGGAGGAAGAGGCAGTTGGTAATGTGCTAGCTGCTGGAATTTAAGGACTTGTTTCTCATGTGCAAAATCAACATAAAAAGCAGATACAAGTTCCTGCTATAGTCTTAGCTGGAGAAACAAAGAAAGACAGCTTTTGTGGATCACTGGCCAGGCAGCCTAGCCTGATCATCAAGGTCCAGGCTAGTGAGAGACTCTGACTCAGAGCCCAAGGTGTATGGTACCTCAAAACTCACACCCTAAGATTGTCTTCTGACTAGCATACACACACACACACACACACACACACACACACACACACACGGGCATACAGTTGAATGTGTAACACACAGTGACACACAAAATATTAGGAAATGAGTCAAGAAAGTGAGTCATCACTATGGTGGTTTTAATAGCAATGGCTCCCATAGAATCATGTGTTTGAATGTTTGGCTCATAGAGAGTGGCACTATTAGGAAGTGCATTCTTGTCAGAGTAAGTGTGGTTTTGTTGGAGGAAATGGGTCACTTTGAGGGCAGGTCTTTGAGGTCTCAAATGCTCAGGCTATGTCCAGTGTGCACACAGTCTCTTCTGCTGGCAGATCAAGATGTAGAGCTCACAGCTCCTTCTCCAGCACCATGTCTACCTGTACCCCACCATGCTTCTTGCCATAATGATAATGGACTAAACCTCTGAAACTGTAAACCAGACCCAGTGAAATGTTATATATGTACAAGAGTTGTCATGGTCATAATGTCTCATCACAGCATTAAAACCCTAATTAAGACAACAATCTACATGGGAAACTTTACAGTGTCATAAGATTACAGAGATAAGTGATTAGGGTTGCCCAACAGAACCATACACATGTGTATATATATGATGTAGGATGGAACTAGAAAAAGTCATCCCCAGGGAGGAAATCCAGATCCAGAAAGACAAACATGATATGTACTCACAGTGTATGTTAGCTGTAAAGTAAAGGATAATCGTACTACAGTCTACAGACCCAGAGAGGCTAAATAACAAGGAGAGCTTTAGGGGGAAGAATGGATCTCCATTTGAAGGGAAAACAGTAGTTTTTGCCAGTGGACTCAGGAAGGGTGAGGTTGAAAACTGGAGAGATCAGGCAAGGGAGGGAGGAAAGGAGAGAAAGAATATGGGGAGAGATAGCAGAAATAAGGGGCCATACATGGGTTGATGTGGAAATCTAGTACAGTGGAAACTTCCTTAAATCTATGAGGGTGACCTTAGTGAGGGCTCCTAATAATGAAGGATTTGAAGTCTGAACTGGCCATCATCTGTTACTAGGCAAGACTCCCATTGGTGGGACTGGGACAGTAACCCTGCTGCAAAACCTTCAACCTAAAACCTGTCCTCCCTACAAGATGTGCTGAGGCAATAGTGACTCAGAGCTTGTGGGAGTTGCCAACCAATGAATAGTCTATGTTGAGGCCCAAGCCATGAGAGGAAGCCTGTGCCTCATGCTGCCTGGATGGTAAGGGATGAGAAGCTGGATGGCTCAGAGACCAAGGGTAGAACAAAAATAGGACTGAAAAAAAAAAGGGTCATCAAAATTATTTCTAATGATATTCTGCTATCCTCATAGGATTAGTACCTAGCCCAGTCATCATCAGAGAGGATTCCTCCAGCAGCCAAAAGGAACATATATAGAAACCCAGTGTCAAACAACAAGCAAAGCTCAGGGAACCCCACAGAATAGGGGACGCCAGAGGTGTCAAGGGCACCAGGAGAACACCACCTCCACTATCAACTAAACAGGATTCATAGGGCCTCAGTGACTGAAGTGACCATAATGGAGGCTGGTGGGGCCTGTGTGTGCCCTCCGTATACACGCTGTGGTTTTTTAGCTTGGGATTATGAGGCACTCCTAACAGTGGAAATGGGTGTATCTAGGACTCTTTTGCTTGTTCTTGAGACCCTTTTCCTCCTATTGGGTTGCCTTGCTCAGCCTTGATATAAGGGCCTAGTGTAATTGCATCTTGTTATACCATGTTTAGTTGATATCACTGGGTTGGCTTCTTTTTTCTGAAGGGAAATGGGTGTGGAGGAGAAGGGAGTTTACGGGGGAGACTGGGAGAAGTGGAGGGAGGGGAGGCTGCAATCTGGATGTTTTGTATAAAGGAAGAATAAATAGTAGAAAAGAGAAAAAAGATACTTGGTAGAATTACACAACAGATTAATGGAATAAATAGAATCTTTAGACTCTCCAACAGATAGCATCTAGTATACTTTGTTATTTGTAAAGGACAAGTTAAATAAAAGTGGATTACTGTTTTCTGTAATTTTTAACTAGTATTTTGAGAACTTTGTATAGTGTTTTATGATATTATTCATATCTTCCCACAACTTATACCAGATCTCTCTCTCTCTCTCTCTCTCTCTCTCTCTCTCTCTCTCTCTCTCTCTCTCTCTCTCTCTCTCTCTTTTTCTCCCCTTCTCTTTCTCTGTCAATAGTTCCAATTTGTGCTGCCCATATATTCTTGGATATGTGTACTTCCACTGGAGCATGATTGACTTACCAGGGTCTATACTCTTAAAGACAACTGACTTTCTCCTAGTAGCTTTCAGTTAACAACAGCTCCTCAGGGTGTGCCTTCATGTGCATCTCCCCTCTCCATGGTAGGGTTTGGCCTGGCTTAACATATCCATGCCTGTGCATGCTAACACAATTGTAAGTTCATCCGTGGAGCTGCTATGCTGTGTTTAGAGGACTGTTTCCTTGTATTTATTCTGTTTCCTACAGAATTCACCTCAGGCTCTTACAGTTTTTACTTCTTTTCTGATACAGTAATCTATGGTTTTTTTGGAGGAGAGGATGTCCTTTAGTGTACAGTTTAGGCTTTCACATTCTACAGTCAAGCTGATACTGACTAGAACAATCATCCCTACTGACTAGCTTTCTTAGATCTGGAAGGTACTATGCACATTAGCAGAGGAGGAAAATAATCATCAGTCTCACCCAGCTGTGAACAGTATCAACTGTGAGAACCACTGGCCTGACAAGATATGCCCACTGGTGTCATGGTAGCACAAATGCCAGGGAAGTAACCAATCAATTTAAGATGAAATCCACACTTGATATAATTATAGGGACACAGACTTGTGGTTAGACATGTCATAGGTCCCAGGGTAACCCATTATTATTATGCTGCTACAAGACATAGTATGAAGCGAACTGTCACTGGTTTATCTTTGTACTTATAGATGAAAACATCTCCCATCCTCCATCAGAGAAGCTCCTATTTATAATAGAGAGTAAATAACTTAGATACCAATCACTTGTCTAGGTGCAGAAGACAAGTGCCTGTAAAATGCAATTTTATTCTTAAAAGGTTTATTTAGCGAAGGAGCCAAATGTTAAACACTAAGTTATAAAGATAATAGAGATGATGTGATGAATATCCTGATTAGGCTAGAAATGGAATTCTTAAGGATGGCACAAATGAACAGAAACTACAAAAGAAATGACTGAAGTACATCATCAAACTAAAAGGTTCTGTACAATAAATACTCCATGAAGTATAAAGAAAACCTTGAGACAATTACCAGTAATAGAATGAGAAATAAGGTTTTTCACATATACAGAAGACAGAGAATGGCCAATGACAAATCAGCAAGTGGCATAAATAGGCAAAAGAGCATAACAGAAAACAGGACCAATTCATACCTTAGCAAGGGGCTGCAAATGAGAATATTGCAGTAATATTTCATCTTGGTGAACCCACCAATGCCCATGAGTAAAAGACTCACCAATGTATTCTGGGGGCGTAGATTTTTATCCATAGAGATAACCCGAAATTTGACTGGGAAAAAAGAGAGGGAGAATGTTCTAGTGAGGTCCCGAGACCTAGGCCTTCTCTGTGCCAGGTCAGGGATGGCATCGTAATTCCTTTGCCTATCATGGATCTTCATACCTGTCTGTCCTGGCTTGTACATCGGTTTGTCTGTCTGGACAAAGTCAACATTTTCTCTGTTCTTCACTAGAACAATCATCTTTTTGTTTAATTCACGATTATATCTTCGGATGTCGACAGAGAGATCCACATTCTTCACAGAAAGGGAAGCCCAAGGGAGCTGAGAATGAGAAGAAAATAAGACCTTTCATTGCCTGACCCTATGCAGTTCTTAGATTTCCTGTTTCACTTTATCCCTTTCCACATCACAGGAAGGAGATGGAGGTGGGAGGGTCCATTAGTTTCTGTTTAAGTGTTATGTGGAAGGGAAAAAGTATCAGAAAAAAAAGTAAAAAATAAACCCACACATTTTATGTATGCACCAATGTAAGCAACAAAATCACAGTATTTTTATGGGGTAAATATGAACTTGATTAAAAATTACTCTAACTTTGAAACTGAGGAAGAGGAAAAGACAGTATATTAGTTGTGGTAGGCTTATGAGATAATATATTAAGGGTGGTAAGAATGACATCTTGAAGATAGGTCCTGAAGAAACCAAGCAATTACTTGGGATATAAATTACACATAGGAGATGTGGTTCTTATTAGCTGGAGAGCTATTTGAAAGTTTGTAATTCCCCAGCAGAAAGTACTATGAGCTGTCAAAGCCCACCTTCCCCTGGGTGGTAGTATTTTGATGGAATTGCCTCTCCCCATTATGGATTGGGAAAATCTATGATATTTGTTTATTGGGTACAAGTTCTAAGTTTCTATTGTCTTGAAGTCGCAGATATGTTTCTTGATTAATATTCTTTTTTGAAATATGTATGTATATCATATATACATATTCACACAAACATGTACATCAATACATAAAACAAATTGAAACAGGTATCTAGTACTCACAGTGAAGGAAACACAGTGGAACATGTCCTTGTCAACCACAAGCCCATTGAAGAGGTTTATGCTTTCCTGGCTGGATTGCAGGGAGGCGCTTACAGTCACCGTATTATTCACATGGAAGAAATGGAGGCAGATTTTCTCAGGGGTCTCAGTTTGGAGTTGGGAAGGGACCAGCACCATATACTTCCTGGAAATGAAGGAGTTCAGGCCAGATGATGACAGATCTCATTGTGCATGAATGTAGTTTCATCACAATAATCATTGTAATCCACTTGTCTACTGCCTGAGATGGCAGGTTGATAGCATGACAGCAGAGTGGCAAGAGGGTTATCAATTTTTGTAGTGGTAACCATTCAGCTTCAGCAGTGGTATCTACCAAGTCAGGTTTTAATGACATGTAGTGCCTTCACTAAACAGCCAGTTCTAGATGGTTTTTATTTTCTTTTAATGATTATAGAGGAAGAATAACTGTTCTTTTAAAACATGTATCAGGATAGTTCTTTTTTTTACCATTCTTTATTTCTTCAAAAATAACTCACTACCCTGTTTTTAATTTTGGGTGCTCTCTGACCTAAGATTTATAATGTGACTATGAAGTTCAGAGTTGCATAATTTACCCATGTTACACTTGAGCAAGTGCCAAAGGCTGTTTGTAAGAGTACTCTCTACATTTTCCTGCATTAGCGATTTTGTTTCCAACTAGAAATCAACCTAACCCATCACTGAAATATCACACTATGCAAAAATATCACCAGATTGCTTTTATTTTTTACCATTTTAAATATATTTTTCTAATCACAAAAACAAAAAGTCACTCAACAATTTAACTCTAATAATATGGATGTTTTAGACACCAAATAGCAAGTTTTATCCAAGGTCTTTGATCCTAACAAGAGTGTTAATTTAGGACACAAACATACACAGTGTTCTGCTGTGCCCAAAGTCTTACCAGTACCAAGGTTAAACTATAGGCTACAGATTTCTAACACAGAGTTCCAACAATTTGAATGCTTAATTTGAAAGTGGTTAAACAGTTTCAACACATAAGAATGTTTCTGATCACTGGGATTTTGCATACTGCTGGTATCTAAAAGGAATGGTATTCTAAATCACATGACACCCCAGTGTAGTAACACTGATTGCTTTAGAGCTGGAAAGGAAAAGATTACATAGAACCAAGTAGTACCAAAGTTGGAAAACATATATACAATAATTATTTGTTAACTAAAGAGCAAACAGGATTTAGCGAGGTTCATAGGATAAGGGACTGTCAAAGGAAATCATTGGTTTTTTATTGGAGCAGGAGCTCTATGGAAGAGGACCTATGTGGTACTTACAGATCTCCATAGGTTGAAGAAGGAGAAGGCAGGAAGGCAAGAAGAACTGAAATAAGACATGGCAGAGCTTGTCTGTTCTTCCACATGGTGTAGAAAGAAAGGACAAGAGGACAGGGCTTCTGTGTCCTCTTCCTTAACACTGTTTCCAGAGACTCCCCCAGTCCACAGTAGTCTATTTACAAGTGTTCTGTATAAACAGGAAGCTCCACCCAAGATGTCCAAATAGAAAAGTGAACTTTTCTTTTTGCAAGAGTTCCCTGTCAGTGTCACTGTGTTCAGTGGTGTCTTCTGTACAACTCAAATAGGTTACAACAGCCCCAGGAATGGTGCCAGATGGTGGGTGGTTTTGGTAAAGGGTCAAGGCCATGGAAACCCATAGCACACACAGAATAGCTTAGTCTGCATTAGAACAGACTTTCTCAGTCTTAATGACGAGGACATCCTTGCAGTAGAAGGCTGTGTGACATTTATAAACTCACTGCTTCTACTCACCTAGAATGTAGTAGCACTCCATGTGATGTGATGTGCCCATTCTTCTCTTTCTTCATTTGAGAAAAACTAGAGTAGTCTAGGCTGGAAATTTTCAGATTTCCTGTCTCTGATCATTCAAGCATCTATTCTTCTTGGTCTCATGTGTAAAAAGGGGGAATTGTGGCTACTGGGAAAGAGAAAACCCTCACCTCTTATAAGTCACTATGCCTAAAGCTTCTGGGTAAGGACAGGAGTCCAGAAATCTCATGTAGAGGCACACTCTTGAAGTCTTATTGCTATTACTAATGCAATCTCTGCAAGTGAAGGTGGCTGCTTCAAATATTGAGGTGAGTAATATTTGGGCTACAACTCAGTTCCTTTGGAAGGACATTAAAGTATGAGTTCGGAAGCACATCAGCATTTTCTGCTCTAGATCATAGGGATCTTTATTTTTGTTAAGATTCTTTGGCGATGGCTTGATAAGAAACTGTAGCATGTCAGGCGGTGGTGGCGCATGCCTTTAATCCCAGCACTTGGGAGGCAGAGACAGGCAGATCGCTGTGAGTTCGAGGCCAGCCTGGTCTACAAAGTGAGTCTAAGACAGCCAAGGCTACACAGAGAGACCCTGTCTCGAAAAACCAAAAAAAAAAAAAAAAAAAAAAAAAAAAAAAAAGAAACTAGCATAAGATAAATCAACTATAATCTTGAGTAGTTAAGTAAAAAGAAAGAATATACTAGAAGGGTATATAGGATAAGCATTTAAGCATTTGAAAAAGAAACAGAACTTCTGTATCTCATTAATTGACCTCTGAGCCATAATTAAGCATCAATAGGAAGCTTCACTGACCCCTGAACTGGCCCCTTGTCTCCAAATTCCATGGAAAAAGTCATTCATTTTTTCATCTTAATTCCCCATTTTTCATTTTATTATTATTATTTTTTGAGCATGACAATGAATGGCCTTAAATTCCCTTAGGCTGATGGTAGAATTGATAGAGATAGAAACATGAACGGGTTCTAACAACACAGTATAATATCAAATGGCTAGGCCTGCCATCTGAGATGATTCATAACTTGTTAGAATACCAACATGCTATACTGTCCTCCTTGAAGTTTTTCAGTAGAAAGAAAAAGCGATGTACAGATCTGAGACTTGAGAAAGCATATAGAAGGGACTAGAGACCAGAGAAACACTGGCATTTCTGAAATGGAAGAACATCTTTGGAATAACAATGCTGAAGTAAGCCCAAGCTTAAATATCAGAGGGCTAATGGAAAAAAACTTGGAGTAGAACCTTAAATAATTAAATAATGAAATTATATAAAAAAATGCTGTTTAGAACAATAGCTTGTGTGTTGTCCTGAAAGAATGGCCAAAGGCCTAGAAATCCTATGCATGGCTGGTACACTTATCTAGGTATGCTGTGATGGTGTCCAAACTGAAAAACTAGAAGTTCAATCAACTCGCTGGTAGGCAGAAAGATAGGCAGAGGGATTACAGCTAGGTAAAAAAAGGTGGTGAACCTCTAAGATAACTGTCTTCTTTCTTGATATGCTGAGTAGGAATCACCCCCATAGGCTTAAATATTTGAGTACTTGGTCACCAGGAATGGAACTGTTTGAAAGGATTAGAAGGATTAGGAAGTGTGATTTTGTTGGAGGAAGTACATCACTGGGAGTGGGCTTTGAGGTGTCAAAGGCCCATGCCAGTCTCTCTGTCTCTGTCTCTGTCTCTGTCTCTGTCTCTGTCTCTGTCTGTCTCTGTCTCTGTCTCTGTATCTCTCTGTCTCTCTCTCTCTGTCTCTGTCTCTGTCTCTGTCTCTGTCTCTGTCTCTGTCTCTCTGTCTCTCTCTCTCTCTTTCTCTCTCTCATAGGTTCTTTGGAATGGGGGTTCTTGAAGGATTGGTGGACAGAAGATAAGGCAATTTGACACACAGAGAAACTCATGAAAAAGTTTGCATCTGAGTGTATGTTTCAAGCAAGCAGTCTAGGGTTATATACATTTTTTCCTTCTGAAACAGGGGGTGGTGTTTGGCTATATTTTCCCATGGAATAGGTTCAAAGATATCAGTGAAGCATTTTTGGCATAAGCAGTACAAGGTACAGATAATGTTGTCATAATTTGAATTACAACTTTAAATGAAGCAGTACAATGTATAGAATGCACATTAACAACTGTCATCACTCTTAAGCAATTAGTTTGGTATCAGTACACAGATGCATTCCTCATCAAAGGTCAGTGTTCTGTTACTAATTATTTTGCCCAGCACCTGGTCCTGAGGTTACTGGAATCACGATAAATTTATGAAACACTCTGTTTCTTGGTAAATGTCACAACATAGTACCAAATGGCTAATTTTTAACTATGTTTCTTTGATAAGTGGAGAAGACCAGTGGAGCTTGATGATGAACTTTAAGCTTGATCAGTCCCTGGCTGCAGACCTGTGTTAGCAACGCCTCATAACAAGGTGCATACCTGAAATAGGTCCTGACTTGGAGTGAAGTTTAAGAAATAGGATAGAGGGAATGAAGTTTTAAGAAATAGGATACAGGGACAGTTCCAAGATGGCAGAGACTATCATGCCGTGTATCTGATCTACTGCAGGGAGACCAGGCACCAGGGAGCCACAGAATGCTAGAACTAGAGAATACTAAGTGAATGGAGTTTCCCACAGTGCAGACCACAGGCAGGCCTTGTCCCCAGATCAAGCAGCAGCCACGGAGGTCCTTCACTGACTCTCCAGATGCAGAAATGGATCCCATGTGGGGACTGAGACTGGCGTATAAAGCTGGAATTCAGTGTGGGGGACAGTGGAAGATCGGAGGAAGATCGGAGGAAGATCGGAGGACCCTCCAGGTCTAGGGAAGTCACAGAGGAAAGGGTGAAACAGTCCTTGGAACACCCCCCACCTCTGTGGGGGGCCCTAGGGCTGCATGGAAGCCTAGGTAGTGGGGATCACATAGTGCAGCCAGAGTGTATGCAGCCCATGGTTGGAATGGTTCTAAAACTGGAGCCAGACATAGGTGACTGAGCCTGCAGACTTGGGCATATAGAACCAGGCTTGGACAGTTCCCATGGCCTGGCAGTATCTCCCATGCACTCTTGAGAGGCTAGACAGCCCTGAGGTGTTTATACTTTGGTCTGAAAGGCGAGCACAACTCAGTGTTTCAGATACGGGCAGGGACTTGACTGTAGGGCCACAGGGGAATGCATGCAGCTGGGAATAACTTGCCCATCCAGAGTACACACTGTCCATGATGTGAAGTGGATCCTGTATGTGGGCTACCTGAGCCTGCAGACTCAGGCAGATAGAACCCAACTTGGACAGTGCCCATGGCCAGGCAGAATCTCCTATGCTCTTGGAAGAGGCAGAGTAGCCCTGAGGTGTCTATACTCAGGTCCGAAAGGCTGCTGCAACTCAGTGGGTCTGATCTGGGCAGGAACTTGACTGTGGGGCCTCCGAGAAGCACTGGCTCCTGGGAGCAACCTGCTTAGCCAGAACACATGCCACCCGAGGTTTGGGCCCCAATACAGCTGGCTTGAATCACAGCAGTAGCTTGAAAGGGGCCAGGTATAGCCTACCTCTGCTGACCCAGTCTGGAGCCTAAGGTGTAGAGCAAAGTCTTGAGGAGGAGAAACCAGGTCACCTGCCTGTTCCAGGGAAGAACACCGTTATCCCCACAGGCAAGGGCACATGACCTATAATCACTCACCAACTATCCACTCTCAACAACCAATGAAGGACACCAGAAACTACCTCCCAACATCAGAGACAGCAAAATGACTAAAGGACAGCCTAAGAACACAAACAACAAAAACAATTTGGCATCTCCAGATCCCAACTATCCCAAAGAAAGCAACCCCAAGAACCCAAAGAGAATTGAAATATAAAAAAAAGACCTCAAATACTTAGTAATTAAGATGATAATGGAAGAAACGAGTAAAATCTGTAACCAAATGCAGGAAAATGCAACCAAACACATTGAAGACATAAAAGAGACCTATAGAGAGGCACTGGAAGAAATTCAGGAAAATACAAACAGATGAAAGAGATCAATAAATCAGTTCAAGATCTGAAGATGAAAATGGAAACTATTACAAAAGCACAGATAGAAGAAAAACAGGATTGAGAGGCCTTAAAGAAGAAAGCAAACAATACAGAAGTGGCTTTCTCTTACAGAATCCGAGAAATTGAGAAACAAATCTCTGGACTAGAAGATACAATCGTAGAACTCGAAACAACATCAAAGAAAATTCTATATCTGAAAATTTCCTGACACAAAACATCCAAGAAATCAAGGACACCATTGAAAGGTGAAACCTGAGAATAATAGGCATTAAGAAAAGAGAAGACACCCGACTCAAAGACCCAGAGAATATCTTTAACAAAACCATAGAAGAAAAGTTCCCCAACTTGAAGAAGGAGATGCATATATAAACATACAAGAGGCCTAAAGAACACCAAGTGGGATAGAGCAGAAAAGAAAATCTTCCTGCCACATAATAATAAAAACACAAAATATACAGAAGAAAGAAAAACATTAAAAGCAGCAAGAGAAAAAGGCAGAGTAACATACAATGGAAAACCTATCAGAATTACACATGACTTCTCAGCAGATACCATAAACACCAGAAGGGCCTGGAAAGAGGTCCTGCAAACCCTAAGAGACCACAGATGCCAGGCCAGACTGCTATACCCAGCAAAACTATCAATAACCATTGATGTGGAAAACAAAATATTCCATGACAGAAACAAATTCAAACAGTACCTATCCACAAATCCAACTTTACAGAAGTTATCAGAGGAAAACTCCACCTCAAAGGGACAAGGTAAGACCGTAACCACACAGGAAATGGATACGTACATCATCACAAAAACACAACCACACAAACTCTCTACTGTAACCAACATCAAAACTTAAGGGACTTAATAAGAAGATTGAAATAGTACCTTGTATCCTGTCAGGTCACCATCATCTAAGCCTGGACTTCAATAACAAGAGAAATATCCAAAAGCCTACATACACATGGAAATTAAACAACTTCCTACTTAATGACAATTGGATCAGGGAAGAAATGAAGAAATTAAGGCCTCCTGAAATTCAATGAAAATGAAGGAACAACATTCCCAAATTTGTGGGACACATTGAAAGCAGTACTAAGAGGAAATTTCATAGCACTAAGCATCTTTATAATGAAATAAGAAACATCCCACATTAGCAACTAAACAACACATCTGGAAGTCCTAGGAAAAACAGAAGGAGAAACACCCAAGAGGGGTAGACATGTGGAAACAATCAAACTCAGAGCTGAAATCAACAAATTAGAAACAAAAAGAACAATGCAAAGAATCAACAAAACCAGAAGCTGTTTTTTGTTGTTTAGAAAAATCAACAAGATAGATAAACCATTAGTGAAACTAACAGCAGAAAGTATCCAAATCAACAAAATCTTAAATGAAAAGGGAGACATAACAACAGACACTGAAGAAATACAAAGAATCATAAGATCCTACTTCAAAGGCATATATACCACCAACTGTGGAAATCCAAGGGAAATGGACAATTTTCATGATCGATTCCACTTGCCAAAATTGAATCAAGATGAGACAAACAAATTGAATAGTTCTATTTCTTCTATAGAAATTCTATAGAAATGATTGCTTAATCATTGATAGTCTAAGTGCAACAACAAGGTAACAACAACAACAACAACAACAACAACAACAACAAGAAGCCCGGGACCAGATGGCTTAAGCACAGAATTCTACCAGACCTTCAAGAAGAGCTAATGCCGATACTCTTCAAGCTTCACCAAAAGACAGAAACGGATAGAACATTTCATTATTCATTCTATGAGGCTGCCATCACATTGATACCTAAACCCCACAAAGACCTAACCAACAAAACAAAACAAAACAAAACAGAAAAAAGAATTTCAGACCAATTTCTCTTATGAACATTGACACAAAGATACTCCATAAAATACTCACAAAACGATTACAAGAACATATCAAAGTTATCATTCACCATGACCAGGTAGGCTTCATTCCAGGCATGCAGAGATAGTTTAATGTATGTAAATCCATCGATGTAATCCTCCATATAAACAAACTGAAAGAAAAAAACCCCCACATGAGCCTCTCCTTAGATGCAGAAAAAGCATTTGACAAAATCCAACACCCATTCATGTTTAAAGTTTTGGAGAGACCGGGGATACAAGGCACATACATAAACATAATAAAGGCTACATACAGCAAGCCAATAGCCAACATCAAATTAAATAGAGAGATACTCAAGGAAATTTCTCTAAAATCTGAGACCAGATAAGGCTACCCACTTTCTCCATATCTCTTAAGTATAGTTCTTGAAGTTCTACCCAGAGCAATAAGGCAACAAAAGGAGATCAAGGGTATCAAATGGGAAAAAGGTACTCAAATTATTCCTATTTACAGATGATATGATAGTATACATAAGTGACCCCCAAAATTCTACCAGAGAACTCCTTAAGTTGATAAACAGCTTCAGCAAATTGGCTGGATACAAAAATTAACTAAAAAAGTCAGTATCCTTCCTATATATCAATAACAATCATGCAGAGGAAGAAATTATGAAAACTACACCCTTCATGATAGCCACAAGCAATATAAAATATGTAGGAGTAACTCCAACCAAGCAAGTGAAGGACTTGTTTTAAAAAAAGTTTAAATCTCTGAAGAAAGAGATTGAATATGGAAGGATTTCCATTGTTCATGGACCAGGAGAATTAACATAGTAAAATTGGCCATCTTACCAAAAGCAATTTACAGATTCAGTGCAACCCCTATCAAAATATCTACACAAGTTTTAAAATACATTAAAAGATAAATTCTCACCTTCATATGGAAAGACAAATAGCCCAGAATAGCTAAAACAATTCTACACAAGAAAAGATCCTCTGGAGAAATCTCCATACCTGATCTCAGCCTGTGCTATAGAGCAACAGTAATTAAAACAGGATGGTACTTGCACAGCAATAGGCTGGTTGATCAATGGAATCAAACTGAAGACCCAGAAATAATTTCACACACATATAATCACTTGATTTTTTGACAAAGAAGCCAAGTCTATTCAATAGAAAAAGGATACCATCTTCAACAAATGGTGCTGGTCTCACTGGATGTCTATATATAGAAAAATGCAATGAGACTCATATGTGTTGTCATGCACAAGACTCAAGTTCATGTGGATTAAAGACCTCAACATAAAATCAGACACACTAAGTCAGTTAGAAGAAAAAGTGGGGAAGAGCCTGAACACATTGGCGCAGGAGATAACTTTCTGAACAGAACAACAACAGCTCAGGCTTTAACATTAACAATAAATGGGACTTCATGAGCCTGAGAAGCTTCTGTAAGTCAGGAGAGACTGGCAACAGAACAAAGCGACAACCTACAGACTGGGAAAAGACCTTCACAACCCTACATCTGACAAAGGTGTAATATCCAAACTATATAAAGAACTCAAGAAACTAAACACCACCAAACCAAATAACCCAATTGAGAAATGGGGCTCAGAACTAAACAGAGGATTCTCAACAGAGGAATATCAAATGGCTGAGAAACACTTAAAGAAATGCTCAGTGTCTTTAGTCATCAGAGAAATGCAAATCAAAATGACTCTGAGATTCCATGTTACATTCATCAGAATGGCCAAGATAAGAACTTCAAGCAACACCACATGCTGGAAGGATGTGCAGAAAGAGGAACACTCCTTCACTGATGGTGGGAATGCAAACTAGTACAATCACTTTGGAAAACTGTCTGGTGCTAGCTCAGAAAACTGGTAATAGGTCTTCCTCAAGACCAGCTATTCCACTCCTTGGAATATACACAGAAGATGCTCCAGCACACAACAGAGACATATGTGCAACCATGTCCCTAGTGGCCTTATTCACAATAGTCAGAGCATGGAAACATTCTAAGTGACCCTCAGTAGAAGATTGGATAAAGAAATGGTGGTACATTTACAGTATGGAATACTACTCAGCTATTAAATACAAGGAATTCATGAAATTTGTGGACAAATGGATTGAACTAGAAATGATCACAATGAATGAATTCACCCTGAAGCAGAAAGACTCAAATGGTATGTACTCACTTATATATGGACACTAGCCCAAGGAACATGTCCCATGAAAATCTTTACTTATCAGGAAAGTGGGATAGAGGGGAGAAAATCCTATTGGGACTCTTGGTGAGAAAAGTATGGGAGAATGGGGAAATAGAAGGATCCAGAGTGTCCTAGAAACATACAAAAAGAACATTGTGATGGGCAGATCTGGGTCCAAGGGTTCTGCTCAAAGCATGGCACCAGCTAAGGACTGTACATGCAAGAAACATCATTTTCCTACCCAGATCTGGCCAACAGACAGGACATTCTCCACAGTTGAGTGGAGAGTGTGGTCTGACTTCCACACGAACTCTGGTTCCCCATATGTGTCCATGTCCCCTTGATGGGGAGGCCTGGGAGCACTCAGAGGAAGGATAGCAGGCTACCAAGTGGAGATTTGGTACCCTATGAGCATATACAGTGGGATGAGGCCCCCTCTGTCACAGTCATAGGGGAGAGTAGTAGGGGGAAAGCAGGAGGGAGAGAGGAATGGGAGGATACAAAGTAGGGGATAATTATTGAGATGTAATATGAATAAATTAATAAAAATAGAAGTAAAAAAAAAAAAGAAATGCGGCTCAAAACTAAAGAGAGAATTTTCAACACAGAAATATTGGATGGCTGAGAAACACTTAAAAAAATGTTCAACATCTTTAGTCATCAGAGAAATGCAAATCAAAATGACTCTGAGACTCCATCCTACATCCATCAGAATGGCTAAGATCAAAAATTCAAATGACACCACATGCTGGTGAGGATATGGAGAAAGAGGAGCACTCCTTCATCGCTGGTGGGAATGAAAACTTGTACAAGCACTTTGGAAATCCATCTGGTGCTATCTCAGAAAACTGGGAATAGGTCTTCTTCAAGACCCAGCTATTCCACTCCTTGGAATATACACAGAAAATACTCCACCACAAGTACATATGTTCAACCATCTTCAAAGCAGCCTCATTCATAATAGCCAGAACCTGGAAACAGCCTAAATGTCCCTCAGTTGACAAATGGATAAAGAAATTGTGGGAAATTTACACTATGGAATGCTACTCAGCTATTAAAAACATGGAAATTCCAAAATTTGTGGACAAATGGATGGAACTAGAAATGATCATACTGAGTGAGTTAATCCAGAAGCAGAAAGACTCACATGGTATATACTCACTTATAATTGGGCACTATCCCAAAAGGCATGTCACCTGGCCAATAGGAGATTGGAATAGATGTGAAGATGTCCTACTGGGAGTCTAGGTAAGAGAAATATAGGAGGTGGGGAAATAGAAGGATCCAGAGGGTCTTAGAAACCTACAAGAAGAACATCATAATGGATGGGACAGGCCATGGGTGGGATCTATTGAAAGTATTGCACTAACCAAGGACAATACAAGTAGTAAACATCAAACCCCTACTGTGATCTAACCAGTGGACAGGACATTCTCCACAGTTATGTGAGTGCAGGGACTAACTCTGACATGAGCTCTGGTGCTCCATATTTGATGACCTCCCCTTGGTGAGGAGTCCTGGTGGCACTTAAAGAAAGAATAAGCAGTCTACCAAGATGAGACTTGATAGCCTATGACCATAAAGTGTAGGAGGAGATCCCTCTTGGTCATAGACTTAGGGAAGGGTAATGGGGTGAAAGAGGGATGCAGGGAGGAATGGGAGGATTCAAGGGATGGGATAACAATTGAGTTGTAATCTGCATAAATTAATTAAATAAAAAAATTTAAAAAGAAATAGGATAAAGACAGAGAATTTCCACCACAATGAGAGAAGGAAAAAAACTTCAATCAAATTTCTCCTGTCAGGAATATCAACCCCAATCCAGGAACTCTCCCCAGTTAAGGAGGATGTGGAATCAGACCTCTGTATTAATTGTCACACAGGTTCCACTGGAGGGGTGACACTCCTCTCCTGTCAATCAGGATGTAGCTTTCAGCTCCTTCTTCAACACGATGTCTGCATGCATATGGTCATCTTTCATGCCATGATAACAATGGACTAAGCCTCTAAAACTGTAAACAAGCTTCCAATGAAATTCTTTCTTTTATAAGAATTGCCTTGGTCATGGTATCTCTTTATAGCCACAGAACCATGACTAAGATGAAAGTTGGTACCAGGGACTGAGGTGTTGTTGGAACAGGCCTGACCATGCTGCTAGTTGGCAGACTGTGAACTTTGGTACTTTGGACTAAGAAAGTAGTTGAACATTTTAAGCAGGGATCACTCAGCCTTAGATACTGAGGGCAAGGTAAATTATAACAGCGAAGCTCAAGAAGTTTCAGAATGGAAGTAAGTGAACTAGGGACCATGTTAGGGTCTGGGTGCTCTGCTGAAGAAGGACCCCAAGATAGGATGCAAACACAAAGAATGTTTTTTATACAAGCATGCTGAAATCACCACTCTCCTTAGAGGGTGATCCCAAAATGAGCACACAGAGAGATTTGTGACAGACTTTAATTGACTGATCAGAAGAGAATCAGAGTATATGAGGGGATTTAGGATTGGCTGCTTGTTTGGTTACTGAGGACTTTTTGAGTCATTGACATTCTGGCTCTCAGGAATTGGCTTTTAATTTGTTTTTGTTTTTGTTTTTTGTTTTTGTTTTTTTCTGTATCCCACTTTTTCATTTTAATTTTATTAATTTATTTAGATTACAACTCAATTGTTATCCCATCACTTGTATCCTCCCATTCCTCTTTCCCTCCCCCTTTCACCTTATACCCCTCTCCTAGGTCTAAGACTGAGGGGGACCTCCTCACCCAGTATATGGTCATAGGCTATCAAGTCTCATTTGGTAGACTGCTTATTCTTTCTTTGACCAAGGGGAGGTGGTCACATATGGAGCACCAGAGTTCATGTTAGAGTCCTTGGTTAGTGCAATACTTTCAATAGACCCCACCCATGGTCTGTCCCATCCATTATGATGTTCTTCTTGTAGGTTTCTAAGACCCTCTGGATCCTTCTATTTCCCCATCTCCTATATTTCTCTTACCTATGTATGAGTCTCAGTATGATGTCCTCACATCTGTCCCAATCTCCTGGTAAGTGAAAACCCTTATGGGACATGCCTTTTGGGCTAGTGCCCAATTATAAGTGAGTATATATCATGTGAGTCTTTCTGCTTCTGGGTTAACTCACTCATTATGATTATTTCTAGTTCCATCCATTTGTCCACAAATTTTGGGATTTCCTTGTTTTTAATAGCTGAGTAGTATTCCATAGTGTAAACGTCCCACAGTTTCTTTAACCATTCTTCAACTGAGGGACATTTAGGCTGCTTCCAGGTTCTGGATGTTATGAATAAGGCTGCTATGAACATGGTTGAGCATATGTCCTTGTGGTGGAGTATTTTCTGTGTATATTCCAAGGAGTGAAATAGCTGGGTTTTGAGGTAGCCCTATTCCCAGTTTTCTGAGAAACCTTGGCCTTTAATTTGATTCGATAGGGTTAGGTGCATTGTTTACCAAGGCCAGGAAGTAGTAGATACACAGTATTTGGTCATTTTGACCTGAAGGCTGATTAGCTGTCCATGAGTTTTAGTTTGTCTAGGAGTTGTTAGAAACTTGACCTAGTTAATCAGATGACAACCTGAAGCCTGTCATAGGGTCAGTCTAGTAAAGCAAATTGGGGTCTTTGAGGTCTCTTGGGTCCTTGGGCATGTGCCTCCTTAACCATTGTTTCAATATACTGGAAATGAATATGGCTGATGCACGCCCTTGTCCTAAAATCTACCTCAGACTAAATGGAAAAGTTTGGGTTAATGTCTTTGGGAGAGGAGACTTCAGAAAACCAAGTACTGGCTTTGTCATATGGTTATTAGTGGCCACTCTTATGTAGCTCTATTATGACAAAGAGCAAATGAACAAAGAGAAATTTACAAAATGTACATTTTGAGTAGAAAAGGAGTACCAGGAAATGTAATGAAAGTAAGTCCAGTGCTCAAAGAGATAAAAAGTTTAAACAAAAGCCTGATGTTGAATGGTATAAGAAGAGTAATGACCTCAGGGCAAGACCTTACCAAATTAAGCTTCCACCTTGTGAAAAGAAATAAAAGAAAACCTTAAGTTTTGCTAGAAACCATTAACAACAGAAAGCTGATGCAAAAGTGATTGAAAGAGGAGGCCATAGTCCAGCTCCATCAAGGAGCAGAATTTGATAGCATTAGTCACATGGGTCTGTCTATAGAGTCAAGGATAAAAGAGAAGGGGTTGTGGAATTTACCTTCATAGTTAAAGACAGCTGTTGATGCTAGGTGTGTATCAAGAGTGAGCCTGCATGGAGGCCCAGAGAGGTCATTGTATGAAGCTCTGAAGGGGAAACCTGAATTTCTTTCAAGACATCTGGTACAGAGTTCAAATGCACTGGGAGAGGATCAAAGACCTGATTTAAGTTATCATTAAATAAATTTATTAATTACTGCTAGCCGGCTGACAGCTTTAAAGCCAAAACAAATATATGTTATACAGAACCAGCTAGAGAAAAGGTTTTTGTTTTAAGGCACCACAATTATCTCATTTGTGTGAAAGTGAAGCCAAGAGAGAAACTGCTTCTATTCTTCTCAAGCTCTGAGGTGCTGTCTCTCTCCCCTGTATATGCTGAAAAAGTATATATCTCACTCCCTGGCACACAGTGATAAGTGGGTTTTAAAAAGCCAAAGCAGTTGGTTAATTATCTCACATCAGTTTTGCAATTTTAGGGATGGGGACAATGAGTCTGAGTTTCTGTGGGCTCATCTTTTAGAAAATGAGAATAGGTTCCTGGCACAAAAGAGAGTTTTCTTTAGCTATCACAAATCAGGATGTAGGAGATGCTAGAGCCATGGGATAATGTGCTGAGGAAAACTGCAGAGCTGGTGTGGAATCAGCCCAAGAGGGAGAATTGAGTAGAAATCAGTAAAGCTGAAAGGATTTAGAGACCTGAAGAGCCCTTTGACATCAGACATGGAGATGCAGAGTTTGGAGATACAGAGTTGGCCTTGTTTTTTTGGTCCTACTTTGGTCCAGAGTTTCCCCACTATTCCCCCTTTTCTACCATTTGGAATGGTAGTGTATATTCTGTGCCATTGCATGTTGGAAGTATATGATCTTTTTATTTCAATTTTGCAGGATAACAGATAAGAGATTGCCATGAGTCTCAGAAGAGACTTAGAACTTTTCAATGATGTTGTGACTGTGGTAGACTATGGGGACTTCTGAAATTGCATTGAGTGTATTTTTGCATCATAATACGGCTACAAACCTATGGGGGACAGGGTGTGGAATGTGGTGGTTTGTATAAGAATGGCTTCTAGCTTAGCTTTGCTCACAGTCCCGGCCCTGAGACTCTGGCTGGACGCTGCGCAGTTTGGGCCCGGAGTCCCTAGCTGAATTCAGCATGCAGTTTAGGTCCAGAGTCCCTAGCTAAGATCAGTATGCAGTTCTGCCCCTGAGACTCTGGCTGAGCTCAGCATGTGGTTTGGTGCCAGAGTCCCTAACTGAGTTTGGTGGGCAGGTTGGTCCCAGAGACTCTAGGTGAGGTTTTCGGGCAGTCCCAGCCCTGAGACTCTGGCTAGACTTGGCGTGCAGTTTGGACCCAGAGTCCTGGGCTGAGCTTGCTGGGCAGTTCAGGCCATGAGACTATAGCTGACCTTGGCGAGTCCTTTGGGCCCAGAGCCCCTAGCTTAGCTTGGCACACAGTCCCTGCCCTGAAATGCTGGCTGAACTTGGGGTGAAGTTTGGGCCCAGAGTCCCTAGCTGAACTCAGTGCGCAGATTGGGCCCAGAGTCCCTCATGAACTCGGCAGGTGGTTTGAGTCCTGAGAATCTAGTTGTGCTTGGTGAATGGTTTGGGTCCAGAGTCCCTGGCTGGACTTGGTGGGTAGTTTGGGCCCTGATACTCTAGCTGAGCTTGGTAGCAGTTTGGGCCCAGAGAACCTAGGTGAGCTCAGCACGTAGTTTGGGCCCAAAGTCCCTGGCTGTACTTGGAAGGCAGTCCCAGCCCTGAGACTCTGGCTGGCCTCGGCAGGAAGTTTGGACCCTAAGACTCTAGCTAAACTTGGCGAGCTCAGTGTGTGGTTTGGGCCAAGACTCTGGTTGGACTCAGTGATAACTGGACTAAGTGCATAGATTAGGCCACAAGACCAATTTTGGTCCAGAGACATGAACTGGATTCAGTGTGTGGGTGTTTTGGGCTCTGTGACACTAACCTGGACTTTGCAAGCAGTCTGGGTTTTGAAATGGTACCAGAAACCACGGACTAGTGGAGCATCAAAGCTCCATTACTAAGAAATTCTCAGGGAGACAGGTAGTAGAGTGGTCCTCAGACCATCTCCACCTGACCTGAGTCAGTCCTTGGAGAGCTCTGGTGCTACAAGGAGACCCAGAAGGCTGTGGACACTTTGGCCTGACCCAATGCACACTCAAAGACCAGGATGATTGCAGGACCCACATAGTACAGGGGAGCTGGGGATCACTGGCTGTGAGAGTCCAAAATGACATGGCTAGCCTCCTGCCATTCAGACCAGTGAAGCATCAGATCTTCTGGCCTAGGAAAATCATGAGAAAAGAGGTGAATCTATTATCAGAATCCCTCCACTCAACTTTGGAAGCTACCTGACAAGAACAAAGGTGGCAAGATGACTAAAGGACAGCATAAAATCATTTGTATAAAACATCAAAACAATATAGCATCTCCAGATCCCAGCTATTCCAAAGAAAACAACCCAGAGAACTCAAACACAATGGAAATACAAGGAAATGACCTCAAACCCTTAGTAATGAGGACGATATGTGTAAGTAATGAGGAAATAAAATTTGTAATCAAATGCAGGAAGATGCAGCCAAACAGGTGGAAGACATAAAAGAGGCACATAGAGAAGCACTGGAAAAAATTCAGGAAAATACAAACAACCAGATGAAGAAAATCAATAAAACGGTTCAAGCTCTGAAGGCCTATAAAGAGGCAATGGAAGAAACTCTGGAATATACAAACAATCATATGAAAAAAATCAATAAAGCAGATCAAAATCTGAAGATGAAAATGGATTCAATGATTAATGTACAGACAGAAGAAACACGGGAATGTGAGAGCTCAGAGAACAAGGCAATCAACACAAAGGTGATGTTTTCTAACAGAATTCGAGAGATAGAAGAATGAATCTCAGATCTAGAAGATACAATCACAGATCTTGGAGCAGCCTTAAAGAAAATGGTAAATCTGGAAAAATCCTGACACAAAAGATCCAGGAAATCAAGGACACCATGAAAAGAAGATATCTGAGGGTAATAGGCATTGAGGAAAGAGAAGATGCCACACTTCAAGGCCCAGAAAATATTCTCAACAAAATCATAGAAGAAAACTTCCCCACTCTGAAGTAAGAGATATACTATAAACATACAAGAGGCCTGCAGAACACCAAATAGAATAGACCAGAAAAGTAAAACTTCCCGTCACATAATAATCAAAGCACAAAATATACAAAACAAAGAAAAAATATTAAAACCTGCAAGGGAAAAAGCCAAATAACATTTAATGGCAAATCTATCAGAATTACACCCAACTTCTCAGCAGAGACCATAAAAGCCAGAAGGGCCTGGACAGAGATCCTGCAAATCCTAAGAGACCACAGATACCAGGCCAGACTGCTTTACCCAGCAAAACTATCAATGAACATTGATGGAGAAAGCAAAATATTTCATGGCAAAAACAAATTCAAACAGTACCTATCCACAAATCCAGCTTTACAGTGGGTACTAGAAGGAAAACTACACCCCAAAGGGAAAAGCTACAACCAAAATAAATAAATAACGACACCACTGCAAAAACATAACCACACAAGTGCTCTACTGGCAGCAACATCAAAATTAAGACTTTTAACAGTCACTGGTCATTAATATCTCAAATATCACACAGACCAACTGAATGGATGCATAAACAAGATCCAACATTCTTCTACATTCAAGAAACACATCTCACCCATAAAGATAGACATTACCTCAGGGTAAAAGGCTGGAAAAAATTATTCCAAACAAATGGTCACAAGAAGCAAGCAGGCATAGCCATTTTAATATCTAACAAAACAGACTTTCAACCAAAATTAATCAAAAGGGTTGAGGAAGGACACTTCATACTCATCAAAGGTAAAGTCAACCAAGATGACATCACAATTCTGAATATCTATGCTCCCATCAAAAGGGCACCTACATTTGTAAAAGATCTGTTAATGAAGCTTAAACCACACGTCGATCCCCACACAATAATAGTGGGAGACTTCAACACCCCACTCTCACTGAAGGATAGGCCATTGAAACAGAAACTAAACTGAGAAATGACATCATTAACCAATGCCATGGGTCAAATGGATCTAACAGATATCTATAGAACCTTTCACCCAAACAAAAAGGAATATACCTTCTTTTCTGCAACCAATGGAACCTTCTCCAAAATTGATCACATCGTAGTTCACAAAGCAAGCCTCAACAGATACAAGAGGATTGAAATAATACCTTGTATCCTATCAGATCACCATGGTCTTAGGCTGGACTTCAACAACAACAGAAATAACAAAAAGCCTACACAGACATGGAAACTAAACAAGTTTCTGCTTAATGACCCCAGGGTCAGGGGAGAAATGAAGAAAGAAAATAAAGAGTTCCTGAAAGTCAATGATAATGAAGGAACAACATATCCAAAGTTGTGGGATACATTGAAATCAGTGCTAAGAGGAAAATTCATAGCACTAAGTGCCTTTAAAAAGAAATTAGAAACATCCCACATAAGCAACTTAATGACACAGCTGGAAGCCCTAGGAAAAAAAGAAGGAGAATCACTCAAGAGGAGTAGACAACTGGAAATAATCAAACTCAGGGCTGAAATTAATAAATCAGAAACTAAGAAACAGTCCAAAGAATCAGCAAAACCAAGAGCTGGTTCTTTGAGAAAATCAACAAGATAGACAAACCATTAGCCAAACTAACTAAAAGGCAGAGAGAGAGTATCCAAATAAACAAAATCAAAAATGAAAAGGGAGACATAACAACAGACACTGAAGAAATACAAAGAATCATAAGATCCTACTTTGAAGGCATATATGCCACAAAATTTGAAAATCTAAGGGAAATGGATGATTTTCTTGATCAATTTCACTTGCCAAAATTGCGTGAAGAACAGCTAAACAAGCTATATAGTCCCATTTCCCCTATAGAAATAGAAGCAATCATTGATAGTCTCCCAATGAAAAAATTCCAGGGCCAGATGGTTTCAGTGCAGAATTCTGCCAGACCTTCAAGGATGTGCTAATACTGGTACTCTACAAGCTACTCCAAAAAATAGAACTGGGTGGAATATTACCAAATTCATTCTAAAAGGCCATAGTCACATTGATACCTAAACCTCACAAAGACCCAACAAAGAAAAAAAATTTCAGACCAATTTCTCTTATTAACATTGATGCATAAATACTCAATAAAATACTTACAAAATAAATACAAGAACACACCAAAAATATTCACTATGAGCAGGTAGGCTTCATTCCAGGCATGCAGGATGGTTTAATATACAAAAATCCATCAATGTAATTCACCATATAAACAAATTGAAAATAAACAATCACATAATCATCTCCTTACATGCAGAGAAAACATTTGATAAAACCCAACACCCATTCATGTTTAAAGTTTTAGAGAGATTGGGAATACAAGGCACATACCTCAACATAATAAAGGCTACAGCAAGCCAATACCCAAAATCAAATGAAATGGTGAGATACTCCAGGAAATTCCTCTAAAATTGGGAACAAGGCAAGACTGCCCACTCTCTCCATATCTCTTCAATATAGTACTTGATGTTCTAGCCCGAGCAATAAGACAACAAAAGGAGATCAAGGGTATCCAAATGGGAAAGGCGGAAGTCAAATTACCCCTATTTGCAGATGATATGGTAGTGTACATAAGTGACCCCCCAAAATTCCACTAGAGAACTTCTACAGAGTTTGGCTGGATACAAAGTTAACTCAAAAAAGTCTGTAGCCTTCCTATACAAAATGACAAGCATGCAGAGGAAGAAATTAGGAAAACTACACCCTTCACATTAGCCACAAGCAATGTAAAATATTTAGGAGTTACTCTAACCAAGCAAGTGAAGGACTTGTTTGAAAAAAAAAATTAAAAACTCTGAAGAAAGAGATTGAAAATGATATCAGAAGATGGAATGATCTTCCTTGCTTATGGATCAGGAGAACTAACATAATAAAAATGGCCATCTTACCAAAAGCAATCTATAGATTCAATGCAATCCCTATAAAAATACATACAAAAAATTTAAAGACATTGAAAGTTCAATTCTCAACTTAATATGGAAAAGCAAAAACCCAGAATAGCTAAAACAATCTTGTACAATAAAAGATCCTCCCGAGGAATCTCCATACTTGATCTCAAACTGTACTATAAAGCAGCAGTAATTAAAACAGCATGGTACTGGCACAGCAACAGGCTGGTTGATCAGTGGGATCGAATCAAAGACTGAGATATGAATTCTCATCCATGGTCACTTGATTTTTGACAAACTAGCCAAATCTATTCAATGAAAAAAGGATAGCATCATCAACAAATGGTGCTAGTCTAACTGAATGTCTACATGTAGAAAAATGCAATTGGACCCATATTTGTGACCTTGCACAAAACCCAAATCTAAGTGGTCAAAGACCTCAACATAAAAACAGAGACACTAAGTCAGTTAGAAGAAAAAGTGAGGAAGAGCCTGGAACACATTGGCACAGGAGACAACTTCCTGAACAGAAGACCAACAGCCCAGGCCTTAAGGTCAACAATTAATAAATGGGACCTCATGAGGCTGAGAAGCTTCTGTAAGGCAGGAGACACCATCAACAGAATGAAGTGACAGCCTACAGACTGGGAAAAGATCTTCACCAACCCTACATCTGACAAAGGTCTAATATCCAAAATAGATAAAGAACACAAGAAATTAAACACCACCAAACCAAATAACCCAGTTGAGAAATGGGGCTCAGAACTAAGCAGAGAATTCTAAGAGAGGAATATCAAGTGGCTGAGAAACACTTAAAGAAATGCTCAACCTCCTTAGTCATCAGGGAAATGCAAATCAAAACAACTCTGAGATTCCATCTTACACCCATCAGAATGGCTAAGATAAAAAATTCAAGTGATACCACATGCTGGCAAGGATGTGGGGAGAGAGGAATACTCCTTCATTGCTAGTGGGAATGCAAACTAGTACAGCCACTTTGGAAATCTATGTGGCGCTTTCTCAGAAAACTGTGAATAGACCCAACTATTCCACTCCTTGGAATATACCCAGAAGATGCTCCAGCACACAAGAACATTTGCTCAACCATGTTCATAGAAGCCTTATTCATAATAGCCACATCATGGAAACAACCTAAGTGTCCCTCAGTAGAAGAATGGATAAAGAAACTGTGGTATAGTTACACTGTGGAATACTACTCAGCTAATAAAAACAAGGAATTCCCATAATTTGTGGACAAATAAATTGAACTAGAAATAATAATGAGTGAGTTATCCCAAAAGCAGAAAGAGTCAAATGGTATACACTCACTTATATCTGCACACTAGCTCAAGTGGCATGTCCCATTAAAGTCTTAACTTCCCAGGAAAGTGGGACAGAGGGGATGACATCCTATTGGGCCTCTAGATGAGAGAAGCTTTGGAGAATGGCAAAGTGGAAGGATCCAGAGAGTCCTAAAAACTTAGAAGAAGAACATTAAGATAGGTGGATCTGGGCCCAGGGGTCCTGGTCAAAGTATGGAACTAGCCAAGGACAATACATGCAGTAAACTTCAAACCCCTACCCAGATCTAGCCAATGGACAGGACATTCTTCACAGTTGAGTGGAGAGTGGGGTCTGACTTTCACACGAACTCTGGTGCCCCATATTGACCATGTCCCCTGAATGGGGAGACCTGGTGGCACTCAGAGGAAGGATAGCAGGTTACCAAGAAGAGACTTGATACCCTATGAGCATATACAGGGGGAGGAAGTAACCATCAATCACAGTCACAGGGGAGGGGAGTAAAGAGAAAATGGAAGGGAGGGAGGAATGGGAGGATATCAGGGATGGGATAACCATTGAGATGTAATATGAATAAATTAATAAATAAAAAGAATGGCCTCTATATTCCAATGTAGTTGAATGATTAATCACTAAATACTACTTTGAAAGACAAAAAGGGTTAAGACTTGTGGCTTTGGTGGAGGAAGTGTGTTACTCAGTGGGTGGAGGTGAGCTTTGAAGTTTCACAACCCATGGAAGGCTCTGGATCCATTTCTTCTCTCTCTCTCTCTCTCTCTCTCTCTCTCTCTCTCTCTCTCTCTCTCTCTCTCAGACACACACACATACACACATGCACACATACAGTCATGCACACACACACACAAACTTAGTCAAAGAATTCAGAAGGCATCAATATGTGGCAGTCTCCTGTCATTTCTGTGAAGACATGAATGTCTGGTCTGCTCATCTTTCTGCTCTTCAGAAAATTACTCAATAGTTCAATGACCATGAAACTCAGAGACACCAACTGTGGGAGAAAACAGGACATGCATTAGGATTTATTATCCACTTTAATGTTTCAAGTTACATGAGACAACCCTAAAACATGAAACAAAACAACAGTGGGAAAAATACACGAAAGAGATTCCTATTGTAACATAAAACTATTGGATATTTCTAAGGTATATAGATCAAGAAACACATCTTTCTTGCTTGCTTGCCCTCTCTCTTTCTTTGTCTTTTCAAGACGGGGCTTCTCTGTGTAGCCTAAGCTATCCTAGAATTGCTTGGTAGAACAGGCAGGCCAGGAACTCACAGAGATCCACCTGCCTCTGCCTCCTCAAGTGTTTCTGTAGAGGCAAAATTAATGCCATATCCTTTATGTAATTTATATGCTGCTATTAATGATAGTCTGTATGAGAACTTGTCCTCTACATGCCCTTCTCAATGTGTTCTGGGAATGAGGCCTGCCAGCACTCTCCAGAAACTCCACTGGAATAAATAAATACAACTAACACGCAATGATACTCTGAGATACTTCCTTGGAGATTCAGCCTCCTGGACCCAGCCTGCTTGAAGGTCTACATTCCTAAGACTCACAACTTTCCCTGGAGATCCGGCCTCCAACCAACCTGCCTGAAAGAATACATTCCTGAGACTCATAACCCCTCACTAATGGTTTTTTCCTTACCTCCCTGTGACCCCCCCACTCCTAATTACAGTCTTTCCTTATAAACCCATTACCCTTGAAGCTCCAGTATCATTCTCCTATCCTGCTGCATCTGGAAGGATAATGATCCAAAGCTCTGAGCCTGTAATACAGGACCCTGTGTATTTTACATCAGTATCGAGTCCTGGTGGTCTTTTTTGGAGGCCTTGCGATCTGGGTAATGTCGGCATAAATTTTGGGGGCTCATCCAGGATACCCCCAGATGCCCAGGAACTCGAACTGAGGGTCCTAGACCGGCCAGTAAGTGTGTGTCTGTGTACCTCTGTCTGTTTTCATGTTTTCTGGTTTCTCTGTACTTCTGTATCTGTGGCAGCCAGGAATGACTTAGCGGACACTCTGTATAGTTCTGGCTGGCTGTGGGAGCCTGTGAAGATGCTCTAGGTCTATCAGGAGGGGGTTTCTGACCCATGTCAGGAAGGCCTTCAGAGCCTCATTAGGGGTCCCTTCTGTGCTCAATGGAGGGAGTCTCTGACCTCTGTCAGGGAGGCCTTTGGAGCTTCATCAGGGGCACATCTGTGCCCATAAGGAGGGTTTTTTTCTGACTCCCATCAGGGAGACTTAAAGCCTCACATCTGTTTAGGACTGGATCCATTCACTGAATACTCTCCTGGATGGAAGAGCTGGTATGTTCATTTCCTATTAAATCAGCAAGCTGAACATGTGTGTGTCTAATGACTGTTGTATATGTGTATAGCATTGATTGAGATTTTGTGTATGTAGTGTTGATGAGATTGACAGACAGAAGGACAAAACAGAGAATGAATTCCAGACCAGGCCTGGTTTTCTGATTCAGGCAGAGCCTGGTTATGGGTTAGGCTGCTTGGAATTTGGTTTCTGGCAGAATGGAGCCTGCTGGCTCATAGGACAGTGGCAGTTCTGAATTTCGGTCCTTTCCTCTCTCTGTACCGGTACATTTGTTTTGTCTTTCTGTTTGCTTGTAACATTCGGTTTGTATTTCTATTTGCTTGTAACCATCTTAGTTCTAGAAATAGGCCAGTTCTCAAGCATGGCAGCCTGAGTCTAGCACCATCCACCTCCCACTTGAATACTGGGCTGCTGCTGAGTCCTTGGTAAAGAGGCATGTCCCAAGCATGAAAAGCCTTCTGGGGACCCCTGAGGCTATTAGATTCTTGCTTGTTCAAAACACCTGAGCCCTCTGGCTTGAGCATGGAAATAGGATTGCTAAGGTATGCCTACTTCCTCCTTGTCTTTTAAAATGTCCCACCACTTGGCGCTGAACATGCCCCAAGATGACACTGGAACTGCAGCGTTTTTGGGGTGGCTCCTGTTTGGCCTTGGTGAAGGTTTGTTCCAGCTTGCAATCTGGTTGCAAGCCTGATCCTTCAAACGTGGTCTGTGTGCCTATCTTAAAATGTATTAATGTATGTGGCCACTTGTGGAGAGCCACAGAGCACTTTGTGGACCTCGCCCCAAGATGGCGCCTAGCATACAGCCAGAGCCGCCTCGATTTAGACAAACAACCCCTTATTTGGAAGAGGCCCGCTGCTTGCATTAGCTCCGCCTCTACGAGCCTATCAGCGTGTGAGACGAGGCTTAGTGTGATTGGCTGTTTGGGTGGTATAAATGAGCGTGACGGGAGTGGCTCGGGGGATTCTCCGGGAAACAAAGCCTGAGTAAACCGCTTGAGAGAAGAACTGGTGGTCGCGTCTTTCTTGCTGGTCGAGCGAGGCGCGACAGCCACTGTATGTTTGATTTTAAATGTACAAATTTATTATGTTCTGCACACTTTCCTTATAAATTACTGTTATTGAATATGGTTAACAAAAAATTCTTTAACACTGGTAACAAATGGCTAGCTTAAAATTTTAAGTTAGAGGTGGAGCCATTCTAAGCAGCAAATGTCATGAGCCAACAGGTCTCTAAAGGTACTTTTGTATTAAAGATTTTGTGTAATTATTGTACTGATTTAAAACTAGACTTATAAAAGATAAGATTTAAAACAATGCTTCTTTAATAAGGTATTAAAGCTGCATCTTCAGGCTATATAGCTTAAGGTTATACTGTGAACTCTTAACTAAAGATTTATAATTTGCTTATTTGATGTGATGTTTAAATTTTAAGTTCAAATGCTTATTTAGAACATATATGTATGCATTTGTGTTTGTAACACAGATATTTTTATTGTTGCCTGCCATATGATTCCTCCTTTTTGAAATAACCACATGGATATGGCAATAATTTTATAACCACTTGGTCCTAATGAGCTCTATGCTTGTTAAAAAGGTTAATTCAGGTTAACAGACTGCTGTACTGCAGACTTTAGAAATGGGCAATTCTGAAAGATACCTTAAATTCAGAACTATCAATTTTTAGAACTATCCAAATGAAGTGTTTACACTGGTAAGATTTGGGCTTTGTCTTCTAAATTTATGGTTATTATGTTCTACCTTCATTCTCAAAAAGGTAGAAATCGCTGCCTTAAAAATATGTTTGGCTTTATTTTATGAATATGGCTATGCTTTTAATTGCCCAGCCTCTAACACCATGTGGCTGGGCCACCTTGCCTTAGCTTCTCCACCATCTTGGCCAAGGGAAGTCACATGGCTGGGAGCCCGTTGGATTGCAGGAGACTCAAGCCTCTTTACTGAAGGCTGCCAACCTCATTCGGTTGCCTTGCTCAGCACCAAGAGCAACCTCTGTCCTTTAAGGTAGCTTTTGCTGTTCAGTCTTAGTAATAAAATGTGATAGAATGAGCAAGATTTCCAGTCCATCAATGAACTGTATCTATGATTAAAAGTTTGCTTTGACATTAGTTCAGAAATATATTTATAGTTGTACTAATAACTGATGCAGTTTATGGTCAGCTATATCAGTGAATAGGTTTCCTGATAGTTAATGAAACAATTCTAAGAGAATGATGCCTCATTCCCTAGGTGGGGTAGATGGTTTTTGGTTGTTCAAATCTCTGTATATTGATAAAAAATTAAGGATACATTTTATAGCATTTTATGCATCAACCCTTTTAAGATATTGTGTCTATGTAATTCTTAAAATGCTATGTACAGTTTCATTCCTTTAAAAAAGCTAATGTCACAAACTGCTTAAGATAATTAAAGCTCATGGTTTTGTTAGGTACTAGTTCAGTTACTCACAGGTATTTTCTAAAATAACAAACTGATATATAGCTAAGAAGAAACAATTCAGATATACTAAAATTAGACAGATGTGGTCCTCTAGCACACATCTGCAGATTATAGATTTTAATATTCTGATTTATATTTGTGAGATGTAGCTTAGAGCAGATACCTAAAGGCAGACAAGGATTGAGCACAGCTATGCTGGTCCTCAAGCTTATCAGAGATCTGCTGAACACGGCATTAAATATTTCAACTAATTATGACAAAGAATCCTACATCCTAGCAGTAACTCCCATGGTCTCTGAGAAGATTTGTCATGGCAGAGGGCCCTAACTCTGGATTTTGGTCTCTAACCACTGGGCAAAACTGCCTCCAATGCTTCACCTGCTGCTTGGCCCAGCATGTACTGTGGACAAACTGGACACCCAGAGAGTCATTGCCTCAAGTTGCTGAATATGAGGTGAGGTCAATCTCTTCCATGTTCTCCTTCCACAGAAACAGTCTTTCATCTTCTGTGTCTCTGTACCTGATGGCATCCTTCTCAGGTCTCTGATTACATTGATGGCTAAGCTAATGGTAGCTTGACAGCTAGAGAACAATTAGATCTACTGTTATTACACTAGTCAATTCATCAGCTAGTCAAAACTACTAGTTCTCTTCTCTTATTTAAAAAGGCAAACAGGCTTGCCTTGCTCACAGGCTTCATGTTAAATGGAAAACAGGTGTTTTTTTTCAGTGTAACTCAACTGCCTGTGTCTCTTAGTATATAAGTAGATTTTTAAAAAGTTGTGGTTTATATAAGGTCTGAAATCTGAATGTTTAAGTTAAGAAAATAAAGCATTTGAGGGTTTGAGAAAGCATTTAAAGGTTGATACATGGCAAGATAAGAATGTTAATAAGAAAGTATTTCAAGTTGAAATACAAGTGTTTGAGAGTCTGAGAAAGTGTTTAATATTTGAGGATCTAAGAAAGCATTTGAATGTTGGTAAGTGCAAGTTATAAAAGTTAAAGGACCTTAAGAGAAGTTTTTGTAGGAGACAGGCTATATGGCCAATGTTCAGCCATCTTGTCAGAGCCTAGGTTCCTATTTCCGCAGCAGTCTGTCATTTACTAGAAACCAGCTGACCCTGTCGTGGTTTGGCAGTTAGACACCTGTTGTGGTTTATTGTGAGGGCTGATCATTCTAAGATCCCTGAGTTACTCCTTTCTGGCTATAAACTAGCTTTTCCAGTAAGACTACTGGTAAGATCAGATTAAAGGCCAGCTGCCTGTGAGCAGCAGTTCTGGGAACTTTTTCCTGGCTAACCACATCTTTTACAACTTTCCTTTCTCTCTGGAATTTCTCCATCTTCTGCAATTACAGCAGTTGTAAAGGTAGACACCTGATGGAGCAGTCCAGAGTTAGGTGTTCATAGCAACCCTCACTTACACAAATACCCATGCCTCTGTGCCTATATAAACTCTGTGAAATTTTTCAATAAATGGGGTTTGATCAGAATCCAGACTTGCCCCCTTTTTTGTGTCTTGGGTTCTATCCTTATACAGAAATATTCTCCTCCCGAGCATTAGTCGAACCTTGGTGGGCCAGGGCAAGTTTTAAGGTACATAAGTACAAGTTAAAGATTTAAAATGAGATCAATGGTTATAATAAGCTGGTAGAGTACTGGTTGCTTATTAATCAATCCCAAACTCAAGATTTTAATTTCCCTTTGGTTGTATTCTGTACACAGGCTTAAGGATGCTTCGCATCATGCTAAAAACGAGTCTGTCCAATCTGTATATCAAGTCTTCTGGACTGAGAAAAGAATGTTCATGCTTTCACTGGGGTTCAAAGGCATAATCCTACTCTAGCTGTTTTATAGACACAGTTTTAACTTCTGTCCCTAATCTGCATTTGTCTCAGCACATTTTCACCTGGCTAACAGACTCCATCCAAAGGTGTTGAGATCTGGACCTGCTGGAAGCTGATGTAAACCAGTCCCACAGACACTCCCTGTCTCATCAACTGGATCAGCTAGACAGATGCTTTTGTTAAGTGCCCCATTGCCTAGCCTTTGACAAGTTTTTCAGCCTCCCTGGGGTAACTGATAACAGTGCCCCCAATGTCAGCAGGAAGAAAGTACAGACAAAAAGGGAAACTTCACCCATTTCCCGTTTTATAGGCTGAACTGCTAAGTCAAGGGCAACTCTCTAGCATGAGGGACAAATGGCTATAAGACAACAGACTCTTAGTTCTGTTTAAACCAGTCATGCTTTGTGTTTTCCCTTATATCAAGCAAAGATTGGGTGCCACCCAGCTAATAGTCATGAGGGCGCAGTACCTGGCCCTACAACAGGACAATTCAGAGAAATAAGTTGCAGGAAGACCTGTGTTAGTGTCTTCAATGAACTTGTCAGAGGCAGGGAATATAGAGGCAAAATTAATGCCATATCCTATATGTAATTTATATTCTGCAATTACTGATGGCTTGTATGAGAACGTGTCCTTTTGGTGCCTTTCTCCAGGTCTTCTGGGAATGACACCTGCCAGCACTCTCCAGAGACTCCACTGGAACAATTAATTACAATAAACACCCAATGATACTTCCTTGGAGATTCAGCCTCCTGGACCCAGCCTGCTTGTAGGCCTACATTCCTGAGACTCACAACTTTCTCTGGAGATCCGGCCTCCATCCAACCTGCCTGATGGGACTACATTTCTGAGACTCATGGCCCCCACTTATGGTTTTTTCCTTACTTTCCGGTGACCCCCACTCCTAATTACAGTCTTTCCTTATAAACCCATTACCCTTGAAGCTCTGGTATCATTCTCCTATCCTGCTGCATCAAGAAGGATAGTGATCCTAAGATCTGAGCCCGTAATATAGGACCCTGTGTATTTTACATCAGTATCAATTCCTGTGGTCTATTTTTGGAGGTCTCTTGATCTGGGTAATCTTGGCATTACATTGGGATTAAAGGCATCCACCATGCCTGGCTAACACATATTTCTTAAACATACTGAAAACAAACAAAAACTGTGAGAGAAAATAGAATTTGGTGGTTGATGGTGAACATTAGGTTTAAAAGGTTAAAATTACTGTGCTAAGAAAAATATAAACCAAAATGCTTCTAACTTGTAAGCCTAACTTGCCCAAGGACAGAGAACTTCCAGGAAAGCTTTGGTCTGCTCTTGTAATTGCTTGATTTGGTCTATGGCCATACCATCCTGAACACACCTGATCTCCTCTGATTTATATTTTAAATACTTAAAACCTTTGGAATTCATTTTGGTGCAAAATATGATATAAGCTGTAACTTGACTATTTCCAGGCTGTATAAGTGACCATATAACATGGATGAATTAATGCACTCTTCAAAGAACTAATTCAATATCATACCTATGTCATATATCAAGGTCCCTGCAAATAGAATTGTTTGTCCCTCCCTATTTTGTCCCACAGAGTGTTCCTCAGATGCCTATTGCATGGCTTAAACTATTGCCTCACAACATTGTTCAAATTGCAATTAAACTGATCCTTACATTTCCTTACCAGAATTCCCTTGCTTCTTCTTTGCTAAGGTTTTCCTCTTGTGTTCTGGAATCATATTGGTAGACTTAATTTTCCATACTGACTTGCTATTTCTTGTTTAAATGATTAGCCTCCTTTGTGGTTTTCACTAGTGTTTTATTCAGATATTTCCTTACGTGTATATAGTATTTTATCTTATTTACCCTCTGTTATCCTCTGTCACAGCCATTTCCTTTCCTTTTTTTCTCTTTCCACACTCCTAATGTCTCCCCCTTTCTTTCATGCCCCCCCCGTATTCTCCTTAATCCCACATAGGAGAGAAAACATGTGATGTTTGTCCTTGCAAGGATAACAAACAACACAAAGGAAATGAGACATGTACACAGCATAGTTCATATCTCTCATAAGAGTATTTATTCTTTAAAATGCCATTAATCTGAACCTAACCTAATTTGAATATTTTCCCATTTCTAATTACACTTTAAAATAAGATGATGGTCCATTCTATCTCTTACCTAAATGGAGTCCAAAAACAAAACAAAACCAACAAAACACATAAGAATCCTGCCTAATCTTCTGAAAAGTTCCATTATTAAATTCTCTTAGCAGGGTGGCAGAGATGGCTCAGAGGCTAAGAGCACTGGCTGCTCTTCCAGAGGTCCTGAGTTCAATTCTCAGCAACCACTTGGTGGCTCATGACCATCTATAAGAGATCTGGTGCCCTCTTCTGGCAGGCAAGCACACACACATGCAGACAGAACACTGTACACATAGTAATTAAATCTTTTAAAAAATCTCTTAGAAGACTTCCATTTTGTTCTAGAACTTATTATATTGGTCCAAACAGTTTTGGCTTTCCCAAAAGATTAAATAAAAGTATTGTAAGGAAGTAGAACATATTTGTAACTAGTCTTCCAAAGTTTTCACAAGACAGCTCAGTCTCAACCTTCCCACTCCATTCCCCTTTTGTTGCCATCCTGAACAACTAGGATAAAATAAGACCCTTGATAAATAAGTCTCAACTCATAGCCCCAGCCTCACAATGTTATAAATGAATATTGCTGTCATCTCCTGCTGTAACAACCTTTTATTTACTGGAGCACACGTCTGCCACCATCAATTCAGACAGGGAACATTTCACTTCAGTTGTCCCTGCTCTTTTAGGCTCTGTGTTGTGGGACCACAGAGGCAACAGTGCCGAGCAAAGCAAGGAAAAGCTAAGTAAAGTTCTTCCCTCAGGGTCATGAAAGAAACCACCAGTAATCCAGTGAGTATGAGCCAGGTCCCAGTAGGCCTGTGAGGACACCAGCTAGTTCTTAAAATGTCCACCCTTTCTGAAAAGGCCCCATTAGGCACTGAGGCCTTTACACCTTGGCCTTTGTGCTAAAGGCTGGGCACTCAACCTGTGGTGCTACTGGGAAGTGGGAGGAGCTTTAAAATGAGCTGACCAATGAGAGAAAGAGAGGGAAACTGAGGGAAACATGGGACTCTGCCCTTTTCTCTCTCTTTTGGATGCTGGAGTGGCTTCGCCCTGTGAGGTGCTGCCTTGTCACAGGCTGCAGAACAATAGGCTAACTATTAGGGTTTGAACCTCAAATGTCCCCACAGGCTTATGTGTGCAGACATCTGGCCATCAGTTGGCCATTTCCAGGTCAAGGGGCTGTAACTCTTCGTGGTGGGGAAAACATAGTGGCTAGGGATGTTTAGGGCCAGGGATGCAAAAACTTGTGAAATTGACTCCCCATACTCCAAACCTCAAGAAGCAGACAGAACTTGGCTGGGCTTGAATCCTCAAGCTTCAGCCCCACTGCCTGTGAGGACCCAAATTCCAAAGATTGTGCAGCCTCGCAGAACAACATCAGCTTGGGATGACCAATTTCTCAAACACTTGAGCCTGTCGGGGACATTCTGCCTTCAAACCACAACGAACTCCAGTCAGCGAGGATAGCTATTTTCCTGGCACTAAAGGTCTCTCTCTCTCTCTCTGTTCCTCTGTAAGTCGGATGTAACCTGGATGCGTTATCTCTCCCTTCCCCACCCTTGCCCCTGTGTTAGAAATCGAATCCACAGATTTGAAAGTGGTCAAGCATTTTACCATGAATCTACCATTCTTATTTTTTTATTTTCTGAGACAGGGTCTTGTTATGATGCCCAGGCTCACCCGGAACTTGCTGAGTAGCCTAGGTTGCTCTTGAATTTGCAGCTCTCCTGACTCTTCCTCCAGAAATGCTCTGAATGCAGGCCCGATTCATCATTTCTTGCCTGCATTGTAGCCTTGTTTCACTAAGACACCCATCATGGTCTTCCTTATGGAGGTAAGGTTGCCACTGTGCTGCTCTTCATGTTCTGAGGTCTGCATTATTAAAGCAGTCATAAAGTTTTCACATTATTACAATGCTCTTTGTTTTAATGTCATTTCTGTTCATTGCAAATGTGGGGTATAGTGCAAGGTACTGATTGAACACGGAGTAAATTTGGATCAAATAAAGAAAGAATCAAAGGTAGAGATTGTCTTGAACTATGTATTTATTTACCAAGTTTGTTCAGTATTTGTATTGGCGAGACAAAGAAAAATGATTATCTTTAAGGTTCCTGGGTTTGGGGATTCCATCATTGCCTTCTCCACAGATACTAGTTTCAAGAATTTTCTTTCTCTGTGTCTGTGGAGAGAAGAAAACAACACACAGGATGAATAGGATGTAACTGGGTGCAGACTGCAGGGTTTTTTGTGGAAAGCTAACTGGTGTAAGGAAGATTTGGATCCATCAGAGTTTCTACCATAAGCTACAATATACTTTGGTAAAGAAAGCAGAGGGGTCTTCCAGGGTCAGTGCATTGATCCAAAGCTGTATATCTTTGTGTTTTTACACAGTGAGAGGGGTCTGAGCTCACCTAACAAAAGTTCTGGGTAGTTTTATAGGGAAGGAGGTCAGAGACAGGCCTGTGGAAGAAGTGCTAGGGGCTCACCTGTGCTGCAGGGGGCGCTGTATTCAGCAAAAGCCACTTCATCTGGAAAACAAGGGAGAAAAACTTGAGAATGAGAGTTTTGATGAGAGAAGGTTTTGTGGAGGACAGTTGGTGAGTTAGGACTGACCACTTTTCTCAACTAGGACCTGAACGACGGCTGAAAAGTCATCTCTCTGGAGAGATCAGACAAACCAAGTCAAAGGATTTTTCCTCCCTTGAAATTACCAGTTGACACCTTTATCCTGGGCCAGCAAGATGGCCCAGTGGGGGAAACGTGGTTGCGTTGTGCCTAATGACCATAGTGAGTTCACTCTGCAGGGGCCACATGGATGAAGGAGAGAACCCATTTCCCCAAATTGCCCTCTGACCTTCACAGGCACCCTGGCATACCTGTCTCCAAATGGAATAAACAAACAAACATGTAATAACACCAAAATCCTTTGCCCTGCAGGGAATTCAAAATGTGCTCATCCTACAGTGTTTGAGTAAAGGACTAGCAGCTATCCTTGTAGAGTTGTAGTCTTTCTGATTCCTTCTATACTTCTGATTCACACACACACACACACACACACACACACACACACACACACACACACTGAAGTTTTGTTTTTCAAGACGTGGTTTCTCTGTCTGTAGCCCTGGCTGCCTGGGACTAGCTTTGTAGACTGTGCTGGTCTTGAACTCACAAAGATCCACCTGTCTTCTTCTGCCTCCTGAATGCTGGGATTAAAGGTGTGTACCACCACCACCTGGCCCTTCAACATATCTTGAGTTCTAGTTTGAAACACTTGGCACATACCCTTTCACTTAACAGAACCCCTGCATCCCCTCCCCCTCCTCAGCATTTAATTCTCTGGCTCTGGCTTTGCTCTCTTTCTTTGGTCATTAATGACTATTTATGCCACAATTCTCCCTCCTCTTTTTACTCCTACTACAATTATTTGTATAATTCTTCATCTTTGCATTGCTATATTCATAAGAATACTCATGTGTCTTTCAATCTATAAATCCTTCTTTGTAACATGCTTGGTCCCTTGGGTTATTTGGACATGTCTGGTCCTTGTTAGGGCAAACAGGAAGGAGGAATAAGTCATCAGTAAGTGAATAAATTGAAAACTTATAAGTATTTGTCAGACTCATATTCTCTTATTGACAGCTGACTTGGCCAGTCTGGCCTAATTAATATGTCACTGCATGAAAAACAATTGTTTCTAATTGTGAGTGTGATGGTCTGTGTCTGTAACAGCAACATTTGGGGAGATGAGTCAGGAGGATTGCGAGACTGGGGCCAGTCTGCGCTGCATAGAGAGAAACTGTCAGAAATACCACGATGCTTTAGGGCCCTTCATAATCGGCCCTTCATAATCTCCTGCTCACCTGTCTCGTAGTAGTCATAGACTTTCACAATGGCAGGCTGCAGGTTCCTTACTGGGATGTCTTGTTGAACGATGAAGGAGAAGGCCAGTGTCTGATTGGTCACCTGGGAAAGAGAACAATGATCCAGAATCACAGAGGTGGCCACTAGTTGTCTTCAGCGTGACTCAGTCCATGGTATTTGAAAGACAGTTATGCATAGGCTAATAGCATGTAACCTCAGAGTCACTGTGTCCATAAGTGCCCACATATGTGGATGGTGATATGGCTTTTAGAGTAGGGACCTGAGGAACTGAAGTAGAGGCTCCTGGGAGTCTATACTGGAGGAGGCCAGAGGGGGGCATCTGACCCACTGGATCTAGGGTTATAGGATCTGTGAGTTGGAATAGGCTCTGAGAACTGAACTCTGGCCTTCTTCAAGAGCAGTGAGTGCTCTTAACTGCTGAGCCAAAGAAAAATGACATCCAGAGTGAACAGAGGGAAGGCGTCTCTCCAAAGACTTCCTTTAGAATCACTTTGCTCCTGCTATGTGCTTCCCTCATAGACTCACCAAGGAAGCCTGGCCGCCTAGGCATGTCTAGGAAGGCAGGAGGGCATCTTACCTGATCCACGTACAACAAGACGTTGTTTTTGCTCACTTCTGTTCTGCTCGCCTGCCCTGATCTCTCAAGCTGAAAATGAGAGAAAACATCTGTGTTACTGAAAAAGCAAAGGCCTCAGGGGTGAAAGAGGCAAAAGAACTGTGGGATTGAAGGTGATGAGAAGGAGATGTTACCAAATCCTTTTGAATGAGTTGGGGAAAAAACCTTTTCCAATAAGAATGAAAATATGCTTGAAAATTGTAAATGCCACTCTACTATTGGCCTGACTGAATATGACCTGATGTAGTAATAGGTATTTTTAGATTTTGTTTGAAGGTCAAAATCGCCCTGCATTCGATGGTACTTACCTCATATTCTCTGTGCATGTATCTCTCCCTGTACTCTGCTATTCATCCTAGCTTGTTGTTAATTTCCACAGCCCTTAAAATGTCTAAACCCACATCTCCAGGATTTGACATTTAATATTTCCCCTGAATCATTATTGACCAGGTTCACTGTCACACTTTAAAAAGTGGTGAGCTGGGACTCCTTTCCTACACTTCCTGTGCTGGCTGCGATCACAACCCATACCTACGTTAGTGCCAGCATCGCTCTGACACAGGTTGTCATTATTACTGCGGTGTCTGTAAGCTCCTGGCTTGAGGACACAGAAAATCCAAACAGGTCTACTTACTTTCTTAACTGTTGGTTTCACTGGAATGAAACCAGACACCATCTTCGCATCAACAATCACCATGTTGGAGGCTGGTCGGCTCCCTGTGTAACTACAGACCAAAGAAGTGCATGGCAAGAGAAATGTTAATGGTTGGAGTTTGCCTCCTTTGAGGTCCAGCAGCAATTCCTGATAGAGCCTGTGGGACTTTTCCATATCTTAAAATAGATGGCCCTTCCCATCAGTATAAATAGTCCTGAAAAGGCCCCGTGCAACAGTGTCACCTGGACAGTGCATTAAAAACAGGTCGATCTGCAGGGCTTGCTGCCCAGCCAGCACCATCTGCTTACCAAGCTCTGGGCCAGTAAGAGACCTAATCTCAAAACCAAGTATGTATGGAGCCTGAGGACTGATGGTAACACTGTCCTCGGTCATACACGCACAGGCACACGTGCACCCTCAACCCCCATGCACACACAGCACACTGAGGTAAACAAGAGGACAGGTCACACTGTTATGTTTTCTTTCCATCCAACATCCCTTCATTTTTTGCGGTTAGATCCTGTTTCTGGCTGTATCTTATAGGAAGCTTTTTGATGAAGCTTGTCAGAAGAACTCAATATCTTTTGAAAAAAGAAATCTTTCTAGAAAGAACGGCATTTTTATCTGGGAAATGGTGGCACATGCCTTTAATCCCAGCACTCAGGAGGTAGAGGCAGGCAGATCTCAGAGTTCCAGGCCAGCTGGGTCTACAAAGTGAGTCCAGGTCAGCCAGGGCTGTTACACAGAAAACTCCTGTCTTGAAAAACCACCACCACCACCACTAACAATAACAACAACTAAAAGGAATTTTTAAAATACCAGAAAGGATTTCTTTATTGGTGAAGAAGAATAGGCCATATTAAGGTCTCATGGAAAAGAATAATGTATTATTTTATTATGATAGTGGCAGAGAAAGATACACTGGCAGCAGACTAATTAGAAATTAGAATTCTACAATTCATCATTGTTCACTCTGCTGAAGTCAAGCATCTTTTTTTCAAAGAGAAAGCAGAATCCTTTCAGACACCTCTGACCCCACTCTGTGAAGTGTTCTAGGAAGACTGCGCTGTAGTCAACCAGAGCCAGACAGACACTCATACCTGATCTCTAGCAGGATCTGGAAGCTGTTTTGGCCTTGGAGGTTATCACAAGTTAGAGGTACTGTCTGCACATGCAGAGCAAACGCAGACTGTTGCTTCTCCAGGTGCACATTGTATCTCAGCGTTGTCTGGTAAGTAGTGAACAGAAATACTTTACCTCCATTGCACTGTGTCCTTGGATCCTTTTCCCCCAGTCTGAGCATCATGTGTGTAAGTAGGCAAACTGAGACCTTCCGTCTTGGGGAAGGAGGCTCGCAGCTGCATACCCAGCCCTTCCCCAGGGTCTCACCTGAGCATACACACATCCTTCCCCTGTCATGTTAATTTTATAGTCCCCAGGAATGTCTGGTAGTGGGACCTGCTGCAGTAACAGGCGATTACTGTCCTCCACTTGGAACTTGTGGGAAAATGTCCCTGATGATTGGATGGTCACCGAAGGAGCCTTCTGACTTCTGGAAAAAGTTAGTGCTCCATACTTGGACAAAGCATGGAGAGCCACCACAGTGTCCTGAGAGGGTAAAGAAAACATCCAGGAGAGCATAAGGTCCAAAGGGCTTGAGCTTCTTCCCAAAGTTCATTTTCGCTGAGATAAAAGGGTCATGAAGTTAAGTCTCTAATTATTTGGTCTTTAGATTTCATTTCAGCCTTTAGTTTAGGGTACATTAGAGAATCAATATGTTCTCCTCATTTTCCTTTTTACATAGAGTGGTCTAGCATCTGCAAATCCCCCCAGCCAGTAGAAAATAATTTTGTTTAGATATTTTTCTCTCAACATTTATGGCTTTTCTTCCTTTGCCCCCTACTCCCACCATGCTGCCCCCCATCTTCTCACAAAATCCTGTGCCTTCTCTCATCACTAAACCTTCCCCTGGACTTGGTGAGCAGTCAAGAGACACCAATACCTCGACTAAGTGAGGGGTATGCCTCAGTCTTATCAAATAGAAAGTCTGTCATCTGGAGCTGCCCTTCATTGCCTTGCTCTTCACTGGCTTACTCTGTCAGGATGTCAGCCATGCTCCAGAGAGCATCTCCCAGAGGAGCCTTCCTTATCCCAAGATAGCTCCAGATGCTACCCTGACTACAGAGACCAACAAGAGCAGAAATAGATGCACAGTGAGGGCTTAGTATCACCATGTAGACTGTCCATCACAAGCAAAGAATGAAAGCGTCAAATTGCAATTGGCAGGTTCCTAGTGTCATAAGGTTTTTTCTTTGTACACTTTATTTCTTTTTAGAGAAGCCTACCATTTCACTATATTTCTCTGGAAAATAACTGGGCCATATGTGCCCAGAATACCCATAGCATAAATTATTGATATTATAGTTGATGTGGTTTTTTTGGGGCGGTGGGGTAGGGGCAGATATCACCTCATGAGAATTACGCTGACTAGATGATAAAGCACTTTAAAAAAAGATTTATTTTTACGTATATAGTACTCTGCCTGCATGTATATGTGAGCGCTAGAAGACGGCACCAGATCTCACTATAGATGGTTGTGAGCCACCATGTGGTTGCTGGGAATTGAATTCAGGACCTCTGGAAGAGCAGCCAGTGCTCTTAACCACTGAACCATCTCTCCGGGCCTAAAGCGAATGGCTCACAATCCTGATTGTTTCCAGCGTCAAGAGGTAAAGCAGAGCAGCAGGAGCCCCTGGCAGCTCGGGGAAAACCTCATGGTGATCTACCCAGATACACCATTAGGAGAATCTGTCAGGTGAAGGGAAATAGTTACATCTAAGGACAGCGGGACACTAAAGATGCCATTTTAGTCCAAAAAGCATCTTTCAGGTACTCCACGTGCTATTCTAGAGTGAGGGAATTACACCTAGGATTCTGGACTCTCCAGGATTTTTGCCATTGTTTTAAGTCAAGGATTGGGTCTGGGTTAGAAGTTCTCAGCAACATAGGTCCATTTAACCAATCGTGGCATGAAGAGAACTCCTGTGGCTGGGTACAGAAACCAGGATAATTTAATATAGAATGTGTTATCCCTTACTTCCTACAGACTCAAAATACTCAAGAGCAGCATTTCCTTGTTTCTTTCCCCTCTTTCCCCCATTTCATTGTTCCTGCATCTTTTGTTCAAATCCCCTAACTGCACGGGGACTCTGAAGGAAAACCACTCACTTGTGTGGAGGAGAAGCCGCCATAGGAATTCTGCTGCTTTGTGAGCCACTTCACAAGGCGCATTGCCAAAGCCATGTCCTCGGGGCTCGGGGCTGGCTGGGCAGCTACAAGAGCCAGGAGGATGTAGGCATTCATTTCCACTACAGGAGAGGGAGCCCGGAGCTCATACAGAGAATCCTCTGATTTCCTGGGTTCCTTAGGATTTTCCCAATGGATGGAGTTGCCTTAGGGTAAAAGTAGAGAAATAATTAGAAGTTTAAGTAGTCAAAAAAAGTGTGAGTAGTCAACACACAGACATGTCTACACTAAGGAAGAAGGAAACACAAATGGTTGTAGCAGGGTTTAAAAATTTTCAACCACAGTATGTCATATTTATCGATTCTCAGCAAAAGTCTGCAATTGATGTGATGGGTTCTGCCTGAGAAAGACTGTGGACCAGATATGAATCCACACACATATGGTCATTTGATTTTCGACAAAGAAGCCAAATCCATTCGATGGAAAAAGGATAGCATCTTCAACAAATGGTGCTGGTCTAACTGGATGTCTATGTGTAAAACAATGCAACTGGACCCATATTTGTCACCTTGTACAAAACTCAAATCCAAGTGGATTAAAGACCTCAACATAAAACCAGAGACACTAAGTCACTTAGAAGAAAAAGTGGGGAAGAGCCTGGAACATATTGGCACAGGAGACAACTTCCTGAGCAGAACACCAACAGCCCAGGCCTTAATGTCAGCAATTAATAAATGGGACCTCATGAGGCTGAGAAGCTTCTGTAAGGCAGGAGACACTGTCAAGAGAACAAAGCGACAGCCTACAGACTGGGAAAAGATCTTTACCAACCCTACATCTGACAAAGGTCTAATATCCAAAATAGATAAAGAACTCAAGAAATTAAACACCACCAAACCAAATAACCCAATTGAGAAATGGGGCTTGGAACTAAACAGAATTCTCAACAGAGGAATATCAAATGGCTGAGAAACACTTAAAGAAATGCTCAACCTCCTTAGTCATCAGGGAAATACAAATCAGAACAACTCTGAGATTCCATCTTACACCCATCAGAATGGCTAAGATAAAAAATTCAAGCGACATCACATGCTAGTGAGGATGTGGGGAGAGAGGAACACTCCTTCATTGCTGGTGGGAATGCAAACTAGTACAGCCACTTTGGAAATCTATCTGGTGCTATCTCAGAAAATTGGGAATAGGGCTTCCTCAAGACCCAGCTATTCCACTCCTTGGAATATACCTAGAAGATGCTCCAGCACACAACAAGAAAATTTGCTCAACCATGTTCATAGCAGCCTTATTCATAGTAGCCAGAACATGGAAACAGCCTAAGTGTCCCTCAATAGAAGAATGGATAAAGAAACTGTGGTACATATACACTATGGAATACTATTCAGCTATTAAAAGCAAGGAATTCCCGAAATTTGAGGATAAATGGATTGAGCTAGAAATGATCATAATGAGTGAGTTAACTCAGAAGCAGAAAGACTCAAATGGTATATACTCACTTATATCTGCATATTAGCCCATGGGGCATGTCCCATGAAAGCCTTCACTTACCAGGAAACTGAGATAGAGGGGAGGACATCCTATTGGGACTCTAGATGAGAGAAGCATGGGAGAATGGCAAAGTAGAAGGATCCAGAGGGTCCTAGAAACCTACAAGTAGAACATTATGATAGACAGATTTGGGCCCAGGGGTCCTGTTCAAACTAAGGCACCAGCCAAGGAGAATACAGGCCATAAAACTTTAAACCCCTATCCAGATCTAGCCAATGGTCAGAACACTCTCCACAGTAGAGTGGAGAGTGGGATATTACTTTCTCACATACTCTGGTGCCTCACCTTTGACCATGTCCCCTGGAGGGGGAGACCTGGTGGCACTTAGAGGAAGGACAGCAGGTTACCAAGAAGAGATTTGATACCCTATGAGCATATACAGGGGGAGGTAATCCCCCTCAGGAACAGTCATAAGGGAGGGGAATAAGGGGAAAATGGGAGGGAGGGAAGAATGGGAGGATACAAGGGATGGGATAACCATTGAATGTAACAAGAATAAATAATAAAAAAAGGAAAAAAAAGAGATGTAACAAGAATAAATTAATAAAAAAAGAAAAAAAAAAAGACTGGACAGAAATTTCTAAGATATTGACTAAAGTAAGTCCTCAATGGCAAAACATGGCTTGTTCACTATTCAGGCCAATGACTTAGTAAAGGTTCCCATTGGTTTCAAAGTTGCGACTAGAATAGCAAAACCTTGAAGCACAGTTTCTTTTTTGTGTTCTTCACAGTTTTTGCTGCTCCTGATATGTATATATGCATCAGAGAGAAAGGGTTAAGTTTGACTGTACCTTGGTAGGAACTGTGTACATTGTACTATGATTTTACATTTGTTGATTTTGGTCACACTACTAGTAAATAATGTAGAGAAGGCTTTTGTAGAGAAGATAGACTAATTGTGTTTTGCTTTTTTTTGTTTTTTCATTTGGTTTTGGTTTTTTTGAGAAAGAGTTTCTCTGTGTAGCCTGCTGTCCTGCATTTGCTTTGTAGACCAGACTGGCCTCGAACTCACAGTGATCCTTCACCCTTTGCCTCCCAAGTGCTGGGATTATAGATGTGAGCCACTGCATCAGGGTGAATGGCTAACTTCTCTCTGTCTCTGTCTCTGTCTCTGCCTCTGCCTCTGCCTCTGCCTCTGTCTCTGTCTCTGTCTCTGTCTCTACCTCTGTCTCTGTCTCTTTCTCTGTCTCTGTCTCTGTCTCTGTCTGCCTGCCTCTCTCTCTCTCTCTCTCTCTCTCTCTCTCTCTCTCTCTCTCTCTCTCTCTCGCTTTTAGAGACAGGGTTTCTCAGTGTAACCTTGGCTGTCCTGATTTCAGTTTGTTGCCAATGCTGGCCTCCAACTCATAGAGGTCTGCCTGCCTCTGCCTCCTGGGTCATTCCAAGGAGAAACAGCAGTGTGCCACAGAGAAGAAACTAAAATGTAATGTTATTTCCACACTCTCCATTGTCCTTCTGTGGAACCAGATGGGGAGAAACATGATGATGACGCACTCTTACCTTCTTTGATAGCGTCATTATCAAGTGACTTCAGGATTTCCTTTCTCTTATCCTGGTTCCCTGCCAGAGTAAAAGCATAGGCCAGCAGTGCCTTGGTGTACACAGAGTTGTGGTTTTTCCTATGCTCTATTGTCTTCCAGGATGACTCTAGGCAGGTCAGGGCTTTGGAGACAACAGGATGCTGTTGGCAAAACAATGAAACCTGAACTATGTGAACAAGGGTCTGAGCAGATCCTGGAGCAAACATGGAGGTTATGGGAATTTGCACTTTTCAAATCAATTTTTCTGCTTCCCTCTCCCCTCTTTTCCTCCCTCCCACCCTTAATTATTACCTATCTTCTACTTGTTATTGATTATCTATCTATACTCTATCTTTTGGGGGCCATTCTTTTTTATTATATATGTAAACTAGGTTACATTTAAAATGCAGACTAATAGGCACAGTATTAAAGGCTGTGTTTTCAAGTTGATTTTTGGACCATATCTAGTATTTCATTGAATAACTGGATGCTCATTAATGGAATCTGACAAATGTAAAAGATTGTTTTTTTGTTTGTGTGTTTGTTTGCTTGTTTTGTTAAAAACAAAACAAAACTGCCACTTGGCTTTAGGGAGGGTAGAAAGCCATAGGCTTTGCACCAGTTTGGGAAGCTGGAGAAGCAATGTGGCACTCACTGCGTCTGGGAGGGAGCTCTCCAGGAGGGCGATGGTTATATAGGCAGAGAGGGTCACTCCTTCTTCTACTCCTCCCTGCAAATTAAAAGGAGGGAAATAGGCAAACTATACAGCAAGCAACCCATCCAAGATGTCTTCCCTGATCATGGCCAGTCCCTTGTATTCAACGGAAGTTCTCATTCATGTCCTCCTTATTAAAAAACCACATTGCTCACCTGGAGGCTCCTTCCTCCCCACAGTAAGTAGTGTGGCCTGACTGTGAAGGGTTTCAGTACCACGTTTATAAGTCGTTCAGAAAAGATCACCTTCATGGCATTGTGGAACAGCTGTCCAGAGCTCCTGAAGCAGCCGTGGTCCTGCTGCTGCTGGGAGAGCCACTTGAAGGCATCAGTGATGTGCTTCTCATTGATAAAGATGAACTCTCGAGCTTGGGCAAAAGACTTGAGCACAAAGGCTGTGAGCCTGACATGGGAAGGAGAGTGGGGAAGAGGAAGCTTGTGTTGTGGGGCAGAACCAGCATACATGGGTTTCCAGGGGTCCACACCTCTAGGCAAGCAGTCTTAGGGTCTCTGTGAGTGAGTGCAGCTGGACAAGGTCTCTGGCTACTCCAAAGCCAGCCTCCATTCTTTGGTTCTCTTGGATGTGGACACACTACAGGGAGGTTTTAGGTGCTTCCTGCTTTTCTTTCTTATTTCTTCTGTCTTGCTTCCTCTGGTGTTTACCCAGTACACCACCTGTGCCCTCACCTTAAGGGGTCCAGCTCCCCACTTCAGATGATTTTCTATGGAAGTTAAGAAAAAAAATCTCCTCTCCTAAATCCCTAGCTGTATATTGTCTGCCTCAAAAATGATGTCCCTCTTCTTGGCTTACTTCCTGTTTCCACCAGCCTCTACTTCCTTTGTCACCTGTTGGTTGTTTATATGTGTGTTTTATCTCAATAACGATTCTCATGTAATGCAGGGCCATGTGAAGAGTGGCAATAGCCTTTCAAGTCTCAGTGTGAGCATCTTTGGATGATCAGTAATGTGGAGCCAGGCATTTAATGATGAGAGATCTTGGAGAGAAATGAAAAGGTCAGGTTGTTGAGTTCAGTTAAACACGTAGTACAGAGTCAAAGAGGATGAGGCTTGAGACAGTCTTAGTTCTGCAATGCATAATCTGTGCTGCCTCTATGTGCCTCTGAGGCCCTGGCATTGGTTATACATCCATTAAATAAGTTGCATGTATAGTTGCCATGAGGAACAAGGGCTGAACAAGGCCTGGCACATAGTGGACTCTTCTTACCAAGTGTTTCCTTCACTCTGCTCGTCTTTATCTCCGAAGGCGCTGTAAGAGCCATCCTTGTGTTTGTAGTTCAGCTCCCTCTGATAACCTGGAATGGAAGGCGTTGGGTGTGTTTTAAAGCTACTGCTGCATCAGAGAATGGCAGGATAAAAGTCTGAAGCCAGAGAGACCCTCATGGACCTTGTCTGTAGCACTGACAGAGAACCCTGCTCAGCTTTCCCCCTCCAATGCTAACCCCCCATTTCTAGAGAAAATGTTTACAAGAACAAAATAGGGGTTCTGAGCCTTACTGACCAGCAATGAGGTAGTCAATGGCCTTGGACTTGATCTTCTGGGTCAGCTGTTGGGTTTCATTCAGGTATTTCAGTACGTAGATGTTAGGAGCAAAAAGGATCATGTTCTGCTCCCCACAGCCATAGGGCATGTGGAGAAGGTTTTGTGTGTTTTTTATGGCAGAACCCAAGATATCACCTGGAAGTGAAAGGTGTGACATCAGAACAGCCATTGTCTTCAGGAACAAAAATGACACCTGCAATAGGATCACTTCTCAATGAGGTGAACGAATTTTTAGGGTGAGGTGTGCTGGGGTAGAGACAAAAGAGCAATGTTGAAAAAGTCAAGTGTAGTAGTTCAGAAGCTATATATGGAATCACGGTAGGGAGGAGAACTGGTAGTGACTATTGTCCCAAATCCTCCAGAGATGGATTGACTCACCCAACACAGAGAAATGAGCTCTGGCTGAATCGGTCACCACTGTCAGTGGGAGCACCAGGGACAAGTTTTCTGATAGCACAGCATCTTAATAAGCAAAACAAATGGGTAGGGCATCATCTGTTGTCTTTGCATTTGCAAAGTTCCCTAAGGCCCGTTGCTTTAGAACTCTGCCTTAAGCTTTGTTTTTTTGCCTCCCTAGAAAAACAGTCTTAATATAAACATCACAAATCCATATTTCCTGGTACTTCTGGCTTCGCGAACTCCACTGCCTCCCCATATATATAATCCTTCCTTCCTTTCTTTTTTAGAAACTTTCAATTGTGACTTCTTCTTTGCTATTCCCTATCCATAACTTTCTAAGCACGGAGATGGGCTAGGTGAGATCATCTCGGTGTTCCTAAGAAAAGGGCTCCAATGAGCTCTGAGTTCCAGTCGGACTATGGATATACCCTTGACAGCTGCCTCAGGTCAGTGACCTTTATGAGGCTCTCGGTTTTGCTGTTTATTTATTTTTAATTGGTTATAAGGTATACAGCATCCTGGTTTTCTTACAGGAATATTGCAAGAGACGTGTCCTCACCTGATGCACAGAAGAATGAATTGAAGGTGTGCTCCTTCTTAATTCCTTCAGGCTTGGACAAAAAGACAGAATGTTCAGACAAGAGAAATAACTGAGTGTTCAAACACAAAAATGCTAGAGACTTTTTTTTGAGTGACAGTTTATTTCCTTGTGAGACCATGGGCTAGAATCAGACGATTTAACTTTCCACCATATCAAGAATGGCATAAATGTGAAAATCTGGGCATGCCAGGTCAAAAAGAAAGTAATAAGGAAAGATAATAAAAAGGAGGGCTCGTGATAGGATCAGAAGGAAGAGGTATAGCTCTAAGAAGATAAACTGGTATAGACCATCCCCCAAGCTTCAGTTAAGAGAATAGGAAGGGAGAAGAAACCAGAACATACACTGATTTAAAAGCATGGGCTTACCACTTGCTATGAAATATCTCAAGGTCATATGTTATTAACTTTTGTTTTTTATCTACATATAGTCAACACTGCTCCACTATCTGGACTCAATACACTGCGAATCAAGGAGGTCTACTCACCTCAACTATCAGGACTTTGACAACCGTGTCCCTTTTCCCCATTTCAGGCACTGTGGGCACATCAGAGCCACAGGCCTCTGGGGACTGTCGTGCTTCTGCAGTCACAGAGAAATTCACATTCCCTGAAACACATGGTCCATGGAGCTGAGCTCAGATGTGCCATGAAATTGGCATCTGCCAAGCCCCAACATCTCCAAGATATGCTCGGTCTGTGAGCAGTGCAAAGGCTTGCCCAGCATTTAAGAAGGAAGTAAGCTGGGCCAGGTGTGGGGGTGCACTCCTTTATCCCAGCACTGGGAGGCAGAGGCAGGCTGATCTTTGTGAGTTAGAGGCCAGCCTGGTCTACAGAAAGAGGCCAGGGCAACCAAGGCTCTGTGTAAGAGAAAGGTAAACTGACTGAAAGCTTTCTCTCGGGGACCCAGTGGGAAGAAAGCAATTCAAGAAACCTTCCTACATTCACCCTTTCTGGTTAAAGTCTCCTTACAAAATTTTTCACTCACCTAAAGATTTGGGAGTTACCAACCAGGATTCGGTGTGCCTCCCATTGGCACAGAGGCAGTAAGAATCTTGGTCTTTTGCCACTGGGACAGCTGTGAAATCAGGAGAGGTTTCCAGCTCCACACTCACCTGTGGCCCCACAGGGGGGAAAATAGGAGAGATGTTACCATATAAGGACAGCACATATGGGTGTGAGGAGGTAGGTGAAAAAATGTGAAGGGTATTTGTGTTAAAAAGGGATCAGGAGGGATGCTTTGAAAAAAAAACACTTGTTAAAATATCATGGATATCATATGCACAAACAAGTCTACAATTTATTTAGCTATCCCCATGTATTATCTACAAAACAAGTAGGGAGATAATTATATATTTCTCTATCTCTGTTTTATTTTGATGGCAGAAATATATTTACTGTACTAGAGTTTTAACTACTAAAGTCTACACCTGCTTCTAACAAAAGCAAAACCCACTGTAAACAGTATGCCATATTCTCCTGACTAGAGCCTCATACATCTACATGGACTATATCTTTCGATTGTCTACGGAGGCCTCACGGAACATCTTGTCTCTGTCAGTACAGCATGTACTGTACCTAATACACCTAATACATCTTATGTAGAGTCCATACTGTTAACCTCTGTGCTGCATATGTTTAGCTAGAGTCTAGGAATTAAGCATTTGGAACCACTGCAGGTGGATTTAGTACAGTCTCTTCCTTCCTTTCATTTAATTCTTAGTTATAATTTACACACACTAATTGTCCTCGTCCCCTCTAGACAAGCTTAACTCAGAAAGGTGCTCACCCGGATGCATGAAGGAAGGTAGTTCTGCACAGTGGCCTTGAGCGTGAAGGCTTCTCCACGGATCACAGAGTAGGGCATCGTGAGCTCCACGAAGAAGGGCTGGAAGGCTTGGAGAGATACCACAGGGGAGAGGCCAAGTCCAGTGTCGTTGGACAGGCAGAGAGCTCCGGCCTTCCACTCAGTGATAGTGTCAGGGACTGTCACTTCCATGTCAACTACTCCTGAGGAGCTGGAGAGGGAGAAGGTGAAGCACAGGAAGTGAGCACATGTATTAGTTATTTCTGAGATGGTGACTCATAACCATGATGGAACGCAGCCCTGCTGAGTCCTTCAGAGGAGTGATAGGAAGTGAACAGTGTAAACAGGACTCCAAATGGAGAAATAAAAGATCTTTCTGTAGTCTTGTTTTTCCAACTCAGATCATAGCCTCATGGCCCTTCAAAGTCCTCATTTTAGTGGAAATCTGAACATAGATTTGAAGCTGACTTTGAACTCCTATCTCTGAAATACCATACAACAACTTTCGATCTGCATGGCCTACTCTATGTAACAGTTTAGTGGCCTCTCCCATGTAGGACTGCCTCACTTATGGCGTTCCTGAATGGTAAGCATCAAAAAGGCACATGATAAATTTTATGTACATTTTTTCTCGGAGTGATGGAGGAAATACATACATTTTATAATTGATGGGTTGCTATGCTATGTTTTTCTTAAATTAGTCATTTCCTTTGTTTATGATACACATTAATTAGAGAAATACTAGAAAACAAAGAAAAATTTCAATCCCAGCCCAAATCATACAACTGGAAATTACTTACTTTACTGTGACTAAATCCCAGATCCAGGTTTCAGGAAAATATTTTCGAATGGTCTCAGCAACTGAATCTTCAAGCTGTGTCTTCTCATGTGATGGAGACATTTTTGCTATAAAGAGTCCAGCTCCAGGTCTTTCTGAACTACTAGCTACACTTTTATACTCCATTAGAGGCACTGTGGCAATGGAAGATGTGAACATAGTACTTGAATACAATGGGCTACAACCTGCAGTGTGAAGGTAGCTTAATGTTTGGTTTCTCCTTGACTATTAAATACTGTTACAGTTACATTGGAAACTATGCATCAAACCACTCAGTTTGGGAGACGGTGTGCAGCACTTTGAAAGTGACTCACAATAGAGTTTTGAATGGCCAGTGCTGGTTGAGCATGAAGGGTGAGCATGTGCCCTTTGACTGAGTGCCTTTTCTTTTACTGTTCTTACTTCTATTTGCAAGCCCTGGTTTTCCCATTACTGCTTCATCTCCATTCCTTAGGGAATTCTCTTCTCTTCTCATGATACATCTACAAAATGTTCTTCACACTTCACACAGTGATTCTCTAGTAGAGTAACTCTTACATTTTACATTATTTTAAGGCAAAGAAGGAAGAGACTCCAGCCTTCATCCTTCCTGTAGTACCAGCATGGATTTGAGCACACTTTGCTCAGGTAAGTTTGGGTTCTTTCTCTCTTATTTGGATGCTATATATGGTGTACAATTTTATTATCACCTTTGATAAATAACTCACAGTCATTTTTGTTCCGAAAATAAATGATAGTTTGCTACTTTACCTGCTATTGGTATACATAATTTGGGATGTTTGATCTTCAAGTTGGTTAATGCAATTAAATCCATGTCCTAGAAGAGAGATTATTAATCAAGGAAAATATCTCAAAAATCTGAAAAAAAAAACTTCTGTGTGTATAAGTTACAGTAACTAAAATCAGGTATAGTTTCACATGTCCAAGTAGGATTCCTGTTTCAATTGTGTTTTTAATACTATTTAGAGAGCGCAGTGAGCAGCATAGAGTTCATAGTGAGGCGTATGCTTGGACCTTCTTTCTGGTACAATGATGTTATTTTTAAAAGGTGGTGCATGCCTTTAATTCCAGTATTTTCCAGGCAGAGGAAGAGCAGAGGCAGAGGCAGAGCAGAGGCAGACAGATCTCTGTGAGGTTGTAGGCAACCTGGTCTATCTAATGAGTTCTAGGGCAGCCAGAGCTACACAGTGACAGCCTGTCTCAAGAAAACAACAACAACAGCAACAACAATATAATAATGATGATGATGATGATGATGATGATGATAATAATAATGTCACTTATCAATTCTGGGCCAGTTTCTCCAACAGAAAGAGAAAAAAAATTAACCTAGACTGGGCACTTTCCAAGATGCAGTTTTTGGAATGCTGGAATTGAACCTATGGTCTACCACATGTAAGGTGGGTGCTTTAACAGTGATTGAAATCCCTGGCCCGATTCTAAAATTCTTTACTGATATGGCGTTTCATTAAACCTAAATAATTCACAGAGCAGCATGTTAGAGGACAATATGACTTACATCCAGATATTCATAGACGTCCTTCTCATTTTCTTCTCTTACTGAGTGTGTAAGGGCCTTATCTCTATGCCAGACACAATGGACTAGGTCTTCTGGCTCCTCGTGGGATCTTCGTTTAGAGTCCTTGTGCTGCATTTCTGGCAGGTTGTATATCTGTAAGAAACAGGGAACAAAGGGTCCTCTTTCTTAGAAGACATGAAAAGAAAATAATGTCATCACAGCAAATCACTTGATGTTCAAGAAGCAGCTGCAGTCGTTGAAAGTACTGGCACTTAGAGTGTGGGTAGGGCAGAGTGGTGGGAGCAGGGGAACACCCTTCCTGCTTCTTGTCAGACCCTTCAGGCAGTATATGAGTTTAAAACTAAACACGTTTAAACTATTTGTTAGCTGCAACAATTGCTCAAGAAATCTCTTAATTGGTAGATTAGGAGAAAATAAAAATTCAAAAGAAAAACCTTTCAGTAGTATGCTTTCTAAAGCACTTTCTGCATGTGCACCATAAAAAAACTCATAATGTTAATAAATTTAAATTCTCGTTTAATTTATGTGTTTGTTCAAGACTGGTAAGGTCTCAGCATACTTGGACTAAAGATTTGTTTCTTAAATGTACTTATGTACATTACAATTTAAAACATGATATTAGCCAGTGTCAATAATAATTTTTAAGCTATTACAGTGACTATGTAACCATTCCTAATAAATCCTATGTTAATTCAATATAAAGAAGAGTTTCACTATCATTAACTTGCATGAGACTCCTGGAAATAGTTTATGGTTTTAGTTGTGCTTCTGAGAATTTTCAAAACAAGTTTAGAACCTTGTATTTCAAAATTTAAAACATATCTTTTTCTTTCTTTTTTAAAAATATTTTTAATTAATTTGTTCATATTACATCTTGATTGTTAGCTCTTCCCCTGTTTCCTCCCATTCTTCCCTCCCTCCAGCTTCCCCTCTTCTCCCCTCCCCTATGTCTGTGATTGAGGGAGACCTCCTCCCCCTATATATGCTCTTAGAGTATCGAGTCTCTTCTTGGTAACTTGCTATCCTTCCTCTGAGTGCCGCCAGGCTTTCCCATCCAGGGGACATGGTCAGAAAAGGGGCACCAGATTTCCTGTGAGAGTCAGATCTCACTCTCCACTCAACAGTGGAGAATATCATGTTTGTCAGCTAGGTCTTGGTAGGGGTTCAAAGTTTACTGCCTATCTTCTCCTTGGCTGGTGCCATAGTTTGAGGAGGACCCCAGGACCCAGATCTGCCTGTCATAAAGTTCTTCTTGTAGGTTTCCAGGACCCTGTGGGTCCTATTATTTCCCTCCCCATTCTTCCATGCTACTCTTGCCTAAAGTCTCAATAGGATGTCCTCTCCTCTGACCCACTTTCTTGGTAAGTAAAGTTTTTCATGGGACATATCCCTTGGACTAGTGTTTTGATATAAGTGAGTATATACCGTTTGTCTCTTTTTGCTTCTGAACTCACTCATTATGATAATTTCTAGATCAATCCATTTGTCCACAAATTTTGGGAATTCTTTGTTCTTAATAGCTGAGAAGTATTCCATAGTGTAGATGTACCACAGTTTCTTAGTCCTATCTTCAACTGAGGGACACTTAGGTTGTTTCCATGTTCTGGCTATTACGTATAAAGCAGCTATGAATATGGTTGAGCATATGTCCCTGTTGTGTGGTAGGGCATTTTCTGGGTATATTCCAAGGAGTGGGATAGCTGGGTCCTGAGGAAGCCCTATTCCCATTTTTCTGAGAAAGCGCCAGATAGCTTTCCAAAGTGGTTGTACTAATTTGCATTCCCACCAGCAATGAAGGAGTGTTCCTCTCTCTCCACATCCTCGCCAACATGTGGTGTCATTTGAGTTTTTGATCTTAGCCATTCTGATGGGCCTAAGGTGGAATCTCAGTGTCGTTTTGATTTGCATTTCTCTGATGACTAACGAGGATGAGCATTTCTTTAAGTGTTTCTCGGCCATTTGATATTCCTCTGTTGATAATTCTCTATTAAGTTCCAAGCCCCATTTTGCAATTGGGTTGTTTGGTTTTGTGGTGTTTAATTTCTTGAGTTCTTTATATATTTTGGACATTAATCCTTTGTCAGATAAGGGTTGGTGAAGATCTTTTCCCAGTCTGTAGGCTGTCGCTTTGTTCCCTTGACAGTGTCTCCTGCCTTACAGAAGCTTCTCAGCCTCATGAGCTCCCATTTATTAATTGTTGACATTAAGGCCTGGGCTGTTGGTGTACTGTTCAGGAAGTTGTTTCCTGTGCTTATGTGTCCCAGGTTCTTCCCCACTTTTTCCTCTAACTGAATTAATGTCTCTGGTTTTAAGTTGAGGTCTTTAATCCGCTTGGAGGATTCTTGAGATGTACAAGATTCCATTTGTATAAACCATTTCCTTTGGCTCCCACTGGTAGCTTCACTCTGAAAAGCTCCACATGAGCATCTGAAAGGGACAAGCCACTCTTGGAGTAAGATAGGAGCAGTAATGACACAGAGAGCCTGGGTCACATGCAAGCTTTGCAGCTTACTGACTGCTTTACTTCCTGGTTTGTCTTGAGTTTATTGGCTGAAGTTTTCTGAGGTGTTCTTCGGAATCGTATAATGTAGAGCCCCCTTATAGATGTCCTTAGCATTAAACGCAGTATACATACGTTCAAGAGCCCTAGTGGCTGAATTATGCAGACCAGGGGCTCCTCCTGCTCAGAGCCTCTGGGCGTGGCCTTTCTTGGGCAGAAGCTGACCAGGACTCACCCAGGAAGGAGAGAGCTCAGCTTCAGGCTTCAGGAGCAACACGCTTTGGTCCACTGCTCTCAGGCCACAGAGGGACTGAGGAGAAGCTGTGACATGCAGATGGGCCTGTGAAGCAGGAAGACTTCGGGCTGGGTTGAAGCTTAGGTCCACCTGAGGGAAGGGAACTCAAGCTTAGTAGGGGTTCTGCCACATGAACTCATTGTGTAACTCTGCACTGCATGTCTGTTTTTCCAGGCTGTGAAAACTTCCAGAAGCTTACCTGAGGCTCTTAGCCTCCCCCTTCTCCACTGGGATTGATTTAGGAAAGCAAGAGATGTGCCTAACTCTGAAGCAAAAAATGTCCATTTTGGCTTCCTAAAAGCCTCGCAATTGGATCATTTTTGGTATATGTACACATGCAAGTACTTGAGTATGGTGTAAAGCACACATGTGCACCGATGTATGTACCCATGTGTGCAGTAGAGGGCTGAAGAGAGTGTAGGTGGCTTGCTTTTGCTCTGTACCTCATTCTCTTGAGACTCTCAAGATCCTTGAGCTAAACTGGCAGCCAGCAATTCCCAGTAATTCTCCTGCCTCTGACCTCCACAGCATTGGGGCTATAGGAGCCTGCAGTCATTCCTCACTTTTTTACCTGAGTGCTGTTATCGGAACTCAATGTGGCAAGTGCTCGGGAGTCCCAAAGTTATTCCATTTTAAGGGCCTTTTCACCATAAGTCTTATACCTGGGGTGGAAAAATCAGTATTCTTTTTTTTTCTGAGACAGGGTTTCTCTGTGTAGCCTTGGCTGTCCTAGACTCGCTTTGTAGATTAGGCTGGCCTTGAACTCACAGTGATCTGCCTGCCTCTGCTTCCCGATTGCTGGGATTAAAGGGGTGTGCTATCACTGCGAGCCTGAAAATCAGTATTCTAATTGGAGATGTGTCTACATTTGTCTCTTTCTCTCATCTATCTATCTATCTATCTATCTATCTATCTATCTATCATCTGTCTATTGGTCTGTCTATCTATCTATCTATCTATCTATCTATCTATCTATCAACTAACTTTGTCTGGCCATCTCTATCATTCATCTCTCAACTCTTCCTATTTAATTTCAGGGAATGAAGCAAATAGCTGTAGCCTGGACTGTATTGAAAGGAGGATCCTATTACTGATCTTGCATGAAATTATGTAACATGTAGGGTCTATGAGATGGCTCAGTGGGAAAAGGCACCTGCTGTCAAGCCTGGTGACCTGAGCTTGATATTCTGAACTCATGTAGAGGAAGAAAACAGACATCTCAAGAATCCTGTGCATTCATATGCACATGCGCACTGGTAGATATATACAATAAAACATTTAAGTTATAGGACTTTGAGTTAGTTCATATTAAGGATTCGGTTCCCCTCTCTTGCTTCCCCACTTCCTTGCCACTTTCCTCTTCAACCTCCAACCATTTTGGAGGTTTGTGAATTAAAATTTGGCTCTCTGGTGCTCTACACATCTTTGATACCGAGGCAAACACTAATTACTGGATTTGGTTTACTTATCTGAAATCTGTGTCGTTAAAACACTCCAACCCCTTCTTTTAAAATAGAAGTTTTCGAAAATAAGCTCCTCACTTTGTTGAGAAGACACTTTTCAATTTCAAAATTTGCAGAATCTACAATCACTTCTCCATCAGGCAAGACAGCATAGATGAGCAATTTAGCCACAGGGGCCATGCCGAACTCCACAGGGATCTCCAAGGTAAAGTTCCCTTTCTCTGGAGCTAAAGGGAATGAGAGGAGAAGGTAATGGATCAGAATGCTGACAGGAAAACCCAGATGACTAAACATAGGGATTTGAAGGACTGTCTGTAGGTGGAAGATGCTCTGTTCTGTGGTTGTTTGCATGCTAATGACTCAGGATGGTATAGGGAGCTCACTGCAAGATCCCCCTCACTAAGGTGTTCACCGTAAAATTGTAGTTAATCAGACACTAACACTTTGTCTCTTCTATACCTCACCATCCCAAAAGACATCTGTTAGCTATTCTTGTTGTTAAAAAGGATGAAATTCCTCGACTGATATTTCATTTATTATTTAGATAATGGAAAAACAATAGAGATGACAGCCTGGTACTCAGGGAGCTGAAAACCAATGGCCATCTCAGAGGAGCTAGCCAGACTTGAGAATTGTAAGCATATCTTTGTTGTTAAACTATTTTTCTCACGGCAATGTTCACAGCATTTACATTTCTTGAGAGAAAATTATGCAATTGAAGTCGCTGCTGCTTTTTTGAAACTTAGGAGATTCCCAAACCTTCTGTGATTCCCACTTAGTATTTGAGGAAGAACTAGCTGGATATCTTCTTAAATATCTAAATAGTTTTTATAATTGGTCAGTGACAAAGAAGCCCCCATTTAAGTAAATTTGTTGAGCATCAATTAAATACCTGCCACTTCAAGAAAGAACTTGGAAAATATCTGTGATGCTACATATGTAAATCCATGTACTTCATGTACTTGATATTCCAACGGAAGAGAAATTGATAATAAACAGGTAACTCATAGGAAATATGTTTGCATGTGGCAAGTGCCATTTGGGAAGGGAAGGATGGCAAGACGATGAGCAGCGAGAATACCAGGATCCAGTGTTAACTTGGGGTTTAAATAGGAGCAGGTAGAAGAGGCCTGATTAAGAGAGTGACAATTGGAGGTTCCAAGATGGCATCGACCAGTATTCAACTTTTCTTGTCTACTTCGCAGAGACCAGGGACTTGAATGGAGCCACAGACTGCTGGACCTTGAGAACTGTAGGTGAGTGGGAACCCAAACTCTGCAGATCCTTGTGGGCCAGGCCATGGGACAAGCAACAGCCCAGAGGTCCTGAACCCACCCCTCAGATGCTCGAATGGAACCCACATGTGGGCTGCAGCTGGCCTATATAGCACAAACTCGCTGTGTGGGGAGGTGGTACTCCAGAGTCTCTGGCCTGAGGAGTCTCAGGGAATAGTGTGAAACTGTCCTTGAATCCCTCCTCTCACTCCATGCCAAACTGCGGAGGTCCCCCAGGCCGAGTAGAAACACAGGTAGCAGGGCCCAGCAAAAATAGCTAGAGTGGGTGTGCAGCTTGCAGGCCATCCTGGACCCAATCTAGAGCTGGTCACAACAGAGTGAGCATGCAAACAGGGGCAGTTAGGAAACAGCTTGGACTGCTTCCACAATCCCAGCGGGATCTTCCATGCTATCAGGAGAGTTTGGTCACCCCTGTGGTGTCTAATCCCTGAGCAAAAAGTGACTACAGCTCTGAGGACCTGAGAGCAGTCCATGCAAGAGGGTCGCGGAAAGTGCAGGCACCTTGGAGCCTGCCCGCGGTCTGAAAGGTCCTGTCTCTGGACTGCAGCATACTGATCCTCTACTCTCCAAGAAACAGAACTTAACTGGATCAGCCCCCACAGGCCTGGCAGGATCGCCCACACTACCAGGAGAGGTTGGTCACCCCTGTGGTATCGAATTGCTGACCTACAGGCAACTACAACTCAGAGGATTTGTGAGTGGTCTCGGCTACAGGGTCACAGAAAGTGCAGGCACCCTGGAGCCTGCCCAGGGGGCTGAAACCGTCCTTTCTCCGGGCTGCTGAGTACTGATCCTGCACTCTCCAACAGACAGATCCTAACTGGATTAGCTCCCACAGACCCAGCAGGATCTCCCATGCTCTCAGGAGAGGTTGGACATTTCTACAGTCTTTAGAGGCAGAGCTAAAAGACAACTACAGCCCAGAAGATCTGATCCAGTTGGAGTCTTGGCTACAAAGCAACAGGAAGGACAGGCAGCTGGGACCAACCTACCCAACCAGAGCGCTTATGTGCTGACCTTGTCCTAGGTCCCAAAACATCTGATCTGAATTACATCAGTAAAGTGAAAGGAGCCAGAAAGAAACCTACTTCTGCCGACTCAGTCTGGAGCCTAAGGTGTAGAGCAAAATCTCCAGGAGTGGAAACCAGATCACCTGCCTGTTCTAGGGAAATACTCCCTAATCCCCACAGGCAAGGGTACCTGACCTATAATCATTCACCAACTATCCACTCTCAACCAGTGAAGGACACCAGAAGCTACTTCCCAACATCAGAGACACCAAAATGACAAGAGGACAGTGAAAGAACACAAAAACCAAAACAGTTTGGCATCTCCAGATCCCAGCAATCCCAATGAAAGCAACCCAGAGAACCCAAACACAATCGAAATACAAGAAAATGACCTCAAGTCCTTAGTAAGGAAGACAATAATGGAAGAAACGAATAAAATCTGTAAACAACTGTAGGAGGATACAAATAATTGGGTTGAAGACATAAAAAAGTCATAGAGAGAGACACTGGAAGAATTTCAGAAAAATACAAACAACCAGATGAAGGAAATCATTAAAACAGTTCAAGATCTGAAGATAAAAATGGAAGCTCTGATAAAGGAACACACAGAAGAAGAACTTGATTGAGAGGCCTCAGAGAAGAAAGCAAGAATCACAGAGGTGACCTTATCTAACAGAATCCAAGAAATGGAGGAACGAATAGCGGGACTTGAAGACACAATCATAGAACTTGGAACGACCATCAAAGAAAATGCTAAATCTGAAAAGTTCCTGACACAGAACATCCAAGAAATCAAGGACACCATGAAAAGACGAAACTTGAGAATAATAGGTATTGAAGAAAGAGAGGACAGCAGACTCCACAGCCCAGAAACTATCTTATAACAACATCACAGAAGAAAATTTTCCCAACCTGAAGAAGGAGATGCATATGAGCATACAAGAGGCCTACAGAACACCAAAAAGAATAGACCAGAAAAGAAAATGTTCCGGACACATAATAATAAAAACAAAATATAAACAACAAGGAAAAATATTTAAAGCAGCAAGAGAAAAATGCTGAGTAACGTATGATGGCAAACCTACCCGAATTACACCCGACTTCTCAGCAGAGACCATGAAAACCAGAAGGGCCTGGACAGAGGTCCTGCAAACCTTAAGAGAACACAGATGCCACTCCAGACTACTATACTCAGTGAAAATTTTAATAATCATTGATGGAGAAAACAAGATATTCCATGATGAAAACAAATTCAAACAGTACCTATCCTCAAATCCAGCTTTACAGAAGTTGATAGAAGGAAAACTGCACCCCAAAGGGTCAAAATATAACCAAAACTATATAGGAAATAGATAACTACACCATCACAAAATCACAACCACACAAACTCTTGACTGTAACAAACAGCTAAAATGAAGGGACTTAACAATCACTCGTCATTAATATCTCTCAACATTAATGGTCTCAATTCTACAATAAAAAGACACAAACTAACTGAGTGGATGCATAAACATCCCAACATTCTTCTGCATTCAAGGAACGCATCTCACCCTCAAGAGCAGACATTACCTCAGAGTTAAAGTTTGGGTAAAATATTCCAAGCAAATGGTCACAAGAAGCAAGCTGCTGTAGCCATTCTATTCACTAACAACATAGACTTTCAAATAAAATTAATAAAAGGGATGAGGAAGGACACTTCATACTCATCAGAGGTAAAGTCAACCAAGAAGACATCACAATCTTGAACATCTATGCTCCCAAAACAAGAGCACCCACGTTTGTAAAATAACTATTAACAAAGCTTAAAACACTCATCGATCCCCACACATTAGTAGTGGGAGACTAACACCTCACTTTCAACTGAAGGATAGGTCTTTGAATCAGAAACTAAGCCAGGAAATAACTTCATTAACCAATGTCATGAATCAAATAGACCTAACAGCTATCTACTGAACTTTTTACCCAAATGCAAAGGATTATACCTTCTTTTCAGAACCACATAGAACGTTCTCTAAAATTGATCACATAGTAGGTCACAAAGCAAGTCTCAATAGATACAAGAAGATTGAAATAATACCTTGTATCCTATCAGATCACTATGGTCTAAGGCTGGACTTCAACAACAATAGAAATAACAAAAAGCCTACACACACATGGAAACTAAACAACTGTCTACTTAATGACACCTAGGTCAAGGAAGAAATAAAGGACTTCCTGAAATTCAATGAAAATGAATGAACAACATACCCAATTTTGTGGGACACAATGAAAGCGGTGCTAAGAAGAAAATTCATAGCATTAAGTGCCTTTAGATAGAAAATGGAAACATCCCACATACAATTTAAAGACATATCTGGAAGCCCTATTAAAAAAAAAGCAGAAACACCCAAGAGGAATAGACATCTGGAAAGAAATCAAACTCAGGGCTGAAATCAATAAGTTAGAAACAAAGGAAACACTTCAAAGAATCAACAAAACCAGGAGCTGTTTCTTTGAGAAAATCAACAAGATAGACAAACTGTTAGCCAAACTAACTAAGAGACAGAGAAACGCTATCCAAATCAACAAAATCAGAAATTAAAAAGGAGAGATAACAACAGACACTGAAGAAATACAAAGAATGATAAGAACCTACTTTAAAGTCATTTATGCCACAAAAATTGAAAATCTAAGGGAAATAGACAATTTTCTGGACTGATTCCATTTGCCAAACTTGAATCAAGATCAGATAAACAAATTAAATAGCCCTATTTTGCCTATAGAAATAGAAGCAATCATTGATAGTCTCCCAACTAAAAAAAGCCCAGGGCCAGATGGCTTCAGTGCAGAATTCTATGAGACCTTCAGAGAGGAGCTAATAGCAACACTCTTCAAGCTACTCTAAGAGATAGAAATGGATGGAACATTACCAAATTCTTTCTATGAGGCTGTAGTCATGTTGATACCGAAACCCCACAAAGACACAACAAAAAAGAGAATTTCAGACCAATTTCTCTTATGAACATTGATGCAAAAATACTCAATAAAACACTCACAAACGAATACAAGAACACATCAAAGACATCATTCACCATGACCAGGTAGGCTTCATTCCAGGCATGCAGGGTGGTTTAACATACAGAAATCCATCAATGTAATCCACCATATAAACAAACTGAAAGAGAAACCCACATGATTATCTCCTTAAATGCAGAAAAATCATTTGACAAAAATCCAACACCCATTCATGTTTAAAGTTCTGGAGAGATCAGGAATACAAGGCACATACCCAAGTACAATAAAAGCTATATATAGCAAGCCAATAGCCAACATCAAACTAAATGGAGAGATACTCAAAGAAATCCCTCTAAAATCGGGGACCAAACAAGGCTGCCCACTTTCCTCCATATTGCTTCAATATAGTTCTTGAAGTTCTAGCCAGAGCAATAAGACAACAAAAGGAGATCAAGGGTACCCAAATGGGAAAAGAAGAAGTCAAATTATCTCTATTTGCAGATGATATGATAGTGTATATAAGTGATCCCCAAAATTCTACCAGAGAACTCCTACAGATGATAAACACCTTCAGCAAATTGGCTGGATACAAAATTAACTCAAAAAAGTCAGTAGCTTTCCTATATACAAATGAGAAACATGCAGAGGAAGAAATTAGCAAAACTATACCCTTCACGATAGCCACAAGCAATACAAAATATCTAGGAGTAACTCTAACCAAGCAAGTGAAGGACTTAGTTGAAAAAACTTTATTTTTTTATTTTTCTCCTTTATTAATTTATTCTTGTTACATCTCAATGGTTATCCCATCCCTTGTATCCTCCCATTCTTCCCTCCCTTCTATTTTCCCCTTATTCCCCCCCCATGACTGTTCCTGAGGGGGATTACCTCCCCCTGTATATGTTCATAGGGTATCATGTCTCTTCTTGGTTGAAAAAACTTTAAATCTCTGAAAAAAGAGATTGAAGATGACATCAGAAGATGGAAGGATCTACCTTGTTCGTGGGTTGGGAGAATTAACATAGTAAAAATGGCCATCTTACCAAAAGCAATTTACAGATTCAATGCAATCCCTATCAAAATACCTACAAAATATTTTGAAGACATTGAAAAATCAATTCTCGACTTCATATGGAGAAACAAAAAGCCTAGAATAGCAAAAACAATCCTATACAATAAAAGGCCCTCTAGAGGATTCTCCATGCCCGATCTCAACCTTTATTATAGAGCAACAGTATTTTAAACAGCCTGGTACTGGCACAGCAATAGGCTGGTGGATCAATGGAATCGAATCAAAGACCCAGAGATGAATCCACACACATCTGGTCACTTGACTTTTGGCAAAGAAGCCAAATTGCTTCAATGGAAAAATGATAGCATCTTCAACAAATGGTGCTGTTCTAACTGGATGTATACATGTAGAAAAATGCAATTAGACCCATATTTGTCACCATGCACAAAACTCAAGTCCATGTGGATTAAAGACCTCAACATAAAACCAGACACTTAAGTCAGTTAGAGGAAAAAGTGGGGAAGAGCCTGGAACACATTGGCACAGGAGATAACTTCCTGAACAGACGACCAACAGCCCAGGCCTTAAGGTCAGCAATTAATAAATGGAACCTCATGAGGCTGAGAAGCTTCTGTAAGGCAGGAGACACTGTCAACAGAACAAAGGGACAGCCTACAGACTGGGAAAAGATCTTCACCTACCCTTCTTTTGACAAAGTTCTAATATCCAAAATACATAAAAAACTCACAAATTAAACACCACCAAACCAATTAACCCAATAGAGAAATGGGGCCCAGAACCAAACAGAGAATTCTCAACAGAGGAATATCAAATGGCTGAGAAACACTTAAAGAAATGTTCAGTGTCATCAGTCATCAGGGAAATGCAAACCAAACCGACACTGAAATTCCATCTTACACCCAGCAGAATGGCTAAAATAAAAAACTCAAATGACACCACATGCTGTGAAGGATGTGGAGAAAGAGGAACACTCTTTCATTGATGGGGGGTATGCAAACTAATACAACCACTTTGGAAATCTCTCTGGGATTTTCTCAGAAAACTGGGAATAAGTCTTGACCTAGCTTTTCCACTCCTTGGAATATATCCAGAAAATGCTCCACCACATACAACCACTTTGGAAATCTCTCTGGGATTTTCTCAGAAAACTGGGAATAGGTCTTGACCTAGCTATTCCTCTCCTTGGAATATACCCAGAAAATGCTCCACCACACAACAGGGACATATGCTCAGCCATGTTCATAGAAGCCTTATTCATAACATCCAGAACATGGAAACAGTCTAAGTGTCCCTCAATAGAAGAATGGATAAAGAAACTGTGGTACATTTACACTATGGAATACTACTCAGCTACTAAAAACAAGGAATTTCCAAAATTTGTGGACAAATGGATTGAACTAGAAACGATCATAATGAGTGAGTTCACCCAGAAGCAGAAAGAGTCAAATGGTATATACTCACTTATATCTGGACACTAGCCCAAGGGGCATGTCCCATTAAAGTCTTCATGTACCAGGAAAGTGCGTCAGAGGGGAGAATATCCTATTGGGACTTTAGGTGAGAGAAGCATGGGAGAATGGGGAAATAGAAGGATCCAGATGGCCCTAGAAGCCTACAAGAAAAACATTATGATGTGTGGATCTGGGTCCATGGGTCCTGCTCAAACTATGGCACCAGCCAAGGACAATATGTATAGTATACTTTGAACCACTACCCAGATCTAGCTGTTGGACAGGACATGATCCACCATTGAGTGGAGAGTGGGGTCTGACTTTCATGTGAACTCTGCTGCCCCATTTTTGACCATGTCCCCTTGATGGAGAGAGTTGGTGGCACCCCAGGGAAGGATAGCATGATACCAAGAAGAGACTTGATAGCCTATGATCATATACAGAGGGACAGAGCAGGAGGTCCTCGTCTGGCACAGACATAGGGGAGGGGATTAGGAGGAAAGTGGGAAGGAGGGAGAAATGGGAGGATACAAGGGATGGGCTAACAATTGCGATGTAATATGAATAAATTAATGAAATAATAAAAAAGAGAGTGATAATTGGGTCAAATTGTGGTAGAACTGAGTAAATGTCATCAGGACACGACAGGGTGATTTCACACATAAACCCACAGCAGCTATGATTCCCTGTCCAAGTCCTTGACAACATCAAGCCCTAGTCAACATCCCAGCATGGATGGGGAGGGATTCATGATGACCCACTTTTAGTTGAGGAGCTATTGACAGCTGATAGCTACAGAGGGGAGGAAGAGTCAGATTTCTTCATGGATGCCACCCCTGGTAGACTGTCCATGGTCCAGGGGATGACCCTATAGCAAACACACACACATGGGTAATAGTGACCAAACTAAAACACAGAAGACATAAAGTAGGGAAGAATGCTGCAGGGTATTTGATCCCATTGTGAACCCCGAGATTGTGATCTGTAAAAATCTGTTTCAATTTTGGCATGGTTGAGCCCTAGCATACACCTTTTAACCAAGAACTTTCTGTTTACTGTAAACAGGTGATAAAGGTGTGGCTCAGACCTAGTACACACCATTAATTCAAGAGCTTTCTGTACACCAGATTTAATAAGCTAAGCTTAGGTCAAGAGTTAGATCAAGAAACCAGCTGACAGGGATTAAGTAGTAAGGAGGGACTTTGAGAGAAGGGTGTTTAAGAAAGCATGGATAAGGAGGCTTTTTTGGGCTTTGCACTAGCAAGCCTTTGGCCTTGGTTTTTTTGGTCTTTTCCTCCTGGACTGTCAGCTGAGCTAGTGAGCTTTTTGGATTTTTCCTTCTGAGATATGAGCTGGGTAGGAAGGTCAGCTGGGCTCTCTCTGCCTTCCTGAAGTGGTAGGTCTTCACCCCAGCATCTGGCTCCTGAGTCTCCTTTGGTAAAATCAAATGGTTGGGATTTTCATTTCTATTACACTATGGAAGTGGCTTGGTGGAGGATCCAAGGAGGAGTTTGTGGGGATTAGTGGGTGGCAGGTATGACTAAAGTCTAAATACATGTAAAGTATAAATACATGTAACTTTCAAAGAATAAATAAAATGTCTTTAAAAATAAAAATGAAGGAACCGGAGAAATAGCTCAGAAGTTAAGATCACATGATGCTCCATGGAAGGAACCACATTTTATTCCCAGCATGCACAGCAGACTGCTCAGAACTCTGTAATTCCAGATTCAGGATACCCAGGGAGATCTGATGCCTCGGACCCTGACAGCTTACCCTAAAGCACTACACACATAACAAAAAATAATAAAAATGAATCAAATACACAACGATCAGTGTAGCTAGAATGGTTTAAGGACCAAGGCTGGCACCCTCCAGATTTTTTGGACAGAAACTAAGATAAGACGTTTTGCTTTGTTGTGGCTAATCTCTACATAAACATAGATTCCTTACGTGGGAAGTATCTTGGCGCACTTTGTGTTTTCAGGTGCTACATCTTCAGAATAGATAGTTTTCACCATTGTTGAATGATACTCAGTTTAGGAATCTGAGACTTTTTTCCTGAAGGTCATGGTATGAGTGATAACGTACATTAGATGGCAGAACCCTGAGCTCCTGCTGTGCAGTGTTTACAGAGACTTACACACATCATGGCATCCTTAGTTACTCAGTGGTGAGAGTCCACTGGTGAGCATGTGTGGACTCAGTTGGAGACTTATTGCCGGGTGGGAAAAAAACACTTACAGTTTCCTGGGTCTCGTGACTCCATGTTGTGAGTGTGGCTTCCAGTTTGGATGATCTTGCCCTGGGCCATGACCTAAAATAAAAAGGTATTTTCCAAACTTACGTCTGTATTTTAGAAGGCTTTCTTCTCACTGATGAATCTACTGTGTGAGACCCAGGCAGAAATACTCAGCCAGGAACCCAATGTGTCAGGAGGGACATGGTCAAGAGATGAAAGGATTCTTTGTATTTCTCAGCTTGGAGCCAGAACTCACCAGGTAGTAAAAATTGAGCTCTCTCAGCACTATCAAGGCAGTCCCTCTCAAAATAAAATGTGTCCTAACTGTGTGAATCTGGCTGCAGGGCAAGATGCCAGCTTCCTTCTCAAGGTAGACATAGCTCTTGCTGATGGAATAAACACTGTAGGCCACATGGTGTGCTACTCCATATTCTTCTTCCATGCAAGGGAAATTCCAACAAAAAAATTCCTCCTTGTGGTACACCTGGAGAATCAACAAATACTGTGATCAGATTGCCTACTGGGCAGAATCTCTCTTCTGTGATAAGTCAGCATACTTTCAATGACTGAGTATTTTGTACATCTTCTTAAAAAGGGAGAGGAAATCCATTAGATGAATTTATGACTGAATAATTTTTTAAATGGAGGCAAATATACCAATGAAGAGGTAAAAGAGAAGTATATTAGTTTTCAAGACAAATGAAGCATTAGTTGAGTACCTAATATATATGAAAGAAATTTTCCAAATATAAATTTTAGTGCCTAACAAATATGCGAAATAATGGCAGGACTGAAACATTTTCATACATTAATATGATGTACTCTGACCACATGCATTCACTCACTACCCAATCCTATGTTTCCCACCAGCTCTCTTCTTTCTTACCCGGGCATCTCTGCTTTCATTTCTATTCTTTCCCATGATTCCACATTTGTGGGACAATATGCAATGCTTTATTTTCTCTCCTAGTCTTATACGTTTTTCTTAAGTTGACAATTTCTAAATCCATACATTTCTCTATAGACAAGATGGTTCTCTTTTAAATATATGAGTAACAGCCTAGTGTGCACATATGTCCACTTGTCTCTGTCGGCTCCTCCACCGCTGGGCACTGGTGCTGGCTCCATTGTTAGCTGTATTGAGTCGTGCTGAGATTGGCATGGGGATGTAGGTGTCTTCCTCATATCTTAGCTTTGGTGCATATGGGAACTATGTGGATGTGGTAAACCTGGACTGTATACTGGTGTCATTTTGGAGTTTTGTACAAGCCTACAACTTAATGGACATGCTAATTTACCTTCACACCAGTTTTGTATATAGGCTGCTTTGTTCCCAAAACCTTGCCAACATCTCTTTTCCTAATTATAGCCATGTTGATTGGTGAGATGGCATTTCAACGTAGTGTCAACTTGCATTTTCTTGATAGCCAGATGTGCTGGGCATCTATGCATGTGTTCCTTGACCATTTGTAATTGGTGTCTTGAAAAATGGATTATTATTGCATCTACTGAGAAGAGCAGATGATTTTTAAACTGTCCTATTTATATGCTGTTTTACAGTTCTCAGCTTGCAAATGTGACACCATCCCTGTATTCTTAGTATGAAGTCAGTTGGATCATGGTACATTTGCTCAATGTGTTGTTGAGTCTTGCATGGGAACATTTCAGTGAGGACTTTCACTTTGTGCCCATTGGGTGAATCAGTCTGAAGAGTTCTAGATTTTTTTAATCCTCATCTAGTTTTGCAATCAGGGTTGTGCTAGATTCATGGATTTGGTGCAATTCCTCCTTTTGGAGCTTTTCACAATAATATTTCCTTTTTGAAGTTTTGTTCAATTCAGCAATGAGTTTTTTCTACTCTCAGCTTTTATTTTGCTGGGGGCCCCTTAATTAGTTCTTCAATTCAATTTCTCATTGTTGATCTGTGTGGGTTATCTTCTTTACATCGCATTTGGATCACTTTGGTAGAATATAAATATCCAGAAATTCATTTTCTTTTTCCGATTTTTCTAATTTATCAGAATGAAAGCTTTCATACTATTCTGTAAGAACCCTGTAGATTTCATACTATGTGCTGAAGTGGTCACCTCTGATGTGCTAATTTGGGTTTTAACTTTCTCTGGGTTTAGACAAGGGCTAGTCAATTTCACTTATCTTTTCAAAGAATCAATTTTGGTTTCATTTGACCTCTTTGTCCTCATCATTATTTTCAGCTATATTTATTATTTCTTTCATTTCTTTAGTTTTGTATATGTCTTGTTCTAGTTATGCTAATGCCTTGAGGTGCAGCATTTACTTGGTAGCTACGTGATTATTTATGTAGGTGTTCATAGTTCTCAGAGCTGAGTTCACTGTAGACCATACGTTTTCTGGTGTGTTTTTATTAAATCTAGAAATTAAAAAGTTACCTTTCTGATATTGTCGTGTTCCACCGATCATTGTCTAGAGAATTATTTAGGGCCAATATATTTGTGTAAGCCCTCTAGTTTCAGTTATTTATTTATAATTATAGTCTCCTGTGGCATAATAGGATACTATGAATGATTTAAATTCTTTAAATTGGTAAACAATTGCTCCATGATCTAAAGTGAGACCTGTTTTGAAGAAATCCCCATCAGCTGCTGAGGGGGATGTCTATTGCATCACTGTTGAATATAGTATTCTTTAGATGGCTGTCAAGGCCATGAGATACAAGGTACAGTTTAATCTGAGATTTATTTTTGACTTTTTTTGTATGGATGATACATTTATAAATTACAATTGCATATTGAAGTTATTCATTTATATAATGATTTGTATTTGTACCTATTTGTCCCTTTATGCCTAGTTGTATTTGTTTTTATGATATTTGTTGAACCAACATTTGGGGGATGAATATTTACATGTATATATTCTTAATAAATTATTCACTTTTTAAATGCAATGACTTTATCTTATATTTGGCCTAGTGTGTTGATAATGTTTCATTTTTCATATTTATTCTCTTTTGACATTACAATTTATACATCTGTAGGGATGGATATAGAACATCTGTTATTATAAGGAGATTTCCTCAATGAGTGCTCCTTTCTTAAAGGCATGATTTCTTAAAAACCTTTGGAACATGGAGGGAATTCAATGAATTTGTCAACACCAAACCAAAGCAGGTACGTGAATACAATAAAAAACAATTAAAAATACCTATTATTCCCCAGGGTTCAAAAAATAGAAAGAGGAAAATATAACATAAACTAAGAGTTAAAGTTAAAAATTGAGATAAATTTTACTAATAAAGTAGCAAACCAGAGTCTGAGAAACAGAAAAAACAATGAAGATCAGAAAGAAAGGAAATGAGACCCAAGTATGAGAAAGAATACCAAGTAACAACACAGTAAAAATCGGAAGTATGTGATGTAAGTATTAGAAAAAAACTATTGTGGGCAGAAATATGGGGGAGTGGTTCTGGGAGATGGAGAGATAACAGAAGGAAGAGGATCGAGGGACCTGTATGAAAAGGCAACAATGAAATCCCTTACTTTTTTCTACTCTAGTTTTTTCTTTTCTTTTCAGAAACAGGGTTTGTCTGTTGTAGCCTTGGCTGTCCTTGGCTCACTTTGTAGACCAGGCTGGCCTTGAACTGACAGAGATCTGCCTGCCTTGCCTCCCAAGTAGTGGAATTAAAGGAATGTGCCATCAAGCCCAGCTGAAAATGCCACAATGAAACTTACTTTCTATCTCAATTTTCAAAACAACCAAAACCCAACAAACTCAGAGGTGTGGAGGAGAACAATGAGGATGGAAAATCTGAAGTTAAACCATGAAAGAAAAAGGAAAATGAATCGTCATGATTTAGAAGAGACTGCTCGTTCCTAAGGCTTTACTTCTAGGATTCACCAGGATGCACACGTGTGCCTGCGTATGTGCATGTGCTGGGGTGGAGGGGTGGAGGTAGTAAAGTTTGACACCTCATCCTCTAAATGACTCCGTGTCTCCTAGCATCTAGAAAACTCCCAAACCAAAGCCATCTGACAGTGGCTGACCTCCTAGTGAGCGCCACACTGGTCCTTTTCTTCCTACACCCAACCTGCCACAGGACCAATTCCAATCCTTGTCTCTAGAGTCTACCTGCTGTTTGCAAAGGGGCGTGCTTTCAATTTATTTCTATAAGATAGGTTATAATTTCCATCATTTAAATTTGTAGGAGCAAATGTGTGTGAGTCGCCATTGGCATTCTTCTACCCACAGTGGATCTCAGGGAGGAGCTTACTGAGCCAACTAGGGGAGAAGACCATTGGGAATCAGATATAAAGCTGCAGGGCCTTCAGAGAACTCTGCTAGTAAGTCAGATAGTGGAGTTCTCTTCATGTGGTTCCCTCTTATGACATATCTGACAGAGCTATGATTTACAGGGGGAATCTTTCTGTAGTTCCAATTGACTGCAGATTACAGGCCTCCTGTTTTATTGTGGCTCCAGATTGCATTTCTAGTGCTTGCTGGATTTCTGTCTGTCTGTCTGTCTCTGTGTCTCTGTCTGTCTCTGTGCCAGAAGCAGGGATTAGTGTAACGTCAACCATATTCAGTTAAACAACAAATGCCTCTTACTTGAGAATATGAGCACTGCATATTTGGGTAATGAATTTGAGGACATACAGTACCTATCCTTGACTGAATAGGTAAAAACAGACTTTTAATCATTTTTGCTTGAAGGTCCTGACTTGAGATATATAAAACTAAATACAATAAAGAGACTGTGCAAAATACCGTGTTTAAAAAGAATGTGCTCACAACATGTGCTCATACTTTTATTAATGATCATAAACCCTTTGTGTTTTACCCTAAAATAAGAAAAATTGGCCTGGAACATTTCTTTTTATTCAACTACACATTATCAAGTTCAAGCTATTACAAAGCTTCACCTTGTGTCTTATGCCCTCATTTCTTACTTACTTTGATGTTGAGGGAATCACCCTCAATGCCGGTGGTGTCGATGGAGAACTCTGCCAGGCCATGATGGTCAGTGGTGGTAGCATGGGAGTAGCCATATTGTACTATAAAGAAGACTTGCTCATTTGGAATAGGAGAACCCTGGAGATCCTCAAGGCGAACCTAAATTGAACAAGATAGAAAAGCATAGTGTAGGTATGGTCATACTACACAGATTATAAGAGGAAAAACCTGTCTCAGCATTCTATAAAGATCCAAAAAAAGTACACCAACTAATTCAACATGCAAAACAATTGTCTCAACAAAACCTAACACTTTCATGTCTACACCAGTAAAACTGTTTGTGTTGTGAAAGCACAGAGGCCCAGAGTATCATATTCATAACTCTTTATAGATGCTTTGTACTTACCTGTTACTCATAAGAAACCATTGACAGATCCTGTGTGAATCTGAAGCAGGTGCTCAGACTCATCACAAGATACTTGTTGGGGCCCTGAGGCTACTAGCATGTATTTATTAGGAATTTATCATTAAACCATAGTGACACTTTGGGGTTTATGATTTTCAAGTACAGTAGTTATAAATAAAAATATGTTACTTATGTTTTAGATTCATGATTCTTGATGGCCTTTCTAAGTCTTGAGTTTAGTTCTAGGAATAGAAATCATGCACTCAAGCATGTGAAGGACAAGCTCTACCAATAAGCTACATTTGTCGTTTCGCAACCAATGATGTCAGGCAAGGTTAACATTGAGCAGAATGGCCCAGGGCGAGGAATCACCGTACAGCTCGAGAGCATCTATGAACCAAAGAGTACTTTACTTTCACATGAAAGGGAATCCCGTGTCTAAAGTGTGACTCTGCTTTCACAAATATGAGTTTGGTTATGATTTTTTCAATTTTCGTTGTTCCAGATCCACTGAACTCCAATCCTGAAAAAGAAATTAGCAATGACATTGAAAGCCAGTTAGATAACTGCTTGCATTCTACACCCCTTTTCTACATCCTTTACACCACCATCTTCATGCGAACAGGAGTCAATTTTCACAATTTCATTTTCCATATTTTCAGGTTACTCACGTACCTGTCCCTTCTTCAATAACCTTTGCATTGACATGAAAATGCTGGGCTTGAATATGTCTTTTATTTAGTTCAAACATAGTAATGTTTTCTTCTTGTGTGATGCAGCCTCTGTTGTCTAGCTGATATGCAAGATAAAAACAAGGTGATAGGGTGCACTGCTCAGATTGATGCTCAACACAAACCTGCATGTGAAGATTTCTTTCAGAAAAATGAATCTTTAGTGTTGTACAGCATGGAGATCTGATCATAAACATGAGACTCAGCTTATATTATTACTATCTTTAATTAGTATTTGTTATTAGCATTAGTATCAGTATTTTTATGTTACTAAGATACTTAGATAAATAGTATTGTCACATCCAATAAAGTAATAGGAATAAGCAAATAATTATCAACAACAACCCTAAATATATGTGCTTTTAACTCTTTAATAAGAGGCGCAGGCTAGCTAGTTGGATTAAACACCCCCACCACACCTTCCCCCAAATTAAAGGATAGAAAGATACAGATCAAGAAAATTCAAGGTGAGAAAAGGCAGGAGTATCAATTCTAATATTTGATAAAATAGACCAGTCCAAAATCAATTGCAGGAAAACAAAAAGTCACTACCCATTAGTGAAAGGAATAAACAATGAAAAGAATACTGAGTAACCTTGTTAATGCATACAATTCCATAGAAGAAACACTAGGAAGCAGAGGACAGATAGGTCTAGATGAATAATAATGGGTGACTTTAGTACTACACACTCATTGATTGATCATCTGGGCAAAAAATAACTTTCAAAGTGTTGTATAGAAATTTTACCTGACTTAAATATACCATATGGAAGGAGTCTCAGTAAGACTCAGGACACATACAAGACTTATAAGGCTCAGAATGTAAATAACTCACAAGGTCCCAAAAGTTCTTAAAACTGACAAGACCGCAAGGCTATAAATAGGCTAAAAGTATTCACGTCTAACAAACCAGTCCCATAGAGAATTCTAAAAACAATACTTTGGACTGAAGAGGAGAACAAGCATAGCTAAGAGGCTACATTAAAAAAAATCAAAGAAGCTGCACTTACTAAGACATAAAATAGGATTAAACACAAGTAGCAACAAGAACAACAAAATGACAGCAATCAACATACACCTTTCAATGATAACATTAAATATTAATGTCCTCATCTTGCCAATCAAAAAGATAGGAGAGTTGAATGTGTTAAGAAACAAAATCAGTCTTTTTGTTGTTTACAGGAAACTCATTTTATCTTTAAAGATATGTAGCACCTTTGAATAAAAGGATGAAAAAGAGTATTCAAAGAAAATGACCAAATAGCAAGCAGGCATTGCTATTCCTAAATCTGACAAAGTTAATTTAAAACAAATATTAATCAGATGAGATAAAAAGAGCACTTTATTCTGATTAAGGGAACAATTAACTGAGAAGACACTTCAATTAAAAACATATATGAACCAAACTCTAGTACACATACTTTCATAAAAAGCATATCACTGGACTTCAAGATACAGATGAAACTCAGTAATTATAGTTGGTTTCTGTTCCTTAATTTCTCCAATAAGGCATCTGTACAAAAATTAAATACAGAATCGCCAGACTTAAATGACACCATATATCAAATGGACCTAACAGATATCTATAACATACCACCTAATCACAGACAAATATTTATTCTTTGAGTCAGTGAAAGGAAATTTCTCTAAAATAGACCAATTAGTGAGATACAAAGCAAAACTGAATAAATACAGAAAAATTGAAATAACCTAGTGTGTCCTAATCTGACCACAATACAAGAAAGTTTAAAATCAATAGCAAAATAATTTCTAGAAATTACATAAATTCATAGAAATTAAACAACACACTACTGAATAAAAACTAATCAAAGAAGAACTAAAGAAAGAAAAAATTAAAAATACTGTAGTTAAATGAAAATGAAAACATAATACAACAAAACCTCTGGATCACATTCAAAGCTGTCCCAAAAGGAACATTTATAGTTCTGAGTGCTGATAAAATGAAAAGAAATGACACAAAAAATGACTTAAGGATACAAATCAAGGAATTAAGAAAAGAAGGATCAAATCAAACAGCCATAACAGATTGGAATGAATAATGAAAAACCAGAACAGAAATTAGAAACAGAAATAAAGTATACAAAAATCAATGAGTCTAAGAGAAGGTTATTTAAGAAGAGAGGATCAAGAGACCTTTGGCACAATTAACCAAGAGAGGAGGGAGGGTGTGAGAAAAGGAGGAAGGGAGGAAGGGAGGAAGAGAGGGAGGGGAGACTCAACTCCAATAGATACATCTTCAACATAGCTCGTACATCAAAGGATGAGGGAGAACCATGAAACAAGGATCAGAAAGACTGTAAAAGACCAGAATGCCTGTAGGAAAAACAGTGCCTTTCAGATACAACAGGAAAAAGACACCCATATAATTCTCAGCAATGTGGTTGCCTGAACAAGACTTAGAGAGTGGTAAAAACCAGTTAACCTGCCAGTGTGGTGAAAGGGGGAAATTCCACAAAGCCCCAGTCCTAGATCTAGAGCTACAGGTAATCAATGTCTTCTGAGAACGATTGAGATAAACATAAAAGTTTATGGGATTCAGGAGTGGTCTGGCTCTACAGATAGCACAGAGGTTACCCAAGCTGTTGTAAAGTACAAGTGACATCTCCCATAAGGAAGGGTTTTTGTTGACTGACAAAAAGTGCTGAAGAGAAAGATCTAGAAACGATGAGTCTGGTATAGACTCAGGCATGGCCTGACCCTACAGATATAGGTCACCAGGTCATTAACTGTATCTATTCCCAATGTTTTGGGTGGAAACAGGAATACATCTCTTCCATTGAGGACACAACCCCACATGTTCAACATTCCTGGATTCCCTAACACTTGCCTGTGAGCAGAGGACCTCATGCCCTGTGCACTTCATATGCTGTGGGTGAACTACAACCCGGTGTCTTAGCGCCTCAGAAAATGAAAGGTCAAAAGACCACATGAGCAGCTCTCAGGAATACATAAAAAGAAGCTTTACCAGCATACCAAAATGCATTCCTATACATGCTTGTAATTTATATAATTCACATACAAGTGAGCCCATCAACAGATGAGTGGATACTCAAAACTGAAGAAGAGAACAGTATGGCATGGAGCTCATCACCTTTCACAAGCTGTACCAGACTCATGGACATGACAGTGCATGTCTTCTGTCATATGTGAGGATGAAACAAAACAAAACAAGAAAGACAGCAAAGCAGAAGTTGTTCCATTTGGGAAGAGGAAGGGTCTGGCAGGAAGAAGGGTGGAGGGAATAGGGTAGGTAATGAAGGAAGTAATCAAGTATGAAATACAGGTGAGTGAATATATTGTAAAGAAGCCTATGGTTTCATGTGTAATATACTACATTTTATATGTGCTAATAAAAATATAATTTCAAAGAGTAGTGTGGAAGGCATGAAAGTAGTGGAGGCTATACAGGAAGAGGAGAAGGACACACAGGAGCAAGGACAGAAGACAGTAGAGATGGCAATGGGACAGGGAAGTATGGTTAAAATACATGATACTCCATGAGAATATGCCATAATCCTACTATTTTGTACAATGACTATATACAAAAAATGAATGTGGTGGCCAAGTAAAGTTGTTGGAACACCCTTTTAATACTAGTAGGCCCCAGGACTATCCCTTTTATTAGTGAGGCGGTCCTGGAGCTTGCACACATGCCTGGCTAGTGTTTCATCACTGAACTACACGCCAAGGCCCTGAACATCCTCTTTCAATATCTGAGGATGCATTTCTTCTCAACTTTGTTGTCTGCATTTCTGTGATAGTTAACCCTGGGTATTAAAAACAGGACTTTGAACAGTTTTTGCTTACCTGGTAATTAACTTCTTTGCATTCATTCTCTTCCTCTAAGCTGAAGTACTGATTTTTATGGCATATGCTTATGTTTACATGTCCTGGGACAGGCTTCCCATAGGTATATCTGTCAGAACACAAGTTCACACAGACCAGGGGTCTTTGTAAAGCAGAGACCCACCGTCTTCCCACCCATAGTCCTTACTGCCAACTTGTAACAGATTGACTATGTCTAGTGTCATAGTGACAGCACATATGGCCCATTATTACCACCTGATACTTTTTAAGTATATATTAAGGATTTAGTCCTGCCAAGAACCTACAGGAGACACATGTTTATCATTTTTGTGTTTTTGAAAAAATTGACTAACCAAATCACGACCCTCGGCTAGTCAGTGAGGGTGCTTCTATTCAGCTGAGACGAATGGGGAGCATGGGAGAATGACTCAGAGCTGTTTTATGCAGCTCCTCAATCTTTTGTCTTCTTTCTTGCCATGTTTGTTTTTAAGCATGTTTATTATTTTTTTAATGACAAGCAAATGTAAGCTAAGGTGTGCCTCTTCTGTTTGATTCGGACACATTTTCAAATTTCTCTAGGTTGGTTTGACTTATGCTGACTCCAGACTTAAGTGGCAATTCTACTTCCTGTAGTGCAAGATCATTAAATATCAGGTACAGAAATGCACATAGAAAAACCATGCTGTTTATCAGTTAAACTTGGGCAGTAGTAGCTGGAGCTGGAGTGAGATTGGGAGCTCTTGTTTCTCTGTTCTTTCTGTCAACCCATAATAGGTCAACAAGATGCCATAATGCAATGCTTGGATTCTCTTTACATGGGTCAGTGGAACTTATTAGGCACCTTAATGTCTCCAAAGAGAGGGACTGTTTACTACCTCAAACAATTGATCTTATCGTTGGTGCCATCAGACTTAACATCAGCAACTTATGTAAGTGAGCAGGAATTGACACAGAGCAGTAAGGACGAGGAAGAAGAGACGAGCACCAGAGGGGAACATTCTAGAGGGTAGGGCAGGGCCTTCATATTTCTACATGGTCTACAATGAGGCATTATCCTGGGTGTTTTCTGGGTCCTAGTTCATTCTTAAGGATAGAAGAACAAAAACCAGATAACTCACACTCCACACACAGTCACATTCATTTTTTCATCCTTTATAGAGATGGCCTTTGGGACCTTGACTCGAACTTCAAATTTGGGAAGCACTGTTGGGAGAGAGAGGAGAAATTCAGGGAAATGATTTTCCTAGTTGCCTAAATGGCCAGTCTATTCACAGAAATGGTGATTTCACATTATGAAGGTAAACCCTCTCCCCGACTAAACTTAGAGTGTTGAGTGATTACAGATTATGTCAGTTCTTGCACATCACAGAGATATCTACTTAAGTAGGAAAACCAAAGTATTTGCTTCTGAAAACCCCAGAACTTTCTAGAAGCTCCATGTTGCTAGAGTTAGATGAAACCCAGCCTTACATATTTGGAACTCAATTTATTCAAAAGCACTCATCCCATGGTAACTGGAAACTCATGGCATCCGCTTTCCCTCGCCAGTCTTCCTGATCCCTACCAAATTCCTCCACGGTGAAGGGGTGCTGTTTCTTCTCTCCTGATTGGTTTAGTATCACTATCTTGTAGGAGCCCTGGATGGGCTCTGATGACAGGCTGAAAGACAGTTGTTTGAACCCGTGTTCTGTGTTGATATCCCGCCACTGCATAATTCGGTTCATCTTTGGATCCTGTGAACCAGGTTGTAAATTGTCTTAGTCATTAAAGTTCTAAGTACAACACATCTCATGGTGGCAATGTGCTCATGATGGAAGTATTTGGGAGCTTGCTAGTATTCTCTTGGGGAAAGGAAAAATAAAGATAATGTGGGATATAATAAAACAGTTATCTTGAATGGCAGAAGGCTACTGACCCATACTACAACATTCCAATATCAAGTTACTTCCAGTGGATTGATTTCTCTCTAAATATGAAACATGTAAGTTTCTTACCTCAATGTAAGCCAGAGGAAACTGAAATGAAAGGAAAACAAGGTTAGTTTAGAACAGGGGGTCACGACCTATATGGTAAACCTGCCTGCAAAATATTTACATCATGATTTATATTAGTAGCAAAGTTACAGTTATGAACTAGCAACAAAAAATTTTATGGTTGGGGTCACAACAACATGAGGGATTATATTAAACAGCCACAGCATTAAGAAGGTTGAGAACCATGGGGTTAGAAATTTCACACATACAACAAATTGAATAGATTTATTGAATGGGCTTTAGGACATGTGTTTCAGCCAGAATTTGGTGAACTTAATATCCAGTAACAAAGTTAATATAAAACCAACTAACTACCATGGAGACATTTTAATTGTATGTTCTAGAATTATTTGAGTCACGAGAAACACTCCATGGGGAAATGAAACTGTGGGACATTATCAGTACGATTTCTCTGATCTGCATTCAGACACACCCTGGGTTTTCACAGTGTGGAGATTACAGAAATTTGTTGTTCAGATCAGGTATAATCGTAGTGTGAAATAGGGTTATTCATTTAAAATATATCCATTCACAATGTATAACTTTGGAGTGTCCTGGGCAAGGCACTGGCTTTCCATTTTTTGTCTATTGAGCTACAAAGAGATTAGCATGTGTACTCAATATACACCTCCTGAACACAGTTCAACAGAGCAAACTCTAGCCTGACTCCTGTCTGAGAAATATCAAGAAGAAAAGGGCTGAATAGCTGCTCATGCTTCAGAGGAGAATTGCTGCTGATTAAGGCAAGAGCTGCATGTTCAGGGGTTTTGCAGGCAACACGTTTCTGGTTGGTTAGATGAAGTCTATACAGTAAAGACAGACAATGGCAAGGTCATTAAAGGTTCTGTAGTAACTGAGGTGTCTGAAGAGGCAAAGTCGTTTTAGGTGAGCACAAGCTTAAAGAAGACAGCCATAGCAGTGTATGATGGTGCAAGCCTGTAATACCAGCCCTTGGGAAAGCAGAGGCAGGTAGATCTCAGTGAGATTGAGGCCAGCTTGGTGTACAAAACAAGTCTAGGACATCTAAAAATATACAGGGAAACCCTGTCTGGAAAAGAAGAAGAAGGAGGAGAAGAAGAAGAAGAAGAAGAAGAAGAAGAAGAAGAAGAAGAAGAAGAAGAAGAAGAAGAAAGAAGAAGAAGAAGAAGAAAGCTTTAGCAGAGCACAATGGTGCACACCTTTAATCCTAGCACTCAAAAAGCCAGAGGCATGTGGATCTCTGTGACTTCTAGGCCAGCCTCATCTACAAAACAAGTCCAGGACAGTCATGGATATACAGAGAAACCTTTCATCAAAGAACAAACAAAAACAAAAAGGAGAAAAAGGCAGCTCTTTCTAGTTGTTTATAATGGAGCAAACACTGACTGATGTAAGGGAATTTTAGTGATGTAGAACTCATTTCTGAAAGTATAGAAAGATGAGTCATGACAATGGCTGATGAAAACATGGTACACATGTACACCATGAAGTTTTATTCATCTATAAAAAATGAAATCACAAAAAACTCTAAAAAATTACAATGGTAAGCCAGGCTCAGAAAGACAATTGCTATATGTTCTGTCTCATATGTGTTTACTCACTCTAAATATTTAGAATTACATGTTTAACCTGAAGTACCTGAGAGACAAGGAAACTAGCAGAAGGCCACTGGGGTGGAAAATCCCTCAAGGCAGGGGACATGGAGTGACATAGATGTAATCAAAGCACAGGTACACTTTGAGGGGCAGAAAGTTTAAGCAGGGATGAGTGTGTGGGATGGGAGAGATGGGAGGGGAATGTGAGAGAACGAAAACTAAGGATCTATGAAAAAGCCACGTGGACACTTACTGCTTTGTAAACCTATTTAAAACGCCTATGTTAAGACACTCGTTTTAGTGTGACCTGATACCAAGACAATAGTCATTCTCCGTTTTCTGCTGATCTTTCTTTGTGTGTCTTATTTCTTGACCTTCTGAACAATTTGGCACTTACGACCAATGCCTTCTTCTCTTTCTTGGTCTCACTCTCACTTGTAAGTAGTGATGAAGTGGAAAACTGTACAAGCTGCAGTTTGAATTTTATTAGATCAAGATGAAGCAAGAAAAAAACAAAGCAAAAAGGACATACTTGTTGACTAAAACATTGCTCTTTAAAACCATTGCTTCAGTACTTGATCCAGACAGGCATGGTGGTGGCACTTGTTTTATTTTTTAAAATATTTTTATTAATTTATTTGGCACATGCTTTAATACCAGCAATCAAGAGGCAGAGGCAGGTGGAGCTTTATGAACTCAAGGCCAGCCTGGTCTACATAGAGACTTCCAGGCCAGCAAGAATAACATAGTAAAATCCTGTCTTTAAAAAAAAGTCAATTGACACTGCAAAGTATCAAATTTGAGAAGTAAGAAATTTTTACAAAAGTCCTACATATGTTATCTTTTGATATCTTCCTGGAGGCTCTGGCCTATATGGCCAGCAAAGAACTATGAGTGAAGAGGTAAGATTGTTACTATCAGAGTAAGAAACTAAAAATTAAGCCAGTGCCTGCTAGATAGACAGATAGAAAGAGATGACACAAAAAGATAATTAAAATGGTGGAATTCTGGCTCCTCCTTCACACTCCTGATCTGAGACAGAGACCTAAAGGCTCTACCTCTTAGTACTGTGGATAATATCTGCAGTGGGCCAATCTCACATGTGCAAGACCAAGACCAGGACAACTTTACCCTAAAGTCTTGGTCTTTGTTGAACATCATCAACCATATATTAAGAAGAAAGACCTCTCAAAGATCCTTAAAAACCCCACCCAACCTCTAGAAAAAGACAGGACTCCCACACCCCCTCTGTAGAGGGTCTTCTCTCCCATGTGCCTGCTCTGTGTATTTCCTCACCTCTAATGAAAGCCTTTCTTCCATGGCTGACTCTGACCACTATGTTCAAGGTTTTCCCTGCCTTTTAATTTTCTAATTGGGAGAAAAATGAACCCTACATAGTAGTAGCAAGATCACTTTATATCCAACACTCAAAAGCTATTGGATTTGAAGATAAGTCATTGTGACTAATGAACTCAGCCCGATCGACATGGAAAAAAAATAATGAAATACATAGAAAAATCTTAATTGCATTGAAAATGAACCCAACAAATTATAAATTCTATAAACTCGATTCATTGATGAAAGCTATGGTTTGAGGAATAAGTCAACGAAGAAATCCAGTAGGCCTAACAAGAACATTGTAATTAGGAAACTTATAAAAGGAAATCTAAACTAATGGGTAGATATTCTGTGTACTAGGCAGAAACATTTGTTATTAAATGATTCACACCCACCAAATCAATAGATGGTGTTAATATCTCAGTCACATTTCCAAGGCTGATTGTAGTGTTGAAACCTGTTAGTAAAGTCAATATAAAACTTTCAGGAGAAGTTGATGAAATTTTGAAGAAAGGATTAATTCATGGAAGTGAATTTACCCTAAATAAAAATGAAAGGGCTTTGACTATTATGACACTGGGTGGTGAAAGATGGGAGGGAGAAGCAGTTGGTAACGTGCTAGCTGCTGGAGTATAAGGACTTGTTTCTCATGTGCAAAATCAACATAAAAAGCAGATACAAGTCCCTGCTGTAGTCTTAGCTGGAGAAGCAAAGAAAGACAGCTTTTGTGGATCACTGGCCAGGCAGCCTAGCCTGATCATCAAGGCCCAGGCTAGTGAGAGACTCTGACTCAGAGCCCAAGGTGTATGGTACCTCAAAACTCACACCCTAAGATTGTCTTCTGGCTAGCATACACATGAGCGCACACACACACACACACACACACACACACACACACACACACACACACACGGGCATACAGTTGAACGTGTAACACAGAGTGACACACAAAGTATTAGGAAATGAGTCAAGGAAGTGAGTCATCACTATGGTGGTTTAATAGCAATGGCTCCCATAGAATCATGTGTTTGGATGTTTGGCTCATAGAGAGTGGCACTATTAGGAAGTGCATTCTTGTCAGAGTAAGTGTGGTTTTGTTGGAGGAAATGGGTCACTTTGAGGGCAGGTCTTTGAGGTCTCAAATGCTCAAGCTATGTCCAGTGTGCACACAGTCTCCTGCTGCTGGCAGATCAAGATGTAGAGCTCACAGCTCCTTCTCCAGCACCATGTCTGCCTGCATCCCACCATGCTTCTGGCCATAATGATAATGGACTAAACCTCTGAAACTGTAAACCAGACCCAGTGAAATGTTATATATGTACAAGAGTTGTCATGGTCATAATGTCTGATCACAGCATTAAAACCCTAATTAAGACAACAACCTACACTGGAAAGTTTACAGTGTCATAAGATTACAGAGATCAGTGATTAGGGTTGCCCAACAGAACCATACACATGTGTATATATGTGATGTAGGATGGAACTAGAAAAAATCAGTCTAAGTGAAAAAATCCAGATCCAGAAAGACAAACATGATATGTACTCACAGTGTATGTTAGCTGTAAAGTAAAAGATACTCATACTGCAGTCTACAGACCCAGAGAGGCTAAATAACAAGGAGGGCTTTAGGGGATGAATGGATCTCCATTTGAAGGGAAAACAGTAGTTTTTACCAGTGGACTCAGAGAGGGTGGGGTTGAAAACTGGAGAGATCAGGCAAGGGAGGGAGGAAAGGAGAGAAAGAATATGGGGAGAGATAGCAGGAATAAGGGGCCATACATGGGTTGATGTGGAAATCTAGTACAGTGGAAACTTCCTTAAATCTATGAGGGTGACTTTAGTGAGGGCTCCTAATAATGAAGGATTTGAAGTCTGAACTGGCCATCATCTGTTACTAGGCAAGACTCCAATTGGTGGGACTGGGACACTAACCCTGCTGCAAAACCTTCAACCTAAAACCTGTCCTCCCTACAAGATGTGCTGAGGCAATAGTGACTCAGAGCTTGTGGGAGTTGCCAACCAATGAATAGTCTATGTTGAGGCCCAAGCCATGAGAGGAAGCCTGTGCCCCATACTGCCTGGATGGTAAGGGATGAGAAGCTGGATGGCTCAGAGACCAAGGGTAGAACCAAAATAGGATAGGAAAAAAAAAAGGGTCATCGAAATTATTTCTAATGATATTCTGCTATCCTCATAGGATTAGTACCTAGCCCAGTCATCATCAGAGAGGCTTCCTCCAGCAGCCAAAGGGAACATATATAGAAACCCAATGTCAAACAACAAGCAAAGCTCAGGGAACCCCACAGAATAGGGGACTCCAGAGGTGTCAAGGGCACCAGGAGAACACCACCTCCACTATCAACTAAACAGGTTTCATAGGGCCTCAGAGACTGAAGTGACCATAATGGAGGCTGGTGGGGCCTGTGTGTGGCCCTCCGTATACATGCTGTGGTTTTTTAGCTTGGGATTATGAGGCACTCCTAACAGTGGAAGTGGGTGTATCTAGGACTCTTTTGCTTGTTCTTGAGACCCTTTTAGTCCTATTGGGTTGCCTTGCTCAGCCTTGATATAAGGGCCTAGTGTAATTGCATCTTGTTATACCATGTTCACTTGATATCACTAGGTCGGCTTCTCTCTTCTGAAGGGAAATGGATGTGGAGGAGAAGGGAGTTTATGGGGGAGACTGGCAGAAGTGGAGGGAGGGGAGGCTGCAATCTGGATGTTTTGTATAAAGGAAGAATAAATAGTAGAAAAGAGAAAAAAGATACTTGGTAGAATTACACAACAGATTAATGGGATAAATAGAATCTTTAGACTCTCCAACAGATAGCATCTAGTGTACTTTGTTATTTGTAAAGGACAAGTTAAATAAAAGTGGATTACTGTTTTCTGTAATTTTTAACTAGTATTGTGAGAACTTTGTATAGTGTTTTATGATATTATTCACACCTTCCCACAACTTATACCAGATCTCTTCTCTCTCTCTCTCTCTCTCTCTCTCTCTCTCTCTCTCTCTCTCTCTCTCCTTCTCTTTCTCTGTCATTAGTTCCAATTTGTGCTGCCCATATATTCTTGGATATGTGTACTTCCACTGGAGCATGATTGACTTACCAGGGTCTATACTCTTAAAGACAACTGACTTTCTCCTAGTAGCTTTCAGCTAACAACAGCTACTCAGGGTGTGCCTTCATGTGCATTTCTCCTCTCCATGGTAGGGTTTGGCCTGGCTTAACATATCCATGCCTGTGCATGCTAACACAATTGTAAGTTCATCCGTGGAGCTGCTATGCTGTGTTTAGAGGACTGTTTCCTTGTATTTATTCTGTTTCCTACAGAATTCACCTCAGGCTCTTACAGTTTTTTACTTCTTTTCTGATACAGTAATCTATGGTTTTTTTGGAGGAGAGGATGTCCTTTAGTGTTCAGTTTAGGCTTTCACATTCTACAGTCAAGCTGATACTGACTATAACAATCATCCCTACTGACTAGCTTTCTTAGATCTGGAAGGTGCTATGCACATTACCAGAGGAGGAAAATAATCATCAGTCTCACCCAGCTGTGAACAGTATCAACTGTGAGAACCACTGGCCTGGCAAGATATGCCCACTGGTGTCATGGTAGCACAATTGCCATGGAAGTAACCAATTTAAGATGAAATCCACACTTGATATAATTATAGGGGCACAGACTTGTGGTTAGACATGTCATAGGTCCCAGGGTGACCCATTATTATTATGCTGCTACAAGACATAGTATGAAGCCAACTGTCACTGGTTTATCTTTATACTTATAGATGAAAACATCTCCCATCCCCCATCAGAGAAGCTCCTATTTATAATAGAGAGTAAATAACTTAGATACTAGTCACTTGTCTAGGTGCAGAAGACAAGTGCCTGTAAAATGCAATTTTATTCTTAAAAGGTTTATTTAGCGAAGGAGCCAAATGTTAAACACTAAGTTATAAAGATAATAGAGATGATGGGATGAATATCCTGATTAGGCTAGAAATGGAATTCTTAAGGATGGCACAAATTAACAGAAACTACAAAAGAAATGACTGAAGTACATGATCAAACTAAAAGGTTCTGTACAATAAATACTCCATGAAGTATAAAGAAAACCTTGAGACAATTACCAATAATAGAATGAGAAATAAGGTTTTTCACATATACAGAAGACAGAGAATGGCCAATGACAAATCAGCAAGTGGCATAAATAGGCAAAAGAGCATAACAGAAAACAGGATCAATTCATACCTTAGTAAGGGGCTGCAAATGAGAATATTGCAGTAATATTTCATCTTGGTGAACCTACCAATGCCCATGAGTAAAAGACTCACCAATGTATTCTGGGGGCGTAGATTTTTATCCATAGAGATAACCCGAAATTTGACTGGGAAAAAAGAGAGGGAGAATGTTCTAGTGAGGTCCAGAGACCTAGGCCTTCTCTGTGCCAGGTCAGGGATGGCATCGTAATTCCTTTGCCTATCATGGAGCTTCATACCTGTCTGTCCTGGCTTGTACATCGGTTTGTCTGTCTGGACAAAGTCAACATTTTCTCTGTTCTTCACTAGAACAATCATCTTTTCGTTTAATTCTCGATTATATCTTCGGATGTCGACAGAGAGATCCACATTCTTCACAGAAAGGGAAGCCCTAGGGAGCTGAGAATGAGAAGAAAACAAGACCTTTCATTGCCTGACCCTATGCAGTTCTTAGATTTCCTGTTTCACTTCATCCCCTTCCACATCACAGGAAGGAGATGGAGGTGGGAGGGTCCATTAGTTTCTGTTTAAGTGTTATGTGGAAGGGAAAAAGTATCAAAAAAAAAAGTAAAAAATAAACCCACACATTTTATGTATGCACCAATGTAAGCAACAAAACCAAAGTATTTTTATGGGGTAAATATGATCTTGATTAAAAATTAGTCTAACTTTGAAACTGAGGAAGAGGAAAAGACAGTATATTAGTTGTGGTAGGCATTATGAGATAATATATTAAGGGTGGTAAGAATGACGTCTTGAAGATAGGTCCAGAAGAAACCAAGCAATTACTTGGGATATCAATTACACATAGGAGATGTGGTCCTTATTAGCTGGAGAGCTATTTGAAAGTTTGTAATTCCCCGGCAGAAAGTACTATGAGCTGTCAAAGCCCACCTTCCCGTGGGTGGTAGTATTTTGATGGAATTGCCTCTCCCCATTGTGGATTGGGAAAATCTATGATATTTGTTTATTGGGTACAAGTTCTAAGTTTCTATTGTCTTGAAGTCACAGATATGTTTCTTGATTAATATTCTTTTTAGAAATATGTATGTATATCATATATACATATTCACACAAACATGTACATCAATACATAAAACAAATTGAAACAGGTATCTAGTACTCACAGTGAAGGAAACACAGTGGAACATGTCCTTGTCAACCACAAGCCCATTGAAGAGGTTTATGCTTTCCTGGCTGGATTGCAGGGAGGCGCTTACAGTCACCGTATCATTCACATGGAAGAAATGGAGGCAGATTTTCTCAGGGGTCTCAGTTTGGAGTTGGGAAGGGACCAGCACCATATACTTCCTGGAAATGAAGGAGTTCAGGCCAGATGATGACAGATCTCATTGTGCATGAATGTAGTTTCATCACAATAATCATTGTAATCCACTTGTCTACTGCCTGAGATGGCAGGTTGATAGCATGACAGCAGAGTGGCAAAAGGGTTATCAATTTTTGTAGTGGTAACCATTCAGCTTCAGCAGTGGTATCTACCAAGTCAGGTTTTAATGACATGTAGTGCCTTCACTAAACAGCCAGTTCTAGATGGTTTTTATTTTCTTTTAATGATTATATAGGAAGAATAACTGTTCTTTTAAAACATGTATCAGGATAGTTCTTTTTTTTTTTTTTTTTACCATTCTTTATTTCTTCAAAAATAACTCACTACCCTGTTTTTAATTTTGGGTGCTCTCTGACCTAAGATTTATAATGTGACTATGAAGTTCAGAGTTGCATAATTTACCCATGTTACACTTGAGCAAGTGCCAAAGGCTGTTTGTAAGAGTACTCTCTACATTTTCCTAGCATTAGAGATTTTGTTTCCAACTAGAAATCAACCTAACCCATCACTGAAATATCACACTATGCAAAAATATCACCAGATTGTTTTTATTTTTACCACTGTAAAATATATTTTTTCTAATCACAAAACAAAAAAATCATTCAACAATTTAACTCTAATAATGTGGACATTTTAGACACCAAACAGCAAGCTTTATCCAAGGTCTTTGATTCTAACAAGAGTGTTAATTTAGGACACAAACATACACAGTGTTCTGCTGTGCCAAAAGTCTTACCAGTACCAAGGTTAAACTATAGGCTACAGATTTCTAACCCAGAGTTTTAACTATTTAAATGCTTATTTTGAAAGTGGTTAAACAGTTTCAACACTTAATGTTTCTGATTATTGGGATTTTGGATACTACTGGTATCTAAGAGGAATGCTATTCTAAATCACATGACACCCCAGTGTAGTAACACTGATTGCTTTAGAGCTGGAAAGGAAAAGATTACATGGAACCAATTAGTACTAAAGTTAGAAAACATATATACAATAATTATTTGTTAACTAAAGAGCAAACAGGATTTAACGAGGTTTGTAGGATAAGGGACTATGAAAGAAAATGATTTGTTTTTGATTGGAAGAGGAATGCTATGGAAGAGGGCCTAGGTGGTACTCACAGATCTCCAAAGTATGAGGAAGTTGAAGGCAGGAAGGCAAGAAGAACTGAAATGAGACATGGCAGAGCCTGTGTGTTCTTCAACATGGTGTAGGAAGAAAGGACAAGAGGATGGGGCTTCTGTGTCCTCTTCCTTAACACTGTTTCCAGAGACTCCCCCAGTCTACAGAGGTCTATATACAAGTGTTCTGTGTAAACAGGAACCTCCATCCAAGGTGTCCAAATAGAACAGTGGACTTTTTTTGCAAGAGTTCTCTGTCAGTGTCACTGTGTTTAGTGGTGGCCTTGGTACAACTCAAATAGGTTACAACAGCCTCAGGAAGGGTGCCAGATAGTGGATGGTGTTGGTAAAGAATCAAGGCCATGGAAACCCATACCACATACAGAATCTGCTTATTCTGCATTAGAACAGACTTTCTCAGTCTTAATGACCAGGAAATCTTTGCAGTAGATGGCTGTCCTAGGATCATGTGATGTTTACCACGTCGCTGCTTCTACCCACCTAGAATCTAGCAGCACTCCCTGGGATGTGACGTCTCCATTCCTCTCTTTCCTCATTTGAGAGTAACTAGAGTAGTCGAGGCTGGAATTTTTCAGATTTCCTGTCTCCGATCATTCAAGCATATATTCTTTTTGGTCTTATGTGTAAAAAGGGGGAATTGTGGCTACTGTGAAAGAGAAAACTCTCACCTCTTATAAGTCACTATGTCTAAAGCTTCTGGGTTAGGACAGGAGTCCACACATCTCATGTAGAGGCACACTCTTGAAATCTTATCACTATTACAAATGTAGACTGTGCAACTAAAGGTGGCTGCTTCAAATGCTGAGGTGAGTAACATTTGGGCTACAACTCAGTTCCCTTGTAAGGACATTAAGGTATGAGTTGGGAAACACATCAGCATTTTCTACTCTAGATTATAGGGATGTATATATATTTTTAAAGATCCTTTGACATTGGCTTGATAAGAAGGTATAGTATAAGATAAATCAATTATAATATTGAGGAATTAAGTAAAAAGAAAGAATGTACTTGAAGGGTATGTAGGGTAAGCATGATAACATTTGAAAAAAGAAACAGAACTTCTGTATTTCATTGACTGACCTCTGAACCCTAGTTAATCATCAATTAGAAGTCTCACTGTCTCCTGATTTGGCCCCTTTTCTCCAAATTCCATGGAAAAAAATAATTCACTTTTTCATCTTAACTCCCCATTTATCTTTTTATTATTATTATTTTGAGTATGTCAGTGAATGGCCTCAAATTCCTGTAGGCTGATGGTAGAAGTGATAGAGATAGAAACGTAAATGGGTTCTAACAAAAAAGTATAATATCAAATGGCTGGGCATGCCATCTGAGATGGTGCATAACACAGGCTCAGAACTGACAGAGAGCTTCTTGTTAGAAAACAGACATGCTACACTGGCCTCCTAAAAATTTTTCAGTAGGAAGAAAAAGCGGTGTACAGATCTGGGACTTGAGAAAGCATCTTAAAGGTACTAGAGACCAGAGAAACACTGGCATTTCTGAAATGGAAGAACATCTTTGGAATAACAATGCTGAGGTAAGCCCAAGCTTAAATATCAGAGGGCTAATGGAAAAAAAAACTTAGAGTAGAACCTTAAATAATTTAAATAATGAAAAGATATTAAAAAAAACATGCTGGTTAGAACAATAGCTTATGTGTTGTCCTGAAAGATTGGCCAATGGCCTAACCTGTCCACTTATCTATGGTGCTGTTATGGTGTTGCAAACAGAAAGACTAGGAGTTAGACCAACTCCCTCATAGGCACACAAATAGGGAGAGGGACAACAGCTAGATTTTCAAATTTTGTGGCATATATGCCTTCAAAGTAGGATCTTATGATTCTTTGTATTTCTTCAGTGTCTGTTGTTATGTCTTTCTTTTCATTTCTGATTTTGTTGATTTCAATACTGTCTCTCTGCCTTTTAGTTAGTTTGGCTCATGGTTTGTCTATCTTGTTGATTTTCTCAAAGAACCAGCTCTTGGTTTTGTTGATTCTTTGGACTGTTTTCTTAGTTTCTAATTTGTTAATTTCACCCCTGAGTTTGATTATTTCCAGACGTGGAGCTCACCTAGATTCTCAGGGCCTGAACCGTCTGCCATAGCAGGAGAACTGTGGCTGCACTGAGCTGGCGCCTCCAGTGGAACTGAGCACTCCGCCCAGCCTGCTTCACCGCAGGAGAACTGCGGCTGCACTGAGCTAGTGCCTAGGGTGGAATTGAGCTCTCTGCCCAGCCTGTGTCACGGCCGGACAACTGTGGCCGTGCTGTGCTGGCACCCAGGGTGGAAGAGAGCACTCAGCTCAGCCTGTGTCACAGCAGGGGAGCTGCAGCCGCACTGAGGTAGTGCCTTGGGCAGAAGTGCTTGCTGAGCTGAGCCAGTGTCTCTACGGCACAGCTCACTGAGCAAACCCAGGACTCTGGGGCTGAACTGTCTGCCTAGTCCAGTTTGGGTCTCAAGGCACCACGCGACCCAAATCCTGTCCAGACTCCCCTCTCTCGCAGCAACTCCCACCGTCCACCACACCAATTGCCTCCACTGGAAGGCTCTGAGCTGCAAACCTCAGCCACCACCGCTGGTGCCGCTGGTGCCACTGGTGACACTGCTGTCTCTGCCGCTGCTGCTCTGATCCAAGAAAATCCTCGCTCCTCCTGTGTGCAGGGGCAAGCAGGTCCTCTGCACCCTGGTCCCTCTGAACCGTGGAGCACTCCTGCTGCCGTGGTGTGGGGACCTTGGTGTTCCTAGCTCAGAAATCTGTGCAATTCCCTGAATTGTTCACTAGAGCTTCCAAACATGGTCCACACTGCTCGCCACCATCTTGGATCTCCTTCAAGTCTTCTTATGATGGAGGACCACCTAATTTCACCAAAAGCTTTTTACGTGTATTGAAATGAGTATGTATAGTTGGACTTTATGTCCTGTAGTGCAGTAAATACTGATGTAGAGGCTTTTTAGTATTTTAAGGCTTAGGCTTTTTAGCTGGGCAGTCTCCAGCCAGGTATCAAGCTTAACCCATCTCATCCTGGCGTTATGCCCCACCATGTGAATAGTCCTTTCTCTCTGCTTCACTCTGTTCCATCCATTCACCTCTGTGTCAGCTGGTGAATCTCCCAGGCCTCTTTCTTTTCTCCTGGTCTTCTGTCTCTCTGTCTCTGTCTCTGTCTCTGTCTCTGTCTCTGTCTCTGTCTCTGTCTCTCTCTCTCTCTCTTTCTCTGTTGAGTTATAGAAATAACTATACCCAGATCCAGCTAGTACTTAGCGCTCCACCAGTTTAGGCATTGAATATACAGAAACACCTTCACAGAACATATCTCAACAGTGTTGAGCTTCAGTGCACTTACTAATTTGTCAAGCTTTCCTTGTATTCAAGAGCAAGAGACAGCTTGACCTTAGTGCATGATGTTTTTAAAGTGAAATTAAATTTGTGAATTTTTGAGAACTTTTGTATGTATATGCATCAAAAAATGGGTTATTTTTTGTGTTTTTAATGAAGTGTGTGTGTGTGTGTGTGTGTGTGTGTGTGTGTGTGTGTGTCCTTATTTGGTTTTGGTGTCAGGGCAACACTGGCATTTCCTTTTGTTCATGTGAATTAGGAAACATCCCTTCCCTCTCTGGCTTCTGGAACAGTGTGCGGGATATTTATATTAGTGCTTTTCTAGAGGTTCTACAGGATTCAGAAGTGCATCCATTCATCTTCAGCTCCCTTCTTAGATCACTACTGCTTCAGTCTTGAAGAGGTTAAGGTGACACCGTCTTGTCCTGACTCTCTGTCATTTCTCTTTGTACACTCCTCAGCCTTCCACCCTCACCCCAGTAGCCACAACCTTCTTTCCAATGCTTTTGAGACTGTCTGTGACCCTGACTGTGGTCCAGAACTATTAACAAAAATTATTAATGTTGTGCAGGCTAAGAAATACAGATGAGGAAGTGTAAGTGAAAAATAATTGTCATGTGGTGTCTGGAAAATACCACTAAACTCTGCAAAAGCCAGATACGGCTCGAACCCCCTCAAACACTGAGGTAAGTGTGGTTTTTGTCTTTAAAAATGCTATCTCCTTGAGCTTTGGCACCAAGAGACTTTGAGGCATGAGTTTGTTCTTTGTCATCATATAATAAAATTTTCATTGGCTTAATTAGCATAGTTGTCAATAACTATCTCCTGTGGATCATTTCTTTTTTCTTTCTTTCTTTCGTTCATGTGTGTGTGTGTGTGTGTGTGTGTGTGTGTGTGTGTGTGTGTTGAGACAAGGTTTCTCTGTGTAGCCTTCTCTGTGAGTGTGTGTGTGTGTGTGTGTGTGTGTGTGTGTGTGTGTGTGTTTTGAGACAAGGTTTCTCTGTGAAGCCTTGGCTGTCCTGGACTCACATTGTAGACTAGGCTGGCCTCAAACTCACAGACATCCACCTGCCTCTGCCTCTTGAATGCTGGGATTATAGGTGTGTGATATCACTGCCCGCCTGTAGATCATTTCACTAGGTCCATTTACATTGCTCACATTGTCTTAGTGAATCATATTTATGTCTAGAAATATATATATATATATTATATACAGTCATATGCATAATTAGAAGTTTATTATTTCTCTAGACTTTTTGCCTTACTAGAGTTTAATCTTTTAAAGTAACCCCTGTCATGTGCCACCCCACCTGTTTTGGCTGGAGGGATACACTGATATTTTGTGTTTACTGGACATAATGTCGTGTTAAAGTGTGAGTGCAGTTGTTCCCTACGGATCTAATCACTGCTTCACCCCCTACAGTCCCCACAGTCCCATTGACTGCATATGTTTGGTGTCAGGATGTTTCTTCAAGGGACTCAAATCCCCCAAATTGCCTTTGACATTTTCATAATTCAGTCCAAAGTTTTTATATTTTGTTGGGGACAATAGGCCATAACGCCAATTTTCAGCCATCTTGTCAGAGTCTGCACCTTTAAGTCTCTGTTTTTCCCAGAGCTTGCCTTTCACCAGAAACTAGCTGAGACCCTGTTGTGGGACAGAAATTAGACTAAAGACAGATGGAGATGGAGCAGCCCTATTATGGTTTAGCAGTTACAATAGACAAAGATGGAGCCATACACCTTGTTTGGCAAGATATTATGACCCTGCCTGAGATTCCCTGTGTTTTGAGAAAAGCCTGAAATTGGGTTGCTATGCCTTCTGACTTATAATGCTTCCATGCCTTTTGACTTATAAAAGCTGCTGCCTGACTAATAAAGTTTGAGAGCTTGATCAATCCTACTTGCTCTCCTACTTTATGTCTTGCATTTTCAACCGGTGAACTTCCTTCCGAGTTTTAGTTGAACCCCGCAGGCCAGGGCAATATTTGACCTAAAAGTTTTCTATTTCTAAAGATCAGCTGAGAATCCAGTAGGTTTGCTTGTTTTATTTGGGGCTATGGTCATTAGCCAATTCAGTGGATCTGCAGTAGTCACTATTCACTTTGTCACTTTGACTTGGCTTTTGATGATAACATGGAGTCAGTGGTCCTGAACCTACAAAATTTGGAAATCGTGATTCCCAATTTGGTGCTATTCAGAGATGGGGACTTTTGAGAAATTATTAGCTCAGGGGTGTAGAGCTGTCACTCACACAATTAGCATCCTTTCAGGAAAAGCCCAGAGACCTAGTTTAAAGAAGGCCATTTCAGGACGATTTTCTTGACCAATTTCACTTGCCAAAGTTGAGTGAAGAAAACATAAACAAGCTAAATAGTCCCATTTCCCCTACAGAAATAGAAGCAATCATTGATAGTCTCCCAACCAAAAAAAGCCCAGGGCCAGATGGTTTCAGTGCAGAATTCTACCAGACCTTCAAGAGCTAGCTAATACCGATACTCTTCAAGCTACTCCAAAAGATAGAAATGGACGGAATATTACCAAATTCATTCTATGAGGCCATAGTCTCATTGATACCTAAACCTCACAAAGACTCAACAAAGAAAGAGAATTTTAGACCAATTTCTGTTATGAACATCGATGCAAAAATACTAAATAAAATACTTGCAAAACGAATACAAGAACACATCAAAGATATCATTTATCATGACTAAGTAGGTTTCATTCCAGGCATGCAGGGATGGTTTAATATACGGAAATCCATCAATGTAATCCACCATATAAACAAACTGAAAATAAAAAAAACACATGATCATCTCTTTAGAAGCAGAGAAAGCATTTGATAAAATCCAACACCCATTCATGTTTAAAGTTTTAGAGAGATAGGGGATACAAGGCACTTTCCTCAACATAATAAAGGCTATATACAGCAAGCCAATAGCTAAAATCAAAGTAAATAGTGAAATACTCAATGAAATTCCTCTAAAATCGGGAACAAGGCAAGGCTGCCCACTCGCTCCACATCTCTTCAATAAAGTACTCAAAGTTCTAGCCAGAGCAATAAGACAGCAAAAGGAGATCAAGGGTATCTAAATGGGAAAGGAGGAAGTCAAATTATCCCTATTTGCAGATGATATGATAGTGTACATTAAGTGACCCTCAAAATTCCACCAGAGAACTCCTACAGCTGATAAACACCTTCAGCAAATTGGCTGGATACAAAATTAACTCAAAAAAGTCTGTAGCCTTCCTATACACAAATGACAAGCTTGCATAAGAAGAAATTAGGAAAACCACACCTTTCACATTAGCCACAAGCCATATAAAATATTTAGGAGTTACTCTAACTAAGCAAGTGAAGGACTCGTTTGAAAAAAATTTCAAAACTCTAAAGAAAGAGATTGAAGATGACATGAGAAGATGGAATGATCTTCCTTGCTCATGGATTGGGAGAATTAACATAGTAAAAATGGCCATCCTACCAAAAGCAATCTACAGATTCAATGCAATGCCTATCAAAATACCTACACAATTTTTAAAGACATTGAAAGTTCAATTCTGAACTTCATATGGAAAAACAAAAAACCCAGAATAGCTAAAACAATCTTGTACAATAAAAGGTGCTCCGGAGGAGTCTCCATACCTGATCTCAAACTGTACTATAAAGCAATAGTAATTAAAACAGCATGGTACTGGCACAGCAACAGGCTGGTTGATCAGTGGAATCGAATCGAAGACCTAGATATGAATCCACACACATATGGTCACTTGATTTTCGACAAAGAAGCCAAATCCATTCGATGGAAAAAGGATAGCATCTTCAACAAATGGTGCTGGTCTAACTGGATGTCTATGTGTAAAACAATGCAACTGGACCCATATTTGTCACCTTGTACAAAACTCAAATCCAAGTGGATTAAAGACCTCAACATAAAACCAGAGACACTAAGTCAGATAGAAGAAAAGTGGGGAAGAGCCTGGAACATATTGGCACAGGGGACAACTTCCTGAACAGAAGACCAACAGCCCAGACATTAATGGCAACAATTAATAAATGGGACCTGATGAGACTGAAAAGCTTCTGTAAGGCAGGAGACACTGTAAAGAGAACAAAGCGACAGCCTACAGACTGGGAAAAGATCTTCACCAACCCTACATCTGACAAAGGTCTAATATCCAAAATATATAAAGAACTCAAGAGATTAAACACCACCAAACCAAATAACCCAATTGAGAAATGGGGCTTGGAACTAAACAGAGAATTCTCAACACAGGAATATCAAATGGCTGCAAAACACTTAAAGAAATGCTCAACCTCCTTAGTCATCAGGGAAATACAAATCAAAACAACTCTGAGATTCCATCTTACACCCATCAGAATGACTAACATAAAAAATTCAAGTGACACCACATGCTGGCGAGGATGTGGGGAGAGAGGAACACTCCTTCATTGCTGGTGGGAATGCAAACTAGTACAGCCACTTTGGAAATCTATCTGGTGCTATCTCAGAAAACTGGGAATAGGGCTTCCTCAAGACCCAGCTATTCCACTCCTTGGAATATACCCAGAAGATGCTCCAGCACACAATAAGAAAATTTGCCCAACCATGTTCATAGCAGCCTTATTCATAATAGCCAGAACATGGAAACAGCCTAAGTGTCCCTCAATAGAAGAATGGATAAAGAAACTGTGGTACATTTACACTATGGAATACTACTCAGCTATTAAAAACAAGGAATTCCCGAAATTTGTGGATAAATGGATTGAGCTAGAAATGATCATAATGAGTGAGAGTTAACCCAGAAGCAGAAAGACTCAAATGGTATATACTCACTTACATCTGCATGCCCATGGGGCATGTCCCATGAAAGCCTTCACTTACCAGGAAACTAGGACAGAGGGGAGGACATCCCATTGAGACTCTGGATGAGAGAATCATGGGAGAATAGGAAAGTAAAAGAATCCAGAGTGTCCTAGAAACCTACAAGTAGAACATTATGGTAGGCAGAGATGGGCCCAGGGGTCCCGTTCAAATTAAGGCATCAGCCAAGGACAATACAGGTGGTAAACTTTAAACCCCTACCCAGATCTAGGCAATGGTCAGAACAGTCTCTACAACTGAGTGGAGAGTGGGATATGACTTTCTCATGTGCTCTGGTGCCTGGCATTTGACCATGTCCCCTGGAGGGGGAGATCTGGTGGCACTCAGAGGAAGGACAACGGGTTACCGAGAAGAGACTTGATACGCTGTGAGCATATACAGGGGGAGGTAATTCCCCTCAGGAACAGTCATAGGGGAGGGGAATAAGGGGAAAATGGGAGGGAGGGAAGAATGGGAGGATACAAGGGATGGGATAACCATTGAGATGTAACAAGAATAAATTAATAAAAAAATTCTACCAGAGGGGGAAAAAAAAAGAAAGCCATTTCTACATTTCAGCAGCTCTGGGGCCTGACTCCTGTCCAGCAAAGCCACAGCCTGGGCCACTGCTACAGAGGCAATTTAGTTCCTCTGTCCACATGGATCTGCCCTAGAAGGTAGGACTGTAGCTTTTGTATGTTAAAAAGAACTGAATATTATGCTAGATATTTTATTTTTGTGTTTTACCATTTAAGCTTTCAATAGTTATTTCCTTTCCCCCATTTTATTTCATCCATTCTTTGTGAATTTCATATATGTATACAATGTATTTTGGTCATACAGCCCACCTTATGTTCCTCTCCCAACATCATCTTTCTGCTTCTTTTCTTCCTCTTCTTCGGTAATCCACTGAGTCTAGCTAGAACTGTCTGTCTGCTGTTATGGTTAGGGCCACCCACCCACTGGAGCATGTTGCTCAATGTCTTATTTTTTGCCTTGTCTTAATAAAAGAGCAGTACTTATATTTATGACGTTTGCTGCCATCGTGTCATAATCATTTATTACTGCACTTGGGGGAACCTGAAGGATCCTGCTACTAGAACAAGGAACACACAGTAAACAACAAACAACACAGAGGAAATTAGACATGCACACAGCATAGTTCATATGTCTCTGATAAGAGTATTTATTCTTTAAAATGTCATTACCTTGCCCTAACCTAATTTGTGGGGGATGGTCATTTTAAGACCCCCGAGCTCAGGGTGAGAGCAGCTCCTTTCTGGCTATAAACTAGCTTTTCCAGTAAGACTACTGGTAAAGTCAGAGGAAGGCCAGCTGCTGGCGAGCAGCAGTTGTGGGAACTTTTTCCTGACTAACCACATCTTTCGCAACTTCCCTCTCTCTCTGGAATTTCTCCCCCTTCTGTGACTAGAGCAGCTGTAAAAGTAGACACCTGCTGGAACACTTCACAGTTAGCTATCCATAGCAACCCTGCCCTTGCCCTTAAAAGATTCACTATAAAAAAACCCTGTGAAATTTTTCAGTAAACAAGGTTTGATCACAATCCAGACTTGCCTCCTGTTTCTTGTGTCTCCTGTCCTATCTCACTCACAAACCCCTTCCCAGCTTCCATTTGAAGACCTTGTGTGCCGGGGCACTAATTTGAATATTTTCCCACTCCTAGTTCCACTTTAAAATAAGATGATTGTTCATCATGTCTCTTACCTAAATGGAGTCCAAAAGCAAAACAAAGCAAAACAACAACAACAAAAATGCATAAGAATCCATCCTAATCTTCTGAAAAGTTCCATTGTTAAAATCTCTTAGGAGGACTTGAGAGATGGCTCAGAGGCTAAGAGCACTGGCTGTTGTTCTAGAGGTCATGAGTTCAATTTCCAGCAACCACAAGGTGGCTCATGACCATCTATAAAGAGATCTGGTGCCCTCTTATGTCTGGTGCCATGTGCTGCATGGCAAGCACACATGCAGACAGAACACTGTATATATATAATAATTAAATCATTAAAAAAATCTCTTTAGAGATTTGCATTTTGTTCTAGAACTTATTATAATGGCACAAACAGTGTTGGCTTACGCAAAAGATTAAATAAAAATGTTGTAAGGAAGTAGAATATATTTGTAACTAGTTCTCCAAAGTTTCCACGAGACATCTTTATCCTAACTTTCCCACCACAGTTTCATTCTCCATTTGTTGCCATTCTAGACAACTATGATAATATAAGCCCCTTGATAAATAAGTCTCAACTCATAGCCCCAGCCTCACAGTGGCATAAATAAACACTGCTGGGACAACTTTTCATTTACTGAAGCAGACATCTGCCACCATCAACTCATATAGGGAACATTTTATTTTAATTGATTCCTTGTCCCTGATCTTTTAGGCTCTGTGCTGTGAGACCACAGCGGCAACAGTACAGAGCAGAGCAGAGCAAAGCTAAGTAAAATTCTTCCCTCGGGGTCATGAAAGAAACCACCAGTAAGCCAGTGAGTATGAGCCAGGTCCCACTACGCCGGTGAGAACACCAGCTAGTTCTTAAAATTTCCACCCTTTCTGAAAAGGCCCCATGAACAACTGAGGCCTTTACACCTTGGCCTTTGTGCTAAAGGCTGGGCACTCAACCTGTGGTGCTACTGGGAAGTGGGAGGAGCTTTAAAATGGGCTGACCAATGGGAGAAAGAGAGGGAAACTGAGGGAAACATGGGACTCTGCCCTTTTCTCTCTCTTTTGGATGCTGGAGTGGCTTCCCCCTGTGAGGCGCTGCCTTGTCACAGGCTGCAGAACAATAGGCTAACTATTAGGGTTTGAACCTCAAATGTCCCCACAGGCTTATGTGTGCAGACATCTGGCCATCAGTTGGCCATTTCCAGGTCAAGGGGCTGTAGCTCTTCGTGATGGGGAAAACATAGTGGCTAGGGATGTTTAGGGCCAGGGATGGAAAAACTTGTGAAATCGACTCCTCATATTCCAAACCTCAAGAAGCAGACAGAACTTGGCTGGGCTTGAATCCTCAACTTCACCCCCACTGCCTGTGAGGACCCAAATTCCAAAGATTTTTCAGCCTCAGAGAACAACATCAGATTGGGACAACCAATTACTCAAACACCCAAGTCAGGGCCATTTTGCCTTCAAACCACAATGACTTCAAGTCATCCAGTACAGGTATTTTCCTGGCACTAAAGGTCTCTCTCTGTTCCTCTGTAAGATGTGTTTCTACCTGGGTGAGTTACCTCTCCCTTTCCCACACCCACCCCTGTGTTATAAATCAAACCCACAGATATGAAAGTGGTCAAGTGTTTTTTACCATGAAGCTACCATTCCTGTCTTTTGATTTTCTGAGACTAGGTCTTGTTATTATGCCCATGCTCACCCAGGACTTACTGAGTAGCCTACGTTGCTCTTGTTTTTGCAGTGCTCTGGCCTTATCCTCCATGAATGAACTGATTCAGGCCAGAATCACCATTTCTTGCTTTCACTGTAGCCTTGTTTCACTAAGACACCCATCATGGTCTTCCTTATGGAGGTAAGGTTGCCACTGTGTTGCCCTTCATGTTCTGAGGTCTCTATTATTAAAGCAGTTGTAAAGTGTTCACATTATTAGAATGCTCTTCTGTTTGAATGTCATCTCCATTCATTGCAAATGTGGGGTATAGTGCAAGGTACTGAATGAACACGGAGTAAATTTGGATCAAAGGAAGAAAGAATCAAAGGTAGAGATTCTCTTGAACTTTGTATTTATTTACCAACTTGCTCAGTATTTGTATTGCAGAGACAAAGAAAAATGATGATTATCTTGAAGGTCCCTGGGTTTGAGGATTCCAGCAATACCTTCTCCACAGATAATAGTTTCAAGCATTTTGTTTCTCTGTGTCTGTGGAGAGAAGAAAACAACACACAGGATGAATAGGATGTAACTGGGTGCAGACAGCAGGGTTTTTTTTTGTGGAAAGCTAACTGGTGTGGGGAAGAATGGGATCCATCAGATTTTCTACTGTAAGTTACAATGCACTTTGCTAAGGAAGGCAGAGGGGTCTTCCAGGGTCAGTACGTTGATCCAAGGCTGTATATCTTTTTGGTTTTGCACAGTGAGAGGGGTCTGAGCTCACATAACAAAAGTTCTAGGTAGTTTTAAAGTGAAAGAGGTCAGAGGCAGGCTTGTAGCAAGGAGAGTTTAGGTCCCACCTGTGCTGCAGGGGGCGCTGTATTCAGCAAAAGCCACTTCATCTGGAAAACAAGAGAGAAGATCTTAAGAATCAGAGTTTTGATTGGAAAAGATTTTGTGGAGGACAGTTGATGCATTAGGACTGACCACTTTTCTCAATCAGGACCTAGATGATTGCTGAAAAGTTGTCTCTCTGGAGAGATCAGACACACCAAGTGAAAAGATTTTTCCTCTTATGAAATGACCAATTGACACCTTTATCCTGGGCCACTGAGATGGCTCAGTGGGGGAAGGTGCTTGCATCATACCTAATGACCATAGAGAGTTCGCTCTACCGGATCCATATGGCAGAAGGAGAGAACCCATTTCCCCAAATTGCCCTCTGACCTCCACAGGCACCTTGGCATGCCTGCCTCCCATGGAATAAAAAAAGAAAGGTGTAATAATACCAGAACTATTTACCCTGTGGGGAAAATCAGAGTGTGCTCATCCTACAGTGTTTGAGTAGAGGACTAGCGGCTATCCTTGTAGAGTTGTGGAATTTCTGATCCCTTTCTATACTTCTGATTCACACACACACACACACACACACACACACACACACACACACACAGAGAGAGAGAGAGAGAGAGACAGAGAGACAGAGAGAGAGAGACAGAGAGAGAGACAGAGAGAGAGAGAGAGAGAGAGAGAGAGAGAGAGAGAGAGAAAGAAAGAGAGAGAGAGAGAGAAACTCAAAAATTTCACGTGCTTTAGGGCCCTTCATAATCACTTGCTCACTTGTATCGTAGTAGTCATAGACTTTCACAATGGCAGGATGCAGGTTCCTTACTGGGATGTTTTGTTGAACGATGAAGGAGAAGGCCAGTGTCTGATTGGTCACCTGGGAAAGAGAACAATGATCCAGACTCACAGAGGTGGCCACTAGTTGTCTTCAGCGTGACTCAGTCCATGGTATTTGAAAGACAGTTATGTGTTGGATGATAGTGTGTAACCTCAAAGTCACTGTGCTCATAAGTGCCCACATATGTGGATGGTGATATGGCTTTTAGAGTAGGGACCTGAGGAACTGAAGTAGAGGCTCCCGGGAGTCTACACTGGAGGAGGTCAGAGGAGGGCATCTGACCCCCTGGATCTAGGGTTACAGACTCTGTGAGTTGGCATAGGTTCGGAAAATTAAACTCTGGCCTTCTGCAAGAGCAGTGAGTGCTCTTAACTGCTGAGCCAAAGAAAAATGACATGCAGTGTGAACAGAGGGAAAGCACCTCTCCAAAGACTTCCTTTAGAATCACTTTGCTCCTGTTATGTGCTTCCCACATAGACTCACCACGAAAGACTGGCCGCCTAGGCATGTCTTGGAAAGCAGAAAGGAATCATACCTGATCCACGTATAACAAGACATTGTTGTTGCTCACTTCTGTTCTGCTCACGTGCCCTGATCTCTCAAGCTGAAAATGAGAGAAAACATCTGTGTTACTGAAAAAGCAAAGTCCTCAGGGATGAAAGAGGAAAAAGAACTGTGGGATTGAAGGTGATGAGAAGGAGATGTCACCAAATCCATTTAAATGAATTGGGGAAAAAACCTTTTCCAATAAGAATAAAAATATGCTTAAAAAATGTGAATGCCACTCTACTAAAGGCCTGACTGAATGTGATCTGACTTAGTAATAGATATTTTAAAATTCTGTTTGAAGGTCAAAATCGCCCTGCATTCGATGGTACTTACCTCATATTCTCTGTGCATGCATCTCTCCCTGTACTCTGCTAGTCATCCTATCTTGTTGCTAATTTCCACAGTCCCTAAAACATCCAAAACCACATCTCCAGGATTTGACATTTAATATTTCCTTTGAATTATTTCTGACTGGGTTCATTGTGACACTTTATAAACTGGTGAGCTCAGACTCCTTTCTTACATTTCTTGTGCTGGCTGCGATCACAACCAATAACTACATTATTGCCAGCATCGCTCTGACACAGGTTGTCATTATTATGGTGGTGTCTGTAAGCTCCTGGCTTGAGGACACAGAAAATCCAAACAGGTCTACTTACCTTCTTCACTGTTGGTTTCACTGGAGTGAAACCAGACACCATCTTCGCATCAACAATCACCATGTTGGAGGCTGGGTGGCTCCCTGTGTAACTACAGACCAAAGAAGTGCATGGCAAGAGATATGTTAATACTTGGAGTTTACCTCCTTTGAGGTCCAGCAGCAATTCCTGATAGAGCCTGTGGGACTTTTCCATATCTTAAAATAGATAGCCCTTCTTGTCAGTATAAATAGTCCTGAAAAGGACACGTGCAACAATGGCACCTGAGCAGTGCATTAAAAACAGGTAGATCTGCAGGGCTTGCTGCCCAGCCAGCACCATCTGCTTGCCGAGCTCTGGGCCAGTAAGAGACCTAATCTCAAAACCAAGTATGTATGGAGCCTGAGCACTGTTGGTAAAGCTGTCTTCTGTCATACACGCACAGGCACACGTGCACCTTCAACCCCTATCACACAAAGCACACTGAGGTAAACAAGAGGACAGATCACACTGTGATGTCTTCTTTCAATCCAACATCCCATCAGAATTTTCAGTTAGATCCTTTTTCTAGCTATATTTTATAAGAAGTTTTTTGATGACTGTAAGAAGAACTGAATGTTTTTTTTTTAAAGAAATCTTTCTAGAAAAAAAACAGAATTTTTAGCCAGGCAGTGGTGGCTCATGACTTTATACTCAGCACTCTGGAGGCAGAGGCAGGCAGATCTCTGAATTCGAGGTCAGCCTAGTCTACAAACTCTGTCCAGGTCAGCCAGGGCTGTGACACAGAGAAACCCTGCCTGGGGAAAAAATAAGGAATTTTTAAAAGACCAGAAAGGATTTCTTTGTTGGTGAATAAGAATAGGCCATGTTAAGGTCTCATGGAAAAGAATAATGTATTATTTTATTATGATAGAGCCAAAGAAAGGAACCCTGGCAGCAGACTTATTAGAGATTAGAATTCTACAATTCATCATTGTTCACTCTGCTGAAGTCAAGCATCTTTTCTTTTTTTCAAGAGAGAAAACAGAATCCCTTCAGACACCTCTGACCCCACTCTGTGAAGTGTTCTAGGAAGATGGCGTTGTAGTCAACCAAGCCAGACACTCATACCTGATCTCTAGCAGGATCTGGAAGCTGTTTTGGCCTTGGGATTTATCACAACTTAGAGGTACTGTTTGCACGTGCAGAGCGAACGCAGACTGCTGCTTCTCCAGGTGCACATTGTATCTCAGCGTCGTCTGGTGAGTAGTGAACAGAAATACTTTACCTCCATTCCATTGTGCTTTGGATCCATTGCCCCCAGTAGGAGCATCATGTGTGCAGGTAGGCGAAGCGAGACCTTCCGTCCTGGGGAAGGAGGCTCGCAGCTGCATACCCAGCCCTTCCCCTGGGTCTCACCTGGGCATACACACATCCTTCCCCTGTCATGTCAATTTTATAGTCCCCAGGAATGTCTGGTAGTGGGACCTGCTGCAGTAACAGGCGATTACTGGCCTCCACTTGGAACTTGTGGGAAAATGTCCCTGATGATTGGATGGTCACCGAAGACGTTTTCTGACTTCTGGAAAAAGTAAGTGCTGCATACTTGGACAAAGCATGGAGAGCCACCACAGTGTCCTGAGAGGGTAAAGAAAACATTCGGGAGAGCATAAGGTCCAAAGGGCTCGAGCTTCTTCCCAAAGTTCATTTTAGCTGTGACAAAAGCATCATGAACTTAAGTCTCTAATTATTTTGTCTTTAGACTTCATTTCAGCCTTTAGTTTAGGGTACATTTGAGAATCAAAACATTCCCCTCATTTTCCACTTTACACAGATTGCTGTAGCATTTGCAAATCCACACAGACAGCAGAAAATATTTTTTAGACATTATTTCCCCAGGATTTATGACCTTTTTTCCTTTGTCCGCTATTCCCAAGGTGCTTCCCCCCATCGTCTCACAAAATCCTTTGCCTGCTCTCATCACCAAACCTTCTCCTGCACTGGGTGAGGAGTCAAGAGACACCAACACCATGACTAAGTGCGGGGTATGCCACAGTCTTATCAAACTGAAAATCTGTCATCTAGTGTTGCCTTTCACTGCCTTGCTCTTGGGTGGCATACTCTATGAGGGTATCTTCCATGCTCCAGAGAGCATCTCCCACAGGATCCTTCCTTATCCCAAGATAGCTCCAGATGCTACCCTGACTACAGAGACCAATGAGAGAGCAGAAATAAATGCACAGTGAGGGCATAGTATCACAATGCAGACTGTCCATCAAAAGAAAAGAATGAAAGAGTCGAAGTGCAAATGGTAGATTCCTAGTGTCATGAAAGGCTTTTTCTTTGTCATTTTATTTCTCTTTAGAGAAACCTTCCATTTCACTATATGTCTCTGAAGATTAACTGTGTTCTATATGCCCAGAATACCCAGAACATAAATTGTTGATATTATAGTTGATGTAGTTTTTTGCGGTGTGTGTGTGGGGGGGGGACAGATATCACCTCATGAGAATTACACTGACTAGATGATAAAGCAATTTTTAAAAAAGATTTATTTTTACATAGATAGTACTCTGCACGCATGTATACTTGAGCACTAAAACAGGGTATCAGATCACATTATACATGGTTGTGAGCCACCATGTGGTTGCTGGGAATTGAACTCAGGACCTCTGGAAGAGCAGCCAGTGCTCTTAACCACTCAACCATCTCTCCAGGCCTAAAGCGAATGGCTCACAGTCCTGATTGTTTCCAGCATCAAGAGGTAAAGCAGGGCATTAGGAGCCCCTGGCAGCTCGGGGAGAACCTGATGGTGATCTATCCATATACATCATTAGGACAGTCTGTCAGGAGAAGGGAAATAGCTGCATCTAAGGACAGCAGGACAATAAAGATGCCAGTTTGGTCCAAGGAGCATCTTTCAGGTACTCCACTTGCTATTCTAAAATGAGGGAATTACACCTAGGATTCTGGACACTCCAGGATTTTTGCCATTATTTTAAGTCAATGATTGGGTCTGAGTTAGAAGTTCTCAGCAACATAGGTCCATTTCACTAATTGTGGAATTAAGAGAACTCCTGTGACTGGGTACAGAAACCAGGATAATTTAATATAGAATGTATTATCCCTCACTTCCTACAGACTCAAAATACTCAAAAGCAACATTTCCTTGTTTCTTTTCCCCCTTTCTGCCTTTTAGTCATTCCTGCATCTCATGTTCAAATCCCCTGACTGCACGGGGACTCTGAAGGAAAATCACTCACCTGTGTGGAGGAGAAGCCGCCATAGGAATTTTCCTGCTTTGTGAGCCACTTCACAAGGCGCTTTGCCAAAGCCATGTCCTCAGGGCTTGGGGCTGGCTGGGCAGCTACGAGAGCCAGGAGGATATAGGCATTCATCTCCACTACAGGAAAGGGAAGCCTGAGTGCATACAGAGAATCCTCCGATCTCTTGAGTTCCTTAGGATATTCCCAATGGATGGAGTTGCCTTAGGGTAAAAATAGAGAAATAATTAAAAGTGTGAGTAGTCAAAAAAAAAAAAGTGTGAGTAGTCAGCACACAGACATGTCTACACTTAGGAAGAAGGAAGTACAAATGGTTGTAGTAAGTTGTAAATTTTTTCAATCACAGTATTTCAGATATATCAATTCTCAGCAAAAGACTGCAATTGGAGTGATAGGTTCTGCCTGAGAAAGGCTGTGGATAAAAATTTCTAAGATACTGACTAAAGTAAGTCCTTAATGGCAAAACATGGCTTGCTCAGTGTTCAGGCCAATGACTTAGTAAAGTTTCCCATTGGTTTCAAAGTTGAAACTGGAATAGCAAAGCCTTGAAGCACAGTTTCTTTTTTTGTGTCCTTCACAGTTTTTGCTGCTCCTGATATGTATATATGCATCAGAGAGAAAAGGTTAAGTTTTAACTGCATTTACCTTGGTAGGAACTGTGTACATTCTACTATGATTTTACAGTTGTTGATTTTGGTCACACTACTAGTAAATACTCTAGAGAAGGCTTTCATAGAGAAGAAAGACTAATTGTGTTTTTGTTTTTTTTTTTGAGACAGAGTTTCTCTGTGTAGCCTTGGGTGTCTTGGGCTTGTTTTTTTAGACCAGGCTGGATCAAACTCACAGTGATCCAGCAGCCTTTGACTTTCAAGTGCTTGGATTATAGATATGAGCCACTTCACCAGGCTAAATGACTAGCTTCTTTCTTTCTCTTTCCTTCCTTTCTTTCTTCCTTTCTTCTTTTCTTTCTTTCTTTCTTTCTTTCTTTCTTTCTTTCTTTCTTTCTTGTTTCTTGAGACAGGGTTTCTCTGTGTAGCGTTGGCTGTCCTGGATTTGCTTTATAGACCAGGCTGGCCTCGAACTCACAGAGGTCTGCCTGCCTCTGCCTCCTGGGTCAGTCTAAGGGGAAACAGCAGTGCAGTGTGCCACAGAGAAGAAACTAAAATGTAATGCTCTTTCCATACTCCCCATTGTCGGTCTCTGGACCAGTCAGAGAGAAAAATGACAATGAGACATTGTTACCTTCTTCAATAGCGTCATTATCCAGTGACTTCAGGATTTCCTTTCTCTTATCCTGGTTCCCTGCCAGAGTAAAAGCATAGGCCAGCAGTGCCTTGGTGTACAAAGACTTGTAGTTTTTCCTTTGATCTATTGTGTTCCAGGATGACTCTAGGCAGGTCAGGGCTTTGAAGACAACAGGATGCTGTTGGCAGAACAATGAAACCTGAAATATGTGAACAAGTCCCGAGCAGATCCTGGAGCAAACATGGGAATTTGTACTTTTCAAATCAATTTTTCTTTTTTCCTCTCCTCTCTTTTCCTCCCTCCCTTCCACTCTTCATTATTTCCTATCTTCTACTTGTTATTGATTATCTATCTATACTCTATCTTTTGGGGGCCATTCATATATATATATATATATATATATATATATATATATATATATATATATATATGTGTGTGTGTGTGTGTGTGTGTGTGTGTGTGTGTGTGTGTGTGTGTGTGAACTACGTTCCATTTGAAATTAAGACTAATAAGGACAGTAATAAAGACTGTGTTTTCTCTTTTTTTATTAATTTATTCATATTACATCTCGATTGTTAGCCCTTCCCCTGTTTCCTCCCATTCCTCCCTCCCTCACACTTCTCCCCTCCCCTATGTCTGTGATTGAGGGAGACCTCCTTCCCTATATATGTTATTAGAATATTGAGTCTCTTCTTGGTAACTTGCTACCCTTTCTCTGAGTGCCTCCAGGCCTCCCCATCCTGGGGACGTGGTCAGAAAAGGGGCACCAGAGTTTGTGTGAGAGTTAGGTTTCACTCTCCACTCAACAGTGGAGAATATCCTGTTTGTCGGCTAGGTCTTGGTATGGCTTTGAAGTTTACTGCCTATATTCTCCTTGGCTGGTGCTAAAGGCTATGTTTTCAAGTGGATTTTTGGACCATATCTAGTATTTCATTGAATAACTGGATGCTCATTAATGGAATCTGACAAATGTAAAGGATTGTTTTTTCTTTGTTCCTTTGCTTATTTTTTTTTAAAAACAAAACAAAACTGCCACTTGGCCTTAGGGAGGGTATAGGCTTTGCACCAGTTTAGGAAGCTGGAGAAGCAATGTGGCACTCACTGCATCTGGGAGGGAGCTCTCCAGGAGGGCGATGGTTATATAGGCAGAGAGGGTCACTCCTTCTTCTACTCCTCCCTGCAAATAAAAAGGAGGGAAATAGGCAAACTATACAGCAAGCAACCCATCAAAGATGTCTTCCCCGATCATGGCCAGTCCCTTGTATTCAAAGGAAGTTCTTATTCATGTCCTCCTTATTAAAAAACCACATTGCTCACCTGGAGGCTCCTTCCTCCCCACAGTAAGTAGTGTGGCCTGACTGTGAAGGGTTTTAGGTCACCATACTTATAAGTAGTTCAGAAAAGATCACCTTTGTGATTATGTTGTACATCCATCCAGACCACCTGAAGCAGCCGTGGTCCTGCTGCTGCTGAGAGAGCCACTTGAAGGCATCAGTGATGTGCTTCTCATCAATAAAGATGAACTCTCGAGCTTGGGCAAAGGACTTGAGCACAAAGGCTGTGAGCCTGACATGGGAGGGAAAGTGGGGAAGAGGAAGTTGTGTTGTGGGGCAGAACCAGCATACATGGGTTTCCAGGGCCCCACACCTCTAAGCAAGCAGTCTTAGGGTCTGTGAGTGAGTGCAGCTGGACAAGGTCTCTGGCTACTCCAAAGCCAGCATCTATTCCTGTGTTCTCTTGGATGCGGACATACTACAGTGCACTTTTAGGTGCTTCCTGATTTTCTTTCTCATTTCTTCTATCTTGTTTCCTCTGGTGTTTACTCAGTACACCTGCACCCTCACTTTAAGGGGTTCACCTCCCCACTTCTGATGATTTTTTTTTTGTAGTTAAGAAAAAAATCTCCTCTCCTAAATCCCTAGCCATATATATTATGCCTCAAAAACTATGTTCCTCTTCTTGGCTTACTTCCTGTTTCCAATAGCCTGTATTTCCTTTGTCAAGTGTTGGTTGTTTATATGTGTGTTTAATCTCAAAAATGATTCTTAGGTAATGCAAGGTCATGTGAAGAGTGGTAATTGCCTTTTAAGTCTCAGTGTGAGCATCTTTGGATGCTTAGCATGTGGATCCAGGCATTTAATGGTGAGAGATCATGGAAAGAAATGGAAAAAATCAGCTTGTTGTGTTCAGTAAAACAAGTGGTAAAGAGTCAAAGCAGATTAGGCTTGAGACAGTCTCATTTCGGCAATGCATAATCTGTGCTGCCTCCAATATGTGCCTCTGAGGCCCTGGCATTGGTTATACATCCATTAAATAAGTTGCATGTATAGTTGCCATGAGGGTCAAGGGCTCAACAAGGCCTGGCACATAGTGGACTCTTCTTACCAAGTGTTTCCTTCACGTTGGTCTTTATCCCCGTAGGCGCTGTAAGAGCCATCCTTGTGTTTGTATTTCAGCTCTGTCTGATAACCTGGAATGGAAGGCTCTGCATGTGTTTTAAGGCTACTTCTGCATCAGAGAATGGCAGGATAAAAGTCAGAAGCCAGAGGGACTCTCATGGACCTTGGCTGTAACACTGACAGAGAACCCTGCTCAGCTTTCCCCCTCCAATGCTAACCCCCACTTCTGCAGAAAACATTTACAAGAACAAAACAGGGGTTCTGAGCCTTACTGACCAGCAATGAGGTAGTCAATGGCCTTGGACTTGATCTTCTGGGTCAGCTGTTGGGTTTCATTCAGGTATTTCAGTACGTAGATGTTAGGAGCAAAACGGACCATATTCTGCTCCCCACAGCCATAGGGCATGTGGAGAAGGTTTTGTGTGTTTTTTAGGGCTGAACCCAAGATATCACCTGGAAGTGAGAGGTCTGACATCAGAACAGCCATTATCTTCAGGAACAAAAATGACACCTGCAATAGGATTGCTTGTCAATGAGGTGAAGGAATTTTTAGGGTGAGGTGTGCTGGGATAGAGACAAAAGAGAAAAGTTGAAGAATTGAAGTGTAGTAGTTCAGAAACCATATATGGAATCACGGTGGGGGAGGAGAACTGGTAGTAACTATTGTCCCAAATCCTCCAGAGATGGATTGACTCACCCAATACAGAGAAATGGGCTCTGGCTGAATCAGTCACCACTGTCGGTGGAAGCACCAGGGACAAGTTTTCTGATAGCACAGCATCTTAATAAACAGAACAAATGGGTAGAGGATCAACTCTGTTCTCTGCATTTGTAGAGTCCACTAAGGCCAGTTGCTTTAGAACTGTGCCTTGATATTAACATCACAAATCCACATTTCCTGGTACTTCTGTCTTGCCAAGCTCCACTGCCTCCCCTTCTATCACCTGTTGTATTGCAGCAAAGCATCTGCCCAAAATGAATGTCCGAGTCTCTGTGATCTGTGATCCTCTGCTTCTGTTGATGCCATATTTAGTTATTCCTGATTAAATGTTTGTTAAGGTAAATTGTGTGTGTGTGTGTGTGTTAGTTTGATATTAGTTAGTATTTTCTGGGACTAGGGACCCCCAGTTGAGAACATAATATTGGCCTGTAGGCAAGTCTTGGTGCATTTTCTGTTTTAATAATTGATGTGGCAGAGCCTGTCCCAGGTTGGGTGGTACCTCATCTGAGTTGCTGGTCCTGTGATATATAAGAAAGCAACCTAAGCAATTGAGGGAGAGCAAGACAATAAGCGGCATTCCTCCACAGCTTCTGCTTCAGTTCCTGCCTTCAGATTCCTGTCATATGTTCCCTTCATGAGGGACTGTGTCTGTGTGACTGAAATAAACCTTCCTCTCCAAGTTGCTTTTGGTCATGATGTTTCATCACCGTGATGGATAAGACCATGTGTGAATCAACATCTAGTAGAGAGATGAATTCTAAGCCAGCTTCTGTTCTTCCTGGGTTGCCTGGGGAGTTTTCACTGATCCTGCCCATGTTACTGTCATGAATGGCTTTCCTATGGGAGGGGGTGGATGGATGGATGACTGTAACAACTAAATATCAGGAGAGCTGGAATTGGCCAATGGGAAGAGTAGGGCATTTGTTATTCTATCCGTGGCTTTAAAAAAAATTAATCCCCAGCGACCCTCTTCATGCTCTCTCTTTCGTGGAAAACATTTAAAGAATGGATAAAGAAACTATGCTACATTTACACTATGGCATACTACTCAGCTATTTTTAAAAAATTCCCAAAGTTTGTGGACAAATTGATTTACCTAGAAATGAGCATAATGAGTGAGTTAACCCAGAAGCAGAAATTTTCAAATGGTATATATTCACTTATATCTGGACACTAGCCCAAGGGGCATGTCCCATGTAAGCCTTCACTTATCAGGAAAGTGGGACAGAAGGGAGGACATCCTATTGGGACTTTAGGCGAGAGAAGCATGGAAGAATGGGGAAACAGAAGGATCCAGAGGGTCCTGGAAACCTACAAGAAGAACATTATGATGCACGGATCTGGGTCCAGGGGTTCAGCTCAAACTATGGCACCAGCCAAGGACAATACATGCAGTAAACATTGACCCCTGACTCAGATCTAGCCAATGGACAGGACATTCTCCACAGTTGAGTGGAGAGCGGGCACTGACCTTCAAATGAACTCTGGTGCCCCATATTTGACCACGTCCCCTGGATGGGTAGAACTAGTGGCACTCAGAAGAGGGATAGCAGGCTACTAAAAAGAGGCTTGGTACCCTATGATCATATACAGGGGGAGGAAGTAACCCTCAGTCACTGTCATAGGGTAGGGGAGTAGGAGGAAAGCAGGGTATGGAGGGATGAGTGGGAGTATACAAGGGATGGAATAACTATTGAGATGTAATATAAATGATTTAATAAAAAGGAAAAAAACATTTGAAGGATTTTGCTTTATATGATGGTTTTATTCTACTGATTGTATTAGTAACTGTTACAGTAGTTTATACCTTTCTCAAAGAAATTTGCTTCATTTTATCTCTTCTGTTAACTTTCATGTAATATGGATTTTATATTAAATTAAAACTATTATTCCAATTTAAAATATCTTATGACAAATATGTTTTGAGCAAGCACTACACCAACTCACTAATACAGGTGCCAGCAATGCAGTTGTCACTTTGAGTGCACAAGTTCTGTCTATATGCCTGTCCCTCAGAAGGGGCAGTGAGCTTCCCCTTGTGTGATATGCTGCTATGTTTCCATTGCAATAGTCAGCTTCCAGCAAGGGGCAGGGATAAAAGAGCAAGTCATAAAAACAACAATTAATGGGAAATTCTATGCTGAGTACACATCACGATGTCACTTGGCTTATTTAGGGTGGGATTTACTCGTTCATAGAAGTCTTTGTATTAATTTTTTTATGATCTGAGTGTATATATACATACAGTCAATTTGAAGTTATTGTCTATATCCTCCCCATTTTCTTTTTTATGTTTCTTTATTTCCTTCCTTCCTTCCTTCCTTTTTTAGAAATTTTAAATTGTCACCTCTTTTTTCCTTTTCCCTACCCATAACTTTCTAAGCAGTGAAATGGGTTAGGTAAAAACATCTCTGTATTCCAAAGAAAAGGGCTTTGATGAGCTCTGAGTTCCCATGGGACTATGACTATACCCTTGACAGCTGCCTCAGGTCAGTGACCTTTATGAGGCTCTCGGTTTTGCTGTTTATTCATTTTTAAGCAGTTAGAAGGTATTTTGCATCCTGGTTTTCTTACAGGAATATTGCAAGAGATCTGTCCTCACCTGATGCACAGAAGAGTGAACTGAAGGTGTGCTCCTTCTTAATTCCTTCAGGCTTGGAAAAAAAGACAGAATGTTCGGTCAAGAGAAAGAGAAATTACTGAGTATGCAAAAACAAAAATGCTGGAGACATTTTTTTTGAGTGACAATTTCTTTACTTGTGAGGCCATGGACTAGAATCAGATGACTTAACTTTCCATCATATCAAGGTTGGCATAAACAAGAAATTTGGGGCCTGCCAGGACAAAAAGAAGTTAAGAAGGAAAGATAATAAAAAGGAGGGGACATGATAGGCTCAGAAGGAAGAGGTATAGCTCTAAGAAGATAAACTGGTATAGACCATCTTCCAAGCTTCAGTTAAGAGAAAAGGAAGGGAAAAGAAACCGGAACATACACGGATTTAAAAGCATGGGCTTACCACTTACTATGACATATCTCAAGGTCATATGTTATTAACTTTTGTTTTTCATCTACATATAGTCAACACTGCTCCACTATCTGGACTCAGCACACTGCCAGTCAAGGAGGTCTACTCACCTCAACTATCAGGACTTTGACAACCGTGTCCCTTTTCCCCATTTCAGGCACTGTGGGCACATCAGAGCCACAGGCCTCTGGGGACTGTCGTGCTTCTGCAGTCACAGAGAAATTCACATTCCCTGAAACACATGGTCCACAGGGTTGAGCTCAGATGTGCCAGAAACTTGCCATCCACCAAAGCCCCAAAATCTGCAAGGTATCCTCGGTCTGTGAGCAGTGCAAGGGCTTGGCCAGTAATTAAGAAGGAGGTAAGCTGGGCCAGGTGTAGTAGTGCACTTCTTTAATCCCAGCCCTGGGAGGGAGAGGCAGGGAGATCGCTGTGAGTTAGAGACCAGCCTCATCAACAGGGAGAGGTCAGGGCAGCCAAGACTGTGTGTAAGAGAAAGGTAAACTGACTGAACGTTTTCTCTCAGGGACCCAATGGGAAGAAAGCAATGTAAGAAACCTTCCTACACTCACCCTTTCTGGGTAAAGTCCTCTTAGAAAATTTTTCACTCACCTAAAGATTTGGGAGTTACCAACCAGGATTCAGTGTGCTTCCCATTGGCACAGAGGCAGTAAGAATCTTGATCTTTTGCCACTGGGACAGCTGTGAAATCAGGAGAGGCCTCCAGCTCCACACTCACCTGTGGCCCCACGGGGGAGGGGGGGGAAATTAGAAGAGATGTTACCATATAAGGACAGCACTTACGCATGGGAGGAGATAGTTTAAAGAACGTGAAGGGTATTTGTGTTAAAAAGAGATCAGGAGGGGTGCTTTGAAAAATCATGTGCCTAAAATGTCATGGATTTCATATCCACAAACATATCCACAATGTTATTCAGCTATCACCATGTCTTATCTACACAAACCAGTAGGGAGATAATTATATATTTTTCTATCTTTGTTTTATTTTGATGGCAGAAATATATTTACCGTACTAGAGTTTTAACTACTAAAGTCTACACCTGCCTCTAACAAAAGCAAAACCCACTGCCAACAGTATGCCATCTTCTCCTGACTAGAGCCTCATACATCTACATGGACTATCTCTTTCGATTGTCTACGGAGGCCTCATGGGACATCTTGTCTCTGTCAATACAGCATGTACTGTACCTAATACACCTAATACATCTTTTTTTTTTTTTTTTTTTTTTTAATACATTTTTATTAATTTATACATATTACATCTCAGTTGTTAGCCCATCCCATGTATCCTCCCATCCCTCCCTTCCTCCCACTTCCCCCCCCTACTCCCCTCCCCTATGTCTGTGTCTGAGGGGGATCTCCTCCCCCTGAATATGCTCATACGGTATCAAGTCTCTCCTTGGTGACCTATTATCTTTCCTCTGAGTGCCACCAGGCATCTCCATCCAAGGGATATGATCAAATATGGGGCACCAGAGTTTGTGTGAGAGTTAGATCTTCTTCTCCACTCAACAGTGGAGAATGTCCATCGGCTAGTCCGGGTAGGGGTTCAAGGTTTTTACTGCCTATTTTTTCCTTGGCTGTTGCCACAGTTTGCGGAGGACCCCAGGGCCCAGACTCGCCTGTAGTTTTCCAGGACCCACTGGATCCTTCCATTTCCTCTTTCTCCCAGGCTTCTCACACCTAAAGATTCAATAGGATGTCCTCCCCTCTTACCCATTATTCTGGTAGGTACAGTTTTTCATGGGGACGTACACCTTGGGCTAGTGTCTCGATATAAGTGAGTATATACCATTTAGCTCTTTTTGCTTCTGTGTGAACTCACTCATTATGACAATTTCTAGTTCAATCCATTTGTCCACAAATTTTGGAAATTCCTTGTTTTTAATAGCTGAGTAGTATTCCATAGTGTAAATGTACCACAGTTTCTTTATCCATTCTTCTGTTGAGGGACACGTAGGTTGTTTCCAAGTTCTGGCTATTATGAATAAGGCAGCTATGAACATGGTTGAGCATATGTCCCTGTTGTGTGGTAGTACATCCTCTGGGTATATTCCAAGGAGTGGAATAGCTGGGTCTTGAGGAAGCCCTATTCCCATTTTTCTGAGAAAGCACCAGATAGCTTTCCAAAGTGGTTGTACTAGTTTGCATTCCCACCAGCAATGCAGGAGTGTTCCTCTTTCTCCACACCCTCGCCAGCATGAGGTGTCAGTTGAGTTATTGATCTTAGCCATTCTGATGGGTGTAAGATGGAATCTCAGTGTCGTTTTGATTTGCATTTCTCTGATGACTAAGGAGGTCGAGCATTTCTTTAAGTGTTTCTCAGCCATTTGATATTCCTCTGTTGAGAATTCTCTGTTTAGCTCTGCGCCCCATTTCTCTATTGGGTTATTTGGTTTGGTGGTGTTTAATTTCTTAAGTTCTTTATATATTTTGGATATTAGACCTTTGTCAGATGAAGAGTCGGTGATGATCTTTTCCCAGTCTGTAGGCTGTCGCTTTGTTCTCTTGACAGTGTCACCAGCCTTACAGAAGCTTCTCAGCCTCATGAGGTCCCATTTATTAATTGTTGATGTTAAGGCCTGGGCTGTTGGTGTTCTGTTCAGGAAGTTGTCTCCTGTGCCTATGAGTTCCAGACTCTTCCCCACTTTTTCCTCTAACTGGGTTAATGTCTGTGGTTTTAAGTTGAGGTCTTTAATCCACTTGGACTTGAGTTTTGTGCATGGTGACAAATAGGGGTCTAATTGCATTTTTCTACATGTAGACATCCAGTTAGACCAGCACCATTTGTTGAAGATGCTGTCGTTTTTCCATTGAATGGATTTGGCTTCTTTGTCGAAAATCAGGTGAGCAAATGTGTGTGGATTCATCTCTGGGTCTTCAGTTCGATTCCATTGATCCACTAGCCTATTGCTGTGCCAGTACCATGCTGTTTTAATTACTGTTGCTCTATAGTACAGCTTGAGATCAGGTATGGAGATTCCTCCAGCGGATCTTTTATTGTAAAGGATTGTTTTTGCTATTCTGGGCTTTTTGTTTCTCCATATGAAGTTGAGAATTGTTCTTTCAATATCTACAAAATATTTAGTAGGTATTCTGATAGGGATTGCATTGAATCTGTAAATTGCTTTTGGTAAGATGGCCATTTTTACTATGTTGATTCTTCCAATCCACGAACATGGTAGATCCCGCCATCTTCTGATGTCATTTTCAATCTCTTTCTTCAGAGGTTTAAAGTTTTTTTCAAATAAATCCTTCACTTGCTTGGTTAGGGTTATTCCTAGATATTTTATATTGCTTGTGGCTATCGTGAAGGGAGTAATTTTTCTAATTTCTTCCTCTGCCTGTTTGTCATTTGTATATAGGAAAGCTACTGACTTTTTTGAGTTTATTTTGTATCCTGCCAATTTGCTGAAGGTGTTTATCAGCTGTAGGAGTTCTCTGGTGGAATTTTGGGGGTCACTTATATACACTATCATATCATCTGCAAATAGGGATAATTTTACTTCTTCCTTTCCCATTTGGATCCCCTTGATCTCCTTTTGATGTCTTATTGCTCTGGTTAGAACTTCAAGAACTATATTAAAGAGGTATGGGGAAAGTGGGCAGCCTTGTCTGGTCCCTGATTTTAGAGGGATTTCCTTGAGTATCTCTCCATTTAATTTAATGTTGGCTATTGGTTTGCTATATATAGCCTTTATTGTGTTTAGAAAAGTGCCTTGTATTCCCGATCTCTCCAGAACTTTAAACATAAATGGGTGTTGGATTTTGTCAAATGCTTTTTCTGCATCTAAAGAGATGATCATATGGTTTTTCTCTTTCAGTTTGTTTATATGGTGGATTACATTGATGGATTTCCGTATGTTAAACCATCCCTGCATTCCTGGAATGAAGCCTACCTGGTCATGGTGAATGATGTCTTTGATATGCTGTTGTATTCGCTTTGCGAGTATTTTGTTGAGTATTTTTGCATCAATGTTCATAAGAGAAATTGGTCTGAAATTCTCTTTTTTTGTTGGGTCTTTGTGGGGTTTAGGTATCAATGTGACTGTGGCCTCATAAAAGGAGTTTGGTAATATTCCATCCATTTCTATCTTTCGGAATAGCTTGAATAGTATCGGTATTAGCTCCTCTTTGAAGGACTGGTAGAATTCTGCGCTGAAACCATCTGGCCCTGGGCTTTTTTTGGTTGGAAGACTATCAATGGTTGCTTCTATTTCTATAGGCGAAATAGGGCTATTTAATTTGTTTATCTGGTCTTGGTTCAATTTTGGTAAATGGAATCGGTCGAGAAATTTGTCCATTTCCCTTAAATTTTCAAATTTTGTGGCATAAATGTCTTTGAAGTAGGTCCTTACGATTCTTTGTATTTCTTCGGTGTCTGTTGTTATGTCTCCCTTTTCATTTCTGATTTTGTTAATTTGGATAGCTTTTCTTTGTCTTTTAGTTAGATTGGCTAACGGTTTGTCTATCTTGTTAATTTTCTCAAAGAACCAGCTCTTGGTTTTGTTGATTCTTTGGATTGTTGTCTTTGTTTCTAATTTATTGATTTCAGCTCTGAGTTTGATTATTTCCAGGCGTCTACTCCTCTTGGGTGTTTCTGCTTCTTTTTTTTCTAGGGCTTCCAGATGTGTTGTTAACACCTAATACATCTTATGTAGAGTCCATACTGTTAACCTCTGTGCTGCATATGTTTAGCTAGAGTCTAGGAATTAAGCATTTGGAACCAGTGCAGATGGATTTAGTACAGTCTCTTCCTTCCTTTCATTTAATTCTTAGTTATAATTTACACACACTAATTATCCTCATCCCCTCTAGACAAGCTTAACTCAGAAAGATGCTCACCCGGATGCACGAAGGAAGGTAGTTCTGCACAGTGGCCCTGAGCGTGAAGGCTTCTCCACGGATCACAGAGTGGGGCATCGTGAGCTCCACGAAGAAGGGCTGGAAGGCTTGGAGAGATGCCACAGGGGAGAGGCCAAGTCCAGTGTCATTGGACAGGCAGAGGGCTCCGGCCTTCCATTCAGTGATGGTGTTAGGGACCGTCACTTCCATGTCAGCTACTCCCGAGGAGCTGGGGAGGGAGAAGGTGAAGCACAGGAAGTGAGCACATGTATTAGTTATTTCTGAGATGGTGACCAATAACCATGATGGAACGCAGCCCCGCTGAGTCCTTCAGAGGAGTGATAGGAAGTGAACAGTGTAAACAGGACTCCAAATGGAGAAATAAAATGTCTTTCTGTAGTCCTGTTTTCACAACTCAGATCATAGCCGCATGGCCCTTCAGAGTCTTTGTGTTATTGGAAATTGGAACATAGATTTGAAGCTGTCTCTGAACCCTATCTCTGAAATACCATACAACAACTTTCGACCTACACGGCCTACTCTATGTTACAGTCTAGTGGCCTGCTCCATGTAGGACTGCCTCACTTATGGTGTTCCTGAATGGTTGTAAGCATCAAAAGGGTACATTATAATTTTTATGTGCCTTTTTTCTGGGAGTGATGAAAATACATACATTTTATAATTGACGGGTTGATACACTGTTTTTCTTAAGTTAGTCATTTCCCTTGTTTATGATATACATTAATTAGAGAAATACTAGAAAACAAAGAAAAATTTCATACCTAGCCCAAATCATACAACTGGAAATTACTCACTTTACTGTGACTAAATCCCAGATCCAGGTTTCAGGAAAATATTTTCGAATGGTCTCAGCAACTGAATCTTCAAGCTGTGTCTTCTCATGTGATGGAGATGTTCTTGCTCCAAAGTGTGCAGGTGCAGGTCCTCCTGAACTCCTACGTAAAGCTAAGTACATGTGCTCTTTAACTCAGTGCCTTTTCTTTGACTGTTCTTACTTCTATTTGCAAGCCCTGGTTTTCCCATTACTGCTTCGTCTCTATTCCTTAGGGAATTCTCTTCTCCTCTCATGACACATCTACAAAAAGTTCTTCACAGTTCACACAGTGATTCTCTATTAGAGTAACTGTTGCATTTTTCTTTATTTTAAGGCAAAGAAGGAAGAGCCTTCAGCCTTCATCCTCCCTGTAGTACCAGCATGCACTTGAGCACATTTTTCTTAAGTAAGTTTGGGTTCTTTCTCTGTTATTTGGATGCTATACGTGCTCTACAATTTTATTATCACCTTTTAAAAAATAACTCACATTTATTTTTGTTCTGAAAATAAACAACGGTTTGCTACTTTACCTTCTGCTGGCATACTATAATAGCCAAGACATAATTTGGGATGTTTGATCTTCAAGTTGGTTAATGCCATTAAACCCATGTCCTACAAGAGAGATTGTTAGTCAAGCAAAATATCTCAAAAATCTGAAAAAACTCTGTGTGTATAAAAATTACAGGTATAGTTTCACATGTTCAATTAGGATTCTTGTTTCAATTGTGTTTTCATACTCTCTAGAGAGTGCAGTGAGCAGCACAGTGTTCATACTGAGGCATATGCTCCGATCTTATTTCTGATACAACTATGTTATTTTTAAAAGGTGGTGCATGCCTTTAATTCCAGCATTTGCCAGACAGAGGCAGAGCAGAGGCAGGCAGATCTCTGTGAGTTTGAATCCAACCTGGTCTACCTAGTGAATTTTAGGACAGCCAAGCTACATAGTGAGAGCCTGCATCAAAACAACAACAACAATATAATAATAATAATAATAATAATAATAATAATAATAATAATAATAATAATAATAATGTCACTTACCCATTCTGGGCCAGCTTCTTTAACAGAAAGAGAAAAAAAATTAGCCTAGACTGGGCACTTTCCAAGATGCAGTTTTTGGAATGCCTGGAATTGAACCCATGATCTACCACATGTAAGGTGGGCGGTCAGATAGTTATTTCAATCCCTGGCACAACTCTAAAATTCTTTACTGATATAATTTTTCATTAAACCTAAATAATTCACAGGACAGCATGTTAGATGACAATATGGCTTACGTCCAGGTATTCATAGACGTCCTTCTCATTTGCTTTTCTTACTGAATGTGTGACGCCCTCAAGGGCCTTATCTCCAGGCCAAACACAAAAGTCTTCATGTTTGGGCAGCCCATGGGAACTTGGATTAGGGTCCTTGTGCTGCATTTCTGGCAGGTTGTATATCTGTAAGAAACAGGGAACAAGGGGTCCTCTTTCTTAGAAGACATGAAAAGAAAATAATGTCATCACAGCAAATCACTTGATGTTCAAGAAGCAGCTGCAGTCGTTGAAAGTACTGGCACCCAGAGTGTGGGTAGGGCAGAGTGGTGAGAGCAAGGGAATGCCCTTCCTGTTTCTTGTCAGACCCTTCAGGCAGTACATGAGTTTTAAAACTAAACACATTTAAACTATTTGTCAGGTACAACAATTGCTCAAGAAATCTCCTATTTAATAGATTCAGAGAAAGTAAAAATTCAAAAAAACCATTTTAATAGTGTACTTTCTAAAAAAAAAATAGTGTACTTTCTAAAGCACTTTCTGCATGTGCACCATAAAAATATCATAATTTAAATAAAATTAAATTCTGGTTTAATTTACGTGTTTGTTCAAGACAGGTAAGCTTCCACCATTATTCAGACTAAAGATTTCTGTTTTTTAGATGTACATATGTACGTTACATTTTAAAACATGAATTAGCCAGTGTCAATAATAAATTTTAAGCTATTACAGTGACTGTGTAACCATTCCTAATAAATCCTGTCTTAATGCAATATAAAGAAGAGTCTTACTATCATTAACTTGGACGAGACTTCCGGAAATAGTTTATGGTTTTAGTTGTCCTTCTGAGAATTTTCAAAACAAGTTGAGAACCTTGTATTTCAATTTTTAAAACATTATATCTTTTTCTTATTTGGGGGCCTCTTGAGATGTATAAGACTCCATATATATGAACCGTTTCCTTTGGTTCCCAGTGGCAGCTTCACTCTAAAAACCTTCACCATGAGCATCTGAAAGGGACAAGCCACTCCTGGAGTAAGATAGGAGCAGTAATGACACAGAGGACCTGGGTCACATGCAAGCTTTGCAGCCTACTGACTGCTTTACTTCCTGGTTTGTCTTGAGTTTATTGGCTGAAGTTTTCTGAGGTGTTCTTCGGAATCGTATAATGTAGAGCTCCCTTATAGATGTCCATAGCATTAAACGCAGTATACATACGTTCAAGAGCCCTAGTGGCTGAATGATCACTGCTTTATGCAGCACCAGGGGCTCCTCCTACTCAGAGCCTCTGGGCTTGGCCTTTCTTGGGCAGAAGCTGACCAGGACTCACCCAGGAAGGAGAGAGCTCAGCTTCAGGCTTCAGGAGCAACACGCTTTGGTCCACTGCTCTCAGGCCACAGAGGGACTGAGGAGAAGCTGTGACACGCAGATGGGCCTGTGAGGCAGGAAGACTTTGGGCTGGCTTGAAGCTTAGGTCCACCTGAGGGAAGAGAAATCAAGCTTAGCAGGGGTTCTGTCACATGGAGTCACCTTGTAACTCTGCACTGCATGTCTGTTTTTCCAGGTTGGGACTACTGCCAGAAGCTTAGCTGAAGCTCTTAGCCTCCCCTTTCTCACTGGGATTGATTTAGGAAAATAAGAAATGTGTCAAACTCTGAGGCAAAAAAGTGTCCATTTTGGCTTCCTAAAAGTCTTGCAAATAGTTCTTTTGTGTGGTGTAAAGCACATGTGTGTGCAGGTGCATGTACCCATTTGTCCAGCAGAGAGCAGAGGAGGGTATGGGTGGCCTGCTTTCCTCTCTACCTCATTCTCTTGAGACTTTCTCAAGATCCTGGAGCTAACCAGGCAGCCAGCAAGTCCAGTAATTCTCGTGCCTCTGACTTCCACAGCACTGGGGCTATGGGAGCCTTCAGTCATGACACACTTTTTTAAATGAGTGCTGTTATCGGAACTTTATGTGGCAGGCACTCTGGAGTCCTTAAGTTACTCCATTTTAAGGGCCTTTTCATGATAAGTCTTATACCTAAGGTGGAAAAATCTGAATTCTTTTTCCCTCAAGAGACAGGGTTTACATAGACTTGATTTGTAGACCAGGCTAGCCTCGAACTCATAGTGACTGCCTGCAACTGCCTCCTGAGTGCTGGGATTAAAGATGTGTGCCACCACCTCGAGACTGATAATCAGTATTCTAATTGGAGATGTGTCTACATTTATCTTTCTCTCATCTCTCATCTATCTATCTGTCTATCTATCTATCTATCTATCTTTGTCTTGCCATCTCTATCACTCATTTCTCAATTCTTCCTTTTTAATTTCAGGGAATGAAGCAAGTAGCTGTGGCCTGGACTGTATTGAAAGGAGCGTCCTATTACTGGTCTTGCATGAAATTATGTAACATGTGGGGTCTATGAGATGGCTCGGTGGGTAAAGGCACCTGCTGTCAAGCCTGGTGACCTGAGCTTGATATTCTGCACTAATGTGGATTTGATTCCGCTCTCCTGCTTCCCCACTTCCTTGCCTCTTTTGTCTTCAGCCTCCAACCATTTTGGAGGTTTGCGAATTAAAATCTGGCTCTTTGGTGCTGTACACATCTTTGCCAGTGAGGTACACACCAATTACTGGGTTTGGTTACTTAACTGAAATCTGTGTTCTCAAAACTTTCCACCCTCTCCTTTTAAAATAGAAATTTTAGGAAATAAGTTCCTCACTTTGTTGAGAAGACACTTTTCAATGTCAAAATTTGCAGAATCTGCAATCACTTCTCCGTCAGGCAAGATGGCATAGATGAACAATTTAGCCACAGGGGCCATGCCAAACTCCACAGGGATCTCCAAGGTAAAGTTGCCTTTCTCTGGAGCTAAAGGGACTGGGAGGAGAAGGTAATGGATCAGAATGCTGACAGGAAAACCCAGATGACTAAACACAGGGATTTGAAGGACTGTCTGGAGGTGGAAGATGCTCTTACTGTCCTGTGCTTAATTGTTTGTCTGCTAATGACCTCAGGAGGGTATAAGGAGCTCACTGCAAGATCCCCCCAACTAGGGGCTCACTGTAAAATTATAGCTAATCATATACTATCACTTTGTATCTTCTACACTTTAGCATACCAAAAGACATCTGTTAGCTATTCCTGTTGTTAAAAATGATGAAATAACTCGACTGATGTTTCATTTATTATTTAGATAAGAGGAAAAATAATAAAGATGACAGCCTGGTACTCAGGGAGCTGAAAACCAATGGCCATCTCAGAGGAGCAAGCCACATTGACAATTATAAACATATCTTGGTAAACCATTTTTCTCACTGAAATGTTCACAGTATTTACATTTCTTGAGAGAAAATTAGGCAATTGAAGCCTCTGCTGTTTTCTTGGAGCTGAGGAGATTCCCAAACCTTCTGTGATTCCCACTTAGTGTTTGTGGAAGGACTAGATGAATATTTGGTTAAATACCTAAGTAGTTTTTATAACTGGTCAGTGACAAAGAAGCCCCCATTTGAGTAAATTTGTTGAGCATCAATTAAATGTCTGCCACTTCTGGAGAGTACTTGGAAAATATCTGTGACCCTACATATGTAAATCCATGCACTTCCTGTGGTTGATATCCAAAGGAAGAGAAATCGATAATAAACAGGTAAATCATAGGAAATATGTTTGCATATGGCAAGTACCATTTGGGAAGGAAAGAATGACAAGATGATGAGGACTGAGAATACCAGGATTCAGTGTTAACTTGGGGTTTAAATAGGAGCAGGTGGAAGAGGCCTGATTAACAGAGTGACAACTGAGTTAAGTCGTGGTAGAACTGAGTAAATGTCATCAGGATACGACAGGGTGATTTCACACATAAACTCACAGCAGCTATGATTCCTTGCCCAAGACCTTCACAACATGAAGCCCTCGTCAAGATCCCAGCATGCATGGGGAGGGATTCATGAAGACCCACTTTTAGTTGAGGAGCTATTGAGAGCTGATAGCTATGGAGGGGAAGAAAAGTCAGATTTCTTCTTGGATGCCGCCCCTGGTAGATTGTCCAGAATCCAGGGGATGGCCCTATAGCACACGCACACACATGGGTAGAACTGGCCAAACTAAAAAATACAAGACATAAAGTAGGGAAGAATGCTGAGGGATATTTGATCCCATTGTGAACCCTGAGATTTATGATCTGTAGAAACCTGTTTCATGTTTGGCATGGTTGAGCCCTGGCTCACACCTTTAATCCAAGAACTTTCTGTTTTCTGTAAACAGGTGATTAAGGTGTGGATCAGCCCTAGCACACACCTTTAATCCAAGAGCTTTCTGTACACAGGATTTAATAAGTTAAGCCTAGGTCAAGAGTTAGATCAAGAAACCAGCTGACAGAGATTAAGTAGTAAGGAGGGACTATGAGAGAAGGGTATTTAAGAAAGCATGCATAAGGAGGCTTCTTTTGGGCTTTGCACTAGCAAGTCTTTGGCCTTGATTTTTTGTGGCCTTTTCCTCCCAGGCTGTCAGCTGAGGTAGTGAGCTTTTTGGGCTTTATCTTTTGAGATGTGAGCTGGATAAGAAGGTCAGCTGGGCTCTCTTTCTGCCTTTCTGAGCTGGCAGGTCTTCACTTCAGCATCTGGTTCCTAAGTCTCCTTTACTAAAATCAAATGGTTGAGATTTTCATTTCTTTTGAACTACAGAATCGGCCTGGTGGAGGAGCCAGGGAACACTTGGTAGGGAATAGTGGGTAGCAGGTATGACTAAAGTACATTGTATAAATACATGTAACTTTCAAAGAATAAATAGAATGTCTTTAAAAGTAAAGGGCCTGGAGAGACAGCTCAGAAGTTAAGATCACATGATGCTCCACGGAAGGAACCACATTTGATTCCCAGCACCCACACCAGATTGCTCAGAACTCTGTAATTCCAGATTCAGAATATCCAGGGGGATCTGATGCCTCTGACCCTGACAGCTTACCCAAAAGCACCACACACATAACAAAAAATAATAAAAATGAATCAAATACACCAAGAGCAGTGTGCCTAGAATGGTTTAAGGACCAAGGTTGGCACCCTCCAGATTTTTTTAGACAGACACTAAGAGAAGACATTTTGCTTTGTTGTGGCTAATCTGTACATAAACACATAGATTCCTTAAGTGGGAAGTATCTTGAAGCACTTTGTGTTTTCAGGTGCTACATCTTCAGAATAGATAGTTTTCACCATTGTTGAATGATACTCAGTTTAGGAATCTGAGACTTTTTGTCCTGAAGGTCATGGTATGAGTGATAACGTACATTAGATGGCAGAACCCTGAGCTCCTGCTGTGCAGTGTTTACAGAGACTTACACACATCATGGCATCCTTAGATACTCAGTGGTGAGAGTCCACTGGTGAGCATGTGTGGACTCAGTTGGAGACTTGTTGCTGGGTGGGAAAAAAACTTACGGTTTCCTGGGTCTCGTGCCTCCATGTGGTGAGTGTGGCTTCCCGTTTGGATGATCTTGCCCTGGGCCATGGCCTAAAATAAAAAAGAATTTTCCAAACTTACATCTGTATTTTAGAAGGCTTTCTTCTCACTGATGAATCTACTGTGTTAGACCCAGGCAAAAATACCCAGCTGGGAACCCAGTGTGTCAGCAGGGACAAGGTCAAGAGATGAAAGGATTTTTGTATTTCTCAGTTTGGAGCCAGAACTCACCAGGTAGTAAAAACTGAGCTCTCTCAGCACTATCAAGGCAGTCCCTCTCAGAATAAAATGTGCCCGAACTGTGTGACTCTGGCTGCAGGGCAAGATGCCAGCTTCCTTCTCAATGTAGACATAGCTCTTGCTGATGGAATAAACACTTAGGCCACATGGTGAGCTACTCCATATTCTTCTTCCATGCAAGGGAAATTCCAACAAAAAAATTCCTCCTTGTGGTATACCTGGAGAATCAACAAAATACTGGGCTGAGTTTACCTCCTCGCCAGAATCTCTCTTCTGTGTTGAGTCAGAGTACTTGCAATGACTGAGTAGTTTAAACATCTTCTTAAAAATGGAGAGGAAGTACATGAGATGAATTTTTGCCTAACACTCTGAATTTTCAAAATTCAGCATTAATATATTTGAAAGAATTTTTACAAATATTAGTTTTAGTGCATAATAAATATGCAAAGTAATGCAGGACTAAAAACATTTGCAAATATTAGTATGGTGTACTCTGACCATATTCATCCACTTACTACCCAATCCTATGTTTCCCACCAGCTCTCTTCTTTCTTACCAGGGCCTCTCTGCTTTCATTTCTATTCTTTCCCTAGATTACACATTTGAGAGACAATATGCAATGCTTTATTTTCTCTCCTAGTCTTATAATTTTTTCCTTAAATTGACAATTTCTAAATATATGAATTTCTCTATAGACAAGATGATTCTCTTTTAAATATATGTGTAAAAGTCTAGAGTACACATATTTCCTATTTTCTCTATCCACTCCACCGATGGGCAGCGATGCTGGCTCCATTTCTGGATGCATAGAGTCATGCTGAGATTGGCATGGTGATGTAGGTGTCTCCATCATATGTTAGCTTTGGTGTACATGGGAACTATGTGGATGTGGTAAACCTGGACTGTATACTGGTTTCATTTTGGATTTTTTAGAAGCTCTGAACTTAATGTCCATACTAATTTACCTAAACACCAGTTGTGCATATAGTCTCCTTTGTTCCCATAGCCTTGCCAACATCTTTTTTTCCTGATGATAGCCATTTTGGTTGGTGAGATGGAATTTCAACATAGTATCAACTTGTATTTTCTTGATAGCCAAATGTGCTGAGCATTAGTGAGATAGATAGATAGATAGATAGATAGATAGATAGATAGAGTGTGTGTGTATGTGCGCGCACACACGTGTATGTGTTCCTTGACCATTTGTAATTGGTGTCTTGAAAATGAACTATTATTCCATCTACTGAGATGACTGTGTGATTTTTAATCTCTTCTTCTTATATACTGTTTTACAGTTCTCAGCTTGCAATTGTGAAACCATCCCTGTATTCTTAGTATGAAACAAATTGGATCATGGAACATTTGTTCAATGTGTTGTTGAGTCTGGCATGGGAGCATTTCAGTGAGGATTTTCACTTTGTGCGCATCTGGTTTTGCTATCAGGGTTGTGCTAGATTCACAGAATGACCTTGGTGCAATTCCTCCTTTTGAAGCTTTTCAAAATAATATTTTCTTTTTGAAGTTTCATTCAATTCAGCAATGAGTTCTTTCTATTCTCGGCTTTAATTTTGATGGGTTCCCTTCATTCCTTCTTCAATTCAATTTCTCATTGTTGATCTGTGTAGGATTTTTTCCCTTGTTTTTGGCTTACTTTTGGTAGAATATAAATATTCAGAAATTCATTGGTTTCTTCTGATTTTTCTAATTTATCAGAATGAAAGCTTTCATAGTATTCTGTAGAAACCCTGTGTATTTCATACTGTGTGCTGTAATGGCTGCCTCTGATTTGCTAATTTGAGTTTTACCTTTTTTTGAGTTTAGACAAGAGCTAATCAATTTCACTTATCTGTAACAATAAAATGTATTGGTTTGGCCTAAGATGGCTAATAAGTGACACAGAGTCTGAAATGTACTTTAAAGCTGCCAACACTACACTGGCCAGGATCTAAACTGACACAAATGTAATCCTAAAGTAACATAAATAAACTACTCTGAACTTCATAACATATGCATATCCCAAGTACTTGTCACTATGGTGATCCTCCGGCCATTTCTCTCCCCTGTCCCAACGATAAAGCACCTTCCCTTTTCAACTGTCAATCCTGGCTCTGCCCCATCCAGGAAATCCCGTCTTCCACTTCCTGTCCTTCTGCACAGCATATTGACTCAACAGTGCTTTATTGACAGCTGTTACAGCCACTCAAGGCATTCCTCCACACTTACCTTTTCAAAGAATTGATTTTGGTTTCATTGGTCTTTTGTCCTTATCACTAATTTTAGCTATATTTATTCTTTTTTTCCTTTCATTAATTTTGTATTTGTTTTGTTCTATGTTAATGACTTGAGGTGTAGCATTTACCTGATAGCTATCTGATTATTTATGTAGGGATTCATAGCTCTTAGAAGTGAATTCCCTATAGACCATACGTATTCTGGTGTGTTTTTATTAAATCTAGAAATTTAAAAGTTACCTTTCTGATATTATCAATGTTCCATTGATCACTGTCTAGAGTATTGTTTGGGGCCAATATATTTGTATATACCCTCCAGTTTCACACGTTATTTATTTACAATTATAGTCTCCTGTGGCATGATAGGATGCTCTGAATGATTTAAATTCTTTGAATTGGTAAACAATTGCTCCATGATCTAAAATGAGACCTGTTTTGAAAAAAAAACCCTTCAGTTGCTGAGGGGGATGTCTATTTCATCACGGTTGGATATAGCATTTGATAGATGACTGTTAAGGCCATGAGATACAAGGTACGGTTTAATCTGAGATTTATTTTTGACTTTTTGTTGGATGATACATTTATTATTAAACATTGCATATTCAAGTCATTCATTTATATAGTTATTTGTATTTCTACCTATTTGTCCCTTTAAGCCTAGTTCTGCTTTTTTTAAATGAAATTTGTTGAACCAACTTTTGGGGGATATATATTTACATGTATATCTTCTTAATAAATTATTCACTTTTTAAAATGCAATGACTTTCTCTTTTTAGGTTTGAAACCTACTTGTCAGATATGGACATGGTTACTAATCTTTGAGAGTTTTATTTGTTTGGAATATAATTTTTACTTTCATTCAATTCAGCCTCTGTGGCATCTTTTTCATGGGACGAGTTTCTTGTGCACAGCAAATTAACTAAATGCTTTAAAATATATTCTGCCTGTTTATGGTGCATATGGAGGGGCCTAAATTGGTATACATTTATAGTTAGTATTGCATGATACAGTACTAAGTTTAATTTTTTAATATTTGCCTTATGGTTATCTAGAGGAAGAGAGCTGATAATATGAAGACATTTAAAAAGTATTAGATTGATTTTCAGTGTGGTCTGGGTAGTTCAGCAATAGTTGTCTTTAACTAGTAGAGAGTCTGGGATGTGGGTAAACATGCCTAGATCACATGACCCTTAGCAGTCCCAACCTGGCAGCAAAGGCCTGGAGGATTCTTGCATAGTCAGTGGTCTTTAGGCCACACAGGAAGTCCAAAAAAAAAAAAAAACCAAACAAAGAAAACACCAACACCGAGTTCTGACGTCTGCATATGATGGCAACAACAATGGCAGTAGCACTCATAGAGGTGGAGGTAAGCATGGCCATGCTGAAAGTGAGTCCCAAGTATAGAGTGTGTCTTTCTACTTCAATTAACCCAATGACTTTCTTCATAAACATGACTAGAAGCTAACCTAATCTCTGTAATCCCTCAGAGGCTTGTTGCCTCTTATCAAATTGAAATTAATATTAACTATCATACTGGCTTTGGATATTCTCTTTTATTTTCTTTCTCTTTTGTTCATCTTAGAAGTTTTCTAGCCTAGTGTGTTGATAATTTTTCACATTTCATTTTCTTATTTATTCTATTGTGATATTGCAATTTATACATCTATAGCGATGGATATAGAACATCTGCTATTATAAGGAGATTTTTTTAATGAGTGGCCCTCTTTTAAAGGCTCAATTTCTAATAAACCTTTGGAACATAAAGGGAATTCAATAAATTTGTCAACACCAAACCAAAGCAGGTGTGTGAATATAATAAAAGACAATTAAAACTACCTACTGTTCCCCATGTTTCATTAAATAGACAGAGGAAAATATAGTATAAATTAACAGTTAAGTTTAGAAATTGAGATAAATTTTATTACTAAAGTAGCAAACCAGAGTCTGAGAAACAGAAAAAAGAATCAAGATCAGAGAGAAAGGTATTGAGGCCCAATATGAGAAAGAAAATCAAGTAACAACACAGCAAAAATCTGAAGTACATGGTGTAAATATTGAAAATAGACTATTGGGGCAGAAATATGAGGGTGGTTCTTGGAGACAGAGAGATAATAGGGGGAACAGGATCAAGAGACTTGAATGAAAATGCCAGAATGAAACCTCTTACTTTTTTCTAATTTTTTCCTTTTCCAAGATAGGGTTTCTCTGTTGTAGCCTTGGCTGTCCTGGACTCACTTTGTAACCAGGTTGGCCTTGAACTGACAGAGATCTGGCTGCCTCTGCCTCCCTGGAGGTGGAATTAAAGGCATGCACCATCAAGCCCAGCTGAAAATGCCATAATGAAACCTCTTACATTCTCTCCTAATTTAAAAAATGAACAAAAAACAACAAACTCCAAGGAGTGGAGAAGAACAAAAAGGATGGAAAAATCTGAAATTAAACCATGAAAGAAAAAGGAAAATGAATCGTTATGACTTAGACAAGACTTTACTTTTAGGACCCACCAGGATGCACATGTGTGCCTGCGCACGTGCATGTGCCCGGGTGGAGGGGTGGAGGTAGTAAAGTTTGACACCTCATCCTCTAAATGACTCTGTGCCTCTGAGCATCTAGAAAGCTCCCAACCCAAAGCCATCTGACACTGGCTGACCTCCTAGTGAGCGACACACTGGTCCTTTTCTTCCTTCACCCAACCTCCCACAGGCCCAATTCCAATCCTCTCTAGAGTCTATCTGTTGTTTGCCAAGGGATGTGCTTTCAATTTATTTCTATAAGATAGGTTATAATTTCCATCATTTAAATTTGTAGCAGCAAATGTGTGTAAGTCGCCATTGGCATTCTTCTACCCACAGTGGATCTCAGGGAGGAGCTTACTGAGCCAACTAGGGGAGAAGACCATTGGGAGTCAGATATAAAGCTGCAGGGCCTTCAGAGACCTCTGGTAGTAAGTCAAATAGTGGCGTTCTCTTCATGTGGTTCCCTCTTATGACATATCTGACAAAGCTATGATTTACAGAAGGAATCTTTGTGTAGTTCCAATTGACTGCAGATTACAGGTCTCCTGTGTTATTGTAGCTCCAGATTGCATTTCTAGTGCTTGCTGGATTTCTGTCTCTGTGCCTGAAGCAGGGATTAGTGTACCGTCAACCATATTCAATTAAATAATGAGTGCCTCTTATTTCAGAATATAGCACTGCATATTTGAGTGATGAATTTGAGGACATACAGTACCTATCTTTCACTGAATAGGTAAAAGCAGACTTTTAATAGTTTTTGTTTGAAGGTTCTGACTTGAGATATATAAAAAGTAAATAAAATAAAAAAGACTGTGGGAAAATTGTGTTTAAAAAGAATGTGCTCACAACATGTGCTCATACTTTTATTAGTGATCAGAAACCCTTTCTGTTTTGCTCTAAAATACACTGTATCTGATCTAGTGCACGGAGACCAGGGACTAGATTGGGAGCCACAGGACTGCAAGATCTGGAGAACACTAGGTGAGTGGTGTCCTGCACAGTGCAGACCACAGGCAGAATAAAAGCCCACGGAGGACCTGAATGCCCTCTCCAGACTTTGGAATGGAACCCACCTGCAGACTGCAGCCAGCTTCTATAGCCGAGGTGCAGTGTGTGGGAATGTGGAACACCAGAGCCTCTGGCCTGCGAGAGTCCCAGGGAAACAAGTGAATCTGTCCTTGGACACCCCCACCCATGCCAGCCCAGTCTACGGGGAGCCCCAGAGCATGCTGCGAAGCCCACGGTACCCAGAAATAGCTTGTGTGGTCTGGGTTAGTCTGACCAGAGCCAGGCAGCCGGCCTCAGAAGACTGAGCCTGCAAAATGGGGCTGATAGAACCTTGCCAGGACAGACCCCATGGCCCGGCAGGGACTCCCACGCTCATTGGAGAAGATGGACTACCCTGAGTGTCTGGAAAGGGGTCTGAATTGTTTCCAAAACTCAGTGGGACTGAGCCACCAAAGGTGCACAATCTAGGCTTTTCTGCTGTCTGGACTAATATTGATAGGATCCTGTCATGGGCAACAGTGGTCAGGGTCTGGAAAATTGGACAGATAAACCCACAGTCACTCTAGCCCAGCAGGGACTTCCCACACTTGTGGGAGAAGCTGGACTGACTGCCTTGGGTGTCTGGAAGGGAGTCTGAGGTGTAGCTGCAGCTCCCTAGGGTGCGCAATCTCGACTGGTCTGCTTTCTAGACTGCTCCAGGCAGGAACTTGTCTGTGGACCAGGGCGGACCAGGCCTGGACAACTGGACAAATAAAGCCACAGTCTACTACACACTTGGGAGTGGCTGGACTGCCCCAAGGGGTCAGGGCAGAAAATTAAACAGCAGTCCACAACACAGCTAGTCTGAATGTCCTGAGTATCGTGAATGGAATCAGGCAGAAGCCTACCTCTGCTGACCCAGTCAGGAGCTTAAAGTGTAGAACAAAGTCTCCTGGAGCAGAAACCAGGTCACATGCCTGTTACAGAGAGGAGCTCCCTGATCCCCACAGGCAAGGGCCTATAATCATTCACCAACTACCCACTCTCAACAACCAGTGAGTAACACCAGAAGCTAACACCCAACACCAGAGATAGCAAGATGACTAAAGGAATGCATAAGAATGCAAACAATGAACTCTGGTGCCCCATATTTGACCACATCCCCTAGATGAGAAGGCCTGGTGGCACTCAGAGGAAGGATAGCAGGATACCAAGAAGGGACTTGATACCCTATGAGCATATACAGAGGGAGGAGGTCCCTCCCCCTTATTCACAGTCATAGGGGAGGGGAGTAAGGGGAAAATGAGAGGAAAGGAGGAGTGGGAGGATACAAGGGATGGGATAACAATTGAGGTGTAACATGAATAAATTAATAAAATATATTTTAAAAAGAATGCAAATAACAAAAACCAAAACAACTGGTCAGTCCCAGATCCCAGCTATTCCAAAGAAAGTAACGCTGAGAACACAATCAAAATACAAGAAAATGATCTCAAATCCTTAGTAAAGAGGAGGATAATGGAGGAAACGAATAAAATCCATAATCAAATGCAGGAACACACAGCGAAACAGGTGGAAGATATAAAAGAGGCCTATAGAGAGGCATTGGAATTTTTTCAGGAAAATACCAACAATGAGATGAAGGAAACAAATAAAAGAGTTCAGGATTGGAAGATGGAAATGGAAACAATGATAAAGAGCACAGACAAGAAAAATGGGAATGAGAGACGTTAAAGAAGAAAGTAAGCAACACAGAAGTGAGCTTCCTTAATAGAATCCAAGAACTGGAGGAACGAATCTCAGGAGTAGAAGATACAATTGTAGAACTCGAAGCAACTATCAAAAACAATGCTAACTCTGAAAAATTGTTGACACAAAATATCTAAGAAATCAAGGAAACCATCAAAAGATGAAACCTGAGAATAATAGGCATCAAGGAAAGAGAAGAGACCTGACTCCAAGACCCAGAAAATATCTACAAATAAATCATAGAAGAAAATTTCCCCAAATCAAAGAAGGAGATGCATATAAACATACAATGGATAAAGAAACTGTGGTACATTGACACTATGGAATACTACTCAGCCAATAAAAACAAGGAAATCCTGAAATTGTGGTCAAATGGATGGGACTAGAGATGCTCTCACTGAGTGAGTTAACCCAGAAGCAGAAAGACTACCCTGGTATATACTCACTTATAATTGGGCACTAGCCCAAAAGGCATGTCCCATGAAAGTCTTCACTTACCAGGAGATTGGGAAAGATGTGAGGACATCCTACTGAGACTCTAGGTGAGAGAAATATAGGAGATGGGGAAATAGAAGGACACAGAGAGTCCTAGAAAACTAAAGAAGAACATCATGATGGGTGGATTGGGGCCCAGGGGGTTCTGCTCAAACTACTGCACTCACCAAGGACAATACAATAGTAAACATCGAACCCCTACTCTGATGTACCCAATGGACAAGACATTCTCCACAGCTATGTGGAGAGCAGGTACTGACTTTGACATGAACTCTGGTGCTTCATATTTGACCACCTCCACTTGGTTGGGAGGCCTGGTGGCACTCAAAGAATGAATAAACAGGATACGAAGATGAGACTTGATAGCCAATGACCATATAGTGGGGGAGGAGGTCCATCTTGGTCATAGGCCTAGGGGAAGGGAATAGGTTGAAAGCAGGAGGAAGGGAGGATACAAGTGATGGAATGGCAATTGAGTTGTAATCTGAATAAATTAATAAAACTTAAAAAAAGAAAATTTGGCCTGGAATATTTCTTTTTATTAAGCTACACATTATCCAGTTCAAGCTGTTACAAAGCCTCACCTTGTGTCCTATGCCCTCATTTCTTACTTACTTTGATATTGAGGGAATCACCCTCAATGCCGGTGGTGTCAATGGAGAACTCTGCCAGGCCATGATGGTCAGTGGTGGTAGCATTGGAGTAGCCAGATTTTACTCTGAAGAAGACTTGCTCATTTGGAATAGGAGCACCCTTGAGATCCTCAAGGCGGACCTAAATTGAACAAGGAAGAAAAGCATAGTATAGGTATGGTAATACTACACAAATCATAAGAGGAAAAACCTGTCTTGGTAGTCTATAAAGATAAAAAAAATACACCAACTATTTCAGCATGCAAAAAATTGTCTTACCAAAATCTAACACTTTCACATCTACACCATTAGAACTTCTGTTCTAGGAAAGCACAGAGGCCCAAATTATGATATTCTTAACTCTTTATCGATGCTTCGTACTTACCTATTACTCATAAGAAACTATTGACAGGGTCAGTGTGAACTAAGGGAAGCAGGTACTCTGAATCATCACAAGATACAGGTTGGGGCCCTGAGGCTAATAGAGAGCATGGATTTATTATGAATATGTAGCACGTGTTGTTTTATCATTGAAACACAGTGACACCTTGGAGTTTATGGTTTTCAAGTATAGTAGTTATAAATGAAAATATACTACTTATGTTTTAGATTCATGATTCTTGATGGCTTTTCTAAGTTTTGAGTTTAGTTCTAGGAATAGAAGTTATGCACTCAAGCAAATGATGGACAAGCTCTACCAATAAGCTACATTTGTCGTTTGGCAACCAATGACGTCAGGCAAGGTTAACATTGAGCAGAATGGCCCAGGGTAAGGAATCACCACACAGCTCAAGAGCATCTAGGAACCAAAGAGTACTTTACTTTCACAAGAAAAGGAATCCCGTGTCTAAAGTGTGGCTCTGCTTTCACAAATATGAGTTTGGTTATGGTTTTTTCAATTTTTGTTGTTCCAGATCCACTGAACTCCAATCCTGAAAAAGAAATTAGCAATAACATTGAAAGCCAGTTAGATAACTGCTTGCATTCTACACCCCTTTTCTACATCCTTTACACCACCATCTTGATGTGAACAGGAGTCAATTTTCACAATTTCATTTTCTGTATTTTCAGGTTACTCACGTACCTGTCCCTTCTTCAATAACTTTTGCATTGACATGAAAATTCTGGGCTTGAATATATCTTTCCTTTAGTTGGAACATACTAATATTTTCTTCTTGTGTGATGCAGCCTGTGTTGTCTAGCTGATATGCAAGATAAAAACAAGGTGATATGATACACTTGTCAGATCAATGCTCAACTCAAACCCACATGTGAAGACTTCTTTGCTAAACATGAGACTTCAGTGCTGTACAGCATGGTGACCTGATTATAAACATGGGCCTCAGTTTATATTATTAGCATCTTTAATTAAAATTTGTTATTAGTGTTAGTATTAGTATTTTATATTACCAAGATACTTAGACAAATAATATTGGAACACCCAATAAAATCATAGGAATATGCAAATAATTATAACCAATAACCCTAAATATATATGATTTTAACTCTTTTATAAGAAGCACAGGCCAGCTAGTTAGATTAAACAATAACAACAACACACACACACACACACACAAACACACACATGTGAAAGGATAGAGAGAGAGCAAGAAAATTCAAGCTGTAAGAGGCAAGAGTATCAATTCTAATATTTGATAAACTAGACCAGTCCAAAATCAGTTACAAGAAATAAAAAAGTCACTACGTTTTAGGGAAATGAATAAACAATGATAAGAATACTGAGTAAACTTGTTAATACATACAACTTCATAAAAGAAACACTGTGAAGCAAAAGACAGATAGGTCTAAATGGAATAATAATGAATGTCTTTAGTACTGCACACTCACTGATTGATCATCTGGGCAATAAATACCTTCCAAAGTGTTGTATAGAAATTTTACCTGAATTAAATATACCACATGGAAGGAGTCTCACTAAGACTCAGGACATATACAGGACTTATACAGCTTAGAATGTCAACAACTCACAAGGCTCAAAAAGTTCTTAAAACTGACAAAACCGCAAGGCTATAAACAGGTAAAAGAATTCATGTCTACGAGATCAGCTCCGTAGAGAATACTAGAAACAATACTTTGGACTGAAGAGGAGAACAAGCATAGTTAAGAGGTTACATTAAAAAAAAAAGAATGAAGCTACAATTACTAAAACATAAAATAGGATAAAACACAAGTACCAAAAACAACAGCAAAATGACAGCAATCAACATACACCTTTCAATGCTAACATTGAATATTAATGCCTTCATCTCTCCAATCAAAAATATAGGACATTTGAATGTGTTAAGAGACAAAGTCAGTCTTTTTGTTGTTTACAAGAAACATTTTATCTTCAAAGATAGATAATACCTTAGATTAAAAGGATGAAAAATAGTATTTGAAGCAAATGACCAAAAAGCAAGAAGACATAGCTATTCCAATATCTGACAAAATTAATTGCAAACAAATATTAATCATAAGAGACAAAAAAGAGCCTTTATTCTGATCAAGGGAACAATTAACTGAGAAGACACTTCAATTGTAAACATATATGAACCAAACTCTACAACACACATTTTCATAAAAAAGCATATCACTAGACTTCAAGAACACAGATGAAACTCAATAATTACAGCTGGTTTCTGTGTCCTAATTTCCCCAATAGGGAATCTGTACAAAAATTAAATACAGAATCACCAGTATTAAATGACATTATATATAAGATGGACCTAGCAGATATCTATAAAATACCACCTAAACACCAACGACTACTTATTATTTGAAGTAGTGAATGGAAGTTTCTCTAAAATAGACCAGTTAGTGAGATAGAAAGCAAAACTGAACAAATACAGAAAATTTGAAATAACCTAGTGTGTCCTATCTGACCACAATACAATAAAGTTTATAATAAACAGCAAAATAATTTCTAGAAATTACATAAATTCATAGAAATTAAAAAACACACTACTGAATAAAAACTAATCAGAGAAGAACTTAAGAAAAAATTTAAAATTCTGTAGTTAAATGAAAATGAAAACATAATACAAGAAAACCTCTGAATAACATTGAAAGCTGTCCCAAGAGGAACATTTATAGTTCTGAGTGCTGATAAAAAGAAAAGAAATAACACAAACAATTGACTTAATGATACAAATCAAGCATTTGTAAAAAAGAAAGATCAAACCACACTGAGCATTAGCAGACAGGAAAAAAACACAGAGCAGAAATTAGAAACAGTAATAAAGAATACAAAGAATCAATGAGTCTAAGAGATGGTTATTTAAGAACATAAGATCAAGAGACCTTTGGCACAATTAACCAAGAGAGGGGGGAGGGAGGGAGGAAGGGAAGGAGAGAGAGGTGGAGAGGGAGAGAGACACACCCACACACAGAGAGAGGGAGGGGTAGGGGAACCCAACTCCAAGAGCTACATATTCAACATAACTCCTACATCAAAGGATGAGGGAGAACCATGAAACAAGGATCAGAAAGACTATAAAAGACCAGAATGCCTGTAGCAAAAACAGAGCCTTTCAGACACGACAGGAAAAAGACACCCATACAATTCTCAAGAACATGGTTGTCTGAACAAGACTTAGAGAGTGGTAAAATCCAGGTAACCTGCCAGTGTGATAAAAGAGGGAAATTCCACAAAGCCCCACTCCTAGATCAAGAGCTACAGGTAATCAATGGCTGCTGAGAATGATTGAGATAAACATAAAAGTCTGTGGGAGTCAGGAGTGGCCTGGCTCTAAAGATAGAACAGAGGTTACCCAAACTGTTGTAAAGTACGAGTGATATCTCCCATAAGGGAGGGTTTTATTGACTGACAAAAAGTGCTCCAGAGAAAGATCTAGAAAGGATGAGTCTGGGATAGACTCAGGCATGGCCTGACCCTACAGACACAGGTCACCAGGCCATTAACTATATCTATTCCTAGCTTTTTGGGTGGAAAGAGGTATACATCTCTTCCATTGAGGAGACAACCCCACATGTTCAACATTCCTGGATTCCCTAACACTTACCTGTGAGCAGAGGACCTCATGCCCTGTGCACTTCATATGCTGTGGGTGAACTACAACCTGGTGTAGAAGCACCTCAGAAAATGAAAGGTCAAAAGACCACATGAGCAGCTCTCAGGAATACATAAAAGGAAGCTTTACCAGCATACCAAAATGCATTCATATACATGCTTGTAATTTATATAATTCACATACAAGTGAGCCCATCAACAGATGAGTGGATACTCAAAACTGAAGAGGGGAACAGTGTGGCATGGAGCTCATCACCTTTCACAAGCTGTACCAGACTCATGAACATGACAGTGCATGTCTTCTGTCATATATGAGGATGAAACAAAACAAAACAAGAAAGACAGCAGAATAGAAGTTGTTCCATTTGGGAAGAGGAAGTGTCTGGCAGGAGGAGGGGTGGAGGGAATAGGGTAGGTAATGAAGGAAGTAATCAAGTATGTAATACACGTGAGTGAATATACTGTAAAGAAGCCTATGGTTTCATGTATAATATACTACATTTTATATGTGCTAATCAAAATATACATCCAAAGAATAGTCTGTAAGGCATGAAAGTAGTGGAGGCTGTATAGGAAGAGGAGGACACATAGGAGCTAGGACACAAGACAGCAGAGGTGGCAATGGGACAAGGGAATAGGCTTAAAATACACAATAACTCACATGTGACTGTGCCATAATCTTACTATTTTGTACAATGACAATATACAAAAAATGAATGTGGTTGCCAAGTAAAGTTCTTGAAACATCCTTTTAATAATAGTAGGCCCCAGAGCTATCCCTTTTGTTAGTGAGGGGGTCCTAGGGGTTGCACATATGCCTGCCTAGTGTTTCATTACTAAACTACAACCTGAGGTTCCAGAACATTCTCTTTCAATATCTGAGAACACATTTCCTCTCAGCTTGCTGTCTGCATTTTTGTGATAGTTAACCCTGAGTATTAAAAACAGGCATTTCAACAGGTTGCTTACCTGGTAATTGACTTTTTTGCATCCACAGTCTTCCATGAAGCTGAAGTGCTGACATTTATGGCATATGCTTATGTTTACATGTCCTAGGACAGGCTTCCCATAGGTATATCTGTCAGAACATAAGTTCACACAGACCAGGGGTTTTTGGAAAGCAGAGACTCACTGTCTTCCCACCCATGGTCCTCACTGACAACTTGTAACAGATTGACTGTGTCTAGGATCGTAGTGACAGCCCATATGGCCATTACCACCTGATACTTTGGAAATATTTATTAAGGATTTAGCCCTGCTATGGGAAACATGCATTTATCACTTTTCTGGTTGGGAAAAAATTGGCTAACCAAATCATGAGCCTTGTTTATTAAGTGAGGGTGCTTCTATTCAGCTGAGATGAATGGTTGAGGGAGAATGACTCAGAGCTATTTTACACACCTTCTCAATCTTTTTCCTTCTTTCTTACCATGCTTGGTTTTAAGCATGTTTATTTTTTTAATGACAAGCAAAGTAAGCTAAGGTGTGTCTCTTCTGTCTGATTTGGACACATTTGCAAATTTCCCTAGTGTAGTTTGACTTATGCTGACTCCAGGCTTACATGGCAATTTTACTTCATGTACTATAAGATGCTTAATTATCAGGTACAGAAATGCACATAGAAAAACCATGCTGTTTATCAGTTAAACTTGGGCAGTAGCAGCTGGAGTTAAAGTCAGATGGGGAGCTCTTGTTTCTCTGCTCTTTCTGTCAACCCATAATAGGTCCGCAAGATGCCACAATTCAATGCTTGGATTCTCTTTACATGGGTCAGTGGAACTTATTAGACACCTTCATGTCTCCAAAGACAGGGACTGTTTACTACCTCAAACAATTGATCTTCTCATTGGTGTCATCAGAATTAACATCAGCAACATATGCAAGTGAGCAGGAATAGACTCAGAGCAGTAAGGGAGAAGAAGAAGAGACAAGCACCAGATGGGGACATTCTAGGAGGGTAGGGAAGGGCCTTTGCATTTATACATGGTCTACAATGAGGCATTTCCTGGGTGTTTTCTGGGTCCAAATACATTCTTAAGGATAGAAGAACAAAAAACAAATAACTCACACTCCACACACAGTCACATTCATTTTTTCACTGTTTCTAGAGATGGCCTTTGGGACCTTGACACGAACTTCAAATTTGGGAAGCACTATTGGAAGAGAGAGGATAAATTCAGGGAAGAAATGACTTTCCTAGTTGCCTAAATGACCAGTCTATGCACAGAAATGGTGATTTCACATTATGAAGGTAACCCCTCTCCTCCACTAAAGTTAGAGTGTTGAGTGGTTACAGATTATGTCAGTTCTTGCACATCACAGAGATATCTACTTAAATAAGAAAACCCAAGTATTTGCTTCTGAGAATTCCAGAACTTTCTAGAAGCTCCGTGTTGCTAGAATTAGATGAAATCCAGCCTTACGTATTTGGAACTCAATTTGTTCAAAAGCACTCATCCCATGGTAACTGGAAACTCATGGCATCAGCTTTCCCTTGCCAGTCTTCCTGATCCATACCAAATTCCTCCACAGTGAAAGGGTGCTGTTTCTTCTCTCCTGATTGGTTTAGTATCACTATCTTGTAGGAACCCTGGATGGGCTCTGATGACAGCCTGAAAGACAGTTGCTTGAACCCGTTCTCTGTGTTGATATCCCGCCACTGCATAATTCGGTTCATCTTTGGATCCTGTGGACCAGGTTGTAAATTGTCTTAATCATTAAAGCACTAAGTACATTATATGTCATGGTGGCAATGGGCTCATGATGGAAGCATTTGGGAGCTTGATAATATTCTTTTGGGGAAAGGAAAAATAAAGGTAACCTGGGATATAACAAACCAGTTATCTCGAATGGCAGAAGGTTGCTGACCTATACTAGTTCTACAACATTCCAACATCAAGGTACTTCCAGTGGATTAACTTCTCTCCGAATATGAAACATTTAAGTTTCTTACCTCAATGTAAGCCAGAGAAAACTGAAATGAAAGGAAAAGCAATGTTAGTTTAGAACAGGGGTCACAACCACTTTGATAAACTTGTCTGCAAAAATATTTATGCTATGATTCATATCAGTTGCAAAATTACAGTTATGAAGTAGCAATAAAAATAATTTTATGGTTGAAGTCCACCACAACATGAAGAATTATATTAAATAATCACAACATTAGGAAGGTTGAGAACCACGGGATTAGAAATTTCACAGGTAGAATAATTTCAATATATTTATACAATGGGCTTCATGACAAAAGTTTAAGCCAGAATTTGGTGAACCTAATATCCATAACAAAGTCAATTTCAAGCCAGCTAACTACCATGGAGACATTTTAAGTGCATGTTCTAGAATATTCAAGTCACATGAAACACTCCATTGAGAAATAGATCTGTGGAACATTATCAGTACGATTTTTCTGATCTGCTTTCAGACACATCCTGAGCTCTCACAGTGTGGAGATTACAGTATTTTACTGTTCAGATCAGGAATATTTGTAGTGTGAAATAGGGTTATTCATTTAAAATACATCCATTCACAATGTATAACTTGGGGTGGCCTGGGCAAGGCACAGGCTTCCTATTTCTTGTCTATGAACTATGAAGGGATTAGCATGTGTACTCAATATACACCTCCTGAACACAGTTCAACAGAACAAACTCTTGCCTGACTCCTACCTGAGAAATACCAAGAAAAAAAGGGCTGAATAGCTGCTCTTGTATCAGAGGAGAATTGCTGCTGAATAAGGCAAGAACTGCATGTTCAGGGGTTTTGCAGGCAACATGTTTCTGGTTGGTTAGGTGATGTCTATACAGTAAAGACAGACAGTGACAAAGTCATTTAAGTTTCTGTAGTAACTGAGGTGTCTGAAGAGGCAAACTTATTTTAGGTGAGCATAAGCTTAAAGAAGACAGACATAGCAGTGTGTGGTTGTGCAAGCCTGTAATCTCAGCACTCAGGAAAACAGAGGCAGGTGGATCTTGGTGATATTGAAGCCAGTCTAGTCTACAAAGCATGTCCAGGACATCTAAGGACATACAGAGAAACCTTGTCTGAAAAAAAGGAGAGGAAGAAGAAGAAGAAGAAGAAGAAGAAGAAGAAGAAGAAGAAGAAGAAGAAGAAGAAGAAGAAGAAAGCTTTTGCAGAGCACAATGGTTCACACCTGTAATCCTAGCACTCAAGGAGGCCGAGGCAGGTGGATCTCTGTGACTTTTAGGCCAGCCTGGTCTACAAAGCTAGTCCAAGACAGCCAAGGATACATGGAGAAACCCTGCATCAAAAACAAGCAAACAAAACCAAAAAAAGAACAAAAGGCAGCTGTTTCTAGTAGTTTATAATGGAGTAAACAGTGACTGTTCTAAGGGAATTTTAGTGATGTAGTTTCTGAAAGTACAGAAAGATGAGTCATGAAAATGGCTGATGAAAATGTGGTACACATGTACACCATGAAGTTTTATTCAACTATAAAAAATGAAATCACAAAAATTTCAGGCAAATGGATAAAACTCAAAAAAGGTACAATTGTAAGCCAGGCTCAGAAAGACAATTGCTGTATGTTCTTTCTCATATGTGGTTACTCACTCTAAATATTTAGAGTTACATGTTTAACCTGGAGTACCTGTGAAAGCAAGGAAACTAGAAGTTGGCCACTGGGGTGGGAAATCACTCAAGGAAGGGAACATGGAGTGACATAGATGTAATCAAAGCACAGGTGCACTTTGAGAGGCAGAAAGTGTAAGCAGGGATGAGTGTGTGGGATGGGAGAGATGGGAGGGGAATGTGAGAGAGACAATGAAGCCTAAGGATCTATGAAAAAGCCATGTGGACACTTACTGCTTTATAAACCAAATAAAAAAAACCTATGTTAAGACACTCATTTTAGTGTGACCTGATCCCAAGACACTAATGATGCTCCGTTTTTTGCTGATCTCTCTTTATGTGTCTTATTTCTTGACCTTAAGAACAATGCCTTCTTCTGTTTCCTGGTCTCATTCTCACCTTTAATTATAGAAGAAGAAGAAGAAGAAGAAGGAGAAGGAGAAGGAGAAGGAGAAGGAGAAGGAGAAGGAGAAGGAGAAGGAGAAGGAGAAGAAGAAGAAGAAGAAGAAGAAGAAGAAGAAGAAGAAGAAGAAGAAGAAAGTGCAAACTGCAGTTTGAATTATATAAGATCAGGATGAACCAAAAAACAAAACAAAAACAAAAACAAAAACAAAAAAGGAGGTACTTGTTGGCTAAACAGACTTTAAAAACATTGCTTAAAGCAGGATGTTTTCCTACATAGAAATTGAAATAATTCATAGGGGAGCTTGGTGAAAAACACCCTTGAACAGACTGAGAGGATATATATATATAGCCAAAAGAGGAGAGGAGGCTTTTGGGTTTGGATTCGGTTTTTGGCTGCACTTCAAGAGGCTCCTAAAGAGAAAGTTTCAAGGCTTTGGACTCCAGCTGAGACTTGAGGTTCCAGCTGCTGCTCCTGGTTCCAGTAGCAACTTTGGTGAAATTACTGGTCTTCTGAAACCCTGCTGACTACGCTGGGGACTGATACCCATAAGATTTCATTGTAGTATTCTTTAATATTCTTTTCTGATTGTTTGGGTTAGTTGGAATGTTAGTGACATAGGCTCATTTAATAAGTTCATAATAAAATATAATTGATAAGAAAATTGGGCCTACAGGTGGCACATGCTATATTACCAGAAACCAGGAGGCAGAGGCAGGTGGACCTCTGTGAACTCAAGGCCTGATTGGTCTACATAGAGACTTCCAGGCCAGCAAGAATTACATGGTGAAATCATGTCTTTAAAAAGTCAATTGACACTGCAAAGTAAGCATATTTGTGAAGTAAGAAATTTTCACAAAAGTCCAAATATGCTATCTTTTGATATCTTCCTGGAGGCTCTGGCCTATATGGCCAGCAAAGAACTGTGAGTGAAGAAGTAAGATTGTTACTATCAGAGTAAAGAACAAAAATTAGACCATGCCTGGTAGGTAGACAGATACAAAGAGATGCCACAAACAGATCATTAAAATGGAGGAATTCTGGTTCCTCCTTCACACTCCTGATCTGAGACAGAGACCTAAAAGCTCTACCTCCTAGTACTGGGGATAATATCTGCAGTGGGCTGATCTAACTTGTGCAAGGCCAAGACCAGGACAACTTTACCCTAAAGTCTTGGTCTTTGTTCAAAGTGATCAACCATATATTAGGGAAGAAAGACCTCTTAAAGATCCTTAAAGACCCCACCCAGCCTTGAGAAAGAGACAGGACTCCCAGACCCGCTCTGTAGAGGCTCTTCTCTCCCATGTGCCTGCTGTGTGTATTACCTCACCTCTAATGAAAGCCTTTCTTCCATGGCTGACTCTGATCACTGTGTTTAAGGTTTTTCCTTCCTTTTAATTCTCTAATTGGCAAAAAAATGAACCCTACACAGTAGCAGCAAGATCACTTTATATCCAACACTCAAAAGCTATTGGAATTGAAAATAAGTCATTTTGACTAATAAATTCAGGAAGAGCGATATGGGATACATAGAAAAATCTTAATTGCAGTGAAAATGAACACAACAAATTATAAATTCTATAAACTTCATTCATTGATGAAAACTATGGTTTGGGGAATAAGTCAACTAAGAAATCCAGTAGGTCTAAGAAGAACATTGTAATTAGGAAATCTATAAAAGGAAATCTAAAATAATGAGTAGACATGTGTACTAGACAGAAACATTTGTTATTAAATAGTTCACACTCTTTCTAAAATATATGTTGTTAAGAACTCAATCAAATTTCCAAGGATGATTGTAGAGCTGAAACCAGATATTAAAGTCAATATATAACATCCAGGAACAGTTGATGAAATTTTGAAGAAAGGATTAATTCATGGAAGTGAATTTACCCAAGATAAAAATGGAAGTGCTGTAACTATTACTAAACTGGGAGGTGAAAGACAGGAGGGAGAGGCAGTTTTTAATGTGCTAGCTGCTGGAGTATAAGGATTTGGTTTTCATGTGTAAAATCCACATAAAAAGCAGATGCATGTGCCTGCTGTAGTCTTAGCTGGAGAAGCACAGACAGATAGTTTTTGGGGGTCACTGCCCAGGCAGCCTAGCCTGATCATCAAACCCTAGGCCTGTGAGAGACTCTTGACTCAGAGCCCACAGTGTATGGCACTCCAAAATTCACACCCTAAGGTTGTCTTCTGGCTAGCACACACATGTGTACACACACACACACACACACACACACACACACACACACACACACACGTGCATACAAATGAACATGTAATATACAGCGACACACAAAATACTAGGAAGAGAGTCAAGGAAGCAAGTCAACACTATGGTGGTTTTAATAGGAATGCCTCCCATAGACTCATGTGTTTGAATGCTTGGCTCATAGGGAGTGCACTAATAAGGGGGTATGGGCCTGTTGGAGAGAATGTGTGACTGTGGGAGTTGGTGTTCAGGCCTATGCTCAGGCTATGTCCAGAGTGCACGCAGTCTCCTGCTGCTGGCAGATCAAGATGTAGAGCTCACATCTCCTTCTCCAGCACCATGCCTGCCTGCACCCCACCATGCTTCTTGCCATAATGATAGTGGACTAAACTCTGAAACTGTAAACCAGACCCAATGAAATGTGTTTTTAAAATTTTTTTACATATAAGAGTTGCCATGGTCATGGTGTCTTGTCACAGCATTAAAACCCTAATTAAGTTTCCTACATTGGAAACTTTACAGTGTCATAAGAGTATAGAGATAAGTAAAGTGATTAAGAGTTGACCAACAGAACCATACACACATGTATATATATTATGAAGGATGGAACTAGAAAAAGTCATCCCGAGGGAGGAAATCCAGACCCAGAAAGACAAACATGATGTGTACTCATGGTGTATATTAGCTGTAAATTAAAAGATAATTGTACTACAGTCTACATAGCCAGAGAGGCTAAGTAACAGGGAGGGCTTTAGGAGGATGCATGGATCTCCATCGTGAGAGAAAACAGTAGATTTTGCCAGTGGAATAATGGAGTGAGGGTCTCTACACAGGAGACATCAGGCAGGGGAGGGAGGAAAAGAGAAAAAGAATATGGGGAGAGATAATGGGAATAGAGGGCCACATATGGGTGATGTGGAAATCTTGTACAATGGAAACTTCCTTGAATCTATGAGGATAACCTTAGTGAGGGCTCAGAGCAATGAAGGATTTGAAGCCTAAACTGGCCATCATCTGTAACAAGGCCAGGCTCCCATTTGTGGGACTGGGGCACTAACCTTGCCACAAAACATTCAACCCAAAACCTGTCCTCCATACAAGATGTACTGAAGCAATAGTGACTCAGAGCTTGTGGGAGTTGTCAACCAATGAATAGTCTATGTTGAGGCCCAAACCATGAAAGGAAGCCTGTGTCCCATATTGCCTGGATGGTAAGGGATGAGAAGCTGGATGGCTCAGAGACCAAGGGTAGACCCAAAATAGGGCTGAAAAAAAGGGTCAATGAAATTATTTCTAATGATATTCTGCTATCCTAATAGGATTAGTACCTAGCCCAGTAATCATCAGAGAGGCTTCCTTCAGCAGCCAATGGGAACAGATATAGAAACCCAGTGTCAAACAATAAGCAGAGCTCAGGGAACCTGACAGAAGGGGGTCACTAGAGGAGTCAAGGGCACCAGGAGAATACCACCTCCTAAACATGATTCATAGGACCTCAGAGACTGAAGCGACCATAATGGAGGCTGCTGGGGGCCTGTGTGTGGCCCTCTACATACATGCTGTGGTTTTTTAGTTTGGAGATTATAAGGTACTCCTAGCAGTGGGAGTAGGTGTATATTGGACTCTTTTGCTTGCTCTTGGGACCCTTTTCCTCCTACTTGGTTGCCTTGTTCAGCCTTGATATAAGGGCCTAGTGTAATTGCATCTTGGTATACCATGTTCAGTTGATATCACTGGGTGGGCTATTCTTTTCTGAAAGGAAAAAGATGTGGAGGAGGGGGTACTTTAGGGGGAGAGACTGGGAGAAGTGGAGGGAGGGGAGGTTGCAATCTGGATGTTTTGTATAAAGGAAGAATAAATAGTAGAAAGGAGAAAAAAGATACTTGATAGAATTACACAACAGATTAGTGGGATAAATAGAATCTTTAGACTCTCCAACAGATAGCATCTAGTGTACTTTGTTATTTGTAAAGGACAAGTTAAATAAAAGTGGATTACTGCTTTCTGTAATTTTAAACTAGTTTTTAAAGAACTTTGTACAGTGTTTTGTGATAGTATTCATGCCTTACCACAACTCATACCAGACCTCCCTCCCTCCCTCCCTCTCTCTCTCTCTCTCTCTCTCTCTCTCTCTCTCTCTCTCTCTCTCTCCTTTTAATTCTGATTTGTGTTGCCCATATATTCTTGGATATATGGACTTCCACTGAAGTATGGTTGACTTACCAGGGTCTATACTCTTAAAGACAACTGACTTTCTCCCAGTAGCTGTCAGCTAACACCAGTTCCTTCAGGGTGGGCCTTCATGCATGTGCATCTCCCCTCTCCATGATAGGGGTTGGCCTGGCTTTACATTCCTTTGTTTGTGCATGCTAACACAATTGTAAGTTCATATGTGGATCTGCTATCCTGTGTTTAGAGGACTGTTTCCTTGTATTAATTCTGTCTCCTCCTGGATTCACTTCAGGGTCTTATAGTTTTTCCTTCCTTTCTGACACATTAATCTCTGGGCCTTTTAGGAGGAGAGGATGTGATTTAGATGCCCATTTAGGCTTTCACATTCTTCAGTCAAGCTGGTACTGACTGGAACAATCATCCCTACTGACTAGCTTTCTTAGAGCTGGAAGGTGCTATGCACACTGCCAGAGGAGAAAAATAATCATCAATCTCATCCAGCTGTGAACAATATCAACTGTGACAACCACTGGCCTGGCAAGATATGCCCACTCGTGTCATGGTAGCACAAAAACCACAGAAGTAACCAAGCAATTTAGGATGAAATCCACACTTGACGTCGCTATAGGGTCACAGACCTGTGGTTAGACATGTCTTGGGTCCCAGGGATAACCCATTATTATTATGCTGCTACAAGACATAGTATTAAGCCAACTGCCATTGGTTTATCTTTATACTTATAGATAAAAATGTTGCCCATCCCTCCTCAGAAAATTCTATTTATAGTAGAGAATGAATAACACAGATACCCACCATTTGTCTAGGCACAGAAGACAAGTGACTGTAAAATGCAATTTTATTCTTAAAAGGTTCATTTAGAGAAGGAGCCAAATGTTAAATACTAAATTTAAAAATAAGAGAGATGATGTAATAAATGCCCTGATTAGGCTTAAAATGGTTTTCTTAAGGATGGTACAAATTAATATAAACTACAAAAGGAATGACTGAAGTACATGATCAAACTAAAAGATTCTGTACAGTAAAAGCCTCCATGAAGTATAAAGAAAACCCTGGGACAGTTAACCAATAATAGACTGTAAAATAAGGTTCTTCACACATAAAGAAGTCACAGAATGGCAAGTGGCATAAATAGGAAAAAGAGCAGAACAGAAAACAAGACCAATTCATACCTTAGCAAGGGGCTGGAAATGAGATTATTGCAGTAACATTTCATCTTGGTGAACCCACCAATGCCCACAAGTAAAAGACTCACCAATGTACTCAGGGGGCGAAGATTTTTATCCATAGAGATAACTCGAAATTTGACTGGGAAAAAAGAGAGGGAGAATGTTCTAGTGAGGTCCAGAGACCTAGGCCTTCTCTGTGCCATGTTCAGTATGGCATATTAATTTCTTTGCCCAGCATGGAGCTTCATACCTGTCTGTCCTGGCTTGTACATAGGTTTGTCTGTCTGGATAAAGGCAACATTTTCTTTGTTCTTCACCAGCACCATCATCGTTGTGTTGAATTCATGATTATGTCTTTGTATGCCAAAAAAGAGTGGCACAGTCCCATCATAAAGGGAAGCCCCAGGGAGCTGTGAATGAGAAGAAAACAAGACCCTTCATTGTCAGACCCTATGCAGTTCTTAGATTTCCTGTTTCACTTCATCCCCTTCCACATCACAGGAAGGCGATGAAGGTGGGAGGGTCCATTAGTTTCTGTTTCAGTATTATGTGGAAGGGAAAAATGTCAGAAAAAAGGTATAAAAAAGAAAATTCATTTTATGTGTGCCTCAATGTAAGCAACAAAACCACAGTATTTTTAGGGGTAAATATAATCTTGATTATTGAAAATTAGCTCTAACTCTGAAACTGAGGTAGAGGGAAAGACAATATATTAGTTGTGGTAGGCATTATGAGATAATATATTAAGGGTGGTAAGAATGATGTCTTGAAGATAGGTCCTGAAGAAGCCAAGCAATTACTTGGGGTATCAATTACACATAGGAGATGTGGTCCCTATTAGCTGGAAAGCTACTTGAAAGTTTGTAATTCCCCAGCAGAAAGCACTATGAGCTGCCAAACCCCTCCTTCCTCTGGGTAGTAGGATTTTTGAGGGAATTGTCTCTTCCCATTATGGATTGGGAAAACCTATGATATTTTTTGTCAGGTACATATTCTAAATTCCTATTGTCTTGAAGTCACAGACATGCTTTTAGATTCATATTCTTTTTAGAAATATGAATGTATATCTTATATACATATTCACACAAACATGCACATGAATATATAAAACAAATTGAAACAGATATCTAGTACTCACAGTGAAAGAAACACAGTGGAACATGTCCTTGTCAACCACAAGCCCATTGAAGAGGTTTGTGCTTCCCTGGTTAGACTGAAGGAAGGCTCTTACAGTCACCGTATCATTCACATGGAAGAAATGGAGGCAGATTTTCTCAGGGGTCTCAATGTGGAGTTGGAAAGGGACCAGCATCATATACTTCCTGGAAAGGAAGGAGTCAGGCCAACTGACAATAGATTTCATTGTACACAAGTGCAGTTTCATCACAATAATCTTTGTCATCCATGTCTCTACTGCCTGAGATGGCAGGTTGATAGCATGACAGTAGAGTGGCAGGAGGGTTATTAATTTTTGTAGTGGTCACAAGGCAGCTTCAGCAGTGGTATCCACCAAGTCAGGTTTTAATGACATGTAGTGCCTTCACCAAACAGCCAATTCTTGATGGGTTTTATTTTCTTTTAATGATAATAAATGAAGATTAATTATTCTTTTCAAAAAATCATCAGGATTATTTTTCTTTACCATTTTTAATTCTTGAAAAATAACTCAGTACCATGTTTTTATTTTTTGGGTGCTTTCTAACCTAAGACTTATAATGTGACTGTGAAATTCAGAATTGCATAATTTACCCATGTTGCACTTGAGCAAGTGCCAAAGGCTATTTGTAAGATTACTCTCTATCTTTTCCTGGCACTAGAGATTTTGTTTCTAACTAGCAAAAAAATCAAACCCATCATTGTGATATCACACTATGCAAAAATATCACCAGATTGATTTCAATTTTACCACTGTACATATATTTTTCTAATCACAAAAAAACAAAAAAGTCACGCAACAATGTAATTTTAATAATGTAGATATTTTAGACATCAAATAGCAAGTTTTATACAAGGTCTTTGATCCTAACAAGTCTTATTTTAGCACACAAACATACATAGGGTTCTAATGTGCCTGAAATCCTATCTGTTCCATGGTTAAACTATAGGATGCAGATGTCCAACCCAGAGTTCCAATAACTTAAATGTTTAATTTGAAAGTGGTTAACCAGTTTCAACACGTAAGAATGTTTCTCATCACTGGGATTTTAGATACTACTGGTATGTAAGAGGAATGCTATTCTAAATCATCACACCTCAGTGTAGTAACACTGATTGCTTTAAAGATGGAAAGGAAAAGATTATGTTGAATCAAGTAGTGCTAAAGTTGGAAAACATATATACAATAATTATTTGTTAAGTAAAAAGCAAAAAAAAAAAATTAGCAAAGTTTGCAGGATAAGGGACCATAAAAGGAGATGAGTGGTTTATTTTTGTTGTTGTTGGAGCAGGAGCTCTATGGAAGAGGGCCTATGTGGTACTTACAGATCTCCATAGGTTGAAGAAAGAGAAGGCAGGAAGGCAAGAAGAATTGAAATGAGACATGGCAGAGCCTGTCTGTTCTTCCACATGGTGTAGGAAGAAAGGACAAGAGGACAGGGCTTCTGTGTCCTCTACTTTAACACTGTTTCCAGAGTATTTATGAGTGCTCTGTATAAACAGAAACCTCCACCCAAGGTGTCCAAATAGAAAAGTGGACTTTGTTTTGCAAGAGTTCCCTGTTAGTGTTACTGTGTTCAGTGGTGGCCTCAGTACAACTCAAATAGGTTACAACAGCCTCAGGAAAGGTGCCAGATTTTGGGTGGTGTTGGTAAATGGTCAAGGCCATGGAAACCCATACCACACAGAGAATCTGCTTAGTCTGCATTAGAACAGACTTTCTCAGTCTTAATGACCAGGAAATCTTTGTAGTAGATGGCTGTGCTAGGATCGTGTGACATTTATAAACTCACTGCTTCTACTCACCTAGAATCTAGCAGCATTCTCTGGGATGTGATGTCTCCATTCCTCTCGTTCCTCATTTGAGAGTAACTAGAGTAGTCGAGGCTGGAATTTTTCAGATTTCCTGTCTCTGATCATTCAAGCATATATTCTTCTTGGTCTCATGTGTAAAAAGGGGGAATTGTGGCTACTGTGAAAGAGAAAACTCTCACCTCTTATAAGTCACTATGTCTAAAGCTTCTGGGTTAGGACAGGAGTCCACACATCTCATGTAGAGGCACACTATTGAAGTCTTATCGCTATTACAAATGTAATCTGTGCAACTAAAGGTGGCTGCTTCAAATGCTGAGGTGAGTAAGATTTGGGCTGCAACTCAGTTCCTTTGTAAGGACATTAAAGTATGAGTTGGGAAGCACATCAGTATTTTCTACTCTAGATTATAGGGATGTTTATTTTTGTAAAGATCCTTTGACATTGGCTTGATAAGAAGGTGTAGTATAAAATAAATCAATTATATTCTTGAGGAATTAAGTAAAAAGAAAGAATATACTAGAAGGGCATGTAGGATAAGCATGCCAACAATAAAAAAAAGACACAAAGCTTCTGTATTTCACTGACTGGCCTCTGAACCCTAGTTAATCATTAATAGGAAGCCTTACTGACTTTTGAACTGGCCCATTTTCTCCAAATTCCGTGGAAAAAATAATTACACTTCTTCATCTCAACTCCCCACTTTTCATTTTTTAAATTATATTTTGATCATGACAATGAATGGCCTCAAATTCCTGTAGCCTGATGGTAGAAGTGATAGAGATAGAAACGTGAACGGGTTCTAACACCACAGGATAATGTCAAATGACTAGACCTGCCATCCAAGATGGTGCATAACACAGGCTCTGAACTCACAGAGAGCTTCTTGTTAGGAAACAGACATGCTTCACTGGCCTACTTGAAGTTTTCCAGTAGAAAGAAAAAGCAGGGTACAGAACTGAGACTTGAGAAATCATATGGAAAAGTCTCTAGAGACCAGAGAAACACTGGCATTTCTAAAATGGAAGAACATCCTTGGAATAACGATGCTAAGGTAAGCCCAAGCTTAACTCTAAGAGGGCTCAGGGAGAACAAAAGCTTGGATTAGAACCTTAAATAATTTAAATAATGAAACGATATAAAGAAAAAACATGCTGTTTATGACAATAGCTTACTAAGAGAATGGCCAAAGACCGAGAAACCCTAATCTATGGCTGGTGCACTTATCTAGGTATGCTGTGATGGTGTCCAAACTTAAAGACTAGGAGTTAGACCAACTCCCTGGTAGGCAGACAGATTTGGAGAGGGATTCCAGCTAGGTAAAAAAAAGGTGGTGAACCTGCAAGATAACTGCCAACTTTCTTAATATGCTGGGTAGGAATCACCCCCATAGCCTTATATATTTGAGTGCTTGGTCACCAGGGAGTGGAACTGTTTGAAAGGATTAGAAGGGTTAGGAAGTGTGACCTTGTTAGAGGAAGTACAAGCCCCTCTGGTCACCCAGGATGTATCGCTCAGCTCCTTTTCAATACCATGTCTACATGCATATGGTCATATTCTATACCATGATAACAATGGACTAAGCCTCTAAAACTGCAAGTAAGCTACCAATTAAATGCTTTCTTTTATAAGAGTTGTCTTGGTCATGGTATCTCTTTATTGCAACAGAACCATGATTAAGATGGAAGTTGGTACCAGGGACTGAGGTGCTGTTGGAACAGGCCAGACTATGTTGCTAGTTGACAGAATGTGAACTTTGGTACTTTGGACTAAGAAAGTAGTTGAACATTTTAAGCAGTGATCACTGAGCCATCCCAGGAACATAGACAGAGATGCTGAAGGCAATGTAAATTATAACAGCCCAGCTCAAGAAGTTTCAGAAGGGAAGTAAGTGGACTAGAGACCATGTTAGCATCTGGGTGATCTGCTGAAGAAAGACCCCAAGGCAGTATGCAAAAGCAAAGAACATTTTTATTCAGGCATGCTGGGATCACCTCTCTCCTCTAGAGGGCAAAGTCAAAATGAGCACATAGGCTCAACTTATAGACAGAGAGATTTGTGACAAACTTTAATTGTTTGGTCAGAACAGAGTCAGAGTATATGAGGGGATTCAGGATTGGCTGCCTTTTTGGTTACTGGGGACTTTCTGAGTCATTGGCTTAATGGCTCTTTCTCAGGAACTGGCCTTTAATTAGACTGGATAGGGACAGCTGTATTCTTTACCAAAGGCCATGAAGTAGTAAGAACATAGTGTTTGGTATTTTGACTTAAAGGCTGGTTAGCCGCCCATGAGTTGTCCATGATTTGTAGTTTTTCCAGGAGTCATTAGAAACTTGACCTAGTTAGTCAGAGTGACAACATGAAGCCTGTCATGGAGTTGGTCTAGTCAAGCAAATTGGGGTCTTTGTGGGCTCTGGGGTCCCTGAGGGAGGGTCTCTTCAACCATTGTTTCAATATTCTGGAAAATAATACAGCTGTTTTACACCCTTGTCCTAAAATCTACCTGAGGCTAAATTGAAAAGTTTTTGTTCAATGTCTTTGGAAGAGGAGACTTCAAGACAGTCAAGTATTGACTTTGTTATATGGTTACTAATGGGTACTCTTATGCAGATCTATCATGAAAAGGAGCAAACTAGACAAAGAGAAATATACAAAATGTACATTTTTAGGAGAGAAGGAGTACCAGGAAATATAATGGAACTAAGTCCAGTGATCAAATAGATAAAAAAGTTTAAAGAAAAGCCTGATGTTGAATGGTATAAGGAGAGTAGTGACCTCAGGGCAAGACCCCACCAAAGTAAGCTTCCAGCTTGTGAAAAGAAATTAAAGAAGACCCTAAGTAGTGCTAGAAACCATTAACAGCAGAAAGCTGATGCAAATATGATTGAAAGAGGAGGTCATAGTCCAGCTCCATCAAGGAGCATAATTTGAAAGCAGTAGTCACATGGGTCTGTCTATAGAGTCAAGGATACAAGCGAAGGAGTTATGGAATTTACCTTCATAGCTAAGGAGAGCTATTAAAGCCAGGTGTGTGTGTGTGTGTGTGTGTGTGTGTGTGTGTGTGCGTGCATGTGTGTGTGTGTCAGGAGTGAGTCCCTATGGAAGCCTAGATAGGCCTTTGTATGAAGCTCTGAAGGTAAAACCTGAATTTCTTTCAAGACATCTATGAAATTCAAATGCACTGGGAGAAGATCACAGACATGAGTCAAGTTATCATTAAGTGAGTTTATTATTTACTGCTAGCAGGCCAACAGCGTTAAATCTAAAACAAAGATGTGCTATGTAGAACCAGCTGGAGAAAAGCTTTTGTTTTGTTTTTGTTTTAAGGCACCACAATTATCTCATTTGTGTGAAATGTGAAACCAAGTGAGAAACTGTTTCTATTCCTCTCAGCTGTGAGGCACTGTCTCTCTACCCCTGTATACACTGGCAAAGGATGTATCTCACTCCCTGACACACAGTGATAAGTGGGTTTTAAAAAGCCAAAGCAATTGGTTAATTATCTCATATCAGCTTTACAAGTTTAGGGAGTGGGGCAAATTGTCAGAGTTTCTGTGACCTCATCTTTTAGGAAATGAGAATGGGTTCCCAGCACAAAATGGAGTTTTCCTTTGTCATCACAAACTAAGAGGTTGGAGATTCTAGAATAGTGTGATACCTGCCAAGGAGCACTGCTGAGCTGGTGTGGAACCAGCCCAAGAGGGAGAAGTGAGTAGAATTCAGTAAAGCTGAAAGGAGTTAGAGTCCTGAAGAGCCCTTTGACATCAGACATGGAGATGCGGAGTTTGGAGATGCAGAGTTGGCCTTGCTTGTTTTGGTCCTGCTTTGGTCCCGTATTTCCTCACCATTCTCCCTTTTCTACCATTTGGAATGGTATTGGATATTTTGTGCCATTGCATGTTGGAAGTATATGATCTTTTAAAATTTTATTTTGCAGGATAACAGATAAGCGGTTGTTATAAGTCTCAGAAGAGACTTAGAACTTTTCAGTGATGTTGTGACTGTGGTAGACTATGGGGACTTCTGAAATTGCACTGAGTGCATTTTTTTGCATCATAATACAGCTACAAACCTATGGGGGACAGGGTGTGGAATGTGGTGGTTTGTATAAGAATGGCCTCTATAGACCAATGTCTTTGAGCAATTAATCACCAGGCACTACTTGGAAAGATAAAAAGGGTTAAGAGTTGTGGCTTTGTGGAGAAAGTGTGTTACTGGCTGGGTGGAGGTGTTCAAAACCCATGAAAGGCCCTGTCTTCCTCTCCTCTCCTCTCCTCTCCTCTCCTCTCCTCTCCTCTCCTCTCCTCTCCTCTCCTCTTCTTCTCTTCTCTTCTCTTCTCTTCTCTTCTCTTCTCTTCTCTTCTCTTCTCTTCTCTTCTCCTCCCTCCCCCTCCTCTCTCTCTCTCTCTCTCTCTCTCTCTCTCTCTCTCTCTCTCTCTCTCTCTCACACACACACACACACACACACACACTCACACACATACATGCACACTTAAGCAAACAATTCAGAAGGCATCAACATGTGGCACTCCAGTCATTTCCATGCACAGATGAATGTCTGGTCAGCTCATCTTTCTGCATGTGGTAATCTTTTATTGCTGCACTTGGGGGAACCTAAAGGATCCAGCTACAAGAGCATGGGCAAACAAGGAACACAGTAAATACAAACAACATAAAGGAAATGAGACATGTACATGGCATTGTTCATATGTCTCTCATAATTGTATTTATTCTTTAAAATTCAATTAACCTGAACCTAACCTAATTTGAATGTTTTCCCATTCCTAATTCTACTTTAAAATAAGATGATTGTCCATCCTATCTCTTACCTAAATGGAGTCCAAAACCAAAACAAAGCAAAACAACAACAAAAACAAATAAGAATCTGGCCTAATATTCTGAAAAGTTCCATTGTTAAAATCTCTTAGGAAGGCTGGAGAGATAGCTCAGAGGTGAAGAGCACTGGTTGCTCTTCTAGAGGTCCTGAGTTCAATTCCCAGCAACCACATGGTGGCTCATGACCATCTATAAGAGATCTGGTGCCCTCTTCTGTCAGGCAAGCACACATGCAGACAGAACACTATACATAATAAATAAATCTTTTAAAAAAATCTCTTAGGAGACTTCCATTTTGTTTTAGAACTTATTATAGTGGCCCAAACAATGTTGGCTTTCCCAAAAGATTAAATAAAAATGTGGTAAGAAAGTAGAATATTTTTGTAACTAGTCTTCCAAAGTTTCCACGAGACAGGTCTGTCCTAATCTTCCCACCACAGCTCAGGTCTCCATTTGTTGCCATCCTAAACAGCATAGATAAATTAAGACCCTTGATAAATAAGGCTGAACTCATAGCCCCAGCATCACAGTGGCATAAATAAGCACTGCTGTCATCTTCTGCTGGGACAACCTTTTATTTACAAGAGCACACATCTGCCACCATCAACTCAGACAGGGAACACTTCATTTTGATTGATTGGTTGTCCCTGATGTTTTAGTCTCTGTGCTGTGGGATCACAGAGGCAACACTGCAGAGCAGAGCAAAGCAAAGGTAAGTTAAGTTATTCCCTCAGGGTCATGAAAGAAACCACCAGTAAGCCAGTGATTATGAGCCAGGTCCCACTAGGCCTGTGAGGACACCAACCAATTCTTAAAATTTCCATCCTTTCCATCAGGAACTGAGGCCTTTACACCTTGGCCTTTCTGCTAAAGGCTGGGCCCTCAACCTGTAGTGCTACTGGGAGGTGGGAGGACTATTAAAATGGGCTGACCAATGGGAGAAAGAGAGGTCACTGAGGGAAACATGAGACTCTGCCCTTTTCTTTCTCTTGAATAATAGACTAATGATTAGGGTTTGAATCTCAAACGTCCCCAATATGCTTATGTGTGCAAAAATCAGGCCGTCTGTTGGCCATTCCCAGGTCAAGGGGCTCATTGTGGTGGGGAAAACAGTAGTTAGGGATGCAAAACTTGTGAAATGGATTCCTCATACTCCATGACTCAAGAATCAGACAGAACTTGGCTGGGCTTGAATCCTCAAGCTTCACCCCTACTGCCTGCCGTATTCCAAAGATTTTGCAGCTTTGCAGAACAACATCAGCTTGGGACAACAAATTGCTCAAACACCTGAGTCAGTCATGGACATTTTGCCTTCAAACCACAACGAACTTCAGTCAGCCAGGATAACTATTTTCCTGGCACTAAAGGTCTATGTTCCTCTGTAAGACGTGTTTCTACCTGGATGCATTACCTCTTGCTTCCCCACCCCTGCCCCTGTGTTAGAAATCAAATCCACAGATTTGAAAGTGGTCAAGCATTTTACATTAAGCTACAGTATCTGTCTTTTGATTGTCTGAGACAGGGTCTTGTTATGATGCCCAGGCTTAACTAGAACTCACTGAGTAGCCCAGGTTGGTCTTGAATTTGCAACTCTCTTGACTCATCCTCCAGAAATGCTCTGAATGCAGGCCAGAATCACCACTTTTTTACTTGTGCTGTAGCCTTGTTTCACTAAGACACCCATCATGGTCTTCGTTATGGAGGTAAGGTTGCCGCTGTGTTGCCCTTCATGTTCTGAGGTCTCTATTATTAAAGCAGTTGTAAAGTGTTCACATTATTACAGTGTTCTTCTGTTTGAATGTTACCTTTTTTTCACTGCAAATGTGGTGTATAGTGTAAGGTACTGATTGAACAAGGAGTAAATTTGGATCAAAGGAAGAAAGAATCAAAGGTAGAGATTCTCTTGAACTTTGTATTTATTTACCAACTTGCTCAGTATTTGTATTGGCAAGACAAAGAAAAATGATTATCTTGAAGGTTCCTGGGTTTGAGGATTCTAGCAATGCCTTCTCGACAGATACTAGCTTCAAGCATTTTGTTTCTCTGTGTCTGTGGAGAGAAGAAAACAACACACAGGATGAATAGGATGTAACTGGGTGCTGACAGCAGGGTTTTCTGTAGGGAAGCTAACTGGTGTGGGGAAGAATGAGATTCATCAGATTTTCTATTTAAGCTACAATACACTTTGATAAGGAAGGCAGGGGGGGTCTTCCAGGGTCAGTACGTTGATCCAAGGCTGTATATCTTTGTGATTTCACACACGGAGAGGTGTCTAAGCTAACCTAACAAAAGTTCTGGGTAGTTTTATAGGGAAGGAAACCAGAAGGAGGCTTGTGGCCTGGAGTGATAGGGGCTCACCTGTGCTGCAGGGGGTGCTGTATTCAGCAAAAGCCACTTCATCTGGAAAACAAGAGAGAAAACCTTGAGAATGAGAGTTTTCATGAGAGAAGACAGTTGATGTGTTAAGGACTGACCACTTTTCTTAATCAGGACTTGGATGATGGCTGAAAAGTTGTCTCACGATCTGGAGAGATCAGATAAACCAAATCAAAGAATTTTTCCTCTCTTAAAATTACCAGTTGATACCTTTATCCTGGGCCAGCAAGATGGCTCAGTGGGGGAAGGTGCTTGCGCCATGCCTGATGACCATAATGAGTTTGCTCTGCAGGATCAATGTGGCAGAAAGAGAGATCCCATTTCTCCAAATTGCCCTCTGACCTCCAAAGGCACCCTGGCATGCCTGCCTCCCATGGAGTAAATAAACAAACATGTAATAACAGCAGAATCATTTACCCTGCGGGAAAAATCAGAGTGTGCTCATCCTACAGTGTATGAGTAGAGGATTAGCAGCTATCCTTGTCGAGTTGTAGCCTTTCTGAACCCTTTCTATATTTCTGATTCATATATATGTAGAGAGAGTTTTTGATTTTCAAGACATAGCTTGTCTGTCTGTAGCCCTGGCTGTTGCTGTGTAGTCCCCACTGGTCTTCAACTCACAGAGATTCACCTGCCTCTGCCTCCTGAGTGCTGGGATTGAAAGTGTGCACCACCACCAGGGGGCCTTTCAATGTATCTTGAGTTCTTCTAATCTGATACATTTGACACATACCTTTTCACTTAATAGAATGTTCACCCACCACCACCCTGCATTTACTTCTCTGGCTCTGGCTTTGTTCTCTTTCTTTTGTCATCAATGACTACTCAGGCTACAATTCTCGCTCATCTTTTTATTCCTACTATAATTATTTGTATAATTCTTCACATTTGCATCACTATATTCGTAAGACTACTTGTGTGTCTTTCAATCTATAAACCCTTCTTTGTAACATGCTTGGTCCCTTTGGTTATTTGGACATGTTTGGTCCTTGTTTGGACAAACAGGAAGTGGGAATAAGTCATCAGTAAGTGAATAAATTGAAATATTCTAAGTGTTTCTCACACTCATATTCTCTTATTGAGAGCTGACTTGGCCAGTCTGGCCTAATTAATATGTCACTGTCTCAAAAACAATTGTTTTTAATCATGAGTGTGATGGTATATGTCTGTAACATCAGCATTTGCGGGGCTGAGCCAGGAGGATTGGGAGACTGGGGCCAGCCTGCGCTGCATAAAGAGAAACTGTCAGAAAAATCAGAAGGGCTGCTTTAGGGCCCTTCATAATCTCCTGCTCACCTGTCTCATAATAGTCATAGACTTTCACAATGGCAGGCTGCAGGTTCCTTACTGGGATGTCTTGTTGAACGATGAAGGAGAAGGCCAGTGTCTGATTGGTCACCTGGAAAAGAGAACAATGATCCAGAATCACAGAGGTGGCCACTAGTTGTCTTCAGCGTGACTCAGTCCATGGTATTTGAAAGACAGTTATGCATAGGCTAATAGCATGTAACCTCAGAGTCACTGTGTCCATAAATGCCCACATATGTGGATGGCGATATGGCTTTTAGAGTAGTGACCTGAGGAACTGAAGTAGAGGCTCCTGGGAGTCTATACTGGAGGAGCCAGAAGAGGACATGTGACCCCCTGGATCTAGGGTTACAAGGTTTGTGAGTTGCTATCGGTTCTGAGAACTGAACTCTGGCCTTCTGCAAGAGCAGTGAGTGCTCTTAACCACTGAGCCAAAGAAAAATAATATCCAGTGTGAACAGAGGGAAGGTGCCTCTCCAAAGACTTCCTTTAGAATCACTTTGCTCCTGCTATGTGCTTCCCTCATAGACTCACCAAGGAAGACTGGCCGCCTAGGCATGTCTAGGAAGGCAGGAAGGCATCTTACCTGATCCACGTATAACAAGACATTGTTGTTGCTCATTTCTGTTCTGCTCACCTGCCCTGATTTCTCAAGCTGAAAATGAGAGAAAACATTTGTGTTACTGAAAAAAGCAAAGTCCTCAGGGGTGAAAGAGGAAAAAGAACTGTGAGATTGAAGGTGATGAGAAGGAGATGTCACCAAATCCATTTAAATGAATTGGGGAAAAACCTTTTCCAATAAGAATGAAAATATGGGGCTACAGAGATTGCTCAGAGGTTAAGGGCACTGTCTGCTCTTCCAAAGGCTCTGAGTTCAATTCCTAGCAACCACATGGTGGCTCACAACCATCTGTAATGAGATCTGGTGCCCTCCTCTGGCACACATGTATGCAGAACACTGTATAAATAAATAATAAATAAATAATGTTTTTAAAAAAGAATGAAAATATGCTTAGAAAACTGTGAATGCCACTCTACTAAAGACCTGACTGAATATGATATGACTTAGTGAAAGGTTTTTTTTGTTTTATTTTGTTTTGTTTTGCTTCAATAATTTTTTTATTGCCAAGCTAAAAATATGTTAAATCCACTTCGGTTTATCCCACATGTAATTTCATGTACTAATATTGTCAAGAATTATTAATTCACATTTAGAGCAGATGCAATAATAATGTGCAACTGGACATCTCTTCTGACACTGCATACAATGAATACAAATCAAAATACAGCATATGCCTTTATAAAATACAATACCAAATTATTATTTCAGTGAAAATTATATTAAAACATTAATGTTTTATTCCTGTAGTGACACTGTCAGGTGAAACTGATTCAATAGTCATAAAATCATAGCTAAAATATTAAATCAGTAATAGATATTTTTAGATCTTGTTTGAAGGTCAAAATCACCGTGCATTCGATGGTACTTACCTCATGTTCTCTGTGCATGCATCTCTCCCTGTACTCTGCTGTTCATCCTAGCTTGTTGCTAATTTCCACAGCCCTTAACACATCCAAACCACATCTCCAGGATTTGACATTTAATATTTCCCCTGAATCATTATTGACCAGGTTCACTGTCCCACTTTTAAAACTGGTGAGCTTGGACACCTTTCTTACATTTCCTGTGCTGGCTGCGATCAAAACCCATACCTACATTAGTGCCAGCATCGAGCTGACACAGGGTGTCATTATTACGATGGTGTTTGTAAGCTCCTGGCTTGAGGATACAGAAAATCCATACAGGTCTACTTACCTTCTTCACTGTTTGTTTCAATGGAATGAAACCAGACACCATCTTCGCATCAACAATCACCATGTTGGAGGCTGGGTGGCTCCCTGTGTAACTACAGACCAAAGAAGTGCATGGCAAGAGAAATGTTAATACTTTGAGTTTGCCTCCTTTGAGATCCAGCAGCAATTCCTGATAGAGCCTGTGGGACATTTTCATAACTTAAAATAGATGGCCCTTCCCATCAGTATAAATAGTCCTGAAAAGGGCCTGTGCAACAGTGTCACCTGGACAGTGCATTAAAAACAGGTGGATCCGCAGGGCTTGCTGATAGCCAGCACCGTCTGCTTACTGAGCTCTGGGCCAGTAAGAGACCTAATCTCAAAACCAAGTATGTATGGAGGCTGAGGACTTATGGTAACACTGTCCTCTGTCATAAACACACAGGGACACGTGCACCCTCAACCCCCATCACACACAGCACACTGAGGTAAACAAGAGGACATGTCACACTGTGATGTCTTCTTTCCATCCAATATCCTTTCTGTTTTTACAGTTAGATCTTGTTTCTGGCTATATTTTATAAGAAGTTTTTGATGAATGTCAAAAGAACTGAATATATTTTTAAAAAAGATTTTTTTCTAGAAAAAATGGAACTTTTATCTGGGCACATGCCTTTAATCCCAGCACTTGGGAGGCAGCGGCAGGCAGAACTCTATAAGTTCAAGGCTAGCCTGGTCTACAAAGCATGTTCAGGACAACCAGGACTGTTACACAGAGAAACCCTGTCTCAGAACAAACAAACAAACAAACAACAACAAAACAAAGAAAGAAAGAAAGAGAAAAGGATTTTTTAAAAGACCAGAAAGGATGTCTTTGTTGGTGAAGAAGAATAGGCCATGTTAAGGTCTCATGGAAAAGAATAAGGTATTATTTTATTATGATAGTGGCAGAGAAAGGAACCCGAGCAGCATATTAATTAGAAATTAGAACCCTACAATTCATCATTGTTCATTCTGCTGAAGTCAAGCATCTTTTTTTTTTCAAAAGAGAAAGCAGAATCCCTTCAAACCCCTCTGAACCCACTCTGTGAAGTGTTCTAGGAAGACGGTGCTGTAGTAGATCGGAGCCAGACAGACACTCATACCTGATCTCTAGCAGGATCTGGAAGCTGTTTTGGCTTTGGGGGTTATCACAAGTTAGAGGTACTGTCTGCACATGCAGAGTGAAAGCAGAATGTTGCTTCTCCAGGTGCACATTGAACCTCAGTGTCGTCTGGTAAGTGGTGAACAGAAATACTTTACCTCCATTGCAGTGCACCCTTGGATGCATTTCCCCCCATCATGTGTGCAGGTAGGCAAAGCCAGACATTCCATCCTGGGGAAGGAGGCTCGCAGCTGCATACCCACCCCTTTCCCAGGGTCTCACCTGAGCATACACACATCCTTCTCCTGTCATGTTAATTTTATAGTCCCCAGGAATGTCTGGTAGTGGGATCTGCTGCAGTAACAGGCGATTACTGTCCTCCACTTGGAACTTGTGGGAAAATGTCCCTGATGATTGGATGGCCACCAAAGACGTTTTCTGACTTCTAGAAAAAGTAAGTGCTGCATACTTGGACAAAGCATGGAGAGCCACCACAGTGTCCTGAGAGGGTAAAGAAAACATCCAGGAGAGCATAAGGTCCAAAGGGCTTGAGCTTCTTCCCAAAGTTCATTTTAGCTGTGACAAAAGGGTCATGAAGTTAAGTCTCTAATTATTTGATCTTTAGACTTCATTTCAACCTTTAGTTTAGGGTACATTTGGAAATCAAAACATTCCCCCTCATTTTCCTCTTTACGCAGAGTGCTCTAGCGTTTGCAATTCTCCCCAGCCAGCAGAATTTTTTTTTCTCCCAGCATATATGGCTTTTCTTCCTTTGTCCCCTATTCCCATGGTGCTGCCTCCCATCTTCTCACAAAATCACATGCCTGCTCTCATCACCAAACCTTCTCCTGTACTTGGTGAGGAGTCAAGAGACACCAACACCATGACTAAGTGAGGGGCATGCCTCAGTTTTATCAAACAGAAAATCTGTCATCTAGAGCTGCCCTTTATTGCCTTGCTCTTTGGTAGCATACTCTGTAAGGAAGTTCCATGCTCTAGAGAGCATCTCCCACAGGATCCTTTCTTATCCCAAGATAGCTTCAGATGCTACCCTGACTACAGAGACCAATGAGAGAGCAGAAATAGATGCACAGTGTGGGATTAGTATCACAACACAGACTGTCCATCATAAGAAAAGAATGAAAGCGTCGAAGTGGAATAGGCAGGTTGCTAGTGTTGTGGAAGGTTTTTTCTTTGTACATTTTATTTCTCTGCAGAGAAACCTACGATCTCATGATATATCTCTGAAGATTAGCTTTGCTATATATCCCCAGAATACCCAGAACATTAATTATTGATATTATAGTTGATGTGGTTTTTTTCGGTGGGTTGGGGATGGGGCAGATATTACCTCATGAGAATTACGCTGACTAGATGATAAAGCAATTTTTAAAAAAGATTTATTTTTACATAGATAGTACTCTGCTTGCATGTATACTTGAGCACTAAAACAGGGTGTCAGATCACATTATAGATGGTTGTGAGCCACCATGTGGTTGCTGGGAATTGAACTAAGGGCCTCTGGAAGAGCAGGCAGTGCTCTTAACCACTGAATCACCTCTCCAGGCCTAAAGCAAATGGCTCACAGTCCTGATTCTGTCCAGCATCAAGAGGTAAAGTGGGGCAGCAGGAGCCCCTGGCAGCTCAGAGAAAACCTGAAGGTGATCTACCCATATACATCATTAGAAGTGTCTGTCAGGAGAAGGGAAATAGCTGCATCTAAGGACAGCAGGACAATAAAGATGCCAGTTTGGTCCAAGGAGCATCTTTCAGGTACTCCATGTGCTATTCTAGAGTGAGGGAATTACACCTAGGATTCTGGACACTCCGGGATTTTTGCCATTGTTTTAAGCCAAGAATTGGGTCTGAGTTAGAAGTTGTCAGCAACATAGGTCCATTTCACTAATTGTGGAATTAAAAAAACTCCTGTGGCTGGGTACAGAAACCAGGATAATTTAATATAGAATGTGTTATCCCTCACTTCCTACAGACTCAAAATACTCAAGAGCAGCATTTCCTTGTTTCTTTCCCCTCTTTCCCCCTTTTCATTGTTCCTGCATCTCTTGTTCAAATCCCCTGACTGCACGGGGACTCTGAAGGAAAACCACGCACCTGTGTGGAGGAGAAGCCGCCATAGGGATTCTGCTGCTTTGTGAGCCACTTCACAAGGCGCATTGCCAAAGCCATGTCCTCGGGGCTCAGGGCTGGCTGGGCAGCTGTGAGAGCCAGGAGGATGTAGGCATTCATCTCTACTACAGGAGAGGGAGCCCGGAGCTCATACAGAGAATCCTCTGATTTCCTGGGTTCTTCAGGTCTTTCCCAATGAATGGAGTTGCCTTAGGGTAAAAATAGAGAAATAATTAAAAGTGTGATTAGTCAAAAAAAAAAAGTGTGAGTAGTCAACTCACAGACATATCTACACTTAGGAAGAAGGAAATACAAATGGTTGTAGTAGGTTGTAAAAATTTTCAATCACAGTATCCCAGATTTATGGATCTCAGCAAAAGTCTGCAATTGGTGTCATGGGTTCTACCTGAGAAAGACTGTGGACAGAAATTTCTAAGATATTGACTAAAGTAAGTCCTCAGTGGCAAAACATGGCTTGTTCAGTGTTCAGGCCAGTGACTTAGTAAAGTTTCCCATTGGTTTCAAAGTTGCAACTGGAGTAGCAAAGCCTTGAAGCAGTTTCTTTTTTGTGTTCTTCACAGTTTTTGCTGCTCCTGATATGTATATATGCATCAGAGAGAAAGGGTTAAGTTTTAACTGTATTTACCTTGGTAGGAAGTGTGTACATTCTACTATGATTTTACATTTGTTAATTTTGGTCACACTGCTAGTAAATACTGTAGAGAAGGCTTTTGTAGAGGAGAAAGACTAATTGTGGTTTTGTTTTTGTTTTGTTTTGTTTTGTTTTTTGAGACAGAGTTCCTCTGTGTAGCCTTCTGTGTCTGTGTCTTGGGATTGGTTTTGTAGACCACACTGACCTAAAACTCACAGTGATCTAGCAGCCTTTGGCCCCCAAGTGCTGGGATTATGGATATGACCCACTGCATCAGGCTGAATGACTAACTTCTTTGTTTGTTTGTTTGTTTTTGAGATAGGGTTTCTCTGTGTAGCCTAGGCTGTCCTGAATTCACTTTGTAGACCAGGCTGGCCTCAAACTCACAGAAGTCTGCCTGCCTCTGCCTCCTGGGTCAGTCCAAGGAGAAACAGCAGTGTGCCACAGAGAAGAAACTGAAATGTAATGTTATTTCCACACTCTCCATTGTCCTTCTGTGGAACCAGATGGGGAGAAACATGATGATGACACATTGTTACCTTCTTCAATAGCGTCATTATCAAGTGACTTCAGGATTTCCTTTCTCTTATCCTGGTTCCCTGCCAGAGTAAAAGCATAGGCCAGCAGTGCCTTGGTGTACACAGAGTTATGGTTTTTCCTTTGCTCTATTGTCTTCCAGGATGACTCTAGGCAGGTCAGGGCTCTGGAGACAACAGGATGCTGTTGGCAGAACAATGAAACCTGAACTATGTGAAAAAGGGTCCTAGGAGGTAATGGAGCAACCATGGAGGTTATGGGAATTTGCACATTTCAAATCAATTTTTCTGCTTCCCTCTCCTCTTTTCCACTCTCCCTTCCACTCTTCTTTATTTCCTATCTTCTACTTGTTATTGATTATGTATCTATACTCTATTATTTTGGAACCTTTCTTTCTTTCTTTGTTTCTTTCTTTGTTTCTTTCTTTCTTTCATTCTTTCTTTTTTTATAAACCCCATTCCATTTTAAATGTGGACTTAATAGGAACAGTATTAAGGGCTCTGTTTTCAAGTTCATTTTTGGACCGTATCTAGTATTTCATTGAATAACTGGATGCTCATTAATGAAATTTGACAAAAGTAAAGCATTGTTTTTTTGTTTGCTTGCTTGCTTATTAAAAACAAAACAAAACAAAACTGCCACTTGGCTTTAGAGTGGGTCAAAGCCATAAGCTTTGCACCAGTTTGGGAAGCTGGAGAAGCAATGTGGCACTCACTGAGTCTGGGAGGGAGCTCTCCAGGAGGGCGATGGTTATATAGGCAGAGAGGGTCACTCCTTCTTCTACTCCTCCCTGCAAATAAAAAAGAGGCAAATAGGGAAACTATACAGCAAGCAACCCATCAACGACATCTTCCTCAGTCATGGCCAGTTCCTTGTATCAACAAAAGTTCTCATTCATATCCCCCTTACTAAAAATCCACATTGCTAACCTAGAGGCTCATTCCTCTCCATGGTAGGTAATGTGACCTGACTTTCAAGGGTTTTAGCTCTCCACACTTATAAGTAGTTCAGAAAAGATCACCTTCATGGCATTGTGGAACAGCCGTCCAGAGCTCCTGAAGCAGCCGTGGTCCTGCTGCTGCTGGGAGAGCCACTTGAAAGCATCGGTGATGTGCTTCTCATCGATAAAGATGAACTCTCGAGCTTGGGCAAAAGACTTGAGGACAAAGGCTGTGAGCCTGACATGGGAAGGAGAGTGGGGAAGAGGAAGCTTGTGTTGTGGGGCAGAACCCTCATACATAGGTTTCCAGGGGTCCATACCTCTAAGCAATCAGTCTTAGAGTATCTGAGTGCATGCAGTTGGACAAGGTCTTTGGCTACTCCAAAGCCAGCTTCCATTCCTTGGTTCTCTTGGATGTGGACACACTACAGTGCAGTTTTAGGTGCTTCCTGCTTTTCTTTCTCATATTTTCTCTCTTGCTTCCTCTGGTGTTTACCCAGTACACCTGCACCCTTACCTTAAGGGGTTCCCCTCCCCACATCTGGTGATTTTCTTTTGTAGTTAAGAAAAAATCTCATCTCTTAAATCATTAGCCATATATTTTCTGCCTCAAAAATTATGTTGCTATTCTTGGCTTACTTCCTGTTTCCACTAGCCTCTAGTTCCTTTGTCACCTGTTAGTAGTTTGCATGTGGGTTTTATCTCAATAATGATTCTCATGTAATGCAAGGCCATGTGAAGAGTGGCAATAGCCTTTCAAATCTCAGTATGAGCATCTTTGGATACTCAGCAATGTGGAGCCAGGCATTTAATGATGAGAGATATTGGAGAGAAATGAAAAAGTCAGCTTGTTGAGTTCAGTAAAACATATGGTACGGAGGCAAAGCAGATGAGGCTTGAGACAGTCTTAGTTCTATGATGCATAATCTGTGCTGCCTCCAATATGTGCCTTGAGGCCCTGGCATTGGTTATACCTCCATTAAATAAGTTGCATGTATAGTTGCCATGAGGAACAAGGGCTCAACAAGACCTGACACATAGTGGACTCTTCTTACCAAGTGTTTCCTTCACTCTGGCTGCCTTTATCCCCGAAGGCGCTGTAAGAGCCATCCTTGTGTTTGTAGTTCAGCTCCCTCTGATAACCTGGAATGGAAGACTTTGAGTGTCTTTTAAAGAAACTGCTGCATCAGAGAATGGCAGGATAAAAGTCTGAAGCCAGAGAGACCCTCATGGGCCTTGGATATAGCACTGACAGAAAACCCTGCTCAGCCTTCTCCCTCCAATTCTAAGTTCCACTTCAGGAGAAAACATTTACAGGAACAAAACAGGGGTTCTGAGCCTTACTGACCAGCATTGAGGTAGTCAACGGCCTTGGACTTGATCTTCTGGGTCAGCTGCTGGGTTTCATTCAGGTATTTCAGTACGTAGATATTAGGAACAAAAAGGATCATGTTCTGTTCCCCACAGCCATAGGGCATGTGGAGAAGGTTTTGTGTGTTTTTTATGGCTGAACCCAAAATATCACCTGGAAGTGAGAGGTATATCAGAACAACCATTATCTTCACGAACAAAAATGACACCTGTAATAGGATCACTTCTCAATGTGGTGAAAGAATTTTAAGGGTGAGGTGTGTATGAGGGAATTTTAAGGGTGAGGTGTGTGTGAGAGAATTTTAAGGGTGAAATGCACTGGGATAGAGACAAAAGAGAAATGTTGAACAATTCAAGTGTAGTAGTTCATAAGCTACATAAGAAATCACAGTGGGGAGGAGAACTGGTAGTGACTAGTGCCCCAAATCCCCCAGTGATGGATTGACTCACCTAACACAGAAAAATGGGCTCTGGCTGAATCCGTCACTACTGTCGGTGGGAGCAGCAGGGACATATTTTCTGATAGCACAGCATCTTAATAAGCAGAACAAATGGGTAGAGGTTCATCTCTGTTCTTTGTGTTTCCAGAGTCTCCTAAGGCCCATTGCTTTAGAACAGTGCCTTAAGCTTTGATTTCTTGCCTCCCTGGAAAAATGTTCTTGATATAAACATCACAAATCCATATTTCCTGGTACTTCTGTCTTGCCAAGCTCCACTGTCTCCCCTTCTATCACCTGTTCTATTGCGGCAAAGCATCTGCCCATAATGAATGTCTGAGTCTCTGTGATCTGTGATCCTCTGCTTCTGTTCATGCCTTATTTAGTTATTGTAATAAATACATGAAGATGTGTTTATTGATTAAATTTTGGTTTAGGTAAATTGTGTGTGTGTGTGTGTGTGTGTGTCTGTGTCAGTTTGATATTAGTTACTGTTTTCTGGGAATAGGGACCTTCAGTTTAGAAAATGCCTACATAACATTGGCCTATAGGCAAGTCTTGGGGCATTTTCTGTTTTAATAATGGATGTGGAAGAGCCTGACACAAGATGGGTGGTACCTCATCTGAGCTGGTGGTCCTGTGGTGTATAAGAAAGCAACTAGAGCAATTCAGGGAGAGCAAGGCAATAAGTGGCATTCCTCCCCACCTTCTGCTTCAGTTCCTGCTTTCAGATTCCTGTCGTGTGTTCCCTTCATGATGGACTGTGACTGTGTAACTGAAATAAACCTTCCTCTCCAAGTTGCTTTTGGTCATGATGTTTCATCACAGCGATGGATAAGGCCATGTGTGAATCAACAGCTAGTATGAGGGATGAATTCCAAGCCAGCTTTTGTTCTTCCTGGGTTGCCATGGGAGGTTTCACTGATCCTGCCCATGTTACTGTCATGGATGGCTTTCCTATGGTAGGGGGGATGGATGAATGATTTTCTAAAAGTGAAATATCAGGAGAAGAGGAATTTGTCAATGGGAAGAAAAGGGCATTTGTTATCCTATCTTTGGCTTTTATAAAAATTAATTCCCAGCAAACCTCTTCATGCTCTTTCTTTCATAGGAAACATTTAACAGATTTTGGTATTACATGCTGGGTTTCTTCTATCCATTGTATTAATAACTGTTACATTAGTTCATGCCCTTCACAAAGAGATTTGCTTCATTTTATCTCTTCTGTGATATGCTGTTGTGTTTCCATTGCAATAGTTACTTTCCAGCGAGGGACAGCAAGAAAAGAGCAAGTCATAAAAAGAACCATTAAAAGGAAATGTTAACCTGTGTACACATCACAATGTCGCTTGGCTTATGAGTGGGATTTACTCAGTCGTAGAAGTCTTTGTATTCATTTATTTATGATCGGAGAATATATATATACATTTTGAAGATATTGTCTATATCAACGCAATTTTCTTTTCTTTTTTTTCTGTTTCCTTCTGACCTGTCTTCCCTTTTAAGAAAATTTCAATTGTGACCTCTTCTTAGCTAGTCTCTCCCCGTAACTTTCTAAGCACTGAGATGGGATAGATGGAAACATCTCTGTATTCCAAAGAAAAGGGCTTCGATGAGCTCTGCATTCCGGTAGGACTATGACTGCACCCTTGACAGCTGCCTCAGGTCAGTGACCATTATGAGGCTCTTAGTTTTGCTTTTTATTTGTTTTTAAGAGGTTATAAGGTATACAGAATTCTAGTTTTCTTTTTCTTTTTTATTATAATTAATTCATTCATATTACATCTCAATTGTTATTCGATCCCTTCTATCCTCCCATTCCTCCCTCCCTCCTGCTAACCCCTACTCCCCTTCCCTATGACTGTGACAGAGAGGGACCTCCTCCCCCTGTATATGCTCGAGGGTATCAAGTCTCTTCTTCGTAGCCTGCTATCCATCCTCTGAGTGCCATCAGGCTTTCCCATCCAGGGGACGTGGTCAAATCTCCTGGTTTTCTTACAGGAATATTGCAAGAGATCTGTCCTTACCTGATGCACAGAAGAATGAACTGAAGGTGTGCTCCTTCTTAATTCCTTCAGGCTTGGGCAAAAAGACAGAATGTTCAGACAAGAGAAATTATTAAGTATGCAAATACAAAAATGCTAGAGACTTGCTGGAGACTTTTTTTTTTGAGTGACAATTTCTTTACTTGTGAAGCCATGGACTAGATTCAGATGACCTAACTTTTTACCATATTAAGATTGGCATAAACACAAAATTTTGGGCATGCCAGGTCAAAAAGAAGGGAATACGGAAATATGATAAAAACGAGGGGGATGTGATAGGATCAGAAGGAAGAGGTATAGCTCTAAGAAGATAAACTGGTATAGATTATCCCTCAAGCTTCAGTTAAGAGAATAGGAAGGGAAAAGAAGCCAGAACATACACTGATTTAAAAGCATGGGCTTGGCACTTGCTATGAAATATCTCAATTTTTGTGAAATATTATTAACTTTTGTTTTTCATCTACATATGGTCAACACTGCTCCACTATCTGGACTTAGCACACTGCGAGTCAAGGAGGTCTACTCACCTCAACTATCAGGACTTTGACAACTGTGTCCCTTTTCCCCAATTCAGGCACTGTGGGCACATCAGAGCCACAGGCCTCTGGGGACTGTCGTGCTTCTGCAGTCACAGAGAAATTCACATTCCCTGAAACACATGGTCAACTGAGCTGAGCTCAAATGTGCCAGGAACTTGGAATCCACCAAAGCCCCAATATCTGCAAGGTATCTTTGGTCTGTGAGCAGTTCAAGGGCTTGCTCAGTATTTAAGAAAGATGTATGCTTGGCCAGGTGTGATGGTGCACTTCTTTAATCCCAGCACTGGAAGGCAGAGGCAGGCTGATCTCTGTGATTTAGAGGCCAGCCTGCTCTACAGGGAGAGGTCAGGGCAACCAAGGCTCTGTGTAAGAGATAGGTAAACTGACTGAAAGCTTTCTCTCGGGTACCCAGTGGCAAGAAAGCAATTTAAGGAACCTTCCTACACTCACCCTTTCTGGGTAAAGTCCACTTACAAAATTTTTCACTCACCTAAAGATTTGGGAGTTACCAACCAGGATTTGGTGTGCCTCCCATTGGCACAGAGGCAGTAAGAATCTTGGTCTTGTGCCAGTGGGACAGCTGTGAAATCAGGAGAGGCTTCCAGCTCCACACTTACCTGTGATCCCACAGGGGCAAAAATAACAGAGATGTTACCTTATAAGAACAGCACATATGTGTGGGAGGAGGTAGGTAAAAGAATGTGAAGGATATTTGTGTTTAAAAAAAGATCAGGAGGGGTGCTTTTGAAAAAAACACATGCGTAAAATGTCATGGATTTCATATGCATGCATATGTCCACAATTTTATTTAGCTATCACCATGTATTATCTACACAAACAAGTAGGGAGATAACTATATATTTATCTGTCTTTGTTTTATTTTGATGGCAGAAATATATTTACCATACTAGATTTTTAACTACTAAAGTCTACACCTGCTTCTAACAAAAGCAAAACCCACTGTAAACAGTATGCCATTTCTCCTGACTAGAGCCTCATACATCTACATGGACTGTATCTTTTAATTGTCTATGGAGGCTCATGCAACATTTTGTCTCTGTTAGTACAGCATGTACTGATTAAATATGGGTAAAAAAAGTCACTTAATACATCTTATGTAGAGTTCATACTGCTAAACTCTGTGCTGTATATGTCTAGCTAGAGTCTAAGAATTTAGCATTTGGAACCAGTATTGATGGATTTAATAGAGTCTCTTCCTTCTTCATTTAATTCTTAGTTATAATTTACACACACTAATTGTCCTGGTCCCCTAGAGACAAGCTTAACTCAGAAAGGTGCTCACCCGGATGCATGAAGGAAGGTAGTTCTGCACAGTGGCCTTGAGCGTGAAGGCTTCTCCACGGATCACAGAGTAGGGCATCGTGAGCTCCACGAAGAAGGGCTGGAAGGCTTGGAGAGATACCACAGGGGAGAGGCCAAGTCCAGTGTCATTGGACAGGCACAGGGCTCCGGCCTTCCACTCAGTGATGGTGTCAGGGACTGTCACTTCCATGTCAGCGACTCCTGAGGAGCTGAGGAGCAAGAAGGTGAAGCACAGGAAGTGAGCACATGTATTAGTTATTTCTGAGATGGTGACCAATAACCATGACGGAACGCAGCCCCGCTGAGTCCTTCAGAGGAGTGATAGGAAGTGAACAGTGTAAACAAGACTCCAAATGGAGAAATAAAAGGTCTTTCTCTAGTCCTGTTTTCCAAACTCAGATCAAAACCTCATGACCTCTTAAAGTCTTCCTGTTAGTGGAAATCTGAACATAGATTTGAAGCTGTCTCTGAACCCTATCTCTGAAATACCATACAACAACTTTCATCCTCATGGCCTACTCTATATTGCAGTCTAGTGGCCTCCTCCATGTAGGACAGCTTCACTTATAATATTTCTGAAAGGTTGTAAGCATCAAAAAAGGTCCATGATAATGTTTATGTGCATTTTTTCTGGGAGTGATGGAAATGCATACATTTTATTTTTTTATTAATTTATTCACATTACATCTAGATTTTTAGCCCTTCCCCTTTTTCCTCCCATTCTTCTCTCCCTCCCACTTCCCCCTTCTCCTCTCCTCTATGTCTGTGATTGAGGATTGAGGGAGACCTCCTCCCCCTATATATGCTCTTAGAATATCGAGTCTCTTCTTGTTAACTTGCTATCCTTCCTCTGAGTGCCGCCAGGCCTCCCCGTCCAGGGGACATGGTCAGAAAAGGGGCACCAGATTTCCTGTGAGAGTCAGATCTCAGTCTCCACTCAACGGTGGAGATTATCGTGTTCATCGGCTAGGTCTTGGTAGGGCTTCAAAGTTTACTGCCTATATTCTCCTTGGCTAGTGCCTTAGTTTGAGGAGGACCCCAGGACCCAGATCTGCCTGTCATAAAGTTCTTCTTGTAGGTTTCCAGGACCCTGTGGGTCCTATTATTTCCCCATTCTTCCAACTCTTGCCTAAAGTCTCAATAGGATGTCCTCTCCTCTGACCCACTTTCTTGGTAAGTAAAGTTTTTCATGGTACGTATCCCTTGGACTAGTGTTTTGATATAAGTGAGTATATACCATTTGTCTCTTTTTGCTTCTGGGTGAACTCACTCATTATGATCATTTCTAGATCAATCCATTTGTCCACAAATTTTGGGAATTCCTTGTTTTTAATAGCTGAGTAGTACTCCATAATGTAAATGTACCGCAGTTTCTTAGTCCATTCTTCTACTGAGGAACACTTAGGCTGTTTCCATGTTCTGGCTATTATGTATAAAGAAGCTATGAACATGGTTGAGCATATGTCCCTGTTGTGTGGTAGGGCATTTTCTGGGTACATTTAAAGAAATGCTCATTCTCGTTAGTCATCAGAGAAACGCAAATCAAAATGACACTGAGATTCCATCTTACACCCATCAGAATGGCTAAGATCAAAAGTTCAAATGACACCACATGTTGGCAAGGATGTGAAGAGAGAGGAACACTCCTTTATTGCTGGTGGGAATGCAAACTAGTACAACCACTTTGGAAAGCTATCTGGTGCTTTCTCAGAAAAATGGAAATAGGGCTTCCTCAAGACCCAGCTATCCCACTCCTTGGAATATACCCAGAAAATGCATACATTTTATAATTGATGGGTTGATATGCTATGTTTTTTAAAATTAGTCATTTCCCTTGTTTATGATACACATTAATTAGAAAAATACTAGAAAACAAAGAAAAATTTCATACCTAGCCCAAATCATACAACTGGAAATTACTTACTTTACCGTGACTAAATCCCAGATCCAGGTTTCAGGAAAATATTTTCGAATGGTCTCAGCAACTGAATCTTCAAGCTGTAGCTTCTCATGTGATGGAGATGTTCTTACTCCAAAGCGTCCAGGTACAGGTCCTCCAGGACCCCTAAATACACCTAAGTACATGTGCTCTTTAACTCAGTGCCTTTTCTTTTACTGTTCTTACTTCTATTTGCAAGCCCTGGTTTTCCCATTACTGCTCCATCTCCATTCCTTAGGGAATTCTCTTCTCTTCTCATGATACATCTACAAAATGTTCTTCACACTTCACACAGTGATTCTCTAGTAGAGTAACTCTTACATTTTACATTATTTTAAGGCAAAGAAGGAAGAGACTCCAGCCTTCATCCTTCCTGTAGTACCAGCATGGATTTGAGCACATTTTGCTCAGGTAAGTTTGGGTTCTTTCTCTCTTATTTGGATGCTATATATGGTGTACAATTTTATTATCACCTTTGATAAATAACTCACAGTCATTTTTGTTCCGAAAATAAATGATAGTTTGCTACTTTACCTGCTATTGGTATACATAATGTGGGATGTTTGATCTTCAAGTTGGTTAATGCAATTAAACCCATGTCCTAGAAGAGAGATTATTAATCAAGGAAAATATCTTAAAAATATGAAAAAAAAAACCTCTGTGTGTATAAAAGTTACAGTAACTAAAATCAGGTATAGTTTCACATGTCCAAGTAGGATTCCTGTTTCAATTGTGTTTTTCATACTCTCTAGAGAGTGCATTGAGCAGCACAGAATTCATAGTGAGACATATGCTAGGACCTTTTTTTCTGATAAAATTATGTTATTTTTAAAAGGTGGTGAGTGCCTTTGATCCCAGCTTTTTCAGGCAGAGGCAGAGGTAGGCACAGGCATATATCTGTGAGTTTGAGACCAACCTGGTCTACCTAGTGAGTTCTAGAACAGCCAGAGCTATATAGTGAGAGCCTGTCTCAAGAAAACGCCACCACCACCACCAACATCAACAACAAAATGATAATCATGATGATGATGATGATGTCAATGACCCATTCTGTGCCAGTTTCCTCAGTAGAAAGAAAAATACTAGCCTAGACTGGGCACTTTCTAAGATGCAGTTTTTCAAATGATGGAAGTAAACCCACGATTTACCACATGTAAGGTGGGTGGTCTGACAGTGATTCAAATCCCTGGCCCAATTCTAAAATTCTCTACTGATATAGTGTTTCATTAAACCTAAATAATTTTCAGAGCAGCATGTTAGAGGATAATATTGCTTACGTCCAGGTATTCATAGACGTCCTTCTCATTTTCTTCTCTTACTGAGTGTCCGATGCCCACAGAGGCCTCATCTCCAGGCCAGATACAACGGACTGGGTCTTCAGGCAGCTGGTGAGAACTTGGTATAGAGTCCTTGTGCTTCATTTCTGGCAGGTTGTATATCTGTAATAAACAGGAGACAAGGGGTCCTTTTTCTTAGAAGACACGGAAAGAAAATAGTGTGATCACAGCAGGTCACTTGGTGCTCAAGAAGCAGCTGCAATTGTTGAAAGTACTGGCACCCAGAGTGTAGGTAGGGCAGAGTGATGGGAAGAACAAGGGAACGCCCTTCCTGTTTCTTGTCAAATCCTTCATGCAGTACATGAGTTTTAAAACTAAACACATTTAAAATATTTGTCAGCTACAACAGTTGTTCAAAAAATCCCTTATTTAATAGATTTGGAGAAAGTAAAAATTCAAAAGAAAAACACTTTAGTAGTATATTTTCTAAAGCATCTTCTGCTAGTGCACCATAAAAAATCTTATAATTTAAATAAAATTAAATTCTGGGTTAATTTATATGTTTGTTCAAGACTGATAAGTTCCCAGCATTATTCGGACTAAATGTTTGTGTTTTCTAATTGAACATATGTACCTTACACTTTAAAACATGATATTAGCCACTGTGAATAATAAATTTTAAGCTATTACAGTGACTATGTAACCATTCCCAATAAATCCTGTCTTAATTCAATATTAAGAAGAGTTTCACTATCATTAACTTGGACAAGACTTGTCAAAATCGTTTATGGTTTTAGTTGTGCTTCTGAGAATTTTCAAAACAAATTGAGAACCTTGTATTTCAAAAATTTAAAACATATTATTTTTCTTATTTGGGGGACTCTTGAGATGTGTAAGATTCCATTTGTATAAACCATTTCCTTTGGCTCCCAGTGGCAGCTTCACTCTGAAAACCTCCATCATGAGCATCTGAAAGGGACAAGCCACTCCTGGAGTAAGATAGGAGCAGTAATGACACAGAGAGCCTGGGTCCCATGCAAGCTTTGCAGCTTACTGACTGCTTTACTTCCTGGTTTGTCTTGAGTTTATTGGCTGAAGTTTTCTGAGGTGTTCTTCAGGATCTTATAATGTAATGCTCCCTTATAGGTGTCCTTAGCATTAAACGCAGTATACATACGTTCAAGAGCCCTAGTGGCTGAATGATCACTGCTTTATGCAGCACCAGGGGTTCCTCCTGATCAAAGCCTCTGGGCTTGGGCTTTCTTGGGCAGAAGCTGACCAGGACTCACCCAGGAAGGAGAGAGCTCAGCTTCAGGCTTCAGGAGCAACACGCTTTGGTCCACTGCTCTCAGGCCACAGAGAGACTGAGGAGAAGCTGTGACACGCAGATGGGCCTGTGACGCAGGAAGACTTTGGGCTGGCTTGAAGCTTAGGTCCACCTGAGGGAAAGGAACTCAAGCTTAGCGGGGGTTCTGTCACATGGAGTTACCATGTAACTCTGCACTGCATGTCTGTTTTTCCAGGCTGGGACTACTGCCAGAAGCTTAGCTGAGGCTCTTAGCCTCTCTTTTCTCTACTGGGATTGATTTTGGAAAATGGGAGATGTGTCAAACTCTGAAGCAAAAATGTCCATTTAGGCTTCCTAAAAGTCATGCAAATAGCTCATTTTTGGCATGTGTGCACATGCAAGTACTTGAGTGTGGTGTAAAGCACTCATGTGTGTAGGTGCATGTACCCATGTGTCCAGCAGAGGGCAGAGGAGGGTGTGGGTGGCCTGCTTTCATTCTGTACCTCATTCTCCTGAGTCTCAAAATCCTGGAGCTAAACAGGCAGCCAGCAATTCCCAGTAATTCTCCTACCTCTGACCTCCACAGTACTGGAGCTATGGCAGCCTAGAATCGTGCTTCACTTCTTTACATGAGTGCTGTTATCGGAACTCAATGCAGCAAGTGCTCTGGAGTCCCTAAGTTACTCAATTTTAAGGGCCGTTTCATAATAAGTCTTATACCTGGGGTGGGAAATCAGTACTCTTTTTTTCCCCCTCAAGACAGGGTTTCTCTGTGTAGCCTTGAGTGTCCTAGACTTGCTTTTTATACCAGGCTGGTCTCAAACTCACAGAGATCCACATGCCTCTGCCTCCCAACTGTGGAATTAAATGTGCCACCACCACCCAGCTGGTGTCTACATTTATCTCTTTCTCTCATCTATCTGTCCGTCTTTCTGTTTATCTATCTATCTATCTATCTATCTATCTATCTATCTATCTTTGTCTGGCCACCTCTATCACTCATTTCTCCATTCTTCCTATTTAATTTCAGGGAATGAAGCAAATAGCTGCGGCCTGGGCTGTATTGAAAGGAGGATCCTATTACTGGTCTTGCATTAAATTATGTAACATGTAGGGTCTATGAGATGGCTCGGTGGGTAAAGGCACCTGCTGTCAAGCCTGGTGACCTGAGCTTGGTATTCTGGACTCAGATGGAAGAAGAAAACAGACTTCTCAAAAGTTTTGTGCTTTCATATGCACATGTGCATGGGTAGATAAAAACAATAAAAGAAATTAAACTTAGTTTGTTACTAAGGATTTGGTTCCCCTCTCCTGCTTCCCTACTTCTTTGCTTCTTTCCTCTTCAGCTTCCAATAGTTTTTGAGGTTTGTGAATTGAAATCTGGCTCTCTGGTGCTGTATACATCTTTGCCACTGAGGCACACACCAATTGCTGGGTTTGGTTTATTTATCTGAAATCTGTGTCCTTAAAACATTCCAACCCCTCCTTTTAAAATAGAAATTTTAGGAAATAAGTTCCTCACTTTGTTGAGAAGACACTTTTCAATGTCAAAATTTGCAGAATCTGCAATCACTTCTCCGTCAGGCAAGATAGCGTAGATGAGCAATTTAGCCACAGGGGCCATGCCGAACTCCACAGGGATCTCCAAGGTAAAGTTGCCTTTCTCTGGAGCTAAAGGGACTGGGAGGAGAAGGTAATGGATCAGAATGCTGACAGGAAAACCCAGATGACTAAACATAGGGATTTGAAGGACTGTCTGGAGGTGGAAGATGCTCTTACTGTTCTGTGGTTGTTTGCATACTAATGACCTCAGGAGGGTGTAGGGAGCTCACTGAAAGATACCCCTACTAAGGTGTTCACCGTCAAATTATAGCTAACCATATACTAACATTTTGTCTCTTCTATACCTCAGCATCTCAAAAGACATCTGTTAGCAATTCCTGTTATAAAAAAGGATGAAACTCATGTTTCATTTATTATTTTGATAAGAAAAAAATTATAGAAATTACAGCCTGGTACTCAGAGAGCTGAAAACCAGTGACCATCTCAGAGGAGCAAGCCACACTTGACAATTGTAAACATATCTTTGTTGTTAAACTATTTTTCTCACTGAAATGTTAACAGAATTTACATTTCTTGATAGAAAATTAGGCAAAATTTGAAGTCTCTGCTGTTTTTTTTTAATGAAAATGAGGAGATTCCCAAACCTTCTCTGATTCCAACTTAGTGTTTCCAGAAGAACCAACTGGATATTTTGTTAAATACCTAAATAGTTTTTATAATTTGTCAGTGACAAATAAGCCCCCATTTAAGCAAATTTGTTGAACATCAATTAAGTATCTGCCACTTCTAGAAAGTACTTGGGAAATATCTGTGACACTACATATGTAAATCCATGTACTTAACGTGCTTGATATTCAAAATGAAGAGAAATCGATAATAAACAGGAACTCATAGGAAATATGTTTGCATGTGGCAAGTGCCATTTGGGAAGGGAAGAATGGCAAGACAATGAGCACTGCGAATACCAGGATTCAGTGTTAACTTGGGGTTTAAATAGGAGCAGGTAGGAGAGGCCTGATTAAGGGAGTGACAACTGAGTCAAGTTGTGGTAGAACTGAGTAAATGGCATCAGGACACGACAGGGTGATTTCACACATAAACTCACAGCAGCTATGATTCCCTGCCCAAGACCTTCACAAAATCAAGCCCTAGTCAACACCCCAGCATGGATGGGGAGGGATTTATGAAGGCCCACTTTTAGTTGGGGAGGCATTGACAGCTGACAGCTACTGAGTGGAAGAAGAGTCAGATTTCTTCATGGGTGGCACCCCTGGTAGATTGTCCATGGTCCAGGGGATGGCCCTATAGCATGTGTACCCACACGGGTGATACTGACCAAATTAAAAAACACAAGACATAAAGTAGGAAAGAATGCTGCAGGATATTTGATCGCGTTGTGAACCATGAGATTATGATCTGTAAAAACTTGTTTCATGTTTGGCATGGTTGACCCCTAGCACTCACCCTTAATCCAAGAACTTTCTGTTTATTGTAAAAAGGTGATTAAGGTGTGGCTCAGACTTAGTACACACCTTTAATCCAAGAGCTTTCTGTACACAGGATATAATAAGTTAAGCCTAGGTCAAGAGGTGGAGCCAGAAACCAGCTGACAGGGATTAAGTAGTAAGGAGGGACTTTGAGAGAAGGGTATTTAAGAAAGCATGGATAAGGAGGCTTCTTTTGGGCTTTGTACTAGCAAGCCTTTGGCTTTGGGTGTTTTGGCCTTTTCCTCCCGGGCTGTCAGCTGAGCTAGTGATCTTTTGGGGCTTTATCTTTTGAGATGTGAGCTGAGTAGGAAGGTCAGCTGGGCTCTCTCTCTCTCTGCCTTTCTGAGCTGGCAGGTCTTCAGCCCAGCATCTGGCTCCTGAGTCTCCCTTGGTAAAAATGAAGTGGCTGGGATTTTCATTTCTTTTAAACTACAGAAGAGGGCTGGTGGAGGAGCAAGGGAGGAGTTGGAGGAAATTTGTGGGGAGCAGGTATGATTAAATCACATTGTATAAATACATGTAACTTTCAAAGAATAAATAAAATGTCTTTAAAAATAAAAGTAAAGGGTCTGGAGAGATAGCTCAGAAATTAAGATCACATGATGCTCCACTGAAGGAACCAAGTTTGATTCCCAGCACCCACACCAGACTGCTCAGAACTCTGTAATTTCAGATTCAGGATATCCACGGGGATCTGATGCCTCTGACCCTGACAGCTTACCCCAAAGCACCACACACATAACAAAAAATAATGAAAATGAATCAAATACACCAAGATCAGTGTAGCTAGAATGGTTTAAGGACCAAGGCTGGCACCCTCCAGGTTTTTTTTGGACAGACACTAAGATAAGACATTTTGTTTTGTTGTGGCTAATCTGTACATGAACACATAGATATCTTACTTGGGGAGTGTCTTAGAGTGCATTGTGTTTTCATGTGCTACATCTTCAGAATAGATAGTTTTCACCATTGTTGAATGATACTCAGTTTAAGAATCTGAGCCTTTTTTTCCCCGCAGGTCATGGTATGAGTGATAACGTACATTAGATGGCAGAACCCTGAGTTCCTGCTGTGCAGTGTTTACAGAGACTTACACACATCATGGCATCCTTAGTTACTCAGTAGTGAGAGTCTACTGGTGAGCATGTGTGGACTCAGTTGGAGACTTGTTGCTGGGTGGGAAAAAAACTTACGGTTTCCTGGGTCTCGTGCCTCCATGTGGTGAGTGTGGCTTCCCGTTTGGATGATCTTGCCCTGGGCCATGACCTAAAATAAAAAAGTATTTTCCAAGCTTACATCTGTATTTTACAAGATTTTCTTCTCACTGTGTGAGACCCAGGCAAAAATACCCAGCCCAGAACCCAATGTGTCAGGAGAGACGTGGTCAGGAGATGAAAGGATTCTTTGTGTTTCTCAGCTAGGAGCCAGAACTCACCAGGTAGTAAAAACTGAGCTCTCTCAGCACTATCAGGGCAGTCTCTCTCAGAATAAAATGTGTCCGAACTGTGTGACTCTGGCTGCAGGGCAAGATGCCAGCTTCCTTCTCAATGTAGACATAGCTCTTGCTGATGGAATGAACACTGTAGGCCCTACGGTGTGCTACTCCATATTCTTCTTCCACACAAGGGAAATTCCCACAAATATATTTCTTCTTGTGGTACACCTGGAGAAGCAACAGATACTGTGCTTAGATTGCCTACTGGGCAGAACCTCTCTTCTGTGATGAGTCAACATACTTTCAATGACTGAGTATTTTTTACATCTTCTTAGAAAGGGAGAGGAAATCCGTTAGATTAATTTATGACTGTCACCCTGAACTTTCAAAATGGAGGCAAATATTATACCAATGAAGAGTGCAAAAGAGAAGTATATTAGTTTTTAAGACAAAGTAAGCATTTGTTGAGCACCTAATATATGTGAAAATATTTTTACAAACATACATTTTAGTGCACAATAAATATACAAAATAATGGCAGGACCGAAACATTTTCATACATGAATATGATGTATCCTCCCATTCTTCCTTCCTGCATTCCCCCTATTCCCCTCCCCTAGGTCTATGATTGAGAGGAACCTCCTCCCCCACTATATGGTTATAGGCTATCAAGTCTCATATTGGTATCCTACTTATTCTTTCTTTGAATGCCACCAGGCCTCCCCACCAAGAGGAGGTGGTCAAAATGGAGCACCAGAGTTCATGTCAAAGTCAGTCCCTGCTCTCTACATAACTGTGGAGAATGTCCTGTCCATTGGGTAGATCAGAGTAGGAGTTTGATGTTTACTATTGTATTGTCCTTGGTTAGTGCAATAGTTTGAGCAGACTCCCCTGGGCCATGATCCACCCATCATGATGTTCTTCTTGTAGGTTTCTAGGACCCTCTGGATCCTTCTATTTCCCTATCTCTTATATTTCTCTTACCTAGAGTCTCAGTAGGGACCTCACATCTATCCCAATCTCCTGGTAAGTGAAGACTTTTGAGGGACATGCCTTTTGGGCTAGTGCCCAATTATAAGTGAGTATATACCATGTGAGTCTTTCTGCTTCTGGGTTAACTCACTCAGTATGACCAGATGAGATGGAATTTCAACATAGTGTCAACTTGCATTTTCTTGATAGTCTCATGTGCTAAGCAACTGTGCGTGTGTTCCTTGACCATTTGTAATTGGTGTATAGAAAATGGATTATTATTGCATCTACTGAGATGACAGTGTGATTTTTAAACTCTTCTATTTATATGCTGTTTTACAGTTATCAGGTTGCAAATGTGAAATCATCCATGTATTCTTAGTATGAAATCAATTGGATCATGGTACATTTGTCCAATGTGTTGTTGAGTTTGGCATGGGAGCATTTCAGTGAGGACTTTCACTTTGTGCCCATTGGGTGCATTAGTCTCAAGAGTTCTAGATTTTTCATCCTCATCTGGTTTTGCTATCAGGATTCTGCTACATCCACAGAATGACTTTGGTGCAATTCCTCCTTTTGAAGCTTTTCAAAATAATATTTCCTTTTTGAAGTTTTGTTCAATTCAGCAATGCGTTCTTTCTACCTCAGCTGGGCTCCTTTAATTACTTCTTCAATTCAATTTCTCATTGTTGATCTGTATAGGTTTCTTTTACATCATTTTCAGCTTACATTTGGTAGAATATAAATATTTAGAAATTCATTTGTTTCTTCTGAATTTTCTAATTTATCAGAATGAAAGCTTTCTTACCATTCTCTAAGAAGCCTGTGGATTTCATACTATGTGCGGTAGTGGCTGCCTCTGATTTTCTAATTTGGGTTTAAACTGTCTCTGGGTTTAGACAAGGGCTAATAAATTTCACTTATCTCTTCAAAAATCAATTTTGGTTTCATTGGACCTTTTGTTTTTTAACCTCATCAATACTTTCAGCTATATTTATTATTTCTTTCATTTCATTAATTTTATATTTATCTTATTCTAGTTATGTTAATGCCTTGAGGTATAGCATTTACTAGATAGAGATCTGATTATGTATGTAAGGATTCATAGCTCTTAGAATTGAATCCACTATAGACCATGCATATTCTGGTGTGTTTTTATTAAATGTAGAAAATAAAAAGTTACTTTTCTGATATTGTCAATGTTCCACTGATCACTGTCTAGAGTATTACTTGGGGCCAATATATGTGTATGCCCTCTAGTTTTGTTATTTATTTACAATTATAGTCTCCTGTGGCATAATAGGATACTATGAATGATTTAAATTCTTCGAAATGGAAAATAATTGCTCTATGATCTAAAATGAGACCTGTTTTGAAGAAACCCCCATCAGTTGCTGAGGGGGATGTCTATTTCATCACTGTTGGACATAGCATTCTGTAGATGGCTGTTAAAGACATGAGATAAAAGGTACAATTTAATCTGAGATATATTTTAACTTTTTTGTATGGATGATGCATTTATTAATAAACATTGCCTATTGATGTTATTCACTTATATAGTAATTTGTATTTGTACCTCTTTGTCCCTTTATGCCTAGTTGTGTTTGTTTTTATGAAATTTGTTTGACCAACTTTTGGGGGATATATTCACATGTACATCTTCTTGATAAATTATTCACTTTTTAAAATGCAATGTCATTATCTTATTTTGGCTTGAAATCTACTTGTCAGATATGGACATAGTTACTAATTCTTTTTTGAGAGTTTTATTTGTTTGGAATATAATTTTTACTTCCATTCAATTCAGTCTCCGTGGCTTCTTTTTCATGAGATGAGTTTCTTGTGCACAGCAAATAACTGAAATCTTTAAAATCTGTTCTACCTGTTTATGTTCCATATGGAGAGGCCTAAATTGGTATATATTTACAGTTGGTATTGAATGATACAGTACTAAGATTAGAAAGGTTTTTGATGGTTGCCTTGTGGTTATCTAGAGAAAAAGAGCTGATAAAATGAAGAAATACTAAAAAGTATTAGATTGATTTTCAGTGTGGTTTGGGTAGTTCAACAATAGTTTCCTAAGACTAATAGAGAGGCGGGTTGTGGGTAAACATGCCTAGGCCAGGTAGACCTTAGCAGTCCCAACCTGCCGTCAAAGGCTTGGAGGATTCCTGGATAGCTATCAGTCTTTAGGCCACACAGGAAGTCCAAAACAAACAAAGAAACAAACAAAACACCAACACCACTTCCTTGTTCTGATGTCTACATATGATGGCAACAATGGCCGTAGCACTCATAAAGGGGGAGGTAAGCATGACCATGCTGAAAGTGAGGCCCATGCTTAGGGTGTGTCTTTCTACTCCAATTAACGCAATGACTTTCTTCATAAGCATGACTAGAGGCTAACCTAATCTTTGTAATCCCTCAGAGGCTTGTTGCTGAGGTGATTCTACATCTTATCAAATTGAAATTAATATTATCCATCATATTGACTTTGGCTATTCTCTGTCATTTTCTTTCTCTTTTGTTCATATTAGAAGTTTTCTAGCTTAGTGTGTTCATAAGGTTTCATTTTTAATATTTATTCTATTTTGATATTGCAATGTATACATCTGTAGGGATGAATATAAAACATCTGCTACTATAAGAAGATTTTCTTAATGAGTGGCCCTCTTTTAATGGCTGTATTTCTAATAAACCTTTGGAACATAGAAGGAATTCAATAAATTCATCAGCACCCAACCAAAGCAGATGTGTGAATACAATAAAAAACAAATAAAAATACATACTGCTCCCACAGTTCCAATAAATAGAAAGAGGAAAATATAATATTAATTAACAATTAAAGTTAAACATTGAGATATATTTTATTACTAAAGTAGCAAACCAGAATCTGAGAAGTAGAAAAAAGAATCAAGCTCAGAGAGAAAGGAAATGAGGCCCAATATGAAAAAGAACATCAAGTAACAACACAGTAAAAATCTGAAGTATGTGATGTAAATATTGAAGAAGACTATTGGGGGGCAGAAATGTGGACGGTGGTTCTGGGAGATGGAGAGAAATGGGGGGCAGGATAAAGGGACCTGTACTAAAATGCCATGATGAAACCTCTTACTTTTTTTCTATTCTTCTTTTTCTTTTTCAAGATAGGGTTTCTCTGTGTAGTCTTGGCTGTCCTGGACTCACTTTGTATATCAGGCTGGCCTTGAACTGATAGAGATCTGCCTGCCTCTGCCTGCCAATTGGTGAAATTAAAGGCATGTGCCACCACACCCAGCTGAAAATGTCATAATGAAAACTCTTACTTTCTATCCTACTTTTAAAAACAAATAAAAAACAACAAACTCCAAGGAGTGGGAAAAAACAAGAAGGATGGAAAATCTGAAGTTAAACTATGAAAAATAAAGCAAACGAATCATCATGACTTAGAAGGGACTGCTTGTTGCTAAGGCTTTACTTCTAGGCTCCACCAGGATGTGCTTGTGTGCCTGTGCACGTGAGTGTTTTAGGGTGGAGGGTTGGAGGTAGTGAAGTTTGACATCTCGTCCTCTAAATGACTTTGTGCCTCTGAGCATCTAGAAAGCTTCCAAACCAAAGCCATCTGACTCTGGCAGACCCCCTAGTGAGCACCACACTGGTCCTTTTCTTCTTTCACCCAACCCCCACATGCCCACTTCCAATCCTTGTCTCTAGAGTCTATCTGCTGTTTGCAAAGGGACGTGCTTTCAATTTCTTCCTATAAGATAGATTATAATTTCCATCATTTAAATTTGTAGCAGCAAATGTGTGTAAGTCACCATTGGCATTATTATACCCACAGTGGTTCTGTGGGAGGTGCCTACTGAGCCAACTAGGGGAGAAGGCCATTGAGAATCAGACAGTTAAAGCTGCAGGACCTTCAGAGACCTCTAGTTGTAAGTCAAATAGTGGGGTTCTCTTCAAATGGTTCCCTCTGATGACATATCTGACAAAGCTATGATTTACAGGGGGGATCTTTGTGTAGTTTCAGTTGACCTTAGACTATAGCTCTCCTGTGTTATTGTAGTTCCAGATTGCATTTCTAGAGCTTGCTGGATTTCTGTCTGTCTGTCTGTCTCTGTGCCAGAAGCATGGATTAGTGTAACGTCAACCATATTCAGTTAAACAATAAATGCCTCTTACTTGAGAACATGAGCACTGCATATTTGGTTAATGAATTTGAGGACATACAGTACCTATCTTTGACTGAATAGGTAAATTTTTAATCATTTTTGCTTGAAGGTTCTGACTTGAGATATGTAAAAATTAAATAAAATAGAAGAGACTGTGAGAAATATCATATTTAAAAAGAATGTGCTCACGATGTATGCTCATACTGTTATTAATGATCAGAAACCCTTTGTGTTTTGTCCTAAAATAAGACAATTTGGCCTGGAATATTTCTTTTTATTCAACTACACATTATCAAGTTCAAGCTGTTACAAAGCCTCACCTTGTGCCTTATGCCCTCAGTTCTTACTTACTTTGATGTTGAGGGAATGACCCTCAATGCCGGTGGTGTCGATGGAGAACTCTGCCAGGCCATGATGGTCAGTGGTGGTAGCATGGGAGTAGCCAGATTGTAGTTGGATGAAGACTTGCTCGTTTGGAATAGGAGCGCCCTGGAGATCCTCCAGGCGGACCTAAATTGAACAAGGAAGAAAAGCATACTGTAGGTATGGTCATACTACACAGATTATAAGAGGAAAAACCTATCTCAGTATTCTATAGAGATAAAAAATATGTACACCAACTAATTCAGCATGCAAAAATAATTGCCTTACCAAAATCTCACACTTTCACATCTACACCATTAGAACTGGTTGTGCTGTGAAAGCATAAAGGCCCAACATATCATATTCTTAACTCTTTATATATGATTCATACTTACCTGTTAATCATAAGAAACTATTGAGCTGTTCAGTATGAACTGAAGGAAGCAGGTGCTCTGACTCATCACAAGATACTTGTTGGGGCCCCAGAGGCCAATAGAGAACATTGGTTTATTATGAATATGTAGCACGTGTTGTTTTTACCATTGAAACACAGTGACACTGTGGGGTTTATGGATTTCAAGTACAGTAATTATAAATAAAAATATGTTACTTATGTTTTAGATTCATGATTCTTGATGGCCTTTCTAAGTCTTGAGTTTAGTTCTAGGAATAGAAGTCAATGCACTTAAGCATGTGAAGAACAAGCTCTACCAATAAGCTACACTTCTGCTTTGGCAACCAACGACGTCAGGCAAGGTTAACACTGAGCAGAATGGCCCAGGCTGAGGAATCACCGTACAGCTCGAGAGCATCTATGAACCAAAGAGTACTTTACTTTCACAAGAAAGGGAATCCCGTGTCTAAAGTGTGACTCTGGTTTCACAAATATGAGTTTGGTTACGATATTTTGAATTTTCGTTGTTCCAGATCCACTGAACTCCAATCCTGAAAAAGAAATTAGCAATAACATTGAAAGCCAGTTAGATAACTGCTTGCTTTCTGCATCCTCTTTCTACATCCTTTATACCACCATCTTGATATGAACAGGAGTCAATTTTCACAATTTCATTTTCTATATTTTCAGGTTACTCACATACCTGTCCCTTCTTCAATAACCTTTGCATTGACATGAAAATGCTGGGCTTGAATATGTCTTTTATTTAGTCCAAACATTGTAATGTTTTCTTCTTGGGTGATGCAGCCTCTGTTGTCTAGCTGATATGCAAGATAAAAACAAGGTTATAAGGTGCAGTGGTCAGATCGATGCTCAACTCAAACCTGCATGTGAAGACTTCTTTCAGAAATATGTCTTTAGTGCTGTACAGCATGCCAACCTGATTTTAAATATGGGACTCAGCTTATATTATTAGTATCTTTAGTTAGTATTTGTTATTAATATTAGTATTAGTATCTTTATATTGCTAAGATACTTAGATAAATAGTATTGGAACATCCAATAAAATCATAGGAATAAGCAAATAATTATCAACAATAACCCTAAATATACATGATTTTAACTCTTTATTAAGAAGCACAGGCTAGCTAGTTAGACTAAACAACAACAATAACAACACACACACCAAAAAATGAAAGGATGGAAAGGGACAGATGAAGAAAATTCAAGCTGAGAAAAGGCAAGAGTATCAATTCTAATATTTGATAAAATAGACCAGGTCAGAATCAGTTACAAGAAATAAAAAAGTCACTACCTATTAGTGAAAGGAATAAACAATGAAAAGAATACTGAGTAAACTTGTTAATGCATACAATTTCATAAGATAAACACTAGGAAGCAGAGGACAGATAGGTCTAGATGGAAGAATAATGGGTGGCTTTAGTACTACACACTCATTGATTGATCATCTGGGCAAAAAATAAGAACTTTCAAAGTGTTGTATAGAAATTTTACTTGAGTTAAATATACCATATGAAAGGAGTCTCACTAAGACTCAGGACATATACACAACTTATAAGACTCAGAATGTGAACAATTCACAAGGCTCAAAAAGTTCTTAAAACTGCAAGGATATAAGCAGGCTAAAAGAATTCATGTCTACCAAATCAGCCCATAGAGAATTCTAGAAACAATACTTCAGACTGAAGAGGAGAATAAGCATAGCTAAGAGGCCACATTAAAAAAATGAATGAAGCTACAATTACTGAAACATAAAATAGGATTAAACACAAGTAGCAACAACAACAACAACAAAATGACAGCAATCAACATATTTCAATGATAACATGAAATATTAAATCTCCAATAAAAATATAGGACAGTTGAATGTGTTAAGAAACAATATAAGTCTTTTTGTTGTTTACAAGAAACTCATTTTATGTTCAAAAATAGATAGCACCTTAGAATAAAAGGATGAAAAATAGTATTCAAAGTAAATGACCAAATAGCAAGCAGGCATTGCTATTCCAATATCTGACAAAATTGATATCAAACAAATATTAATCAGATGACATAAAAAACAACATTTTACTCTGATCAAGGGAACAATTAACTGAGAACATACTTTAATTATAAACATACATGAGCCAAACTCTAGCACACATACTTTCATAAAAAGCATATCACTGGACTTCAAGACACACGTGAAACTCAATAATTATAGTTGGTTTCTGTGCCTTAATTTCTCTAATAGGGAATCTATACAAAAATTAAATACAGAATCACCAGACTTAAATGAAACCATATATCAAATGGACTTAACAGATATCTATAAAATACCACTAAAACACCAACAAATATTTATTCTTTGAAGCAGTGAAAGGAAGTTTCTGTAAAATAGACCAGTTAGTGAGATACAAAGCAATCTGAACAAATACAGAAAAATTGAAATAGCTTAGTGTGTCCTATCTGACCACAATACAATAAAGTTTATAATAAATAGCAAAATGATTTCTAGAAATTACATAAATTCATAGAAATTAAACAACACACTACTGAATAAAAAATAAACAATGAGTAACTTAACAAAGAAAAATTTTAAAATACTGTAATTAAATGAAAATGACAACATAATACAACAAAACCTCTGGATCACAATCAAAGCTGTACCAAGAAGAACATTTATTGTTCTGAGTACTGATAAAAAGAAAGGAAAAGACACAAATAAATTACTTAATGATACAAATCAAAGATTTTTAAAAAAGAAATATCAAATCAAACAGCATTAGCAGATAGGAAGGAATAATAAAAAACCAAAGCAGAAATTAGAAACAGAAATAATGAATACAAAGAATCAATGAGTCTACGAGATGGTTATTTAAGAACATAAGATCAAGAGACCTTTGGTACAATTAACCAAGAGAAGGGGGAAGGAGGGCGGAAGGGAAGGAGAGGGGGGGGGAATGACAGAGAGAGAGACACACACAGAGACAGAGACACAGAGAGAAAGAGACACAGAGAGAGAAAGAGACAGAGAGAGACAGAGAGACAGTGAGGGACAGAGATAGGTAGATAGGTAGATAGATAGATAGATAGATAGATAGATAGATAGATAGATAGATAGATAGACTGAACTCCAATAGATACATCTTCAACATAACTTCTACATCAAAGGATCATGGAGAACCATGAAACAAGGATCAGAAAGACTGTAAAAGACCAGAAAGCCTATAGCGAAAACTGTCCCTTTCAGACACAATAGGAAAAAGACACCCATACAATTCTCAAGAACAGGGTTGTCTGAACAAGACTTAGAGAGTGGTAAAATCCAGGTAATCTGCCAGTGTGGTGAAAGAGGGAAATTCCACAAAGCCCCACTCCTAGATCAAGAGCTACAGGTAATCAATGGCTGCTGAGAATGACTGAGATAAACATAAAAGTCTGTGAGAGTCAGAAGTGGCCTTGCCCTACAGATAGCACAGAGGTCACCCAAGCTGTTGTAAAGTACAAGTGACATTTCCCATAAGGAAGTGTTTTATTGACTGACAAAAAGTGCTCCAGAGAAAGATCTACAAAGAATGAGTCTGGGATAGGTCACCAGGAAATTAACTATATGAATTGCCAGCCTTTTGGATGGAAACAGGTATACATCTCTTCCATTGAGGAGACAACCCCACATGTTCAACATTCCTGGATTCCCTCACACTTATCTGTGAGCAGAGGACCTCATGCCCTATGCACTTCATGTACTGTGGGAGAACTACAACCTGGCATAGAAGCGCCTCAGAAAATGAAAGGTCAAAGGACCACATGAGCAGCTCTCAGGAATACATAAAGGGAAGCTTTATCAGCATACCAAAATGCATTCATATACACACTTGTCATTTATGGGGTTCAAATACAAGTGAGCTCATCAACAGATGAGTGGAAAATCAAAACTGAAGAGGAGAACAGTATGGGCATGGAACTTATTGCCTTTCACAAGGTGTACCAGACTCAGGCACATGACAGTGCATGTCTTCTGTCTTATGTGAGCATAAAACAAAACAAAACAAGAAAGACAGCAGAATAGAAGTTGTTCCATTTGGGAAGAGGAAGTGTCTGGCAGGAGGAGGGGTGGAGGGAATAGGGTAGGTAATGAAGGAAGTAATCAAGTATGAAATACAGGTGAGTGAATATACTGTAAAGAAGCCTATTGTTTCATGTGTAATGTACTACGTTTTATATGTGCTAATTAAAATATACTTCCAAAGAATAGTCTGTAAGGCATGAAAGTAGTGGAGCCTATATAGGAAGAGGAGAAGGACACACAGGAGCAGGGACACAAGACAGTAGAGCTGGCAATGGGACAGGGAAGTATGGTTAAAATACATCATACTCATGTGTGAATATACCATAGACCTATTATTTGGTACAATGACTATACAAAAAATGAATGTGGTGGCCAAGTAAAGTTGTTGAAACATCCTTTTAATACTAGAAGGCCCCAGGACTATCCCTTTTGTTAGTGAGGGGGTCCTGGAGCTTGCACACATGCCTGGCTAGTGTTTCATCAGTGAACTACACCCCAAGGTCACAAAACATCCTCTTTCAATATCTGAGGATGCATTTCCTCTTAGCTTTGCTGTCTGCTGTTCTATGATAGATAACCCTGGATATTAAAAAACAGGCCTTTGAACAGTTTTCGCTTACCTGGTAATTGACTTCTTTGCACCCATTCTCTTTCTCAAATCTGAAGTTTCGAAATTTATGGCATATGCTTATGTTTACATGTCCTGGGACAGGCTTCCCATAGGTATATCTGTCAGAACATAAGTTCACACAGACCAGGGGTCTTTGTAAAGCATAGAGCCACTGTCTTCTCCACCACAGTCCTCACTGCCAACTTATAACAGATTGACTATTTCTAGTGTCATAGTGACAGCACACATGGCCCATTATTACCACCTGATACTTTTTAAGTATATATTAAGGATTTAGTCCTGCAAAGAACCTACAGGAGACATGCGTTTATCACTTTTGTGGTTCTGAAAAAAAGTTGACTAACCAAATCACGACCCTTGGCTAGTCAGTGAGGGTGCTTCTATTCAGTTGAGATGAATGAGGAGCATGGGAGAATGACTCAGAGCTGTTTTATGCAGCTCCTCAACCTTTTGTCTTCTTTCTTGCCATGCTTGTTTTTAAGCATGTTTATTGTTTTTGATGACAAGCAAATGCAAGCTAAGGTGTGTCTCTTCTGTTTGATTTGGACACATTTGCAAATATCTCTAGTGTGGTTTGATTTATGCTGACTCCAGACTTAAGTGGCAATTCTACTTCCTGTAGTACCAGATCCTTAATTTCAGGTATGGAAATGCACATAGAAAAACCATGCTGTTTATCAGTTAAACTTGGGCAGTAGTGTCTGGAGCTGGAGTGAGATTGGGAGCTCTTGTTTCTCTGCTCTTTCTGTCAACCCAAAATAGGTGAGCAAGACCCCATAATCCAATGCTTGGATTCTCCTTACATGGGTCAGTAGAACTTATTAGGGACCTTCATGTCTCCAAAGACAGGGACTCTTTACCACCTCACACTATTGATCCTATCATTGGTGTCATCAGAATTAACATCAGCAACATATGCAAGTGAGCAAGAATTGACACAGAGCAGTAAGGGAGAAGAAGAAGAGACAAGCACAAGAGGGGAACATTCTAGAGGGTAGGGCAGGGCCTTCACATTTCTACATGGTCTACAATGAGGCATTATCCTGGGTGTTTTCTGGGTCCAGTACATTCTTAAGGATAGAAGAACAAAAACCAGAAAACTCACACTCCACATACAGTCACATTCATTTTTTCATCGTTTATAGAGATGGCCTTTGGGACCTTGACTCGAACTTCAAATTTGGGAAGCACTATTGGGAGAGAAAGGAGAAATTTAGGGAAATGACTTTCCTAGTTGCCTAAATGGCCAGTCTATGCACAGAAATGGTGATTTCACATTATGAAGGTAACCCCTCTCCCCCACTAAACTTAGAATGTTGAATGACTACAGATTATGTCAGTTCTTGCACATCACAGAGATATCTACTTAAGTAGGAAAACCAAAGTATTTGCTTTTGAGAACTCCAGAACTTCCTAGAAGCTCCATGTTGCTAGAGTTAGATGAAACCCAGCCTTACATATTTGGAACTCAATTTGTTTAAAAGCACTCATCCCATGGTAACTGGAAACTCATGGCATCTACTTTCCCTCGCCAGTCTTCCTGATCCATACCAAATTCCTCCACAGTGAAGGGGTGCTGTTTCTTCTCTCCTGATTGGTTTAGTATCACTATCTTGTAGGAACCCTGGATGGGCTCTGATGACAGCCGGAAAGACAGTTGCTTGAACCCGTTCTCTGTGTTGATATCCCGCCACTGCATAATTCGGTTCATCTTTGGATCCTGTGGACCAGGTTGTAAATTGTCTTAATCATTAAAGTACTAAGTACAACACATCTCATGATGGCAATGTGCTCATGATGGAAGCATTTGGGAGCTTGATAATATTCTTTTGGGGAAAGGAAAAATAAAGGCAACATGGGATATAACAAACCAGTTGTCTCAAATGGCTGAAGGTTGCTGACCTATACTAGTTCTACAACATTCCAACATCAAGTTACCTGCAGTAGATTGATTTCTCTCTGAATATGAAACATTTAAGTTTCTTACCTCAATGTAAGCCAGAGGAAACTGAAATGAAAGAAAAGCAATGTTAGTTTAGAACAGGGGGTCATATGGTAAACCTGTCTACAAAAATATTTGTTATGATTCATGCAGTAGCAAAATTACAGTTATGAAATAATAATAAAAATAATTTTATGGTTGGGGTCCACCACAACATGAGAAATTCTTTTAACTAATCACAACATTAGGAAAGTTGAGAACCACGGGATTAGAAATTTCACACATACAACAAATTCAGTAGATTTATAGAATGGCTTTTAAGACAGGAATTGCAGCCAGAATTTGATGAAATTAATATCCAATAACTAAGTCAATTGTAAGCCAACTAACTATCATGGAGACATTTTAAGTGTATGGTCTAGAATTATTTGAGTCACACAAAACACTTCATCAAGAAATGGAAGTGTGGGACATTATCAGTACAATTTCTTTGATCTGCTTTGAAACACACCCTGAGCTTTCACAGTGTGGAGGTTACAGAATTTTACTGTTCAGATCAGGAATATTTGTAGTGTGAAATAAGGTTATTCATTTAAAATATATTAACTCAAAATAAATAACTTGGGGATGTCCTGGGCAAGGCACTGGCTTACTGTACCTCATCTATTGAGCTACAAAGGGATTAGCATGTGTACTCAATATAAACCTCCTGAACATAGTTCAACAGAACAAACTCTTGCCTGAGTCTTGCGTGAGAAATACCAAGGAAAAAGGGCTGGAAAGCTGCTCTTCCTTCAGAGGAGAATTGCTGCTGACCAAGGCAAGAACTGCATGTTCAAAGATTTTGCAGGAGACACATTTCTGGTTGGTTAGATGAAGTCTATACAGTAAAGACAGATAGATGCAAGGCCATTTAAGGTTCTGTAGTAACTGCGGTGTCTGAAGAGGAAGCTTTTTCTTTGGTGGGCATAAGCTTAAAGAAGACAGCCATAGCAGCATGTGATGGTGCAAGCCTGCAGAAGGAGGTGGATCTTGGTCAGTTTGAGGCCAGCCTGGTCTACAAATCAAGTCTAGGACAGCTAAAGATATACAGAAAAACCTTGTCTGGAAAAGAAGAAGAGGAGGAGAAAGAGGAGGAGGAGGGAGAATAAGGAGGAGGAGGAGGAGGTGAAGAAGAAGAAGAAGAAGAAGAAGAAGAAGAAGAAGAAGAAGAAGAAGAAGAAGAAGAAGAAGAAACTTTAGCAGAGGGCAATGGTGCATGCCTTTAATTCCAGTATTCCAGTACTCAGGAGGCAGAGGTACAGAGATCTCTTTGAGTTTGAGGCCAACTTGGTCTACAAAGCAAGTCCAACACAGCCAAAGATACACAGAAAAACTCTGCATCAAAAACAAACAAACAAAAATAAAAATAACAAAAAAGGCTTCTGTTTCTAGTAGTTGATAATGAAGCAAACAATGACTGTCACAAGGGAATTTCAGTAATGTTGAACTCATTTCTTAAAGAATAGAAAGATGATTGATGACAATGGCTGATGACAACATGGTACACACGTACACTATCAGGTTCTATTCCCCTATAAAAAATGAAATCACAAAAAATTTCAGGCAAATGGATAAAACTAGAAAAAATTACAATGTAAAGCCAGGCACAGAAAGATAATTGCTGTATATTCTTTCTCATATGGGGTTACTCAATCTAAATATCTAGAGTTACATGTTTAACCTGAAGTACCCGTGAAAGCAAGGAAACAAGAAGTGGGCCACTGGCATGGGAAATCCCTCAAGGCAGGGGACATGGAATGACATAGGTGTAATCAATGTATAGGTGCACTTTGAGGGGCAGAAAGTTTAAGCAGGGATGAGTGTGTGGTATGGAAGAGATGGGAGGGGAATGTGAGAGAGACAATGAAAACTAAGGATCTATGAAAAAGCCATGTGGAAACCTACTGCTTTATAAACCAATTAAGAAACCTAACTTAAAGCACTCATCGTAGTGTGACCTGATCCCAAGACACTAGTGGCTCTCCATTTTCTGCTGATCTGTCTTTGTGTGCCTTATTTCTTGACCTTCTGAACAATTTGACACTTAGGACCAATGCCTTCTTCTCTTTCCTGGTCTCACTCTCACCTTTAAGTACTGAAGAAGAAGAGAGTGCAAACTGCAGTTTGAATTTTATAAGATCAGGATTAACCAAGAAAAAAATGAAAAAATGAGGTACTTGTTGGCTAAACAGGCTTTAAAAACATTGCTTAAGTACTAGATCCAGGCATGCATCATGGTGGCTGAAGGGGAGATAAACCTGTTTCTGTTTTGATCCAAAATGTGGGACAGAGAAGAGGGCTGGGTATTTACCACTTAGATCTGAGAAAGCAGGATGTTTTTCCACATAGAAGTTGAAATACTTCGTGAGGGAGCTTGGTGAAAAACACCCTTGAACAGACTGAGAGGATATGTATAGATGAGTCCAAAACATGAGAGGAGGCTTTTTGGTTTGGATTTGGTTTTTGGCTGTTCATCAGTGTACTTTAAGAGACTCCTAAAGAGAACTGCTCCAGGGAAAATTTCAAGGCTTTGGACTCCAACTGAGGCTTGGAGTTTCAACTGCTGCTCCTGCTTCCTGCAGCAACTTTGGTAGAATTGGTGGCCTGCTGAAATCCTGCTGACTACACAAGGGACTGATATCCTTAAGGTTTCATTGTAGTGTTCTTGAATATTCTTTTCTGATTGTTTGGGTAAGTCGGAATGCTAGGGAGGTAGGCTCATTAAATAAGTTTATAATAAGATATAATGAATAAGAAAATTAGGGCCTACAGGTGGCACATGCTATAATACCAGAAACCAGGAGGCAGAGGCAGGTGGACCTCTATGAACTGATCTACATAGAGACTTCCAGACCAGCTAAAATTACATGGTGAAATCATGTCTTAAAAAAGTCAATAGACACTACAAAGTAAGCATATTTGTGAAGTAAGAAATTTTCACAAAAGTCCTACATATGCTATCTTTTGATATCTTCCTGGAGGCTCTGGCCTATATGGCCAGCAACAAACTGTGAGTGAAGAAGTAAGATTGTTACTATCAGAGTAAGGAACAAAAATTTAGACCAATGCCTGGTGGGTAGACAGACAGAATGACATGCCACAAAAAGATAATTAAAATGGTGGAATTCTAGCTCCTCCTTCACACTCCTGATATGAGACAAAGACCTAAAGGCACTACCTCCTAGTACTGGGGATAATATCTGCAGTGGGCTGATCTAACTTGTGCAAGGCCAAGACCAGGACAACTTTACCCTAAACTCTTGGTCATTGTTCAAAGTGATCAAACATATATTAGGGAAGAAAGACCTTTTAAAGATCCTTAAAGACCCCACCCAGCCTTGAGAATGAGACAGGACTCCCAGACCCTTTCTGTAGAGGCTCTTCTCTCCCATGTGCCTGCTCTGTGTATTTCCTCACCTCTAATGAAAGCCTTTCTTTCATGGCTGACTCTGCCCAATGTGTTCAAAGATTTTCCTTCCTTTTAATTCTCTAATTGGCAGAAAAATGAACCCTACACAGTAGCAGCAAGATCACTTTATATCTGACACACAAAAGCTATTGAAATCAAGTTAAGTTATTTTGACTAATGAATTCAGTAAGATTGACATGGGAAAAAAAGTAATGGGATACATAGAAAAATCTTAATTGCATTGAAAATGAACATAACAAATTATAAATTATATAAACTCCATTCATTGATGAAAACTATGGTTTGGGGGATAAGTCACCTAAGAAATCCAGTAGGCCTAAGAACATTGTAATTAGAAAATCTATAAAAGGAAATCTAAAATAATGGGTAAACATTATGTGTACTAGACAGAAACATTTGTTATTAAATGGTTCACACTCTTTCTAAATCAATATATGTTGTTAAGAACTCAATCAAATTTCCAAGGATGATTGCAGAGCTGAAACTGGATAGTAAAGTCAATATAGAACATCCAGGAGCAGTTGATGAGATTCTGAAGAAAGGATTAATTCATGGAAGTGAATTTACCCAAACTGAAAATGCAAGTGCTGTTACTATTATTAAACTGGGAGGTGAAAGACAGGAGGGAGAGGCAGTTGGTAACGTGATAGCCACTGGAGTATAAAGACTTGCTTTTCATGTGCAAAATCCACATAAAAAGCAGATGCATGTGCCTGCTGTAGTCTTAGCTAGAGAAGCAGAGACAGACAGCTTTTGGGGGTCACTGGCCAGGCAGCCTTGCCTCATCCTCAAGCACCAGACCATGAGAGACTCTGACTTAGAGCCCATGGTGTATGGTACCCCAAAACTCACACCCCAAGGGTGTCTTCTGGATAGCACACACATATGTACATGCATACACACACACACATGTGCATACAAATGAACCTGTAATACACAGTGACACACAAAGTGCTAGGAAGAGAGTCAAGGAAGTGAGTCAACACTATGGTGGTTTTAATAGGAATGCCTCCCATAGGCTCATGTGTTTGGGTGCTTGTCTCATATGGAGTGGCACTATTAGGAAGTGTATTCAGAGTAAGTGTGGTTTTGTTGGAGGAAATGGGTCACTTTGAGGGCAGGTCTTTGAGGTCTCAAATGCTCCAGCTAAGCCCAGGTCCACACAGTCTCCCACTGCCAGCAGCTCAAGATGTAGAACTCACAGCTCCTTCTCCAGCACCATGTCTACCTGCACACCACCATGCTTCTTGCCACAATGATGATGGACTAAACCTCTGAAACTGCAACCCAGCCCCAATTAAAAGTTTTTTTTAATTTTTAATTTTTTTTGCATATAAGAGTTGTTATCATCATGGTGTCCTGTCACCGCATTAAAACCCTACTAAAAACAACAACCTACACTGGAAACTTTACAGTGTCATAATCTTACAGAGATAAGTAAAGGGATTAAGAGTTGTCCAGAAGAACCACACACACACGTGTGTGTGTGTATATATATATATATGGAACTAGAAGAAGTCATCCCTAGGGAAGAAATCCAGTCCCAGAAAGACAAACGTGATATGTTATTGTGTATATTAGCTGTAAAGTAAAGAATAATTGTATTATAGTTTACAGACCCAGAGAGGCTAAGTGACAAAAAGGGCTTTAGGGGGATGCATGGATCTACATGGTCTGAGAAAACCGAGTAGATTTTGCCAGTGGAATAATCGAGTGAGGAGATGGAAACAGGAGCGTTTAGGCAAGGGAGGGAGGAAAGGAATGAAAGAATATGGGGAGAAATAATGGGAATAGGGGGTAATTTATGGGTGACATGGAAATCTAGTTCAGTGGAAACTTCCTTGAATCTATGAGGATGACCTTCCTGAGGCTCCTAGTAATGAAGGATTTGAAGTCTGAACTGGCCATCTTCTGTAACAAAGCAAGGCTCCCATTGGTGGGACTAGGACACTAACCCAACCACAAAACCTTCAACTCAAAACCTGTCCTCCCTAGATGTGGTGGGGCAATAGTGACTCAGAGCTTGTGGGAGTTGCCAACCAATGAATACTCTATGTTGAGGCCCAAGCCATGAAAGGAAGCCTATGCCCCATACTGCCTGGATGGTAAGGAATGAGAAGCTGGATGGCTCCTTGACCAAGGGTAGAACAAAAATAGAAACGAAAGAAAGGGAGTCATCGAAGTTACTTCAAATTATATTCTGCTACACTCATAGGATTAGTACCTAGCCCAGTCATCATCAGAAAGGCTTCCTCCAGCAGCCAATGGGAACAGATATAGAAACCCAGTGTCAAACAACAAGCAGATCTCAGGGAACTCTACAGAAAGCTGGGCACAAGAGGTGTCAAGGGCACCAGGAGAACACCACCTCCTGTATCAACTAAACAGGATTCATATGGCCTCAGAGACTGAAGCGACCATAATGGAGGCTGTGGGGCCTGTGTGTTGCCTTCTACATACATGCTGTCGTTTTTTAGTTTGAGGATTATGAGGCACTACTAACAGTGGGAGTAGGTGTATCTCTGACTCATTTGTTTGCTCTTGGGACCCTTTTCCTCCTACTGGGTTGACTTGCTCAGCCTTGATATAAAGGCCTAGTGTAATTACATCCTGTTATACCATGTTCAGTTGATATCACTGGGTTGGCTTCTCTCTTCTGAAGGGAAATGGAGGTGGAGGAGAAGGGAATTTACGGGGGAGACTGGCAGAAGTGGAGGGAGGGGAGGCTGCAATCTGGATGATTTGTATAAAGGAAGAATAAATAGTAGAAAAGAGAAAAAAGATACTTGGTAGAATTACACAACAGATTAATAGGATAAATAGAATCTTTAGACTCTCCAACAGATAGTGTCTATTGCAATTTGTTATTTGTAAAGGACAAGTTAAGTAAAAGTGGATTATGATTTTCTGTAATTTTTAACTAGTTTTTTGAGAACTTTGTATAGTGTTTTATGATAGTATCCATGCCTTACCACAACACATACCAGATCTTCTCTCTCCACTCCTCTACTCTTCTCTCTCTCTCTCTCTCTCTCTCTCTCTCTCTCTCTCTCTCTCTCTCTCTCTCTTCTCTCTCCTGCACTAATTCTGATTTGTGCTGCCCATATGGTCTTGGCTATATGTACTTCCCCTGGAGTATGGTTGTCTTACAAGGGTCTATACTCTTAAAGACAACTGAGTTTCTCCCAGTAGCTGTCAACTAACACCAACTCTTCAGGGGTGTGCCTTCATGTACCTCTCCCCTCTCCATGATAGGGTTTGGCCTGGCTTAACATTTCCATGCTTGTGCATGCTAACACAATTGTAAGTTAATATGTCAAGCTGCTATGCTGTGTTTCGAGGACTGTTTCCTTGTATTTTTCTGTCTCCTACAGTATTCACCTAGGGCTCTTATAGTTTTTCCTTCCTTCCTGACACAGTAATATCCGGGCCATTTTGGAGGAGATGATGTGCTTTAGATGCCCAATTTAGGCTTTCATATTCTATAGTTAAGCTGGTACTGACTAGAACAATCATTCCTACTGGCTAGCTTTCATAGAGCTGGAAGGTGCTATGCACACTACCAGAGGAGGAAAATAATCATCAGTCTCACTTAGCTGTGAGCCCTATCCACTGTGAGAACCACTGGCCTTGCAAGATATGCACACTCGTGTCATGGTAGTGCAAATGCCATGGAAGTAACCAACCCATTTAAGATGAAATACACACTTGATATTACTATAGGGCCTCAGATCTGTGGTTAGATATGTCATAGGTGCCTGGGATAACCCATTTTTATTATGCTGCTACAAGGCATAGTATGAAGCCAACTGCCATTGATTTATCTTTGTACTTATAGATGAAAACGTCTCCCATCCCCATCAGAGAAGATTCTATTTATAGTAGAGAGTGAATAACTTGTCTAGGTGCACAACACAAGTGACTGTAAAGTGCAACGTTATTCACTAAGGGAAGGAGCCAAATGTTAAACACTAAGCTATAAAAATAATAGAGATGATGTGATGAATATCCTGATTAAGTTAGAAATTGATTTCTTAAGGATGGCACAAATTAACTTAGCTACAAAAGAAATGACTGCTGTACATGATCAAGCTAATAGGTCCTGTACAGTAAAAGTCTCCATGATGTATAAAAAAACCCAGAGACAGTTAACCAATAATACACTGCAAAATAAGGCTTTCCACATATACAGAAGACACAGAATGGCCAATGGCAAATCAGCAAGTGGCATAAACAGGCAAAAGAGCAGAACAGAAAACAAGACCAATTCATTCCTTAGCAAGGGGCTGGAAATGAGAATATTGCAGTAACATTTCATCTTGGTGAACCTACAAATGCCCACAAGTAAAAAACTCACCAATGTATTCAGGGGGCGTAGACTTTTATCCATAGAGACAACGCGAAATTTGACTGGGAAAAAAGAGAGGGAGAATGTTCTAGTGAGGTCCAGAGATCTAGTCCTTCTCTGTGCCACATTCAGGATGGCATCGTAATTCCTTTGCCCTCCATGGAGCTTCATACCTGTCTGTCCTGGCTTGTACATCGGTTTGTCTGTCTGGATAAAGTCAACATTTTCTTTGTACTTCACCAGCACCATCATCTTTGTGTTTAATTCATAGATATGTCTTTGGATGTTAACAAAGAGGGACACCATCTCATCAGAAAGGGAAGCCCCAGGGAGCTGAGAATGAGTAGAAAACAAGACCCTTCATTATCTGACCCTATGTAGTTCTTAGATTTCCTATTTCACTTCATCCCCTTCCACATCACAGGAAGGAGATGGAGGTGGGAGGGTCCATTAGTTTATGTTTCAGTATTATGTGGAAGGGAAAAAGTGTCAGAAACAAGTATAAAAAGAAAACACATTTTATGTGTGCCTCAATGGAAGCAATAAAACCACAGTATTTAGGGGGTAAATATAATTTTAAATGAAGATTATCTGTAACTCTTAAACTGAGGTAGAAGGAAAGACAATACATTAGTTTTGGTAGGCATCATGAGATAATATATTAAAGGTGGTAAAAATGATTTCATGAAGATAGGTCCTGAAGAATCCAAGCAATTACTTGGAATATCAATTACACATAAGAGATGTGGTCCCTATTAGCTGGAGAGCTATTTGAAAGTTTGTAATTCCCTGACAGAAAGCACTATGAGCTGGCAAAATCCTTCTTCCCCTGGGTGGTAGGATTTTTGAGGGAATTGTCTCTTCCTATTATGGATTGGGAAAATCTATGATATTTGTTTATCAGGTACAAGTTCTACGTTTCTGTTGTCTTAAAGTCACAGATGTGTTTCTCGATTAATATTTTTTTTAGAAATATTTATGTATATCTTATATGTATATTTACAAAAACATTTACATCAATACATAAAACAAATTGAAACAGGTATCTAGTACTCACAGTGAAGGAAACACAGTGGAACATGTCCTTGTCAACCACAAGCCCATTGAAGAGGTTTGTGCTTCCCTGGCTAGACTGCAGGTAGGCTCTTACAGTCACCGTATCATTCACATGGAAGAAATGGAGGCAGATTTTCTCAGGGGTCTCAGTGTGGAGTTGGAAAGGGACCAGCACCATATACTTCCTGGAAAGGAAGGAATTCAGGCCAACTGACAATAGATTTCATTGTGCACGAGTGTTGTTTCATCACAGTAATCATTGTCATCCAATCTATACTGCCTGAGATGGCAGGTTGATAGCATGACAGCACAGTGGCAGGAGGGTTATTAATTTTTGTAGTGGTAACAATGCATCTTCAGCAATGGTATCCACCAAGTCAGGTTTTAATGACATGTAGTTCCTTCACTAAAGACCCACTTCTAGACAGTTCTTATTTTCTTTTAATGATAATATAGAGAGAATAATTATTCTTTTTCAGAACTGTATCAAGATTGTTCTTCTTTACCATTTTTTATTCTTGAAAAATGAGTCAGTACTCTGTTTTTACTTTTGGGTGCTCTCTGACCTAAGATTTATAATGTGACTATGAAATTCAGAGTTGCATAATTTACCCATGTTACACTTGAGCAAGTGCCAAAGGCTGTTTGTACGATTACTTTCTATATTTTCCTAGGATTAGAGCTTTTGTTTCCAATGAGGGAAAAAATCTAACTGATCACTACAATATCACACTATGCAAAAATATCACCAGTTTGTTTTTTACCACTGTAAATATATTTTTCTAATCAGAAAAACAAAAAATTGTCACTCAACAATTTAACTTTAATAATGTGGATATTTTAGACACCAAACAGCAAGTTTTATCCAAAGTCTTTGATCCTAACAATAGTGTTATTTTAGGACACAAACATACACAGCATTCTGGTGTGCCTGAAATGTAACAAAGTTAAACTATAGGCTACAGAGTTCCAGTAATTTAAATGCTTGTTGGGAAAGTGGTTAAACAGTTTCACCATGTAAGAATGTTTCTGATCACTGGGATTTTAGATACTATTGGTATCTAAGAGGAATGCTATTCTAAATCACATGACACCTCAGTGTAGTAACACTGATTGCTTTAAAGCTGGAAAGGAAAAAATTACATAGAATCAAGTAGTACTAAAGTTGTAAAACATATATACAATAATAATTTGTTAACTAAAGAACAAACAGAATTTAGCGAGGTTTGTAGGATAAGGGACTATGAAAGAAAATGATTTGTTTTTGAGTGGAAGAGGAATGCTATGGAAGAGGGCCTAGGTGGTACTCACAGATCTCCAAAGTGTGAAGAAATTGAAGGCAGGAAGGCAAGAAGAACTGAAATGAGACATGGCAGAGCCTGTGTGTTCTTCAACATGGTGTAGGAAGAAAGGACAAGAGGATGGGGCTTCTGTGTCCTCTTCCTTAACACTGTTTCCAGAGACTCCCCCAGTCCACATAGGTCTATTTACAAGTGTTCTGTATAAACAGGAACCTCCATCCAAGGTGTCCAAATAGAACAGTGGACTTTTTTTGCAAGAGTTCTCTTTCAGTGTCACTGTGTTCAGTGGTGGCCTCAGTACAACTCAAAGAGGTTACAACAGCCTCAGGAAGGGTGCCAGATGGTGGATGGTGTTGGTAAAGGATCAAGGCCATGGAAACCCATACCACATACAGAATCTGCTTATTCTGCATTAGAACAGACTTTCTCAGTCTTAATGACCAGGAAATCTTTGCAGTAGATGGCTGTGCTAGTATCGTGTGATGTTTACCACCTCGCTGCTTCTACTCCCCTAGAATCTAGCAGCATTCCCTGGGATGTGATGTCTCCATTCCTCTCTTTCCTCATTTGAGAGAAACTAGAGTAGTTGAGGCTGGAATTTTTCAGATTTCCTGTCTCGGATCATTCAAGCATATATTCTTTTTGGTCTTATGTGTAAAAAGGGGGAATTGTGGCTACTGGGAAAGACAAAACTCTCACCAATTATAAGTCACTATGTCTAAAGCTTCTGGGTTAGGACAGAAGTCCACACATCTCATGTAGAGGCACACTCTTGAAATCTTATCACTATTACAAATGTAGTCTGTGCAACTAAAGGTGGCTGCTTCAAATGCTGAGGTGAGTAATATTTGGGCTACAAGTCAGTTCCCTTGTAAGGACATTAAGGTATGAGTTGGGAAGCACATCAGCACTTTCTACTCTAGATTATAAGGATGTATATTTTTTAAAGATCCTTTGACATTGGCTTGATAAGAAGGTATAGCATAAGATAAATCAATTATAATATTGAGGAATTAAGTAAAAAGATAGAATGTACTAGAAGGGCATGTAGGGTAAGCATGATAACATTTGAAAAAGAAACAGAACTTCTGTATTTCATTGACTGACCTCTGTACCCTAGTTAATCATCAATTAGATGTCTCACTGACTCCTGATCTGGCCCCTTTTCTCCAAATTCCATGGAAAAAATAATTCACTTTTTCATCTTAACCCCATTTATCTTTTTATTATTATTATTATTTGAGCATGACAGTGAATGGCCTCAAATTCCTGTAGGCTGATGGTAGAAGTGATAGAGATAGAAACGTAAATGGGTTCTAACAAAAAGTATAATATCAAATGGCTGGGCATGCCATCTGAGATGGTGCATAACACAGGCTCAGAACTGACAGAGAGCTTCTTGTTAGAAAACAGACATGCTACACTGGCCTCCTAAAAGTTTTTCAGTAGGATGAAAAAGTGGTGTACAGATCTGGGACTTGAGAAAGCATCTTAAAGGTACTAGAGACCAGAGAAACTCTGGCATTTCTGAAATGGAAGAACATCTTTGGAACAACAATGCTGAGGTAAGCCCAAGCTTAAATATCTGAGGGCTAATGGAAAAAAACTTAGAGTAGAACCTTAAATAATTTAAATAATGAAACGATATTAAAAAAAACATGCTGGTTAGAACAATAGCTTATGTGTTGTCCAGAAAGAATGGCCAATGGCCTAGAAATCCTATGGATGGCCTGTCCACTTATCTATGGTGCTGTTATGGTGTTCTAAACAGAAAGACTAGGAGTTAGACCAACTCCTTGGTAGGCAGTCAGATAGGGAGAGGGACTACAGCTAGTTAAAAAAAGGGGGCTTAACCTCTAAGATGACTGTCTTTTTTCTTAATATGCAGGATAGGAATCACCCTCATAGACTTATATGTTTGAGTGCTTGGTCACAAGGAATGGAACTGTTTGAAAGGATTAGAAGGATTAGGAAGTATGACCTTGTTGGAGGAAGTACACCACTGGGAGTGAGCTTTGAGGTTTCAAAAGCCCATGCCAATCTCTCTCTCTCTCTCTCTCTCTCTCTCTCTCTCTCTCTCTCTCTCTTCTCTCTCTCTCTCTCTCTCTCTCTCTCTCTCTCTCTCTCTCTCTCTCTCTCTCTCTCTCTCTCTCTCTGTGTGTGTATGTGTGTGTGTGTGTGTGTGTGTGTGTGTGTGTGTGTGTGTGTCTGTCTGTCTCTCTCTCTCTCTCAATTGAGGATAGGTCCTTGGAAATGGGGGTTCTTGAAGGATTGTTGGGCAGAAGATAAAGCGAGTTTACACACAGAGAAACTCAGAGAAAGTTTGCATCTGAGTGTATTTTTCAAGGAAGCAGTCTAGGGTTATATACATTTTCCTTCTGAAACAGAGGGTGGTGTTTGGCTACATTTTCCCATGGAATAGGTTCAAGAATATCAGTGAAACATTTTTTGCATAAGCAGTACAAGGTACGGATAATGTTGTCATAATTTGAGTTGCAACTTTAAATGAAGTAGTACAAGGTATAGAATGCCCATTAACAAATGTCATCACTCTTAAGCAATTAGCTTGATATAAGTACACAGCTGCATTCCTCATCAAAGGTCAATATTCTGTTACTAATTATTTTTCCCAGCACCTAGTGCTGAGGTCACGGGAATCAAGATAGTTTTTTAAAACACTCTGTTACTTGGTAAATATCACAAGATAGTACCAAATAGTTTACTTGTAGCTATGTTTCTTTGATAAGTGGAGAAGACCAGTGGAGCTTGACAATAAACTTTAAACTTGACTGGTCGCTGGCTGCAGGCCCATGTTAGCAACGCCTCATAGCAACGTGCATACCTGAAATAGATCCTGACATAGGAGTGAAGTTTAAGAAACAGGATAGAGGGAATGAAATTTTAAGACATAGGATAAAGGGGGGGTTCCAAGTTGGCAGTGCCTATCACACACTATATCTGATCTACTGCACGCAGACCAGGGACCAGGGAGCCACAGAATGCTGGAACTAGAGAACACTAGGTCAATGGGGTCTCCCACAGTGCAGACCACAGGCAGGCCTGGTCCCCAGGTCAAGCAGCAGCCCATGGAGTTCCTTAACCTTCTCTCTAGATGCAGGAACAGATCCCATCTGGGGACTGAGGCTGGCATATAAAGCCTGAACTCAGTGTGTCACAAGTGGGACATTGGAGCCGCAGGTCCATGGAAGTCTCAGAGGAACAGGTGAAACAGTCCTTGGACCCTCTCCCACGCCAGTCTGTGGAGGGCTGTGGGGCCCCTTGGAAGCCCCAGCAGTGGGGACCACATTGCATAGCCAGAGTGTGCACAGCCCATGGATATAATGGTTCCAAATCACAGCCAGACACAGCAGACCCAGCCTGCAGACTTGGTCATATAGAACCAGGCTTGGCCAGTTCTCATGGCCTGGAAGGATCTCCCATGCTCTTGTCAGAGGCTGGACAGTCCTGACGTGTTTTTACTTTGGTCTGAAAGGCAGGCACACTTCAGTGAATCAGATCCGGGCAGGGACTTGACTGCAGGGGCACAGGGAAGCATACACAGCTGGAAACAACTTGACCATCCAGAGTGCTCACTACCCATGGTGTGAACTGAACCTTGTCTGTGGGCCACCTGAGCATGCAGAGTGGGGAGCATGCAGAACTCAGCTTGGAGAGTGTCCATGGCCAGGCAGGATCTCCTGTGCTCTTGGTAGAAGCTGAACAGGCCTGAGGTGTCTATACTCAGGTCTGAAAGTCTGCTGCAACTTAGTGTGTATGATCTGGGCAGACATTTGACTGCGGGGCCACAGGGAAGCTCTGGCTGCTGGAAGCAAACTGCTCAGCCTAAATGCATACCTCCCAAGTTCAGGGTCCCAATATAGCTGGTCTGAATCACAGCAGTAGCTTGAGAGGAACCAGGCAGAGGCCTACCTCTGCTGACCCAGTCCGGAGCCTAAGGTACAGAGAAAAGTCTCTAGGAGGAGAAACCAGGTCACCTGCCTGTTCCATGGAAGAACATTCTTATCCCCACAAGCAAGGGCACATGACCTATAATCACTCACCAACTATCCACTCTCAACAACCAGTGAAGGACACCAGAAATTACCTCCCAACATCAGAGACAGCAAAATGACTAAAGGACAGCATAAGAACATAAAGAACAAAACCCAAAAATTTTTGGCATCTCCAGATTCCAACTATCCAAAAGAATGCAACCCTGAGAACCCAAAGAGAATCACAATATAAGAAAAAGACCTCAAATCCTTAGTAATCAAGATGATAATGGAAGAAATGAGTAAAATATGTAAACAAATGCAGGAAAATGCAACCAAACACTGGAAGAAATTCAGGAAAATTCAAACAAACAGATGAAAGAAATCAATAAAACAGTTCAAGATCTGAAGATGAAAATGGAAACGATTACAAAAGCACAGACAGAAGAAAAACGGGATTGAGAGGCATTAAAGAAGAAAGCAAACAATACAGTGGTGGCCCTCTCTAACAGAATCCAAGAAATTGAGGACTGAATCTTGGGACTAGAAAATATAATCGTAGAATTCAAAGCAACCATCAAAGAAAATTCTAACTCTGATGTTTATAGAACTTCCCACCCAAACACAAAGGGCTATACTTTCTTCTCATCAACCCATTGAACTTTCTCCAAAATTGATCACACAGTAGGTCACAAATCAAGCCTCAACAGATATAAGAAGATTGAAATAAAACCTGTGTCTTATCAGATCACCATGATCTCAGGCTGGACTTCAAGAACAACAGAAATAACAAAAGCCTACTCAAATGTGGAAATGAAACAACTTTCTACTTAATGACAACTGGGTCAGGGAAGAAGTAAAGGACTTCCTGAAATTCAATGATAATGAATTTCTGGGACACATTGAAAGCAGAGATATCAGGAAAAATCACAGCACTATGTGCATTTAAAAAGAAATTGGAAACATCCCACATAAGCAACATAACAACACATCTGAAATTCCTAGAAAAAAAAGAAGCAGAAACACCCAAGAGGTGAAGATATCTGGAAATAATCAAACTCAGAGCTGAAATCAATAAATTAGAAACAAAAAGAACAATTCAAAGAATCAACAAAACCAGGAGCTGGTTTTTTGAGAAAATCAACAACATAAACAAACTTTTAGGCAAACTAACAAAAAGGCAAAAAGACACTATCCAAATTGACAAAATCTAAAATGAAAAGGGAGACATAACATCAGACACTGAAGAAAAAAATCATAAGATACTACTTTAAAGGCATATATACCTCAAAATTTGAAAATCTAAGGGAAATGGACAACTTTCTTGATTGATTCCACTTGCCAAAATTGAATCAAGATTGGATAAATAAATTGAATAGTTCTATTTCTCCTATAGAAATAGAAGAAATCATTAATAGTCTCCCAGCCAAAAAAAGCCCAGGACCAGATGGAAGAGCTAATCCCAATACCCTTCACGCTACTCCAAAAGGTAGAAATGGATGAGCCATTACCTAATTCATTCTATGGGGCCACAGTCACATTGATACCTAAACCTCACAAAGACTCAACAAAAAAGAAGAATGTCAGATCAATTTCTCTTATGAACATAGATGCAAAGATACTCAATAAAATACTCACAAAATGAATACAAGAACATATCAAAGATATTATTCATCATGATCAGGTAGGCTTCATTCCAGGCATGCAGGAATGGTTTAATATATAGAAATCTATCAATGTAATTCACCATATAAACAAACTAAAAGAAAAAAATCACATGATCATCTCCTTAGATGCAGGAAAAGCATTTGAAAAAATCTAACACCCATTCATGTTTAAAGTTTTGGAGAGATTGGGAGTACAAGGCACATACCTCAACATAATAAAGGCTATATACAGCAAGCCAATAGTCAACATCAATTTAAATGGAGAGATACTCAAGGAAATCTCTCTAAAATCAGGGACCAGACAAGGCTTCCCACTATCTCCATATCTCTTCAATATAGTTCTTGAAGTTCTAGCCAGAGCAATAAGACAACACAAGAAAATCAAGGCGGAACCAAATTGGAAAGGAAGAAGTAAAATTATCCCTACTTGCAGATGATGTGATAGTGTCCATGAGTGACCCCCAAAATTCCACCAGAGACCTCCTACAGCTGATAAACAGCTTCAGCAAATTGCTGGATACAAAATTAACAACAACAAAAAAATCAGTAGCCTTCCTATATACCAATGACAATTACACAGAGGAAGAAATTTGGAAATCTACACCCTTCACGTTAGCTACAAGCAATATATAATATCTAGGAGAAACTCTATCCAAGCAAGTGAAGGACTTGTTGAAAAAAACCTTTTTGTCCCTGAAGAAAGAGATTGAAGATGACATGAGAAGATGGATGAATCTCCCTTGCTCATGGATAGGGAAAAACTAACATAGTAAAAATGGCCATCTTACCAAAAGCAATTTACAGATTCAAGGCAATCCCCATCAAAATACCTACACAATTTTTAAAGGACATTGAAAGGTCAACTTTCAACTTCATATGGAAAAACAAAAAACCCAGAATAGCTAAAACAATCTTATACAATAAAAGATCCTGAGGAGGATTCTTCATACCTGATCTCAAGCTGTATCATCGAGCAATAGTAGTTAAAACAGCATGGCACTGGCACAGCAATAGGCTGGTTGGACAGTGTAATCAAACCAAAGACCCAGAAATGATCCCACATACGTATAGGCACTTTATTTTTGACAAAGAAGCCAAATCTGTTCAATGGAAAAAAGATAGCATCTTCAACAAATGGTGCTGGTCCAATTGGATGTCTACAAGTGGAAAAATGCAACTGGACTCATATTTGTCACCATGCACAAAACTCAAGTCCAAGTGGATTAAAAACCTCAACATAAAACCTGAGACACTCAATTGGTTAGAAGAAAAAGTGGGGAAGAGCCTGGAACAAAGTGGTGCAGGAGACAACTTCATAAACAGAACACCAACAGCCCAGGCTTTAAGGTCAACAATTAATAAGTGGGACCTCATGAGGCTGAGAAGCTTCTGTAAGGCAGAAGACACTGTCAACAGAACAAAGCAACAACCTACAGACTGGGAAAAGATCTTCACCAATCCTTCATCTGACAAAGGTCTAATATCCAAAATAGATAAAGAACTCAAGAAATTAAATACCACCAAACCAAATAACCCAATTGAGAACTGGGGCTCTAAACAGAGAATTCTCAACAGAGGGATATCGAATGGCTGAGAAACACTTAAAGAAATGTTCAACTTCTTTAGTCATCAGAGAAATGCAAATAAAATGACTCTGAGATTCCATGTTATGCACATCAGAATGGCTAAGATAAAAAATTCAAGTGACACCACATGCTGGCAAGGATATGGAGAAAGAGGAACACTCCTTCGTGCTGGTGGGAATGCAAACTACTACAACCACTTTGGAAATCTATCTGGCATTTTCTCAGAAAACTGGGAATAGGGCTTCCTCAAAGCCCAGCTATTCCACTCCTTAGAATATACCCCAAAGAAGGTCCAGCATACCACATGGACATATGCTCAGTCATGTTCATAGTGGCCTTATTCGTAATAGCCAGACCATAGAAACAGCCTAAGTGTCCCTCAGTAGAAGATTTGATAAAGAAACTGTGTTATATTTACACTATGGAGTACTAAGCAGATATTAAAAACAAGGAATTCCAGAAATTTGTAGAAAAATGGATTTAACTAGAAATGATTATAATGAGCGAATTAACCCAGAAGCAGAAAGTGTCAAATGGTACATACTAACTTACATCTGGACACTAGCCCAAGGGTCATATCCCATGAAAATCTTTACTTATCAGGAAAGTGGAATAGAGGGGAGGACATACTATTGGAACTCTAGGTGAGAGAATTATGGGAGAATGGGCAAGTAGAAGGACCTAGAGGGTCCTAGAAAGTACAAGAAGAACATTATGATGAGAGGATCTGGGCTCAAGGGTTCTGCCCAAACTATATCACCAGCCAAGGATAATAGAGACAGTAAAGATCAAACCCCTACCCAGATCTAGCCAATGGACAGGACATTCTCCACAGTTGAGTGAAGAGTGGGGATTGACTTTCACCCTAACTCTGATGCCCCATATTTGACCATGTCCCCTTGAGGAGGAGGCCTGGTGGCACTCAGGGGAAGAAAAGCAGGCTACCAAGAAGAGGCTTGATACCCTATGAGCATATACAGAGGGAGGAGGTCCCCCTCAGTAATAGTCATAGGGGAGGGGAGTAGGGGGAAAGCTGTGGGGATGGAGGAATGAGAGGATTCACGGGATGGGATAACTATTGAAATTTAAAATGAACAAATTAATAAAAAAATAAAAGTTAATAAAAGAAATGGGGTTCAGAACTAAACAGAATTCTCAACAGAGGTGTATCAGAAGGATGAGAAACACTTAAAGAAATGTTCAACTTCTTTAGTTATCAGATAAATGCAAATCAAATGAACTCTGAGATTCCATCTTACACCCATCAGAATGGCTATGATAAAAAATTAAAGTGACACCACATGCTGGTGAGTATATGGAGAAAGAGGAACACTGCTTCATTGCTGGTGCGAATGCAAACTTGTACAACCAGTTTGGAAATCTATCTGGCACTGTCTCAGAAAACTGGGAGTAGAACTTCCTCAAAGCTCAGCTCTTCCACTCCTTGGAATATACCCAGAAAATGCTCTACCACACAACAGGGACATATGCTCAACTATCTTCAAAACAGGCTCATTCATAACAGCCAACACAGCTCAGTTGAAGGATGGATAAAAAAAACTGTGCCATATTTACACTATGGAATACTACTCAGCTATTAAAAACAAGGAAATCCTGAAAATTGTGGACAAATGGATGGAACTAGAAACAAACATAGTGAATGAGTTAACCCAGAAGCAGAAAGACTAACAAGATATAGTCACTTATAATTGGGCACTAGGCCAAAAGACATTTCACCTGAAAGTCTCCACTTGGTAGGATAGATGTGAGGACATCCCACTGGGACTCTAGGCAAGAGAAATATAGGAGATAGGGAAATAGAAGGATCCAGAGGGTCTTAGAAATCTATAGGAAGAACATTGTAATGAGTAGATCAGGGCCCGGGGCAGTGGTCTGCTGAAACTATTGCACTAACCAAGAACAATACAAGCAATAAATATCAAACCACTACTCTGATCTAACCAGTGGACAGGACATTCTCCACAGCTGTGCAGAGAGCAGAGACTAACTCTGATATGAATTCTGGTTCCCCATATTTGACGACCTCCCCTTGGTGGCACTTAAAGAAAGAATAAGCAGGCTACCAAGATGAGACATGACAGCCTGTGACCATAAAGTGTGGGAGAAGGTAACTCTTGGTCATAGACCTAGGGAAGAAGAATGGGGTGAAAGCGGGAGGCAGAGAGGAATGAGAGGATACAAGTGATAGGATAACAATAGAGTTGTAATTTAATAAATTAAGTAAATAAAAATTTAAAAAATAGAATAAAGACAGATAATTGCCAGCACAATGAGAGAAGGAAAAAACTGCAATAAAATTTCTCCTGTCAGAGGACATTCAACACAGTTGAGTAGAGAGTGGCAACTGACTTTCACATGAACTCTGGTGCCCCATATTTGACCACATCCCCTGGAGCGGGAGGCCTGGTGGCACTCAGAGGAAGGAAAGCAGGTCACCAAGAAGAGACTTGATACCCTATGAGTATATACAGGCTGAGGAGGTCCCCCTCAGTCATAGTCATAGGGGAGGGGAGTAGGGAGAAAGTGGGAGGGGGTGTGTGGAGGGAGGAATGGGAGGATACAAGGAATAGGATAACAATTGAGATATAATATGAATAAATTAATAAAAATAATTTTAAAATTTCTCCTGTCAGGAACATCAACCCCAATCCAGGAGATTCTCCCTGGTTAAGGGGGTTCGTGGCCTCAGACCTCTGTATTAATTGTACACAGGTTGCATGGGGGGGGGAACAGTTCCTATCTTATTACTTTTCAATTGCACCTCATAAATCTCTCATTTGACTGTAGAGATGGACTTAAAGATCAGTCTGAGAAAGCAAGGAAAGCACAGTAATATTAGAAACACAACTCCCGCCAGGACTCTAATAAATATTAAACACTTGTAAGGATTCAAGCTAGCAAGTCCTGCTAGTAATGATTTAGCTAGGTCTTCCATTTTAAGATAATCTGTGTGGGTGTGGCTTATGGTCATAATTTGAGCTCAGAGAGTCTATATATCCTGTGTAAGATCACTATTCCTCCAAATTCCTAATAAATGGTTCTTAGTAAGATTCCAATTCATAGTTTTATTATAAGGAAGAGGTGTAACATACACATACTTAAACTTGCATGGCTCAGGTAGATAATTGAACCTTAATATTTTCTACTTCCTTTTTGAGTGCTAAAACCACATCTTCCAGAGCATTAACTTTTGCTTCTAACTTTTTATCTATAATTTGCATTCAGCAAGGACCTGGGAAGTATTTTTGTTTAAGTTATTAATAAAATGAGCAGTTTGCACTTCTGAAACCAATGCAGCAGTTGACATTGCAAAGGTTGTAAGGATAGCTTTTGAAGCACTAATTCCTAAAATCAGAGCAGCAACAAATCTCTTAGGCCTGATGAGTTCGTTGACCCTTTCTAAAGTTTGTAGAGCTGCATTATCAAACCATGGATCTTCTTTAAGGTCCACTGGCAGCATAACATATTCTGGTCTTTTTAAAATCATCATGACAGAATGAGATATATCTGAAGAAGGTTCTACACAATTAGTGAGAATACATGCAGAATAACGTATATGAAAAGATTTTCCTACATTGAGAATTTGTCCTATCAAAATAGCATACGGATATCCAACACAAGCTCTAATAGCAACATACTTAGCATGTGCTTGCCTAGGTTCCTACAATAAAAGCATATTCATTGCTGCAAACAGCCTAAACAACCTAGGAAATAATTGAATCGTTTTATCTGCAGATTTACTAACATACATAGGCTCTATTCAGACTTCAGAGCTGCATCTGCTTATAGGCTCAGATGGAGGTCCATAGTAATCATATGTAAGATTATTAGCAATATAATAGTGTTGTTCAAAATCAGGAGATACAATAGAATAATCAAATATTTTCATATCTGAATTAATAGGAATATGAGTAGATACACCAGCATGATCATACCCACACTGTAGCCACAAAGGACTAGAGTCCAAGATTGGCAGGGAATACAAAGTTCTATTCTCTTTATATTCTTGTACAGTTTTTCAATGGCATTAGGAAAGGGGGTATGGAGTAACTTTCGTTTTTTTTACTTCTTTTTTTAATTAATATATTCATATTACATCTCAGTTGTTAGCCCATCCCTTATATCCTCCCATTCCTCCCTTCCTCCCACTTCCCTCCTACTCCCCTCCCCTATGTCTGTGACTGAGGGGGACCTCCTCCTCCTGTATATGCTCATAGGGTATCGAGTCTCTTCTTGGTGACCTATTATCTTTCCTCTGAGTGCCACCAGGCATCCCCATCCAAGGGACATGTTCAAATATGGGGCACCAGAGTTTGTGTGAAAGTCAGATCTCCTTCTCCACTCAACAGTGGAGAATGTCCTGTCCATCGGCTAGTCTGGGTAGGGGTTCGAGGTTTACTGCCTATATTTTCCTTGGCTGTTGCCATAGTTTGTGGAGGACCCCAGGGCCCAGACTCACCTTTAGTTTTCCAGGACCCGCCGGATCCTTCTATTTCCTCATTCTCCCAGGCTTCTCACACCTTAGTCATCAGAGAAATGCAAATCAAAATGACATTGAGATTCCATCTTACACCCATCAGAATGGCTAAGATCAATAACTCAACTGACACCATATGCTGGCGAGGGTGTTGGGAAAGAAGAACACTCCTTCATTGCTGGTGGAAATGCAAACTAGTACAACCACTTTGGAAAGCTTTCTGGCGCTTTCTCAGAAAAATGGGAATAGGGCTTCCTCAAGACCCAGCTATTCCACTCCTTGGAATATACCCAGAAGATGCACTACCACACAACAGGGACATATGCTCAACCATGTTCCATAGCAGCCTTATTTGTAATAGCCAGAACTTGGAAACAACCTATGAGTCCCTCAGTAGAAGAATGGATAAAGAAACTGTGGTACATCTACAGTATGGAATACTACTCAGCTATTAAAAACAAGGAATTTCCAAAATTTGTGGACAAATGGATTGAACTAGAAATTGTCATAATGAGTGAGTTCACACAGAAGCAAAAGGAGCTAAATGGTATATACTCACTTATATCGAGACACTAGTCCAAGGTGTTCATCCCCATGAAAAACTGTATCTACCAGGAAAGTGGGTAAGAGGGGAGGACATCCTATTGAGACTTTAGGTGTAACTTTCATTATAAAAGTAATAGCCTAAAGTCATAAGCTTAAATTCCCCCATATGTAGTTTTCTAAATTTCCCATCAACAAATGATATAGTGACAGGCTGCAGTTAATGATTTGGAGCATCAGTAGGAAAGTGTGATAGTCAATAGGGAGGCATGCAGCTGGAGCAAGGGCTATTAAAGCTACAAAGACAGGGGCATTGTCTGACATTCCTTCCTAGGTAGTTACAGAAGATGTCAGCTTTGAGCCATAATCTGAAGGTCCTCCCAAGATTTGAGTATCATTAATCATGACTCGAATATGTGATTCCTTCCCAAACTCACAGGTTGAAGCAGAGGGGCATGAGGAACACAAGCCCAATACAGTTCTCCTGAAACACTACCTGCAGAGCAAGAACAGCAAGTATTGCACGTGGTGAGACACTGAATCTGGCCTCAAGTCAGAGGTTGTTCTTCCGTCGACCTTTGAGGGCAGTGAAGAGTCAGTCTGAGGCTAGTGGAGATTGAGGTTCTTCATCTGTGATATTGTTGCCTGAAGTTCTCTCTTCTCCCTTTTATTCTACCTCCTGGACAATGGCCTATTGATCAAAAGGTCAGACCAGCTGGTCTGGGATTCAGATAGGTGATTCTGCATTCTTTGGAAACACACAAGAATATCCTCATCCCAAAGTGATTAAGGGGTCTGGCCCTTTCCAGGTGCCAGTTAATAAACCTTTCCATATTACCATAGGCATAGCAGTATATTGGAGAGGTGCCCAATGTTTCTGCATGGGAGTCAGACCTTTACCATCCGTGTTAAGATGATTAATAGTAAATAAGGCATGGTTGAGTAATTGATGCGGAGAATAGTAATGACCATTTCCCATAAGTCTCTGAAGCTGTATGTTATATTTTGATGAGTCCTTTCAATAATCGCTTCACCATGTGGATTATAAGGAATATTTGTGTGTTCAGATCCCCATTATGCACAAAACTTAGAAAAAGCTTGTGAGGCATAAGTTGTACCATTGTCAGTTTTTTATTATTTTTGGCAGTCCCAAAATAGAAAAACTAATTAAAAGATGTTGGATCACATCCTTTACAGCTTCACCAGCTCTAGCTGTAGCCATTACAGTGTGTGAATAAGTGTCCACTGTCACATGTACAGTGTCAATTTTCCACATTCAAGAATATGAGTGACATCCACCTGCCAGAGGATTTGAGCTTTCAGTCCCCTAAGATTAACTCTCATTTTTAATGGATGATAAACATCAGGGCATTGCTCACAATTTTTTACAATCTATCTACTTGTTCCCTGGTGATATTAAACATTCTTTTTAAAACTAAAGCATTTTGGTGATGTGGTGCATGGCTACTGATAGCTTGTTCTAACAATCCTGCAATGATATATTCTTTAGTAAGCATATCTGCTATATGGGTACCTAAAGACAAAGGCCCCGGAAGGCTACAATGTCTCCTAATGTGTCCAATGTAGATCTTTTTTGACTGTTCTCATAACAACTTTTGCAGTCTCTGTAATAGCAGAATGATTTTTGAGTTACCAGACAATGAGGCAGTTTCAATATCTGGAATAAGATGAACTATATATTTTGAATCTGAATAAAAATTAAATGTTTCATACACATTTTCTAGAGTAGTGATGACTGTAATGATCTCTGCCTGCTGGGCAGAATTTTTTGTGACTTTTTAATAATTGGAGTCTATCTTTAACATATACTGCTGAAGTTCCATTTGAGGATCCATCAGTAAACACTAGACGGGCTCCTGCTATAGGATCCTTTGCTATTTTTGAAGGAAAATTAATATCTGTCTCTTCCACAAATTTCAATATAAGATGCTGAGGTATATTAAATTTTATTTGACCCATATAATATAATAAAGCAATTCCCCAATTGTCACATGTTTGTAAAAGAGTATCCAATTGTTCTTTTTTATGAGGAATAATTATTTCTTGAATTTCTTTCCCAAATAACTTTTGAGATCTTAACCTTCATTTTATAATTAATTAGCTCCACATATAAGGTTAGTAAGAAACAATTTTTACTTGCACATGAGGCAAATATACCCATTCTAAGGTCTCATCCTGCCAGAGGCAGGCAGTGCGTGAATAGAATAACTAGTTTTTAATATAATGAAAGACCAAGGTTTAGTATAATTAATTTCCTGCACTTTGACATCCTGTATCCTTTGTTCTATTAGTTCTAGCTGCTGCAAAGCTTCCTGTGTTAATGGCCTGGAAGAACTTGGATCTGGATCTCCTTTCAGAGTTTCAAAAATGATGTAATTGTCCAGTAGTAATTTTTTTTACTATGCAATAAAACTTTATTGACATCTTTAACAGGGGTTCAGTTATTATTGAAACTTGTAAGTTCTAAATTTAAATAGGGGCAAATGGTTAAAGTGTAGAGTGATGCCATCACTGCCCACAGTGAATGCAGACTGAAAAACTAATAGCCACCCATCAGATGGAGGACCAGGTGCAGGGGAGACACTTTCTGGATGTTGTAACCAGAAAGGGTGTGGCCATCTTCCAGCTGCTTGTCAGCAAAGATCAGCCTCTGCTGGTCAGGAGGAATGCCCTCTTTATCCTGGATCTTGGCCTTCACATTCTCGATGGTGTCACTGGGTTCCACCTCTTGCAGGTCTGGGTTTTCATAAAGATCTGCCTTTTGACCTGTTAATGAACGAGATGAAACCACAAACCATGGAGCATTTCGGAAGACTGCGATGAAAGAATCAACAAACCAGACAAAGTCTCTTGTCACTCAGCCCAGTAGTAATTTTTAAATAGGGTCTAATCCAATTTATATTTCCCAATATTTGAAAATAATTAAGTGTTTTTAATTTATCAATCCTAAGTTGTAACTTTTGTGACACAATAAAGTTGTCATAAATCGTTTTCTCCAAGTAATTAATTGGTCTATTATGTTGTATTTTATCAAGAAAAATTATCAACCCATATTGAGTCAAAGTCTCAATCATCTCTTTAAGAATGAATCGGTCAATTCTTTTGTCTTTTCTGCTATACGAATATCATCTATATAATGCAAAGTATAAGACTTCCCATATTTATTTCTAAAGGATTTTAATGCTTGTTTCACAAATTTCTGACAAAGAGTGGGACTATTTTTCATTCATTCCCTGAGGGAAATCTTTCCACTGATATCTTTGATAGGGTTTCTGAAAACTAACTGAAGGTATACTAAATACAAATTTATAAGAATCTTCAGGATGCAATTTTATAGTGAAAAAACAATCTTTCAGATACATAACAAGAATATAATAGCCTTTGGGAATAGCAATAGGGGAAGGAAGACCAGGTTGAAGAGCCCCCGTATCAGGCATAGTCTTATTTACAGCTCCTAAATCCTGTAAAAATATCCATTTCCCTGATTTTTTCTTAATAACAAACACAGGACTAGTCCATGAACTATTTGATTCCTCTATATGTCCTGCATCTAATCGCTCTTTAACAAGTTGCTCTAATGCCTGTATCTTTTCTTGTGTTAGGGGCCACAAATTAATCCAGTCTCCTCATTTATCCATGAAATTTTATCTTCATATAACTCATCAGCGGCCCCTATGAAAAATGTTGTTCTCTCCAAGCATCATCTGTGGTCAATTTTACTTTCATTTCTCCAAATGTATCTCTTCCCCATAATGAAATAGGAAGGAAAGGAATAACATACAGCTCAATAGACCATTTAAATATTTTTTAACTTTGAGCCACATTTGAAGCTAAACCTAATCCTACCAAAGTTGATGTAGTGTGATTAATAGGCCGAAAACCTGGCCAGTTTCTACCAGCCACACAGGATCTGCTGGCCCCAGTGTCCAGTATTCCTTGAGTATTTTTCCATCTACCTTTATGGTCACTAGAAGTTTTTGTTTAGTTATCTCTTGAGTCCAAGCTATTATTTCAGTAGACTGAAATCACTCTTTGCCTCTGTCTTATTTTAAAATTGGATTAGGCAGCTGAACATAAGAAAGTAACAGAATTTGAGCTATTTGCTGATTCTTATGCAATTGTACAGTTTCTTTTAAAGGTCTAATCATAATATTTACTTCTCCCTGGAAGTCAGAGGCAATTACTTCTGAGAGTACTTGCAATTTTTTTCTTATAGTTTGAACTTCTTCCTATTACAAGACCAAAGGTGCCTGATGGTAAAGGCCCATTAAATCTTGTCCCTACTAATTGTACTCCTCATAGAGAGAAAGAAGGTAATCTTTATCTTCGGAAAGATCTAACCCTGAACTTCCTGGTGTTGCTCTCAGCAAGTCTAAGATATTAAATTCAGGGGCAAGAGGATTCAACTTACTTTGGTCCTTCTCTTTGTGCCTTCTTTCTAGTTTGAGGCTGAGAGCTTGCTCCTTACCCCATCTTTTTTTCAATTTCACCTTTTTTTCTTTTTCTATTTTTTCTCCTTTATTAATTTATTCTTGTTACATCTCAATGGTTATCCCATCCCTTGTATCCTCCCATTATTCCCTCCCTCCCATTTTCCCCTTATTCTCCTCCCCTATGACTGTTCCTGAGGGGGATTACCCTTTATAGGGTATCAAGTCTCTTCTTGGTACCCTGCTGTCCTTCCTCTGAGTGCCACCAGGTCTCCCCCTCCAGGAAAGATGAAAGAAGCATGGGAGAATGGCAAAGTAGAAGGATCCAGAGGGTCCTAGAAGCCTACAAGTAGAACATTATGATAGGCAGATTTGGGCACAGGGGTCCCGCATAAACTAAGGCACCAGCTTCTTAGTTTGAAGAACTAAGTTTGAAGGGGTTTAAACTTTAAACCCCTACCCAGATCTAGCCAATGGACAGAACACTCTCCACAGTAGAGTGGAGAGTGGAATATTACTTTCTCACATACTCTGGTACCCCATTTTTTGTCTCCTCATCTTTGAGAGGAGTTCCATCCTTGTAAAACTTTGATTTACATTCATGTTTCCAATGCTTTCCTTTCTTACACCGAGGACATAATCCCAGAGGCTTATTTCTCTTTAATGAAGGTCTGCTTTTCCCCAGAGCAATCATGGCTAAGGTGATCTTGCTGACCACAAGAAAAGTATGAAAGAATTTGATTGTTACCTCCTTTTAAGTTCTGAATATAGGCACAAAAATGTTTCCTTGCATAACCGCGGTGTATGCTATCTCCTGAACAACCGCCAGTGAGGCATCCAAGCAAGCCTTAATATAATCTTGCACAGTCCCTGCCTTCCTACTTGGTCTAATTAGTTCCTGGCAGAGAGTATTGGCATATTCCCATTCAGGTTGCTTCAACATGTTTGACCCCTCAGAGGGAGGGAGCATCCTTTCTAGTGCCTCTTCTAGCCTGGATATAAAGTCTTCATATGCCTCTTCTGATTTCTGTTTTAATCCTGCAAGTATAGTTGTATTACAGTCAGCAGGGGGTAGTTTTCTCCAGGATGCACTTGCTACTTTTGAAACTTCCTCCAAAACTTTCTTTTTCAAACTCACTTGCACCTGTGGGGATCCATCGTCATCTCTGCCCATGAGCATTGCCATGGTAGGTTTATCTGTCTTCCTTTTAAGGATAGAGTGCTGTATAGCTTCTCGGGCCCTATCTTTGTATTCTGTTTTCCAAACCACAAATTGCCCTGGATTCAGGGTATATTTTGCAGGGTAGGTTAACCATGTGCCTCCCAGCGTTTCCATAATCTGCCAAGTATATGGGGTGCTGAGTCCCATAGTGTTAACGGAGTACTGAAGATCTTTAAGTGTCTTTAAAGGAAGAAGTTCCCATTGAGGGGCCTCATCATCGAAAGAGGTTACTGGGAAGCAAAAATCCAAATCACCTTTTCGCCTTGCTTCTCTAATAGCTCCCATGAATCCCATGTTAGTGGGCATTTTTATTTTTTGCCTTGGTTTAGGTTTTGGTCTAAAAAGCGGAGGCGCCATGGCTGCTGCAAAGATATTCTGAAGAGGGGGATCCTGATCATGAAAATTATCCCTCTCCTCATCTGGCTCATCTTTCTCCTCCTCATCTCCCAGCTCCATTTGCTCATCATCACCTAATCAATCATCCCCTGATTTAGGTTCAAGGACGTATACTTTTGGTTTACATAAAGTATTACGAGATTCATCTTTTTCTCTTTCTGACTCTAATGGAGCAGCCTCTTCCTTAGAGGGCACTTCCTCTGTGAAAAAAATTCCATTTCAGGTTTGTCTGATAACAGATCTCTAGTATTTACCCACAAGGAAAATGTCTGTGTCGGTACCTGACTTAAGCCATCAGCTTCATAAAAGCTCTTCATTTCTTTTCCTACTTTTTTCCAGTTTTCTAAAGACAGGCTTCCTTCCTCTGGTACCCAAGGACTCACTTTTAAAATATAACCATAAAATTCTGCCAAACTCTTTTTTGAGGTTTTTACACCTCTACCTTCCAACATATGATTTAATACTGCCAGAAACAAAACTCTCTGCTTGGACTGAGGATGCCCCCTTAGCTCAGCTTTTTCTTTTCTGAATGGTCTGCAGCTCCCTTTGGCGAGGTCCTTATCTTCTGGCTGAAAAAGTATTTAAAAATAGGAGATATAGCTTACCTTACTCCAAGTCCCACATTGTGCGCCAATCTACCACTGACTGGCTCAGTCGGGTTTAGGTCCTTGAAAACAGGGAATCTTGAAACAGCAGTGGGTAGAAGATAAGGCGAGTAGACACACAGATAAACTAATGAGAAAGTTTACATATGAGTGTATTTTTTAAGCAAGCAGTCTATGGTTATATACATTTTTTCTTCTGAAATGACGGCGGAGGTTTGGCTACATTTTACCATGGAGCTGGTTCAAGGAAATCAGTGAAGCATTCTTGGCATAAGCAAAAGGTATGGATACTGTTGTCATAATTTGAATTACTACTTTAAATGAAGCAGTACAAGGTACAGAATTCACAGTAGACAATGTCATCACTCTTAAGCAATTAACTTGGTATCAGTACACAGATGCATTCCTCATCAAAGGTCAGCATTCTCTTACTAATTATTTTGCCCCACACCTTATGCTGAGGTTACAGGAATCAAGACAGGTTTTTGAAACACTCTGTTTCTTGGTAAATGTCATAAGATGACTAATTCTTAGCTATGTTTCTTTGATAAGTGGAGAATACCAGAGGAGCTTGATGATTAACTTTAAGCTTGACCGGTCCCTGGCTGCACTCCAGTGTTAGCAACATCTTGTAGCAACGTGCATACATGAAAAAAGTCCTGACCTGGGAGTGTAGTTTAAGAAATAGAATAGAGGGAATGAAGTTTTAAGAAATAGGATAAAGACAGAGAATTGCCAGCACAATGAGAGAAGGAAAAAACTGCCATCAGATTTCTCCTGTCAAGAACTTCAACCTCAATCCAGGAAACTCTCCGCGGTTAAGGAAGTCACTTCCTCAGACCTCGGTATTAATTGTCACACTGGTCCCACTGAAGGGATGACACTCCTGTCAATCAGGATGTAGCTCTCAGCTCCTTTTTCAACATCATGTGTGCATGTATATGGTCATATTCCATGCCATGATAACAATGGACGAAGCCTCTAAAACTGTAGCAAGCTACCAATTAAATGTTCTCTTTTATAAGAGTTTCCTTGGTTGTGGTATCTCTTTATAGGAACAGACCTGTGATTAAGATGGAAATTGGTACCAGGGACTGAGATGCTGTTGGAACAGGCCTGACCATGCTGCTAGTTGGCACAATGTGAACTTTGGTACCTTGGACTAAGAAAGTAGTTGAACATCTTAAGCAGGGATCACTCAGCCTTAGATGATGAGGGAAAGGTAAATTATAACAGCCAAGCTCAAGAAGTTTCAGAAGGGAAGAAGGGAAATAAGTGGACTAGGAACCATGTTAGGGTCTGGGTGATCTGCTGAAGAAGGACCCCAAGACAAGATGCAAACACAGAGACTGTTTTTTATAAGAGCATGCTGAGATCACCACTCTCCTTAGAGGGTGACCCCAAAATGAGCGCAAAGGCTCAATTTATAAAAAGAAGGATTCGTGACACTTTAATTGATTGGTCAGAACAGAATCAGAGTATATTAGGGGATTTAGGATTGGCTGCTTCTTTGGTTACTGGGGACTTTTTGAGTCATTGACATTCTGGCTTTCTCAGGAATTGGCCTTTAATTTTATTGAGTTTTTTGTTTTCTTTTTATTCTGTATCCCATTTTATTTTTTAATTTTAATTTTATTAATTTATTTAGATTACAACTCAATTGTTATCCCTTTGCTTGTATCCTCCCATTCCTCTCTCCCTCTCTCTCTCTCTCTCACCTTATCCCCCTCCTCTATGTCTAAGAATGAGAGGGATCTCCTCCTCCACTATATGGTCATAGGCTATCAAGTCTCAGCTTGGTAGACTGCTTATTTTTTCTTTGAGTTCCATAGGGCCTCCCCTCCAAGGGGAGGTGGTCACATATGGAGCACTAGAGTTCATTTCAGAGTCAGTCCCTGCTCTCCACAAAACTGTGGAGAATGTCCTGCCCATTGGGTAGATCAGAGTAGGAGTTTGATATTTACTAATTGTATTGTCCTTGGTTAATGGAATAGTTTGAGCAGACCCCCAGGGACCTGATCCACTCATCACTATGTTCTTCTTGTAGGTTTCTAGGACTCTTAGTGGCCTACTATTTCCCCATCTCCTAGCTTAATCTTAACTAGAGTCTCAGTAGGATGTCCTCACATCTATCCCAATCTCCTGGTAAGTGAAAACTTTTGTGGAACATGCCTTTTGGGCTAGTATTCAATTATAAGTGAGCCTTTCTGCTTAGGAGTTAACTCACTCGTTATGATCACTCCTAGTCCCATCTATTTGTCCAAAAATTTCTGGATTTCCTTGTTTTTAATAGCTGAGTAGTATTCCATAGTGTAAATGCCTCACAGTTTCTTTATGCATTCTTCAACTGAGGGACATTTAGGCTGTTTCCAGGTTCTGGCTATTATGAATAAGGCTGCTATAAGCATGGTTGAGCATATGTCCTTGTTGTGTGGTGGGGTATTTTCTGGGTATATTCAAAGGATTGGAATAGCTGGGTTTTGAGGAGGCCCCATTCTTAGTTTTCTGAGAAAGTTTGGGCTTTAATTTGATTGGATAGGGTCAGATGTGTTCTTTACCAAGGCCAGGAATTAGTAGAAACATAGTATTTGGTCATTTTGACCTGAAGGCTGATTAGCTGCCCATGAGTTTTCCATGAGTTGTAGTTTGTCCAGGAGTTGTTAGAAACTTGACCTAGTTAGTCAGAGTGACAACCTGAAACCTGTCATAGAGTCAAGCAAATTGGGGTCTTTGGGGCCTCCTGGGTCCTTGGGTGAGGGTCTCCTCAACCATTGTTTCAATATACTGGAAAGGAATATGGCTGGTTTACACCCTTGTCCTAAAATCTACCTCAGGCTAAAATGAAAATGTTTGGGTTAATGTCTTTGGAAGAGGAGACTTCAGAAAAGCAAGTACTGGCTTTGCCATATGGTTACTAGTGGCCACTCTTATGTAGCTCTGTCATGACAAGGAGCAAATGAGCAAAGAGAAATATACAAAATGTACATTTTGAGGAGAAAAGGAGAAGCAGGAAATATAATGGAACTAAATCCAGTGCTCAATTAGATAAAACGTTTGAAGAAAAGTCTGATGTTGAATGGTATAAGGAGAGTAGTGACCTCAGGGCAACCTCACCAAATTAAGCTTCCACCTTGTGAAAAGAAATAAAAGAAAACCTTAAGTTGTTCTAGAAACCATTAACAACAGAAAGCTGATGCAAATGTGATTGAAAGAGGAGGCCATAGTCCAGCTCCATCAAGGAGCAGAATTTGATAGCATTAGTCACATGGGTATGTCTATAGAGTCAAGGATACAAGAAAAGGGTTTGTGGAATTTACCTTCATAGTTAAGGAGAGCTATTAAAGCCAGGTGTGTATCAGGAGTGAGCCTGCATGGAGGCCCAGAGAGGTCATTGTAAGAAGTGCTGAAGCTGAATCCTGAATCTCTTTCAAGACATCTGGTACAGAGTTCAAATGCACTGAGAGAAGATCCCTGACCTGATTCCAGTTATCATTAAATGAATTTATTATTTACTGTAAACAGGCTGACAGCCTTAAAGCCAAAACAAATATGTGCTATGCAGAACCGGCTAGAGAAAATGTTTTGTTTTGTTTTGTTTTGCAATTTTGGGGATGGAGAAAATGAGTTTGAGTTTCTGTGGGCTCATCTTTTAGAAGACGAGAATAGGTTCCTGACACAAAACGGAGTTTTCATTAGCCATCACAAATAAGATGTAGGAGATGCCAAGGCCATGGGATAACATGCCGAAGAAAACTGCAGAGCTGGTGTGGAACCAGCCCAAGAGGGAGAAGTGAGTAGAAATCAGTAAAACTGAAAAGATTTAGAGACCTGAAGAGCCCTTTGACATCAGACACAGAGATGCAGAGTTTGGAGATACGGAGTTGGCCCTGCTTTTTTTGGTCCTGCTTTGGTCCAGTATTTCCTCACCGTTCTCCTTTTTCTACCATTTGGAATGCTAGTGTATAATATGTGCCATTGTGTGTTGTAAGTATATGATCTTTTTTTATTTTGAGAGAAAACAGGTAAGAGATTGGCATGGGTCTCAGAAGAGATTTAGAACTTTTAAGTGATGTTGTGACTGTGATAGCCTATGGGGACTTCTGAAACTGCACTGAGTGTATTTTTGCATCATAATATGGCTACAAATCTATGGGGGACTGGTGTGGAATGTGGTGGTTTGTATAAGAATAGCCTCTAGCTGAGCTTTGTGTGCAGTTCCGATCCTTAGACTCTGGCTGGACTCAGTGTGCAGTTTGGGCTCAGAATCCCTAGCTGATTTCAGCATGCAGTTTAGCTCCAGATTCCCCGGCTGAGTTCGGTACGTAGTTCTGCCTCTGAGACTCTGGCTGAGCTCAGCCTGCGGTTTGGGGCCAGAGTCCCTAACTGATCTTGGCGGGCAAGTTGGGCCCAGAGAGTCAAGCTGAGCTTTGCCTGCAGTCCCGTTCCTGAGACTCTGACTGGACTCAGTGTGCAGTTTGGGCCCAGCGTCCCTGGCTGAGCTCGGTGGACAGTTCGGGTCCTGAGACTATACCTGACCTCAGTGTGCGCTTTGGGCCCAGAGTCCCTAGCTGAGCTTGGCATACAGTCCCAGCCCTGAAATGCTGGCTGGACTCAGCATGCAGTTTGGGCCCATTGTCCCTAGCTGAACTCAGTGCACAGATTGGACCCAAAGTCCCTCACTGAACCTGGCAGACAGATTGGTCCCAGAGTCCCTAGCTAAACTTGGCAGGTGATTTGAGCCCTGAGAATCTAGCTGAGCTCAGCGCATGGTTTAGACCCAGAGTCCCTGGCTGGACTTGATGGGTAGTTTGTGCCCTGAGACTCTAGCTGAGCTTGGCAGGCAGCTTGGCCCGATACCTAGCTGAGCTCAGCGTGTGGTTTGAGCCCAGAGTCCCAGCCCTGAGACTCTAGCTGAACTCAGCAAGCTCAGTGTGCGGTTTGGGTCCAAGACCCTGGTTGGACTCAGCGCTAACTGGACTAAGTGCATGGATCAGGCCCCGAGACCCATTTGGGTCCAGAAACACCAACTGGACTCAGTGTGTGGGTGGTTTGGGCCCTGTGACACAGCCTGGATGCTGCAAGCACTCTGGACCTTGAAACACTACCAGGAACCACAGACCAGTGGAGCATCAAAGCTCCAGGACTAAGAAATTCTCAGGGAGACAGGGAGTACAGGTGGCCATCAGATCACCTCCACCTAACCTGCTTCAGTCCTTGGAGAGATCTGGTGCTACAAGGAGACCCAGAAGGCTGCCCACACTTTGGCCTGACCTAATGCACATTCAGAGACCCAGAGCAATTGCAGGAGCTGGGGATCACTGGCTGTGAGAGCCCTAAACGACAGGGCTAGCCTCCTGCCATCCTGACCACTGGAGCATCAGAGCTTCCAGCCTAGTTAAACCATGAGAAAACAGGTGAATCTATTCTCAAACTCCCACCACCCAACTCTGGAAGCTACCTGACAAAAGTTGAGATGGCAAGATGACTAAAGGACAATGTAAAATCATACATAAAAAAACCTCAAAACAGTATGGCATCTCCAGATCCCAGTTATCCCAAAGAAAACAACACAGAGAACTCAAACACAATGGAAATACAAGAAAATGATTTCAAATCCTTAGTAATAAGGATGATAATGGAGGAAACAAATAAAAATCGTAATCAAATGCAGGAAAACACAGCCAAACAGGTGAAAGACATAAAAGAAGTCCATAGAGAGGCACTGGAAAGGTTCAGGAAAATACAAAAAACCAGATGAAGGAAATCAATAAAATGGTTCAAGCTCTGAAGGCCTATAAGGAGGCAATGGAGAAAACTCAGGAATATACAAACAATCATATGAAAAAATCAATAAAGCAGTTCAAGATCTGAAGATGGATTCAGTCACTGAATGCTCTCCTGGGTGGAAGAGCTGGTACGTTCATTTCCTATTAAATCAGCAAGCTGAACATGTGTGTGTCTAATGACTGTTGTATATGTGTATAGAGCTGATTGAGATTTTGTGTATGTAGTGTTGATGAGACTTACAGACAGAAGAACAAGTCAGACAAGGAATTCCAGACCAGGCCTGGTATTCTGATTCAGGCAGAGCCTGGTTATGGGATAGGCTTCTTGGAGTTTGATTTCTGGCAAAACGGAGCCTGCTGGCTCATAGGACAGTGGCAGTTCTGAATTTTGGTCCTCTCCTCTCTCTGTACTGGTACATTTGTTTTGTCTTTCTGTTTGCTTGTAACATTTGGTTTGTGTTTCTGTTTGCTTGTAACCATCTCAGTTCTAGAAATAGGCCAGTTCTCAAGCATGGCAGCTTGAATCTAGTACCATCCACCTCCCACTTGAATACTGGGCTGCTGCTGAGTCCTTGGTAAAGAGGCATGTCCCAAGCATGAAAAGCCTTCTGGGGACCCCTGAGGCTATTAGATTCTTGATGGTTCAAAACACCAGAACCCTCTGGCTTGAGTGTGGAAACAGGATTGTTAAGGTATGCCTACTTCCTCCTTATCTTTTAAAATGTCCCAACACTTGGCACTGAATAAGCCCCAAGATGACACTGGAACTGCAGAGCTTTGGGAGGTGGCTGTTTTTGGCCTTGGTGAAGGTTTTTTTCCAGCTTGCATTCTGGTTTGTCTGCCTATGTTAAAATGTATTGATGTATGTGGCCACTATATGTTTGATTTTAAATGTACAAATTTATTATGTTCTGCACACCTTGCTTATAAATTACTGGTTATTGAAGATGATTAACAAAAAATTCTTTAACATCATTAACAAATGGCTAACTTAAAGTTTTAAGTTAGAGGTGGAGCCATTCTAAGCAGCAAGTGGAATGAGCCAACAGGTCTCTAAAGGTAATTTTAAATTAAGGATTTTGTGTAATTATTGTACTGATTTAAAACTAGACTTATAAAAGATAAGATTTAAAACAATGTTTCTTTAATAAGGTATTAATGCTGCATCTCCAGGCTATATAGCTTAAGGTTATACTGTGAACTCTTATTTAAAGATTTATAATTTGCTTATTTGATGTAATGTTTAAAATTTAAGTTCAAATGCTTATTTAGAACACATAGGTATATATTTATTTTTGTAACACAGATATTTTTATTGTTGTCTGCCATGTGACTCCTCCTTTTTGAAATAACTACATGGATATGGCAACAATTTTAGAGCCACTTGGTCCTAATGAGCTCTATGCTTGTTATAAAGGTTAATTCACGTTAACAGACTGCTGTATTGCAGACTTTAGACACGAGTAATTCTAAAAGATGCCTTAAATTAAGAACTATCAATTTTAGAACTATTCAATTGAATTGTTTACACTGGTAAGATTTGGGTTTTGTCTTCTAAATTTATGGTTATTATGTTCTACCTTCATTCTCAAAAAGGTAGAAATTGCTGCCTTAAAAATATGTTTGGCTTTATTTTATGAATATGGCTATGTTTTTAATTGCCCACCATAGCCTCTAACACCATGTGGCTGGGCCACCTTGCCTTAGCCTCTCCACCATCTTGGCCATGGGAAGTCACATGGCTGGGAGCCCATTTGATTGCAGGAGACTCAAGCCTCTTTACTGAAGGCTGCCAACCTAATTCGGTTGCCTTGCTCAGCACCAGGAGCAACCTATGTCCTTTAAGCTAGCTTTAGTTGTTCAGTCTTAGTGATAAAATGTGATAGAATGAGCAAGATTTCCAGTTCATCAATGAACTGTATCTATGATTAAAAGTTTGCTTTGACACTAGTTCAGAGATATATTTAAAGTTATACTAATAACTGATGTAGTTTATGGTCAGCTATATCAGTAAATCAGTTTCCTGATAGTTAATGAATTCTAAGAGAATGATGCCTCATTCCCAAGGTGAGGTAGATGGTTTTTGGTTGTTCAAATCTTTGTGTATGCATAAAAAATTAAGGTTATATTTTACAGCATTCTATGCATCAACTCTTTTAAGATATTGTGCCTATGTAATTCTTAAAATCCTATGTTCAGTTCCATTCTTTTAAAAAAGCTACTGCCACAACTGTTTAAGATAATTAAAGCTTATGGTTTTGTTAGGTACTAGTTCAGTTACTCACAGGTATTTTCTAAAATAACAAGCCGATATATAGCTAAGAACAAACAATTCAGATATACTAAAACTAGACAGATGTGGTCCTCTAGCACTTATCTGCAGATTATAGATTTTAATATTTGGCTTTATATTTGTGAGATGTAGCTTAGAGCAGATACCTAAAGGCAGACAAGGATTGAGCACAACTATGCTGGTCCTCAAGCTTATCAGAGATCTGCTGAACATGGCATTAAATATTTCAACTAATTATGACAGAATCCTACATCCTAGCAGTAACTCCCATGGTTTCTGAGATTTGGCATGGCTGAGGACTCTAACTCTGGATTGTGGTTTCTAACCACTGGGAAAAAACTGCCCCCAATGCATCACCTGCTGCTTGGCCCAGCATGCACTGTGGACAAACTGGACACCCTGAGAGTCACTGTCTCATGTTGCTGAATATCAGGTGAGGTCAATCTCTTCCATGTTCTCCTTCCACAGAAACAATCTCTCATCTTCTGTACTTCTGTACCTGATGGCATCCTTCTCAGGTCTCTTATTACATTGATGGCTAAGCTAATGGTAACTTGACAGCTAGAGAACAATTAGATCTACTGTTATCACACTAGTCAATTCATCAGCTAGTCAAAACTACTAGTTCTCTTCTCTTATTTAAAAAGGCAAACAGGCTTGCCTTGTTCACAGGCTTCATGTTAAATGGAAAACATGTTTTTTTTGAAGTGTAACTCAACTGCCTTTGTCTCTTAGTAAATAAGAAGATTTTTTTAAAAGGTGTGGTTTATATAAGGTCTGAATATTTGAATGTTTAAGTTAAGCAAATAAAGCATTTGAGGGTTTGAGAAAATGTTTAAAGGTTGATACGTGTCAAGATAAGAATGTTAAAAAGAAAGTATTTCAAATTGAAATACAAGTGTTTGAGTGTCTGAGAAAGTGTTTAATATTTGAGGGTATAAGAAAGTGTTTGAATGTTGGTAGTGCAAGTTACAAATGTTAAACGATCTTAAGGGAAGTTTTAAGCTACATAAGTACAAGTTATAGATTTAAAATGAGATCAATGTTTATAATAAGCTGGTAGAGTGCTGGTTGCTTATTAACTAATCCCAAACTCAAAATTTTAATTTCCCTCTGATTGCATTCTAAATACAGACTTAAGGGTGCTTCTCATCATGCTAAAAATGAGTCTGTCCAATTTGTATATCAAGTCTTCTGGACTGAGAAAAGAATGGGTTCACTGGGTTTCAAAGGCATAAGCCTACTCTAGCTGTCTTATAGACACAGTTTTAACCTTTGTCCTTACTCTGCATTTGTCTCAGTAGACTTTCACCTGGCTAACAGACTCCATCCAGAACTGCTGAGATCTGGACCTGCTGGAAGCTGATGTAAACCAATCCTGCAGACACTACCTATCTCATCAACTGGATCAGGTAGACTGATGCTATTAATAAGTCCTCCATTGCCTAGCCTTTGACTAGCTTTTCAGCCTCCCTGGGGTCACTGATAACAGCGCCCCTAATGTCAACAGGAAGAAGCTACAGAAAAAAAAGTGACTAGGTTCATTTTCCTACTTTATAAGCTGAACTGCTAAGTCAAGGGCAACTCTCTGGGACGAGGGACTAATGGCTATAAGAGGACACACTCTTAGTTCTCTTTAAACCAGTCATGCTTTGTGTTTTACCTTATATCAAACAAATATTGAGGGCCATCCAGCTAATAGTCATGAGGGTGCAGTACCCAGGCCTACAACAGGACGAATCAGAGAAATAAGTTTCAGGAAGACCCGTGTTAGGGTCTTCAATTTACTTGTTAGAGGGAAAAATGTAAAGGCAAAATTAAAGCCATATCCTATCTGTAATTTATATTCTGTAATTAATGATGGTCTGTATGAGAACTTGTCCTATAGGTGCCCTTCTCCATGTGTTCTGGGAATGACACCTTCCAGCACTCTCCAGAAACTCCACTGGAACAATTAAATACAATTAGCAGCTAATGATCCTCTGAGATACTTCCCTGGAGTATCTCAGCCTCCTGGACCCAACCTGCTTGAAGGTCTACATTCCTGAGACTCACAACTTTCCCTGGAGATCCGGCCTCCAGCCAACCTGCCTAAAGGACTACATTCCTGAGACTCATGACCTCCACTTATGGTTTTTCCTTACTTCCCTATGACCCGCACTCCTAATTACAGTCTTTCCTTATAAACCCATTACCCTTGAAGCTCCGGTATCATTCTCCTATCCTGCTGCATCAGGAAGGATAATGATCAAAAGCTCTGAGCCTGTGTATTTTACATCAGTATCAAGTCCTAGTGGAATTTTTTGGGGGGTCTCATGATCTGGGTAATATCGGCATAACATTGGGATTAAAGGCCCATGCCTGGCTAACACATATTTCTTAAACATCTTGAAAACAAACAAAAACTGTCAGAGAAGGTAGAATTTTGTGACATGATGGTGAACATTAGGTTTAAAAGTTTGAAATTACTGTGTTAAGCAAAATATAAAACAAAATACTTCTAACCTGTAAGCCTCGCTTCCCCAAGGACAGATAACTTCCAGGAATGCTGGGGCCTGTTCTGTAATGGCTTGATTTAGCCATACCATCCTAAACGCACCCGATCTCCTCTGATTTATATTTTAAATACTTGAAACCTTTGGAATTTATTTTGGTGCAAATTATGATATAAGCTGTAACTTGACTATTTCCAGGCTGTATAACTGACCATATAACACGGATGAATTAATGCACTCTTCAAAGAACTAATTCAATATCTTACCTATGTCATATATCAAGGTCCCTGCATGTAGAATTGTTTGTCCCTCCCTATTTTGTCCCACTGAGTGTTCCTCAGAATCCTATTACACTGCTTAAACTATTGCCTCACAACATTGTTCAAATTGCAATAGAACTGTTCCTTACATTTCATTACTAGAATTCTCTTGCTTCTTCTTTGCTAAGGTTTTCCTCTTGTGTTCTGGAATCATATTGGCAGACCTAATTTTCCACACTGACTTGCTATTTCTTGTTTAAATGATTAGCACCATTTGTGGTTTTCACTAGTGTTTTATTCAGATATTTCCTTACGTGCGTATAATCTCTTATCATATTTACCCTCTGTTATCCTCTCTCACAGCCACTTCCTTTTCCTTTCTTTCTCTTTCCACATCCTAATGGCTCCCCTTTTCTTTCATGCCCCGCCCCCATTCTCCTTAATCCCACAAGGAGAGAAAACATGTGATGGTTGTCCTTCCAAGGCTGCCTTGTTTTGCTTATATGATGATAGAATTCCACAGCAAGTTGACATTGATTCCTTTGGGTTAAAGAAACGATGAGCTGGCTAGTTTTATGTCAACTTGGCACAAGATAGAGTCATCTGAGCGGAGGAACCTTGATTGAGAAAATGCCTTCATAAGATTGGATGTAGGACATTTTCTCTTTTTATTTCTGAAATACCACTCATGATTAATATTTATTTATTGAATGAAAAATGAACATCTTGCAAAATAAAAAGCCTAAACAGAAGAAATCTAGATGATACAGTGCCATTGGTAAAATATCTGTATGGAGAAAAATCTTTCATTCATTTGGATTCCTACATGTTAACATTTTTCAAAATGTTCTTGTTTTTCTTTCTAATATTTTTCCTATCAAAGAAAGGTTATAAAATACTAAACACCTTTTTGACAAGAAGAAAACTTATCTTTAACCCCACTATATAATCCCAATGATTTCATTATTACCAATTTCTGTGGTATGACATTTTCTTAATTAGTGATTGATGGAGAAGGGCCAGGCCCATTGTGGGTGGTGCCATGCCTTGGCTGGTGGTCCTGGGTTCTATAAGGAAGCAAGCTGAGGCAAGTCATGTGGAGCCAGCCAGTAAGCAGCTCACCTCCATGGCCTCTGTATCAGTTCCTATCTCCAGGTTGCTGCCCTGCTTGTGTTCCTGACCTGACTTCCTTTGGTGATGACAACAATATAGAAGTGTAAGCCAATTAAACACTTTCCTCCTCAACCTGCTTCTGCTCATGGTGTGTCATCACAGTAACAGAAACTCTACGACAAGTGATGTGTCCAGGTGGTACCATAATCTGTTTCCCATATGGATTGTTGTAGCGACCAGACTAGTTACATTCTCACCAAGGGCACAGTGAGTCATTTTTTTTCTTACTGTATCTTCACCACATCTATTGCTTTTTTTCCACAATAGTAATTCAGCCTGGAATAGTTAACATCCCATGTTAACTTTTTGATTTCTATTTCCTTTATGGATAAAGATGGTGAACATTTTTTTCACATCATCTGAAATGTGTTCTGTTAATTTGACAGTTTATTAATGGGTTGCTTAGTACATCAGTAATGTTTTTTAAGCTCTTTTTTCTTCTTTCTTAAAAAAATGGCATGCTCTCATAGCTTAAGCAGACCATGAACTTGCTATGTAGCCCAGGATAACCCCAAGTTGTGTTATCCTGTCTCAGCCTCCTGAGAACTTGGGCTAAGGCTTCCTGCCACAGAGTCATAGGTTTTATATTTTTCAGGTCTACATATTTTCTCTTTATATTACATACATACATATACATACATACTGGTTTTTTTCTTCCATATCAATTCTCTTTCAGGTGAATAACTGGAATTTTTTTTCTCTCGTTGCTTATTCTGTTTCTTTACCCTGCAAGTTAGTAATTGTTTTCTTTGCTGTTCAGGAGCTTTTTTCACTTCATGGAATCCTGTTTTTCAATTTCTGATATTATTTCCAGAGATATTAGAGTCCTCTTAAGATGGTTATGTATTTTGCAATGTTTTCTCCTAGATGTTTAAAAATTAAAGTCTTACATTAAGATTCTTGATCTGTTCTGAGTTGATTTTTTTAATAGGGTGAGGGACATTGTTCTACTTTTAGTCTTGTAGATGGGGTTATCTTGTTTTTTCAGCACCACTTGTTAACAATTGTTTGGTTTTTGTTTGTTTGTTTGTTTTTTAGTGTATGCTTTTGGCATCTTTCTGGAGAACCTGGTGGTTGCAGTTGTGTGGCTTTCTATGGCTCAGTAGTGTATTTTGAAGTCATCTATTGTGATACCTCCAGCATTGCTCTTTCCCCTCAGGATTTCTTTGGCTTTTTCTCTTGCTCTTGAGTGTCCCCCCGACCCTTCCTCTCTCTGTCTGTGTGTGCATATGTGTTTCTTTATAATGTTTTATTTTCCCATTTCTGTAAAGAGGATAAGTGGAAGGAATTAGATCTGAAAATCATTTTTAATAATATGGCAGTTTTCGCAGTATTTTGCTGTATGTGAATGTGGATGTGGGAGCTCATTTATCTTCCAGTGTTTTCTTCAGCTTCTTCTTTTAGGGCTTTATGACTTTCTTCACAGAGGCCCTAGATGTTTTTGATTATGTTCATACATAGAGGTTTTTATTATTCAAGGTAATTGTGAGTGTAATATTTGTACATTGATTTTTTATTCTACTACATTTCTGACATTATGAGATTCAAGAGTCTTTGGATGGAACCTTTAGGGTCTTTTAGATCATTATCATCTGCAAAAAGGGTAATTTGACTTCTTTGTTTCTCATTTGCATTCCTTTTATTTGCTCTTACTTAAATTTCAAGTACCTTCTCTCTTTTCTTTCCTTCTCTTTTCTTTCTTTTTTGAGATAAAGGCTCATGATGTAGACCCAGCTGGCAACACAAGTACAGAGATCCACATGGCTCTACTTCCCGAGTTCTGGGATTAAAGGTGTGTGCCACTCTTCCCAGTGGAGTTCAAGTGTTATATTCAATAAGAACGGCCAGAAGAACATCTTTGTCTCATTCTGTTTTCTTTGGTTTTGTTTTTTGCTTTTTGCTTTTGTTTTTCAAGAAAGGGTTTCTATGTATAGTTTGTCTCATTCCTGATGTTATGGAAAATGTTTTGTTTTTCTCTATTCAATAGAATGGTGCCTATGAGTTTATTGTGTATAGTTTGTACTACACTGAAGTGTGTTCTGTTCTTAGTTTCTTCAGGTCTTCTTATGATGAAGGAACACCTAATTTCATCAAAAGCTTTTTACGTGTATTGAAATGAGTGTGTATAGTTGGATTTTATGACCTGTAGTGCAGTAAATACTGATATAGAGGCTTTTTAGTATTTTAAGGCTTAGGCTTTTTAGCTGGCCTGTCTCCAGCTGGCTATGTAGCTTAACCCATCTCATCCTGGCATTATGCTCCACCATGTGACTAGTCCTTTCTCTCTGCTCCACTCTGTTCCATCCATTCCCCTCCCTGTCAGCTGGCAAATCTCTCAGGCCTCTTTTCTTCTCCTGCTTTTCTGCCTCTCTGTGTCTCTGTCTGTCTGTCTGTCTGTCTGTCTGTCTGTCTGTCTGTCTGTCTCTCTCTCTCTCTCTCTCTCTCTCTCTCTCTCTCTCTCTCTCTGTGTGTGTGTGTGTGTGTGTGTGTGTGTGTGTGTGTGTTGGGTCATAGAAATAACAATACCCAGATCCAGCTAATATTTAGCTCTCCACCAGTTTAGGCATTGAATATACAGAAACACCTTCACACAACGTATCTCAACAGTGTTGAAATTCAGTGCACTTACTAATTTATTAAGCTTTCCTTGTATTCAAGAGCAAGAGCCAGCTTAACCTCAGTGCATGAGGTTTTTAAAGTGAAATTAAATTTGTGAATTTTTGAGAACTTTTTTATGTATATTCAACAAAAAAATTTTTAGTGTTTTTAATGAAGTGTGTGTGTGTGTGTGTGTGTGTGTGTGTGTGTGTGTGTGTGTGTGTGTCCTTATTTGGTTTTGGTGTCAGGGCAACACTGGTGTGGTGGGTAAAACACAGTGGTTAGGGATATTTAGGTCCAGGGATGCAAAAAACTTGTGAAATAGAGTCCTCATACTCCATGGCTCAAGAAGCAGAAAGGACTTGCTTGGGCTTGAATCCTCAAGCTTCAGCCCCACTGCCTGTGAGGACCAAAATTCCAAAGATTTTGCAGTCATGCAGAACATCAGGTTGGGACAACCAATTGCTCAAACACCTAAGCCTGTTGGGGACATGGTGCCTTCAAACCACAATGACCTCAAGTCAGCCAGGATAGCTATTTTCCTGGTACTAAAGGTCTCTCTCTCTCTCTCTCTCTCTCTCTCTCTCTCTCTCTCTCTCTCTCTCTCTCTCTCTCTCCTTGTTCCTCTGTAAGACGTGTTTCTACCTGGATGCATTATCTCTCTCTTCCCCACCCTTGCCCCTGTGTTAGAAATCGAATCCACAGATTTGAAAGTGGTCAAGTGTTTTACCATGAATCTACCATTCTTATCTTTTGATTTTCAGAGACTGGGTCTTGTTATGATGCCCAGGCTAATCCAGAACTTACTGAGTAGCCCAGGTTGCTCTCAAATTTGCAACGGTCCTGCACTATCCTTCAGGAATAAACTGACTGCAGGCCAGAATCACCATTTCCTGCTTACATTGTAGCCTGTTTAACTAAAACACTCATCATGGTCTTCCTTATGGAGGTAAGGTTGCCTCTTTGTTGCCCTTCATGTTCTGAGGGCAACATGTCTGTATTATTAAAGCAGTTGTAAAGTGTTCACATTATTACAATGTTGTTCTGTTTGAATGTCATTTCTGTTCATTGCAAATGTGGGGTATAGTGCATGGCACTGAATGAACATGGAGTAAATTTGGATCAGGTGATGAAAGAATCATAAGTAGAGATTCTGTTGAACTATTTATTTATTCACCAAGTGTGTTCAGTATTTGTATTGCAGAGACAAAGAATAATGATTATCTTGAAGGTTCCTGAGTTTAGGGATTCCAGCAATGCCTTCTCCACAGATACTAGTTTCAAGCATTTTCTTTCTCTGTGTCTGTGGAGAGAAGAAAACAACACACCGGATGAATAGGATGTAACTGGATGTGGACAGCAGGGTTTTCTGTAGGGAAGCTAACTGGTGTGGGGAAGAATGGGATCCATCAGAGTTTCTATTGTAATCTACAATATATTTTAGTAAAGAAGGAAGCAGGGTCTTTGAGAGTAACTAGGTTGATGAAAAGTTGTATAGCTCTGTGTTTTCACACAGTGAGAGGGGCCTGAGTTCACATTATAAAAGTTCTTGATAGTTTTAAAGTGAAGGAGGTCAGAGACAGGCTTGTGGCAAAGAGTATTCAGATCTCACCTGTGCTGCAGGGGGCGCTGTATTCAGCAAAAGCCACTTCATCTGGAAAACAAGAGAGAAAAACTTGAGAATGAAAGTTTTGATGGGAGAAGATTTTGTGGAGGACAGTTGATGCATTAGGACTGTCCACTTCTCTCAATCAGGACCTGGATGACAGCTAAAAAGACATCTCTCTGGAGAGATCAGACAAACCAAGTGAAAGGATTTTTCCTCTCTTGAAACTATCAATTGAAACTTTTATACTGGGCCAGCAAGATGGCTCAGTGGGGAAAGGTGCTTGCGCCATGCCTGATGAATATAGCAAGTTTGCTCTACAGGACCCACATGGCAGAAGGAGAGAACACATTTCCCCAAATTGCCCTCTGACCTCACAGGCACCCTGGCATGCCTGCCTCCTATGGAATAAATAAAAAAGTGTAATAACACCAGAATATTTTACCCTGTGGGAAAAATCAGAGTGTGCTCATCATACAGTGTTTGCGTAGAGGACTAGCAGCTATCCCTGTAGATTTGCAGCCTATCTGATCCCTACCTATACTTCTGATATATATATATATATATATATATATATATATATATATATATATATATATATATATATATATATATAGAGAGAGAGAGAGAGAGAGAGAGAGAGAGACTGTCAAAAATTTCATTTAGGACCCTTCATAATCACTTGCTCACTTGTCTCGTAGTAGTCATAGACTTTCACAATGGCAGGATGCAGGTTCCTTACTGGGATGTCTTGTTGAATGATGAAGGAGAAGGCCAGTGTCTGATTGGCCACCTGGGAAAGAAAACAATGATCCAGACTCATACAGGTGGCCACTAGTTGTCTTCAGCGTGACTCAGCCCTTGGTATTGAAAGACAATTATGTGTTGGATGATAGCGTGTAACCTCAAAATCACTGTGTCCATAAATGCCCACATATGTGGATGGTGATATGGCTTTTAGAGTAGGGACCTGAGGAACTGAAGTAGAGGCTCCTGGAAGTCTATACTGGAAGAAGCCAGAGGAGGGCATCTGATCCCCGGGATCTACAGTTACAGGCTCTGTGAGTTGGCATAGGTTCTGAGAACTGAACTCTGGCCTTCTGCAAGAGCAGTGAGTGTTCTTATCTACTGAGCCAAAGAAAAATTACTTCTAGTGTGAACAGAGGTAAGGCGCCTCTCCAAAGACTTCCTTTACAGTCATTTTGCTCCTGCTATGTGCTTCCCACATAGACTCACCAAGAAAAACTGGCCGCCTAGGCATGTCTAGGAAGACAGAAGGGAATCTTACCTGATCCATGTATAACAAGACATTGTTGTTGCTCACTTCTGTTCGGCTCACATGCCCTGATCTCTCAAGCTGAAATGAGAGAAAACATCCATGTTACTGAAAAAGCAGAGGCCTCAGGGGTGAAAGAGGCAAAAGAACTGTGGGATTGAAGGTGATGAGAAGGAGATGTCACCAAATCCACTTGAATGAATTGGGGAAAAAAAACCTTTTCCAAAAAGAATGAAGATATGCGTAGAAATCTATGAATGTCACTCTACTAAATGCCTGACTGAATGTGATCTGACTTAGTAATAGGTATTTTTAGATTTTATTTGAAGTTCAAAATAGCCTTGCATTCAATGGTACTTACCTCATTTTCTCTGTGCATGCATCTCTCCCTGTACTCTGCTATTCATCCTAGCTTGTTTGTAATTTCCACAGTCCTTAACACATCTAAACCCACATCTCCAAGAGTTGATTTAATTTGTCCCCTTAATTATTAACCAGGTTCGGGGCTGGAGAGATGGCTCAGTGGTTAAGAGCACTAACTGCTCTTCCAGAGGTCCTGAGTTCAATTCCCAGCAACCATATGGTGGCTTCCAACCATCTACAGTGTAATCTGATGCCCTCTTCTGGCCTGTGAGTGTATATGCAGGCAGAGCCCTGTATACATAATAAATAAATAAATAAATAAATAAATAAATAAATAAATACGTCTTTAAAAATTAAAAAAAAATTATTGACCAGGTTCATTGCGACACTTTATAAACTGGTGAGCTGGGACTTCTTTCTTACCTTTCCTGTGCTGGCTGTGATCACAACCAATATCTATGTTAGTGCCAGCATCGCTCTGACACAGGTTGTCATTATTACGGTGGTGTCTGTAAGCTCCTGGCTTGAGGACACAGAAAATCCAAACAGGTCTACTTACCTTCTTCACTGTTGGTTTCACTGGAATGAAACCAGACACCATCTTCACATCAGCAATCACCATGTTGGAGGCTGGGCGGCTCCCTGTGTAACTACAGACCAAAGAAGTGCATGGCAAGAGAAATGTTAATAGTTTGAGTTTGCCTCCTTCAAGATCCAGCAGCATTTCCTGATAGAGCCTGTGGGACATTTTCATATCTTAAAATAGATGGCCCTTCCCATCAGTATAAATAGTCCTGAAAAGGGCCTGTGCAACAGTGTTGCCTGGACAGTGCATTAAAAACAGGTGGATCTGCAGGGCTTGCTGCCCAGCCAGGACCATCTGCTTACTGAGCTCCAGGCCAGTAAGAGACCTAATCTCAAAACCAAGTATGTATGGAACCTGAGGACTGATGACTGTCCTCTGTCATACGCACATGGGCACATGTGCACCCTCAACCCCCATGCACACACAGCACACTGAAGTAAACAAGAGGACAGGTCACACTGTTATGTCTTCTTTCCATCCAACATCCTTTCGCTTTTTAGAGTTAGATCCTGTTTCTAGCTATATTTTATAAGAAGCTGTTTGATGAATGTCAAAAAAAACTTGATATCTTTTTAAAAAAGAAATCTTTTTAGAAACACCGGAATTTTTACCCAGGCAATGGTGGCACATGACTTTAATCCCAGCACTTGGGAGGCAGAGGCAGGTGGATCTCTGAGTTTAAGGCCAGCCTGGTCTACAAACTGTGTCCAGGTCAGTCAGGGCTATGACACAGAGAAACCCTATCTGGGGGAAAAAAGTAATTTTTAAAAGACCAGAAAGGATTTCTTTGTTGGTGAGGAATCATAGGCTATGTTAAGGTCTCATGGAAAAGAATAAGGTTTTATTTTATTATGATAGTGCCAAAGAAAGGAACCCTGGCAGCAGACTAATTAGAAATTAAAAATCTACAATTCATCATTGTTCACTTTGCTGAAGTCAAGCGTCTTTTATTTCAAAGAGAAAGCAGAATCCCTTCAGATACATCTGAACCCACTCTGTGAAGTGTTCTAGGAAGTCAGCGTTGTAGACCAGAGCCAGACAAACATTCATACCTGATTTCTAGCAGGATCTGGAAGCTGTTTTGGCCTTGGGAGTTATCACAAGTTAGAGGTACTGTCTGCACATGCAGAGCGAAAGCAGAATGCTGCTTCTCCAGGTGCACATTGTATGTCAGCGTTGTCTGGTGAGTAGTGAACAGAAATACTTTACCTACATTTCACTGTGACTTTGGATCAGTTTCCCCAATTCTGAGCATTATGTGTGCAAGTAGGCAAACTGAGACCTTCCGCCTTGGGGAAGGAGGCTCACAGCTGCATACCAACCCATTCCCCAGGGTCTTACCTGAGCATACACACATCCTTCCCCTGTCATGTTAATTTTATAGTCCCCAGGAATGTCTGGTAGTGGGACCTGCTGCAATAGCAGGCGATTACTGTCCTCCACTTGGAACTTGTGGGAAAATGTCCCTGATGATTGGATGGTCACCGAAGACGTTTTCTGACTTCTGGAAAAAGTAAGTGCTCCATACTTGGACAAAGCATGGAGAGCCACCACAGTGTCCTGAGAGGGTAAAGAAAACATCCAGGAGAGCATAAGGTCCAAAGGACTTGAGCTTCTTCCCAAAGTTCATTTTAGCTGTGACAAAAGGGTCATGAAGTTAAGTCTCTAATTATTTGATCTTTAGACTTCATTTCAGCCTTTGGTTTAGGGTACATTTGAGAATCAAAACATTCCCCTCATTTTCCTCTTTACACAGAATGCTCTAGCACTTGCAAATCCCCCCAGCCAGCAGAACATACTTTTTTAGACTTTATTTCCCCAGCACTTATGGACTTTTTCCCTTTGTGTGCAATTCCCATGGTGCTGTCCGCCATCTTCTCACAAAATCCTGTGCCTGGTCTCATCTCCAAACCTTCTCCTTCACTTGGTGAGGAGTCAAGAGAAACCAAAACATGACTAAGTCCAGGGCATGCCTCAGTCTTATCAGACAGAAAATCTGTCATCTAGAGTTGTCCCTCATTGCCTTGTCCTTTGGTGGCATACTCTGTGGGAATGTCCACCATGCTCCAGAGAGCATCTCACAGAGGATCCTTCCTTATCCCAAGATAGGTCCAGACACTACCCTGTCTACAGAGACCAATGAGAGAGCAGAAATAAATGTACAGTGAGGGTTTAGTATCACAATGTAGACTGTCCATTGAAAGGAAAGGATGAAAGAATTGAAGTGCAATTGGTAGATTCCTAGTGTCATGGAAGGTTTCTTCTTTGTCATTTTATTTCTCTTTAGAGAAAACTACCATTTCACTATATTTCTCTGAAGATTAACTGTGCCATATATGCCCAGAATACCTAGATCATAAATTATTGATATTAGAGTTGATGTGGTTTTTTTGGGCAGGGGTGGGGGTAGATATCACCTCATGAGAATTATGCTGACTAGATGATGAAGCAATTTTTAAAAAAGATTTATTTTTACATATATAGTACTCTGCCTGCATGTATACTTGAGCACTAGAAGAGGGCACCAGATGTCATTATAGATGGCTGTGGGTCACCATATGGTTTCTGGGAATTGAACTAAGGATCTCTGGAAGAGCAGCCAGTGCTCTTAACCCCTGAACCATCTCTCCAGGCCTAAAGCTAATGGCTCACAGTCATGATTCTGTCCAGCATCAAGAGGTACTGTGGGGCAGCAGGAGCAGCTGGCAGCTCGGAGAAATCTTAAGGTAATCTATCCATATACACCATTAGGAGAGTTCAGGTACTCCACATGATAATATAGAGTGAGGGAATTATACCTAGGATTCTGGGCACTCCGGGATTTTTGTCATTGTTTTAAGTCAAGGATTGGGTCTGGGTTAAAAGTTCTCAGCAACATAGGCCCATTTCATTAATCGTGGCATGAAGAGAACCGGTGTGGCTGGGTACAGAAACCAGGATAATTTAATATAGAATGTATTATCCCTCACTTCCTACAGACTCAAAATACTTAAGAGCAGCATTTCCTTGTTTCTTTCCCCCCTTATTCCCCCTTTTCATCATTCCTGCATCTCTTATTCAAATCCCCTATTTGCACAGGGACTCTGAAGGAAAACCACGCACCTGTGTGGAGGAGAAGCCGCCATAGGAATTCTGCTGCTTTGTGAGCCACTTCACAAGGCGCATTGCCAAAGCCATGTCCTCGGGGCTTGGGGCTGGCTGGGCAGCTACGAGAGCCAGGAGGATGTAGGCATTCATCTCCACTACAGGAGAGGGAAGCCGGAGCTCATACAGAGAATCCTCCAATCTCCTGGGTTCCCTAGTATTTTCCCAATGGATGGAGTTGCCTTAGGGTAAAAATAAAGAAATAATTAAAAGTGTGAGTAGTTAAAAAAAGTGTCAGCAGTCAACACAAAGACATGTCTACACTTAGGAAGAAGGAAATACAAATGGTTGTAGTAAGATGTAAAATTTTTCAATCACAGTATTCCAGATTTATCTATTCTCAGCAAAAGTCTGCAATTGGTGTGATGGGTTCTGCCTGAGAAAGACTGTGGACAGAAATTTCCAAGATATTGACTAAAGTAAGTCCTCAGTGGCAAAACATGGCTTGTTCAGTGTTCAGGCCAATGACTTAGTAAAGTTTCCCATTGGTTTCAAAGTTGCAACTGGAATAGAAAGCCTTGAAGCACAGTTTCTTTTTTGTGTTCTTCACAGTTTTTGCTGCTCCTGATATGTACATATGCATCAGAGAGAAAGGGTTAAGTTTTAATTGTATTTACCTTGGTAGGAACTGTATACATTCTACTATGATTTTACATTTGTTGACTTTGGTCACACTACTAGTAAATAATGTAGAGAAGGCTTTTGTAGAGAAGAAAGACTAATTGTGTTTTGTTTTGTTTTTGAGACAGAATTTCTCAGTGTAGCCTTGGGTGTCTTGGGCTTGGTTTTGTAGACTAGGTTGGACTCACACTCACAGTGACCCAGCAGCCTTTGTCTCTCACGTGCTGAGATTATAGATATGAGCCACTGCATCAGGCTAAATGACTAACTCCTTTCTTTCTTTCTTTCTTTCTTTCTTTCTTTCTTTCTTTCTTTCTTTCTGGTTTTTGAGACAGGGCTTCTCTGTGTATCCTTGGCTGTCCTGGATTTGCTTTATAGACCTGGCTAGCCTCAAACTCACAGAGGTCTGCCTGCCTCTGCCTCCTGGGTCAGTCCAAGAAGAAACAGTAGTGTGCCACAGAGAAGAAACTGAAAGGTAACGTTATTTCCACACTCCCCATTGTCCTTCTGTAGAACCAGATGGAAAGAAACATGATGACGACACATTGTTACCTTCTTCAATAGCATCATTATCAAGTGACTTCAGGATTTCCTTTCTCTTATCCTGGTTCCCTGCCAGAGTAAAAGCATAGGCCAGCAGTGCCTTGGTGTACACAGAGTTGTGGTTTTTCCTTTGCTCTATTGTCTTCCAGGATGACTCTAGGCAGGTCAGGGCTCTGGAGACAACAGGATGCTGTTGGCAGAACAACAAAACCTGAACTATGTGAAAAAGGGTCCTAGGAGGTAATGGAGCAAACATGGTGGTTATGGGAATTTTAACTTTTCTTCTCTCCCTTCCACCCTTCATTATTTCCTATCTTCTACCTGCTATTGATTATCTATCATATTCTATTTTTGGGGGGCCATTCTTTTATATATATATATATATATATATATATATATATATATATATATATATATATATGTAAACTACATTAGATTGAAAATTCAGACTAATAGGGACACTATAAAAGCCTGTGTTTTCAAGTAGATTTTTGGAACATATCTAGTATTTCATTGAATAAATGGATGTTCTTTAATGGAATCTGACAAAAGTAAAGGATTTTTTTGTTTGTGTGTTTGTTTGCTTGTTTTTTAAAACACAACAAAACTGCCACTTGGCTTTAGGGAGAGTAGAAAGCCATAGGCTTTGAACCAGTTTGGGAACCTGGAGAAACAATGTGGCACTCACTGCGTCTGGGAGGGAACTCTCCAGGAGGGCAATGGTTATATAGGCAGAGAGGGTCACTCCTTCTTCTACTCCTCCCTGCAAATAAAAAGGAGGGAATTAGGCAAACTATATAGCAAGCAACTCATCAAAGATGTTTCCTGCAATCATGGCCTGTCTCATGTATTCAACAGAAGTTCTCATTCATATCCTCCTTATTAAAAAACCACATTGCTAACCTACAGTCTCATTCCTCCCCACGGTAATGAGTGTGACCTGACTATGAAGGGTTTTAGTTCACCATACTTATAAGTAGTTCAGAAAACATCACCGTTATGGCCTTGTTGAACAGCCATCCAGACCACCTGAAGCAGCCGTGGTCCTGCTGCTGCTGGGAGAGCCACTTGAAGGCATCAGTGATGTGCTTCTCATCGATAAAGATGAACTCCCGAGCTTGGGCAAAGGACTTGAGCACAAAGGCTGTGAGCCTGACATGGGAGGGAGAGTGGGGAAGAGGAAGCTTGTATTGTGGGGCAGAACCAGCATATATGGGTTTCCAGGGCCCCACACCTCTAAGCAATCAGTCTTAGGGTCTCTGAGAGCTTACAGCTGGATAATTTCTCTAGCTTCTTCATAGCCAGCCGCCATTCCTTGGTTCTCTTGGATGTGGACACACTACAATGCAGCTTTAGGTGCTTCCTGATTTTCTTTCTCATTTCTTCTATCTTGTTTCCTCTGGTGTTTACTCAACACACCTACACCCTCGCCTTAAGGGGTTCCCCTTTCCACATATGATGATTTTATTTTGTAGTTAAGAAAAAAATCTCCTCTCCCAAATCCCTAGCCATATATATTCTGCTTCAAAAATTATGTTCCTCTTCTTGGCTTACATCCTGCTTCCACCAGCCTCTATTTCATTTGTCACCACTTGCTTGTTTATATGTGTGTTTAATCTCAATAATGATTCTTATGTAATGCAAGGCCATGTGAAGAGTGGCAATAGCCTTTCAAGTCTCAGTATGAGCATCTTTGGATGCTTAGCAATGTGGATCCAGGCATTTAATGGTGAGAGATCTTGGTGAGAAATGTAAAGGTCCGCTGGTTGAGTTCAGTAAAACATGTGGTACAGAGTCAAAGTGGATGAGGCTTGAGATAGTCTTAGTTCTGCAATGCATAACCTGTGCTGCCTCCAATATGTGCCTCTGAGGCCCTGGTATTATTATACTTCCATTAAATAAGTTGCCATGTATAGTTGACATGAGGAACAAGAGCTGGACAAGGCTTGGCACATAGTGGACTCTTCTTACCAAGTGTTTCCTTCACGCTGCCCGTCTTCATCCCCATAGATGCTGTAAGAGCCATCCTTGTGTTTGTAGTTCAGCTCCCTTTGATAACCTGGAATGGAAGGCTCTGCATATGTTTTAAGGCTACTTCTGCATCAGAGGATGGCAGGATAAATCTCTGAAGCCAGAGAAAATCTAATGGACCTTGGCTTTTGGACTGACAGAGAACCCTGCACAGCTTTCCCCCTGCAATGCTACACTCACTTCCAGAGAAAACGATTACAAGAACAAAACAGGGGTCCTGAGTTTTACTGACCGGCAATGAGGTAGTCAACGGCCTTGGACTTGATCTTCTGGGTCAGCTGCTGGGTTTCATTCAGGTATTTCAGTATGTAGATGTTAGGAGCAAAGAGGACCATGTTCTGCTCCCCAGAGCCATAAGGCATGTGGAGAAGGTTTTGTGTGTTTTTTATGGCTGAACCCAAAATATCACCTGGAAGTGAGAGGTGTCACATCAGAACAGCCATTATCTTCAGGAACAAAAATGACACTTGCAATAGGATCGCTTGTCAATGAGGTGAAGGAATTTTTAGGGTGAGGTGTGCTGGGATAGAGACAAAAGAGGGATGTTGAAGAATTCAAGTGTAGTAGTTCAGAAGCCATATATGGAATCACGGTGGGGGAGGAGAACTGGTAGTGACTATTGTCCCAAATCCTCCAGAGATGGATTGACTCACCCAACACAGAGAAATGGGCTCTGACTGAATCGGTCACTACTGCCGGTGGGAGCACCAGGGACAAGTTTTCTGATAGCACAGCATCTTAATAAGCAAAACAAATGGGTAGAGGATCATGTCTGTTCTCTGCATTTCTAGAGTCCCCTAAGGCAAGTTGCTTTAGAACTGTGCCTTAAACTCTGATTTTTTGCCACCCTAGAAAAATGGTCTTGATATAAACATTACAAATCCATATTTCCTAGTACTTCTGTCTTGCCAAGCTCCACTGCCTCCCCTTCTATCACCTGTTCTATTGCAGCAAAGTCTATGCCCAAAATGAATGTCTGAGTCTCTGTGATCTGTGATCCTCTGTTTCTGTTGATGCCTTATTTAGCTATTCTATTAAACACATGAAGATGTGTTTATTGATTAAATTTTTGTTAAGGTAAATTGTGTGTGTGTGTGTGTTAGTTTGATATTAGTGTTTTCTGGGACAAGGGACTTCCAGTTGAGAAGATCACTTCATAACATTGGCCTGTAGGCAAGTCTTGGTGCATTTTTTGTTTTAATAATTGATGTAGCAGAGCCTACCCCAGGGTGAGTGATGGCCCATCTGCGCTGGTGGTGTTATGGTGTATAAGAAAGCAACTTGAGCAACTGATGGAGAGAAATTCAATAAGCGGCATTCCTCCACAGTTTCTGCTTCAGTTCCTGCCTTCAGATTCCTGGCGTGTGTTCCCTTCATGAGAGACTGTGACTGTGTAACTGAAATAAACCGTCCTCTCCAAGTCGCTTTTGGTCATAATGTTTCATCACAGCGATGGATAAGACCATGTGTGAATCAACATCTAGTATGGGAGATGAATTCCAAGCCAGCTTTTGTTCCTCCTGGGTTGCCTTGGGAGGTTTCACTGATCCTGCCCATGTTACTGTCATGAATGGCTTTCGTATGGCAGTGGGGATGAATGGATGACTGTAACAACTAAATATCAGGAGAGCAGGAATTGGCCAAAGGGAAGAATAGGGCATTTGTTTTCCTATCCGTGGCTTAAAAAAATAATTAATCCTCAGCGACCCTCTTCACGCTATCTCTTTCATGGAAAACATTTAAAGAATGGATAAAGAAACTGTGATACACTACAGCATACTACTCAGCTATTTATGAAAAGGTATTCCTGAAATTTATGGACAAATTGATTTAACTAGAAATGAGCATAATGAGTGAGTTAATCCAGAAACAGGAAGACTCATATGATATATACTCACTTATATTTGGAAACTAGCCCAAGGGGCATGTCCCATGAAAGTCTTCACTTATCAGGAGAGTGGGACAGAATGGAGGACACCCTATTGGGACTTTAGGTTAGAGAAGCATGGAAGAATGGGGAAATAGATGGATCCAGAGGTTCCTAGAAACCTACAAGAAGAACAGTATGATCCACAGATCTGGGTCCACTGGTCCTGCTTAAACTATGGCACCAGCCAAGGACAATACATGCAGTAAACATCAAACGCCTACCCAGATCTAGCCAATGGACAGGACATTCTCCACAGATGAGTGGAGAGTGGGGACTGACCTTAAATGAACTCTGGTGCCCCATATTTGACCACGTCCCCTTGATGGGGAAGCCTGGTGGCATTCAGAAGAACGATAGCAGGCTAATAAGAAGAGACTTGATACCCTATGTGCATGTACAAGGGGAGGAAGTAACCCTCAGTCACAGTCACAGGGGAGGGGAGTAGGGGGAGAGCAGGATGGTGGGAGGATTGGGAGGATACAATGGATGGGATAACCATTGAGTTGTGATATGAATGAATTAATAAAAAGGGAAAAAAAGAAAAAACATTTAAAGGATTTTGCTTTATATGATGGTTTTCTTCTACCCATTCTGTTAGTAACTGTCACATTAGTTTATAACTTTCACAAAGAAATTTGCTTCATTTTATCTCTTTTGTTAACTTTCATGTAACATGGATTTTATATTAAATTAAAACTATTATTCCAATTTAAATTATCTTATGACAAATATGTTTTGAGCAAGCACTACACCAACTCAGGTGCCAGCAATGCAGTCGTCACTTTGAGTGTACAGACTCTGTCTTTATGCTTGTCCCTCAGAAGGGGCAGTGAGCTTCACCCTGTGTGATATGCTGCTATATTTCCATTGCAATAGTCAGCTTCCAGCAACGAGCAGGGATAAAAGAGCAAGTCATAAAAACATCCATTAAAAAGAAATCTTATGCTGAGTACACATCACGATGTCATTTGGCTTGAGGGTGGGATTTACTCATTCATAGATGTCTTTGTATCCATTTATTTATGATCTGAGTGTATATATATATAATATATATAGTCATTTTGAAGATATTGTCTATATTCTCCCAATTTTCTTTTTTCTGTTTCTTTCTTTCCTTCCTTCCTTCCTTTCTTTTTTAGAAAATTTCAATTGTGAGTTCTTTTTTGCTATCCCCCACCCATAACTTTCTAAGAACTGAGATGAGCTAGATGAAAACATCTTTTTGTTCCAAAGAAAAGGGCTTTGATGAGCTCTGAGTTCCCATGAGACTATGACTATACCCTTGATAGCTGCCTCAAGTAAATGACCTTTATGAGGCTCTTGGTTTTCCTGTTTATTCATTTTTAAGCAGTTAGAAGGTATTCAGCATCCTGGTTTTCTTACAGGAATATTGCAAGAGATCTGTCCTCACCTGATGCACAGAAGAATGAACTGAAGGTGTGCTCCTTCTTAATTCCTTCAGGCTTGGACAAAAAGACAGAATGTTCAGACAAGAGAAATTACTAAGTATGCAAATACAAAAATGCTGGAGACTTTTTTTTGAGTGACAATTTCTTTACTTGTGAAGCCATGGACTAGATTCAGATGATCTAACTTTCCACCATATCAAGATTGGCATAAACATGAAATTTTGGGCATGCCAGGTCAAAAAGAAGGTAATAAGGAAAGAGAATAAAAAGGAGGGCACGTGATAGGCTCAGAAGGAAGAGGTATAGCTCTAAGAAGATAAACTGGTATAGACCATCCCCCAAGCTTCAGTTAAGAGAATAGGAAGGGAGAAGAAATCGGAACATACACGGATTTAAAAGCATGGGTTTGCTACTTGCATACATATCTCAGGATCATATGTTATTATCTTTTCTTTTTCATCTATATATGGTCAACACTGCTCCACTATCTGGACTCAGCACACTGCCAGTCAAGGAGGTCTCCTCACCTCAACTATCAGGACTTTGACAACTGTGTCCCTTTTCCCCGTTTCAGGCACTGTGGGCACATCAGAGCCACAGGTCTCTGGGGACTGTTGTGCTTCTGCAGTCACAGAGAAATTCACATTCCCTGAAACACATGGTCCATGGAACTGAGTTAAGATGTGCCATAAACTTGCCATCCACCAAAGCCCAAAGATCTGCAAGATATCATCAGTCGGTGAGCAGTGCAAGGGCTTTCCCAGTATTTAGGAAAGAGGTAAGCTGTGCCAGGTGTGGTGGTACACTTTTTTAATCCCAGCAGTGAGAGGTAGAAGCAGGCTCATCTCTGTGAGTTAGAGGACAGCCTCCTCTACAGGGAGAGGTCAGGTCAGCCAAGGCTCTGTGTAAGAGAAAGGTAACCTGACTGAAAGCTTTCTCCCTGAAACCCAATAAGAAGAAAGCAATTTAAGAAACCTTCCTATACTCATCATTTTTGGATAAAGTCTCCTTACAAAATTTTTCACTCACCTAAAGACTTGGGAGTTACCAACCAGGATTCTGTGTGCCTCCCATTGGCACAGAGGCAGTAAGAATCTTGGTCTTTTGTCACTGGGACAGCTGTGAAATCAGGAGAGGCTTCCAGCTCCACACTCACCTGTGGCCCCACAGGGGGGAAAAATAGAAGAAATGTTACCATATAAGGACAGCACTTATGCATGGGGGGTTGGGTGAAAGAATGTGAAGGACATTTGTGTTTAAAAAAAGATAAGGAGGGGTGCTTTGAAAAAACACGTGCCTAAAATGTCATGGATTTCATATGCACAAACATGTCCACAAGTTTATTTACCTATCACAATGCATTATCTACACAAACAAGTAGGGAGATAACTATATATTTCTCTATCTCTGTTTTATTTTAATGGCAGCAATATATTTACCATACTAGAGTTTTAACTACTAAAGTATGCACGTGCTTCTAACAAAAGCAAAACCCACTGTAAACAGTATGCCATTTTCTCCTGATTAGGGCCTCATACCTCTACATAGACTATATCTTCCAGTTGTCTAGAGAGGCCTCATGAAACATCTTGTCTATGTCAGTACAGTATGTACTGCTTAAATATTGGCAAAAAAGTCACATAATACATCTTATGTAGAGTCCATATTGTTAAACTTAATGCTGTATATGTTTAGCTAGAGTCTAGGAATTAAGCATTTGGAACCAGTGCAGATGGATTTAGTACAGTCTCTTCCTTCCTTTCATTTAATTCTTAGTTATAATTTACACACACTAATTGTCCTAGTCCCCTCTAGACAAGCTTAACTCAAAAAGGTGCTTACTCGGATGCATGAAGAAAGGTAGTTCTGCACAGTGGCCTTGAGTGTGAAAGCTTCTCCATGGATCACAGAGTAGGGCATCGTGAGCTCCACAAAGAAGGGCTGGAAGGCTTGGAGAGATGCCACAGGGGAGAGGCCAAGTCCAGTGTCATTGGACAGGCAGAGGGCTCCGGCCTTCCACTCAGTGATGGTGTCAGGGACTGTCACTTCCATGTCAGCTACTCCTGAGGAGCTGGGAAGGGAGAAGCACAGGAAGTGAGCACATCTGTTAGGTATTTCTGAGATGGTGACCAATAACCACGACAGAATGCCACCCCCTTTGAGTCCTTCAGAGGAGTGATAGGAAGTGAACAGTGTAAATAGGACTCCAAACAGAGAACTGAAATGTCTTTCTGTAGTCCTGTTTTCCAAACTCAGATCATAGCCTCAGACCTCTTCAAAGTCCTAGTGGAAATTGGAACATAGATTTGAAGCTGTCTCTGAACTCCCATCTCTGAAATACTATACAACAAATTTTGATCTGCATGTCCTACACTATGTAACAGTTTAGTGGCCTCCTCCATGTAGGACTGCCTCAGTTATGGTGTTACTGAATGGTTTTAAGGATCAAAAAGGTACATGATAATTTTTATGTACATTTTTTCTGGTAGTGATGGAAATATATACATTTCATAATTGATGGGTTGATATGGTATGTTTTTCTTAAATTAGTCATTACCTATGTTTATGATACACATTAGTTAGAGTAATACTAGAAAACAAAGAAAAATTTCATACCTTGCCCAAATCATACAACTGGAAATTACTTACTTTACTTTGACTAAATCCCAGATCCAGGTTTCAGGAAAATATTTTTGAATGGTCTCAGCAACTGAATCTTCAAGCTGTGCCTTCTCATGTGATGGAGATGTTTGTGCTATAAAGCGTTCAGCTCCAGGTCTTTCAGAAACCCTAGCTACACCTTCATGCACCATTTGAGGCACTGTGGCAATGGAAGACATGAAAATAGTACTTGAATACAATGGGCTACAACCTGCAGTGTGAAGGTAGCTTAATGTTTGGTTTCTCCTTGACTATTAAATACTGTTACAATTACATTGGAAACTATGCATTAAACCACTCAGTTTGGGAGATGGTGTGCAACACTCTGAAAGTGACTCACAATAGAGTTTTGAATGGCCAGTGCTGGTTGAGCATGAAGGGTGAGCATGTGCCCTTTGACTCAGTGCCTTTTCTTTGACTGTTCTTACTTCTATTTGCAATCCCTGGTTTTCCCATTACTGCTTCAGCTCCATTCTTAGGGAATTCTCTTCTCTTCTCATGACACATCTACAAAAATTTCTTCACACTTCACACAGTGATTCTCTATTAGAGTAACTGTTGCATTTTGCCTTATTTTAAGGCAAAGCAGGAAGAGCCTCCAACCTTCATCCTCCCTGTAGCACCAGCATGAATTTGAACACATTTTGCTCAGGTAAGTTTGGGCTCTTTCTCCCTTTTATGAATGCTATATGTGCTTTACAATTTTATTATCACCTATGATAAATAACTCACATTTATTTTTGTTCTGAAAATAAGCAATGGTTTGCTACTTTACCTGCTATTGGTACATATGATTTGGGATGTTTGATCTTCAAGTTGGTTAATGCCATTAAACCCATGTCCTAGAAGAGAGATTATTAGTGAAGCAAAATATCTCAAAAATCTGGAAAAAACTCTGTGTGTATAAAAATTACAGTAACTAAATCAGGGATAGTTTCACATGTTCAAGTAGGATTCCTGTTTCAGTTGTGTTTTTTATACTCTCCAGAGAATGTAGTGAGCAGCACAGAGTTCATAGTGAGGCATATGCTTGGGCCTTTCTGAAAAAATTACACTATTTTTAAAAGGTGGTGCATGGCTTTAATTCCAGCATTTGCCAGACAAAGGCAGAGCAGAGGCAGGCAGGTCTCTGTGAGTTTGAGGCCGAACTGGTCTACCTACTGAGTTCTAGGACAGCCAAGCTACATAGTGAGAGCCTGTCCCAAGAAAACAACAACAACAGCAGCAGCAGCAACAACAACAACAACAACAACAACAACAACAACAACAACAACATAATAATAATAATAATAATAATAATAATAATTATAATTATAATTATAATAATAATAATGTCACTTACCCATTCTGGGCCAGTTTCTTCAACAGAAAGAGAAAAAATTAGCCTAGACTGGGCACTTTCCAAGATGCAGTTTTTGGAATGCCTGGAATTGAATCCATGGTCTACCACATGTAAGGTGGGTGGTCAGACAGTTTTTCAATCCCTGGCACAACTCTAAAATTCTTTACTGATATAGTGTTTCATTAAACCTAAATAATTCACAGAGCAGCATGTTAGAGGACAATATGTCTTACGTCCAGGTATTCATAGACGTCCTTCTCACTTTCTTTTCTTACTGAGTATCCAATGCCCACAAGGGCTGTATCTCCAGGCCAGATACAACGGACTTGGTCTTCAGGCAGCTGGTGGGAACTTTGTATAGAGTCCTTGTGCTGCATTTCTGGCAGGTTGTATATCTGTAAGAAACAGGAGACAAGAGGTCCTCTTTCATAGAAGACACGAAAAGAAAATAATGTCTTCACAGCGAATCACTTGATGTTCAAGAAGCACCTGCAACCATTGAAAGTACTGGCACCAAGAGTGTGGGTAGGGCAGAGTGGTGGGAGCAAGGAACCACCCTTTCTGTTTCTTGTCAGACCCTTCAGCAGTACATGAGTTTTAAAACTAAACACATTTAAAATATTTGTCAGCTACAACAATTGCTCAAGAAATCTTTTATTTAATTGATTAGAAGAAAGTAAAAATTCAGAAGAAAAACCTTTTAGTTGTATGCTTTCTAAAGCACTTTCTGCATGTGCACCATAAAAAATCTTGTAATTTAAATAAAATTAAATTCTGGTTTAATTTATGTGTTTGTTCAAGACTGGTAAGTTCCCAGCAGTATTTAGACTAAAGATTTCTGTTTTTGAAATGTACATATGTATCGCACATTTTAAAACATGATATTATCCAGTGGCAATAATAATTTTTAAGCTATTACACTGACTATGTAACCATTCCTAATAAATCCTGTCTTAATTCAATATAATGAAGAGTTTCACTATCATTAATATGGGCGAGACTCCTCGAAATAGTTTATGGTTTTAGTTGTGCTTCTGAGAAATTTCAAAACAAGTTAAGAACCTTGTATTTCAAATTTTAAAACATCATATCTTTTTCTTATTTGGGAGACTCTTGAGATGTGTAAGATTCCATATGTATGAACCGTTTCCTTTGGCTCCCACTGGCAGCTTCATTCTGAAAAGTTCCAACATGAGCATCTGAAAGGGACAAGCCACTCCTGGAGTAAGATAGGAGCAGTAATGACACAGAGAGCCTGGGTCACATGCAAGCTTTACAGCTTACTGACTGCTTTACTTCCTAGTTTGTCTTGAGTTTATTAGCTGAAGTTTTCTGAGGTGTTCTTTGAGATCATATAATGTAGAGCTCCCTTATAGATGTCCTTAGCATTAAACGCAGTATACATACATTCAAGAGCCCTAGTGGCTGAATGATCATTGCTTTATGCATCACCAGGGGCTCCTCCTGCTCAGAGCCTCTGGGCTTGGCCTTTCTTGAGCAGAAGCTGACTGATACTCACGCAAGAAGGAGAGAGCTCAGCTTCAGGCTTCAGGAGCAACACGCTTTGGTCCACTGCTCTCAGGCCACAGAGGGACTGAGGAGAAGCTGTGACATGCAGATGGACCTGTGAGGCAGGAAGACTACGGGCTGGGTTGAAGCTTAGGTTCACCTGCGGGAAGGGAACTCAAGCTTAGTAGGAGTTCTGGCACATGGAGTCATTGTGTAACTCTGCACTGCATGTCTGTTTTTCCAGGCTATGAAAACTTCCAGAAGCTTAGCTGAGGCTCTTAGCCTCCCTCTTCTCCACTAGAATTGATTTAGGAAAGCAATAGATGTGTCAAAATCTGAAGCAAAAAAATGTCCATTTTGGCTTTCTAAAAGTCTTGCAAATATATCATTTTTGGTATGTGTGCACATGCAAGTACTTGAGTGTGGTGTAAAGCACTCATGTGTGTAGGTGCATGTACCCATGTGTTCAGCAGAGGGCAGAGGAGGGTGTGGGTGGCCTGCTTTCATTCTGTACCTCATTCTCTTGAGACTCTCAATATCCTGGAGCTAAACTGGCAGCCAGCAATTCCCAGTAATTCTCCTGCCTCTGACCTCCACAGCATTGGGGCTATGGGAGCCTCAAGTCATGCCTTACTTTTGTACCAGAGTGCTGGTATCAGAACTCAATGCGACAAGTGCTCTGGAGTCCTGAAGGTATTCCATTTTAATGGAGTTTTCACGATAAGTCTTATACCTGGGGTGAAAAATTCAGTTTTCTTTTTTGTTTCTGAGACAAGGTTTCTCTGTGTATCCTTGGCTGTCCTAGACTCACTTTGTAGACCTCGAACTCACAGTGATCTTCCTACCTCTGCCTCCTGATTTCTGGGACTAAAGGCGTGTGCTACCACTGTGAGGCTGAAAATCAGTATTCTAATTGGAGATGTGTCTACATTTGTCTCTTTCTCTCATCTATCTATCTATCTATCTATCTATCTATCTATCTATCTATCATCTGTCTATTGGTCTATCTATCTATCTATCTATCTATCTATCTATCTATCTATCTATCAACTAACTTTATCTGGTCATCTCTATCATTCATCTCTCAACTTTTTCTATTTAATTTCAGTGGAGTGAAGCAAATAGCTGTAGTCCGGGCTGTATTGAAAGGAGGATCCTATTACTGGTCTTGCATGAAATTATGTAACATGAAGGGTCTATAAGATGGCTCGGTGGGTAAAGGCACCTGCTGTCAAGCTTGGTGTCCTGATCTTGATATTTGGGACTCATGTGGAGGAAGAAAACAGACATCTCAAGAATCCTGTGCATTCATACGCACATGTGCATGGGTAGATATATACAATAAAAACTTAAGTTATAGGACTTTGAGTTAGCCCATTATTAAGGATTCGGTTCCCCTCTCTTGCTTCCCCACTTCCTTGCCTCTTTCCTCTTCAACCTCCAACCATTTTGGAGGTTTGTGAATTGAAATATGGCTCTCTGGTGCTGTACACATCTTTGCCACTGAGGCAAACTCCAATTACTGGATTTGGTATACTTATATGAAATCTGTGTCCTTAAAACATTCCAACCCCCTCCTTTTAAAATAGAATTTTTAGGAAATAAATTCCTCACTTTGTTGAGAAGACACTTTTCAATTTCAAAATTTGCAGAATCTGCAATCACTTCTCCATCAGGCAAGATGGTGTAGATGAAGAATTTAGCCACAGGGGCCATGCCGAACTCCACAGGGATCTCCAAGGTAAAGTTGCCTTTCTCTGGAGCTACAGGGACTGGAAGGAGATGGTAATGGATCAGAATGCTGACAGGAAAACCCAGATGACTAAACACAGGGATTTGAAGGACTGTCTGGAGGTGGAAGATGCTCTTACTGTCCTGTGGTTGTTTGCATACTAATGACCTCAGGATGGTATAGGGAGCTCACTGCAAAATACCCCCTACTAAGGTGTTCACTGTAAAATTATAGTTAATCATACACTAACAGTTTGTCTCTTCTACACCTCACCATCCCAAAAGACATCTGTTAGCAATTCTTATTATAAAAAGGATGAAATACTTCGACTGATGTTTCATTTATTATTTAGATAAGAGGAAAAATAATAAAGATGACAGCCTGGTACTCAGGGAGCTGAAAACCAATGGCCATCTCAGAGGAGCAAGCCACACTTTCCAATTTAATCATGTCTTTGTTGTTAAACTATTTTTATCACAGAAATTTTCATAGTATTCACATTTCTTGAGAGAAAATTATGCAATTGAAGTCTCTGCTGTTTTGTTGAAGCTGAGGTGATTCCCAAACCTTCTGTGATTCCCACTTAGTGTTTGAGGAAGAACTAGCTGGATATTTTGTTAAATATCTAAATAGTTTTTGTAATTGGTCAGTGACAAAGAAGCCCCTATTTAACTAAACTTGTTAAGCAACAGTTAAATACCTGCCACTTCAAGAAAGAACTTGGAAAATATCTGTGATGCTACCTATGTAAATCCATGTACTTCATGTACTTGATATTCCAAATGAAGAGGAATTGATAATAAACAGGTAACTTATAGGAAATATGTTTGCATGTGGCAAGTGCGATTTGGGAAGGGAAGGATGGCAAGACGATGAGCAGCAAGAATACCAGGATCCAGTGTTAACTTGGGGTTTAAATAGGAGCAGGTAGAAGAGGCCTGATTAAGAAAGTGACAATTGGAGGTTCCAAGATGGCCTCAGCCAGTATGCAACTTTTCTGATCTACTGCATGAAGACCAGGGACTTAAATGGAGCCACAGACTGCTGGATCTTGAGAACTGTAGGTGAGTGGGATCCCAAACTCCGCAGACCACTGGTGGGCCAGACCCCAGGATGAGCAACAGACCGGAGGTCCTGAACCCACCACCCAGACGCACTCAAACGAAACCCACATGTGGGCTGCAGCCAGCCTATATAGCACAAACTCGCTGTGTGGGGAGTTGGTATTCTGGAGCCTCTGGCCTGAGGAGTCTCAGGGAATAGTGTAAAACTACCCTTAGATTCCTCCTCTCACCACATGCCAAACTGTGACTGTCCCCCAGGCCGAGTGGAAACACAGGTGGCAGGGTCCATTAAAAACAGGTAGAGTAGGCATGCAGCTTGCAGTTCATCCTGGGCCCAATCTAGAGCCGGTCACAACAGACTGAGCCTGTAAACATGGGAAGTTAGAAACCAATTTGGACTGCTCCCACATGGCCAGCAGGATCTCCCACACTATCGGGTGAGTTGATCACCCCTGCAGTGTCTAATCGCTGAGCTAAAAAGTGACTACAGCTCCAAGGACCTGTGAGCAGTCCAAGTTACAGGGTTGCAGAAACTCCAGGCACCTTGGAGCTGAAACAGTCCTGTCTCTGGGCCGCTGAGTATTGATCCTGCACATTCCAACAGACAGAACCTAACTGTATCAGCTCCCACAGGCCCGGCAGGATCGCCCATGCTATCGGGAGAAGTTGGTCACACCTGCGGTGTCTAATTGCTGACCTAAAGGTGACTACAGCTCCAAGGATCTGTGAGCGGTCCCGGCTACAGGGTCATGGAACGTGGAGGACCTTGGAGCCTGCCCACGGTCTGAAACGGTCCTGTCTCTGGGCTACTGAGTACTGATCCTGTACTCTCCAACAGACAGATCCTAACTGTATCAGCTACCACAGACCCTGCAGGATTTCCCTCTCAGGAGAGGCTAGACATTTCTGAGGTGTTTAGAGGCAGAGCTAAAAGACAGCTACAGCCCAGAAGAACTGACCCAGCTGGTGTCTTGACAGGAAGGACAAAGTGACAGGAAGGACAGGCAGCTAGGACCAACCAGAGTGCTTGTGTGCTGACCTTGTTCTAGGTCCCAAAACAGCTGATCTGAATTACAGCAGTAAGGTGAAAGGAGCCAGACAGAAACCTGCTTCTGCTGACTCAGTCTGGAGCCTAATGTGTAGAGCAAAATCTCCAGGAGTGGAAACCAGATCACTTGCCTGTTCCAGGGAAATACTCCCTGATCCACACAGGCAAGGGCACCTGACCTATAATCATTCACCAACTATCCACTCTCAACCTGTGAAGGACGCCAGAAGCTACCTCCCAACATCAGAGACACCAAAATGACAAGAGGACAGTGAAAGAATGCAATCAAAAGCCAAAACAGTTTGGCATCTCCAGATCCCAGCAATCCTAATGAAAGCAACCCAGAGAACCCAAACACAATCAAAATACAAGAAAATGACCTCAAATGTTTAGTAAGGAAGATGATAATGGAAGAAACTAATAAAATCTGCAAACAACTGCAGGAGGATACAAATAAGCTGGTTGAAGAAAGACAAGAGTCATATAGAGAGGCACTGGAAGAATTTCAGAAAAATACAAACAACCAGATGAAGGAAATCATTAAAACAGTTCAGGATCTGAAGATGAAAATGGAAGCTATGATAAAGGAACATACAGAAGAAAAACATGATTGAGATGCCTCAGAGAAGAAAGCAAGCATCACAGAGGTGACCTTATCTAACAGAATCCAAGAAATGGAGGAACAAATAGCGGGACTTGAAGACACAATCGTAGAACTTGAAACAACCATCAAAGAAAATGCTAAATCTGAAAAGTTCCTGACACAGAACACCCTAGAAATCAAGGACACCATGAAAAGACGAAACTTGAGAATAATAGGTATTGCAGAAAGAGAGGACACCGGACTCCACAGACCAGAAAATATCTTTAACAAAATCATAGAAGAAAAGTTTCCCAACCTGAAGAAGGAGATGCATAGGAGCATACAAGAGGCCCACAGAACACCAAAAAGAATAGACTAGAAAAGAAAATCTTCCCGACACATAATAATTAAAACACAAAATATACAGAACATGGAAAAATATTAAAAAGCAGCAAGAGAAAAATGCTGAGTAACATATGATGGCAAACCTACCCGAATTACACCCGACTTCTCAGCAGAGACCATGAAAGCCAGAAGGGCCTGGACAGAGGTCCTGCAAACCCTAAGAGAACACAGATGCCACTCCAGACTACTATACTCAGTGAAAATTTTAATAACCATTGATGGAGAAAACAAGATATTTCATGATGAAAATAAATTCAAACAGTACCTATCCCCAAATCCGGCTTTACAGAAGTTGATAGAAGGAAAATTGCACCCCAAAGGGTCAAAATATAACCAAAACTATATAGGAAATAGATAACTACACCATCACAAAATCACAACCACACAAACACTTGACTGTAAAAAACAGCTAAAATGAAGGGACTTAACAGTCACTCGTTATTAATATCTCTCAACATTAATGGTCTCAATTCTACAATAAAAAGACACAGACTGACTGAGTGGATGCATAAACATGACCCAACATTCTTCTGCATTCAAGGAATGCATCTCACCCTCAAGGGCAGACATTACCTCAGAGTTAAAGTTTGGGTAAAATATTCCAAGCAAATGGTCACAAGAAGCAAGCTGCTGTAGCCATTCTATTAACTAACAACATAGACTTTCAAATAAAATTAATCAAAAGGGATGAGGAAGGACACTTCATACTCATCAGAGGTAAAGTCAACCAAGAAGACATCAAAATTTTGAACATCTATGCTCCCAATACAAGAGCACCCACATTTGTAAAATAACTATTAACAAAACTTAAAACACTCATCGATCCCCACACATTAGTAGTGGGAGACTAACACCTCACTTTCAACTGAAGGATAGGTCTTTGAATCAGAAACTAAGCCAGGAAATAACTTCATTAACCAACGTCATGAATCAAATGGACCTAACAGCTATCTACAGAACTTTTTACCCAAATGCAAAGGATTATACCTTCTTCTCAGAACCACATAGAACGTTCTCTAAAATTGATCACATAGTAGGTCACAAAGCAAGTCTCAACAGATACAAGAAGATTGAAATAATACCTTGTATCGTATCAGATAACCATGGTCTAAGGCTGGACTTCAACAACAACAGAAATAAAAAAGCCTACACACACATAGAAACTAAAAAACTTTCTACTTAATGACACATGGGTCATGAAAGAAATAAAGGAAGAAATAAAGGACTTCCTGAAATTCAATGAAAATGAACGAACCACATACCCTAATTTGTGGAACACAATGAAAGCGATGCTAAGAGAAATATTCATAGCACTAAGTGCCTTTAGAATGAAAATGGAAACATCCCACATAAACAACTTAATGACATATCTGGAAACCCTAGGAAAAAAAGATGCAGAAACACCCAAGAGGAGTAGATGTCTAGAAGTAATCAAATTCAGGGCTGAAATCAATAAGTTAGAAACAAAGAGAACAATTCAAAGAATCAACAAAAACCAGGAGCTGGTTCTTTGAGAAAAATCAACAAGATAGACAAACCGATTGCCAAACTAACTAAGAGACAGAGAAACACTATCCAAATCAACAAAATCAGAAATGAAAAAGGACACACTGAAGAAATACAAAGAACGATAAGAACCTACTTTAAAGTAATTTATGCCACAAAATTTGAAAATCTAAGGGAAATGGACAATTTTATGGACTGATTCCATTTGCCAAACTTGAATCAATATCAGATAAACAAATTAAATAGCCCTATTTCACCTATAGAAATACAAGCAATCATTGACAGTCTCCCAACTAAAAAGAGCCAACGACAGATGGCTTCAGCACAGAATTCTATGAGACCTTCAAAGAGGAGCTAATACCAACATTCTTCAAGCTACTACAAAAGATAGAAATGGATGGAACATTATCAAATTCTTTCTATGAGGCCATAGTCATGTTGATACCTAAACCCCACAAAGACCCAATAAAAAAAGAGAATTTCAGACCAATTTCTCTTATGAACATTCATGTCAAAATACACAATAAAATACTCACAAAACAAATACAAGAACATATCAAAGACATCATTCACCATGACCAGGTAGGATTCATTCCAGGCATGCAGGGATGGTTTAACATACGGAAATCCATCAATTTAATCCACCATGTAAACAAACTGAAAGAGAAACCCACATGATCATCTCCTTAGATGCAGAAAAACATTTGACAAAATCCAACACCCATTCATGTTTAAAGTTCAGGAGAGATCAGGAATACAAGGTGCATACCTATATATAATAAAGGCTATATATATCAAGCCAATAGCCAACTTCAAACGAAATGGAGCAATACTAAAAAAATTCCCTCTAAAATCGGGGTCCAAACAAGGCTGCCCACTTTCTCTATATCTCTTCAATATAGTTCTTGAAGTTCTACCCAGAGCAATAAGAAAACAAAAGGAGATCAATGGTATCCAAATGGGAAAAGAAGAAGTCAAATTATCCCTATTTGCAGATGATATGATAGTGTATATAAGGGACCCCCAAAATTCCACCAGAGAACTCCTACAGCTGATAAACACCTTCAGCAAATTGGCTGGATACAAAATTAACTCAAATAAGTCAGTAGCTTTCCTATATACAAATGACAAATATGCAGAGAAAGAAAATTACACCCTTTATGATAGCCACAAGCTATATAAAATATCTAGGAGTAACTCTAACCAAGCAACTGAAGGACTTATTCAGAAAAAACTTTAAATTTATGAAGAAAGAGATAGAAGATGATATCAGAAGATGGAGGGATCTACATTGTTCATGGATTGGGAGAATTAACATAGTAAAAATGGCGATCTTACCAAAAGCAATTTACAGATTCAATGCAATCCCTATCAAAATACATACAAAAATTTTTGAAGACATTGAAAGATCAATTCTCGACTTCATATGGAGAAACAAACAGCCTAGAATAGCAAAAACAATCCTATACAATAAAAGATCATCCAGAGAATACTCCATACCCAATCTTAAGCTGTATAATAGAGCAACAATACTTAAAACAGCATGGTACTGGCACCGCAATAGGCTGGTGGGTCTCTGGAATCAAATAGAAGACCCAGAGATGAAACCACACACATTTGGTTACTTGACTTTTGACAAAGAAGCCAAATCCATTCAATGGAAAAACAATAGCATCTTCAACAAATGGTGCTGGTCTAACTGGATGTCTACATGTAGAAAAATACAATTAGACCCATATTTCTCACCATGCACAAAATTCAGGTCCATGTGGATTAAAGACCTCAACATAAAACCAGAAACACTAAGTCAATTAGAATAAAAAGTGGGGAAGAGCCTGGAACACATTGGCACAGGAGACAACTTCCTGAACAGAACACCAAGAGCCCAGGCCTTAACGTCACCAATTAATAAATGGGACCTCATGAGGCCGAGAAGCTTCTGTAAGGCAGGAGACACTGTCAACAGAACAAAGCAACAGCCTTAAGACTGGGAAAAGATCTTCACCAACCCTTCATCTGACAAAGGTCTAATATCCAAAATATATAAAAACTCACAAAATTAAACATCACCAACCAAATAACCCAATAGAGAAATGGGGCTCAGAACCAAACAGAGAATTCTCATCAGAGGAATATCAAATGGCTGAGAAAAACTAAAAGAAATGTTCAGCGTCATAAGTCATCAGGGAAATGCAAATCAAAACGACACTGAAATTCCATCTTACACCCAACAGAATGGCTAAAATCAAAAACTCATATGACATCACTGGCTGGCAAGGATGTGGAGAAAGAAGAACACTCTTTCATTGCTGGTGGGAATGCAAACTAATACAACCACTTTGGAAATCTAACTGGCGTTTTCTCAGAAAACTGGGAATAGGTCTTCCTCCAGACCCAGCTATTCCACTCCTTGGAAAATGCTCCACCACACAAGAGGGACATATGCTCAACTATGTTCATAGAAGCCTTATTCATAATAGCCAGAACATGGAAACAGCCTAAGTGTCCCTCAATAGAATTGTGGAAAAAGAAACTGTGGTATATTTACAATATGGAATACTACTCAGTTATTAAAAACAAGGAATTTCCAAAATTTGTGACAAATGGATTGAACTAGAAATGATCATAATGAGTGAGTTCACCCAGAAGCAGAAAGAGTCAACTGGTATATACTCACTTATATCTGGACACTAGCCCAAGGGGCATGTCCCATGAAAGTCTTCATGTACCAGGAAAGTGTGCCAGAGGGGAGGACATCCTATTGGGATTTTAGGTGAGAGAAGCATGGGAGAATGGGGAAATAGAATGATCCAGAGGGTCCCAGAAACGTACAAGAAGAACATTATGACATGTGGATCAGGGCCCAGGGGTTCTGCTCAAACTATAGCACCAGCCAAGGACAATACGTGCAGTAAACTTCGAACCCCTACCCAGATCTAGATGATGGACAGGACATGATCCACTGTTGAGTGGAGAGTGGGGTCTGACTTTTATGCAAACTCTCCTGTCCCATTTTTGACCAAGTCCTCTTGATGGAGAGGCCTGGTGGCACTCCGAGGATGGATAGCAGGTTACCAAGAAGAGACTTGATAGCCTATGAGCATATACAGAGGGAGGAGGTCCCTCTCAGGCACAGACATAGGGGAGGGGATTAGGGGGAAAGTGGGAGGGAGGGAGGAATGGGAGGATACAAGGGATGGGCTAACAATTGAGATGTAATATGAATAAATTAATAAAACATTTTTTAAAAAGAGAGTGATAATTGAGTCAAGTTGTGGTAAAACTGAGTAAATGTCATCAGGATACAACAGGGTGATTTCACACATAAACTCACAGCAGCTATGATTCCCTGCCCAAGACCTTCAAAACATCAAGCCCTAGTCAGCATCCCAGCATGGATGGGGAGGGATTCTTGAAGATCCCCTTTTAGTTGAGGAGCTATTGAGAGCTGATAGCTACAGAGGGGAGGAAGAGTCAGATTTCTTCATGGATGCTGCCGGATGACCCTATAATGCACGCGCGCGCGCACACACACACACACACACACACACACACACACACACACACACACACGGGTAATACTGACCAAACTAAAACATGGAAGACATAAAGTAGGGAAGAATGCTGCAGAATATTTGATCCCATTGTGAACCCCGAGATTGTGATCTGTAAAAACCTGTTTCATGTTTGGCATAGTTGAGCCCTAGGTCACACCTTTAATCCAAGAATTTTCTGTTTACTGTAAACAGGTGATTAAGGTGTGGATCAGACCTTGGACACACCATTAATTCAAGAGTTTTCTGTACACCGGATTTAATAAATTAAGCCTAGGTCAAAAGTTAGATCAAGAAACCAGCTGACAGGGATTAAGTAGTAAGGAGGGACTATGAGAGAAGGGTATTTAAGAAAGCATGGATAAGGAGGCTTTTTTGGACTTTGCACTAGCAAGCCTTTGGCCTTGTTGTTTTTTGTTTTGTTTTGTTTTGTTTTGTTTTGTTTTTTTGTTTTTTGTGTTTTTTTTTGTTTTTGTTTTTTGGTTTTTTTTTTGGCCCTTTCCTCCTGGACTGTCAGCTGAGCTAGTGAGCTTTTTGGATTTTTCCTTCGAAGATGTGAGCTGAGTAGGAAGGTCAGCTGGGCTCTCTCTGCCTCTCTGAGCTGGTAGGTCTTTACCCCAGCATCTGGCTCCTGAGTCAACTTTGGTAAAATCAAATGGTTGGGATTTTCATTTCTATTACACTATGGAAGTGGCCTTGTAGAGGATCCAGGGAGGAGTTGGTGGGGATTAGTGGGAAAAAGGTATGACTTAAGTATATTGTATAAATGCATGCATCTTTCAAAGAATAAATAAAATGTCTTTAAAAATAAAAATGAAGGAACTGGAGAGATAGTTCAGAAGTTCAGATCACATGATGCTCCACTGAAGGAACCAAGTTTGATTCCCAGCACCCACACCAGACTGCTCAGAACTCTGTAATTCCAGATTCAGGAGATCCAGGGGATCTGATGCCTTTGGCCCTGACAACTTACCCCAAAGCACCACACACATAACAAAAAATAATGAAAATGAATCAAATACCCCAAGATCAGTGTAGCTAGAATAGTTTAATGACCAAGGCTGGCACCTTTCCGATTTTTTGGACAGATACTAAGATAAGACATTTTGCTTTGTTGTGGCTAATCTCTACATGAACACATAGATCCCTTACTTGAGGAGTGCTTTGTGTTTTCAGGTGCTACATCTTCAGAATAGATAGTTTTCACCATTGTTGAATGATACTCAGTTTAGGAATCTGAGACTTTTTTTCCTGAAGTTCATGGTATGAGTGATAATGTACATTTGATGGCAGAACCCTGAGCTCCTGCTGTGCAGTGTTTACAGAGACTTACACAAATCATGGCATACTTAGTTACTCAGTGGTGAGAGTCCACTGGTGAGCATGTGTGGACTCAGTTGGAGACTTGTTGCTGGGTGGGAAAAAAACTTACAGTTTCCTGGGTCTCGTGCCTCCATGTGGTGAGTGTGGCTTCCAGTTTGGATGATCTTGCCCTGGGCCATGACCTAAAATAAAAAGGTATTTTCCAAACTTACGTCTGTATTTTAGAAGGCTTTCTTCTCACTGATGAATCTACTGTGTGAGACCCAGGCAGAAATACCCAGCCCAGAACCCAATGTGTCAGGAGAGACGTGGTCAGGAGATGAAAGGATTCTTTGTATTTCTCAGCTTGGAGCCAGAACTCACCAGGTAGTAAAAAATGAGCTCTCTCAGCACTATCAGGGCAGTCCCTCTCAGAATAAAATGTGCCTGAACTGTGTGACTCTGGCTGCAGGGCAAGATGCCAACTTCCTTCTCAATGTAGACATAGCTCTTGCTGATGGAATAAACACTGTAGGCCACATGGTGTGCTACTCCATATTCTTCTTCCATGCAAGGGAAATTCCAACAAAAAAATTCCTCCTTGTGGTACACCTGGAGAATCAACAAATACTGTGATCAGATTGCCTACTCCGCAGAATCTCTCTTCTGTGATGAGTCAGCATACTTTCAATGACTGAGTATTTTGTACATTTTCTTAAAAAGGGAGATGATATCCCTTGGGTGAATTTATGACTAATGAATTTTCAAAATGGAGGCAAACATTATACCAATGAAGAGATAAAGGGGAAGTATATTAGTTTTCAAGACAAAGGGAGCATTTGTTGAGTATCTAATATATATGAAAGAATTTTTATAAATACAAAATTTAGTGCCTGACAAATATGCAAAATAATGGCAGGACTGAAACATTTTCATAGATTAATATGGTGTACTCTGACCACATGCATTCACTTACTACCCAATCCTATGTTTCCCACCAGCTCTCTTCTTTCTTACCCGGGCCTCTCTGCTTTCATTTCTATTCTTTCACATGATTCCACATTTGTGGGACAATAGGCAATGCTTTATTTTCTCTCCTAGTCTTATAATTTTTTTTAAGTTGACAATTTCTAAATCCATACATTTCTCTATAGACAAGATGGTTCTCTTTTAAATATATGAGTAAAAGTCTAGTGTGCACATATTTCCACTTGTCTCTGTCATCTCCTCCACTGATGGGCACTGGTGCTGGCTCCACTGCTAGCTGTATTGAGTAGTGCTGAGATTGGCATGGTGATGTAGGTGTCTTCCTCATATCTTAGCTTTGGTGCATATGGGAACTATGTGGATGTGGTACACCTGGACTGTATCCTGGTGTCATTTTGGAGTTTTATAAAAACTTTCAACTCAATGGACATGCTAATTTACCTTCACACCAGTTGTTCATATAGGCTCTTTTATTTCCAAAGCCTTGCCAAATCTCTTTTCCTAATCACAGCCATGTTTATTGGTGAGATGGCATTTCAACATAGTGTCAACTTGCATTTTCTTGATAGCCAGATGTGCTGAGCATCTGTGCATGTGTTCCTTGACCATTTGTAATTGGTGTCTTGAAAATGGATTATTATTGCATCTACTGAGAAGAGCGGGTGATTTTTAAACTGTTCTATTTATATGCTATTTTACAGTTCTCAGCTTGCAAATGTGACACCATTCCTGGATTCTTAGTATGAAATCAGTTGGATCATGGTACATTTGCTCAGTGTGTTGTTGAGTCTTGCATGGGAACATTTCAGTGAGGACTTTTATTTTATGCTCAATGGGTGAATCAGTCTGAAGAATTCTAGATTTTTTTTAATCCTCATCTAGTTTTGCTATCAGAGTTGTGCTGGATTCACAGATTGACTTTGGTGAAATTCCTCCTTTTGAAATTTCTCACAATAATATTTCCTTTTTGAAGTTTTGTTGAATTCAGCAATGAGTTTTTCTACTCTCAGCTTTTAATTTGCTGGGGCCCCCTTAGTTATTTCTTCAATTCAAATTCTCATTGTTGATCTGTATAGGTTATCTATTTTACAACATATTTGGCTCACTTTGGTAGAATATAAATATCCAAAAATTCATTTTCTTTTTCTGATTTTTCTAATTTATCAGAATGAAAGCTTTCATACTATTCTGTAAGAACCCTGTGCATTTCATCTTATGTGCTGAAGTGGCCTCCTCTGATTTGCTAATTTGGGTTTTAACTTTTCTGGGTTTAGACAAGGGCTAGTCACTTTCACTTATCTTTTCAAAGACTCACTTTTGGTTTCATTTGACCTCTTTGTCCTCATCATTACTTTCAGCTATATTTATTATTTCTTTCATTTCTCTAGTTTTGCATATGTCTTGTTCTAGTTATGCTAATGCCTTGAGGTGCAGCATTTACTTGGTACCTACGTGATTATTTATGTAGGTGTTCATAGTTCTCAGAGCTGAGTTCACTATAGACCATACGTGTTCTGGTGTGTTTTTATTAAATCTAGAAATTAAAAAGTTACCTTTCTGATATTGTCAGTGTTCCACCGATCATTGTCTAGAGAATTATTTAGGGGCAATATATTTGTGTAAGCCCTCTAGTTTCGGTTGTTATTGATTTACAATTATAGTCTCCTGTGGCATAATATGAATGATTTAAATTCTTTAAATTGGTAAACAATTGCTCCATAATCTAAAGTGAGACCTGTTTTGAAGAAACCCCCATCAGCTGCTGAGGGGATGTCTATTTCATCACTGTTGAATATAGAATTCTATAGATGGCAGTCAAGGCCATGAGATACAAGGTACAGTTTAATTTGAGATTTATTTTTGACTTTTTTTGTATGGATGATACATTTATTAATAAACATTGCATATTGAAGTTATTAACTTATATAATAATTTATTCCTAGTTGTGATTGGTTTTATGATATTTGTCAAACCAGCTTTTGGGGGATGTATATTTACATGTATATATTCTTGATAAATTATTCACTTTTTAAAATTCAATGACTTTATCTTATTTTGGCTTGAAATCTAGCTTAGCGTGTTGATACTGTTTCATTTTTCATATTTATTCTATTTTGACATTGCAATTTACACATATGTAGGGATGGTTATAGAACATCTGCTATTTTAAGGAGATTTCCTTAATGAGTGCCTCTCTTTTAAAGGCATTATTTCTTATAACCCTTTGGAACATGGAGGAAATTCAATGAATTTGTCAACACCAAACCAAAGCATTTACATGAATAAAATAAAAAACAATTAAAAATACCTACTTTTTCCCAGGGTTCAATAAATAGAAAGAGGAAGATATAATATAAATTAGCAGTTAAAGTTAAAAATTAAGATAAATTTTATTACTAAAGGAGCAAACCAGAGTCTGAGAAAAAGAAAAAAGAATGAAGATCAGAAAGAAAGGAAATGAGGCCCAAGTATGAGAAAGAATACCAAGTAACAACACAGTAAAAATCTGAAGTATGTGGTGTAAGTATTAGAAAAAGACAGTTGTGGGCAGAAATATGGAGGAGTGGTTCTGGGAGATAGAGAGATAACAGAGGGAAGAGGATCGGGGACCTGTATGAAAAGGCAACAATGAAATCTCTTACTTATTTCTACTCTGTTTTTTCTTTTTCTTTTCAGAAACAGGGTTTCACTGTTGCAGCCTTGGCTGTCCTTGACTCACTTTGTAGACCAGGCTGGCCTTGAACTGACCAAGATCTGCCTGCCTTGCCTCCCAAATGGCAAATGACTCTAGCATCTAGAAAGCTCCCAAACCGAAGCCATTTGACAATGGCTGACCTCCTAGTGAGCACCACACTGGTCCTTTTTTCCTTCACCCAACCTCCCACATACTAGGTTCCAATCCTTGTCTCTAGAGTCTATCTACTGTTTGCAAAGGGACCTGCTTTTAATATCTTTCTATGAGATAGATTATAATTTCCATCATTTAAATTTGTAGCAGCAAATGTGTGTGGGTCACCATTGGTTTTCTTCTACCCACAGTGGATCTCAGTGAGGAGCCTACTGAGCCAACTAGGGGAGAAGACCATTGGGAGTCAGATATAGAGCTGCAGGGCCTTCAGAGACCTCTGCTAGTAAGTCAGATAGTGGGGTTCTCTTCATGTGGTTCCCTCTTATGACATATCTGACAAAGCTATGCTTTATAGGGGGAATCTTTGTGTTCCAATTGACTGCAGACTACTAGTCTCCTCTACTATTGTAGCTCCAGATTGCCTTTCTAGAGCTTGCTGGATTTCTGTCTGTCTGTCTGTCTCTGTGTCTCTGTCTGTCTCTGTGCCTCAAGCATGGATTAGTTTAACATCAACCATATTCAGTTAAGCAATAAATGTCTCTTACTTGAGAATATGAGCACTGCATATTTGGGTAATGAATTTGAGGACATACAGTACATACATTGACTGAATTGGTAAAAACAGACTTTTAATCATTTTTGATTGAAGGTCCTGACTTGAGATATATAAAACTAAATAAAATAAGGAGACTGTGCAAAAGCTCATGTTCACAAGCATGTGCTCACAACATGTGCTCATACTTTTATTAATGATCAGAAACCCTTTGTATTTTGCCCTAATATAAGAAAATTTGGCTTAGAACATTTCTTTTTATTCAACTACGCATTACTGAGTTCAAGCTGTTACAAAGCCTCACTTTGTGTCTTGTGCCCTCAGTTCTTACTTACTGTGATACTGAGGGAATGACCCACAATGCGGGTGGTGTCGATGGAGAACTCTGCCAGGCCATGATGGTCAGTGGTGGTAGCACTGGAGTAGCTAGATTGTACTTTGAAGGAGAGTTTCTCATTTGGAATAGGAGCACCCTTGAAATCCTCGAGGCGGACCTAAATTGAACAAGGAAAAAAAGCATAGTGTAGGTATGGTCATACTACACAGATTGTAAGAGGAAAAACCTGTCTCAGCATTCTATAAAGATCCAAAAAATAGTACACCAACTAATTCAGCATGCAAAACAATTGTCTTACCAAAATCTAACACTTTCATGTCTACACCAATAAAACTGTTTGTGCTGTGAAAGCACAGAGGCCCAAAGTATCATATTCTTAACTCTTTGTAGATGCTCCATACTTACCTGTTACTCATAAAAAACTATTGACAGGTTCTGTGTGAATCTGAAGCCGTTGCTCAGACTCATCACAAGATATTTGTTGAGGTCCTGATGCTAATAGAGAGCATGGATTTATTATAATATGTAGCACGTGTTTCTTAATCATTAAAACACAGTGACACTCTGAGGTTTATGGTTTTCAAGTACAGTAATTATGAATAAAAATATGCTACTTATGTTTTAGATTCATGATTCTTGATGGCCTTTCTAAGTCCTGAGGTTAGTTCTAGGAATAGAAATCATGCACTCAAGCATGTGAAGGACAAGCTCTACCAATAAGCTACACTTCTCCTTTGGCAACCAACGACGTCAGGCAAGGTTAACATTGAGCAGAATGGCCCAGGGCGAGGAATCACCATACAGCTCGAGAGCATCTATGATCCAAAGAGTACTTTACTTTCACATGAAAGGGAATCCCGTGTCTAAAATGTGACTCTGCTTTCACAAATATGAGTTTGGTTATGATTTTTTCAATTTTCGTTGTTCCAGATCCACTGAAATACAATCCTAAAAAAGAAATTTGCAATAACATTGAAAGACAGTTAGATAACTGCTTGCATTCTATGTCCTTTTTCTACATCTTTTGCACCACCATCTTCTTGTGAACAGGATTCAATTTTCACAATTTCATTTTCCATATTTTCAGCTTACTCACATACCTGTCCCTTCTTCAAAAACTTTTGCATCCACATGAAAATACTGGTCTTGAATATATCTTCTATTTAGGTTGAACATAGTAATGCTTTCTTCTTGTGTGATGCAGCCTGTGTTGTCTAGCTGATATGCAAGATAAAAAACAAGGTGGATAGGGTTCACTGGTCAGATTGATGCTCAACACAGACCCTCATGTGAATACTTCTTTCAGAAAAATGAATCTTTAGTGGTGTACAGCATGGAGATCTGATCATAAACATGGGACACAGCTTATATTATTACTATCTTTAGTTAGTATTTGTTATTAGCATTTGTATTAGTATTTTTTATTACTAAAATACTTAGATAAGTAGTACTGGAACATCCAATAAAATAATAGGAATAAGCAAATAATTATCAACAACGACCCTAAATATATGTGATTTTAACTCTTTATTAAGAGGCAGAGGCTAGCTAGTTAGACTATTCAACACACACACACACACACACACACACACACACTCACACACCAAAAATAAAAGAATAGAAAGAGACAGATAAAGAAAATTCAAGCTTAGAAGAGGCAGGAGTATCAATTCTAATATTTGATAAAGTAGACCAGTCAAAAATCAGTTATAGGAAAAAAAGTCACTACCTATTAGTGAAAGGAATAAACAATGAAAAGAATACTGAGTAACCTTGTTAATGCATACAATTCCATAAAAGAAACACTAAGAAGCAAAGGACAGATAGGTCTAGATTAATAATAATGGGTGACTTTAGTACTACACACTCATTGATTGATCATCTGGGCAAAAAAATAACTTTCAAAGTGTTGTATAGAAATTTTACTTGACTTAAATATACCATATGGAAGGAGTCTCAGTAAGACTCAGGACACATACAAGACTTATAAGGCTCAGAATGTAAATAACTCACAAGGCTCAAAAAGTTCTTAAAACTGACAAGATCACAAGGCTATAAATAGGCTAAAAGTATTCATGTCTAACAAACCAGCCCCATAGAGAATTCTAAAAACAATACTTTGGACTGAAGAGGAGAACAAACATAGCTAAGAGGCTACATTTTTAAAAAAACGAATGAGGCTACAATTACTAAAACATAAAACAGGATTAAACACAAGTAGCAAAAACAACAAAATGACAGCAATCAACATGGACCTTTCAATGATAACATTAAATATTAATGCCCTCATCTCTCTAATCAAAATATAGGAGAGTTGAATGTATTAAGAAACAAAAATAGCTCAAGATGGCGGCGCCCAGCAAGCACTGTATCTGATCAACTGCACGGAGACCAGGGACTTGAATGAAGCCACAGACTGTTAAATCCAGAGAGCTTCAGGTGAGTTGGGTCCCGCACAGTGCAGACCACCGGCGGGCCTGGCCCCGAGTCAAGTACCAGTCCACGGAGGCCCTGAATCCACTCTCCGGTCGATCAGACGGAACCCACCTGCGGGCTGCAGCTGGTAGATAAAGCCGGAATTCAGAGTGCGGGTCGGATCGGTACAGGAGCCCCTGGCCGGGGGAAGTTACAGGGAATCAGGGGAAGGTCCCCTTGGTCCCATACATCCACCACACGCAAATCTGCCGAGGACCCCACGCCGCGTGGAAACACAGGCAACGGGGTACACCTAGTTTGGAGAGAGCAGCACCCGGCCGGCAGCGCAAAACTGCCCGCGTTGGAACAGAGCGCGAGATACGGAGCTGCTTGAGCCCATTTTACTCAGAGAGAGAGGCGCCCATCCAGAGGCGCCATACCCTGCCCACTTTGGAACAGGGCGCGGGAGTCAGAGCGGCTCGGATCAGCCTGACTCAGAGAGAGTGACCACAACCTGTGGCGCCAAAGCAGGCACTCTTTGGAACAGTGTGTGGGAAACAGAGCTGGTGGGATCCGCCTAGATCACAGAGAGCGGTGCCCAGCCAGAGGCCCCATACCCTGCCCACTTTGGAACAGGGCGCGAGAGTCTGAGGGGCCTGGATCAGCCTGACTCAGAGAGAGTGACCACAACCTGTGGCGCCAAAGCAGGCACTCTTTGGAACAGTGCGCAGGAAACAGAGCTGGTGGGATCCGCCTAGATCACAGAGAGTGGTGCCCAGCCAGAGGCCCCATACCCTGCCCACTTTGGAACAGGGAGCGGGAGTCAGAGCGGCTCGGATCAGCCTGACTCAGAGAGAGTGACCACAACCTGTGGCGCCAAAGCAGGCACTCTTTGGAACAGTGTGTGTGAAACAGAGCTGGTGGGATCCGCCTAGATCAGAGAGAGCAGTGCCCAGCCTGAGGCCCCATACCCTGCCCACTTTGGAACAGGGCGCGAGAGTCTGAGGGGCTTGGATCAGCCTAACTCAGAGAGAGTGCGCCCAACCTGTGGCGCCAAAGCAGGCACACTTTGGAACAGTGCGCAGGAAACAGAGCTGGTGGGATTTGACTAGCTCAGAGACAGCAGTGCCCAGTTAGGGGCGATATACCCTGCCCACTTTGGAACAGTGCACGGGAGACTGAGCTGCTTGGGTCAGCTGGTCAGAGATAGCAGCGTGTAGCCAGCGCATCCATACTGGGTCCATATTGGAACAGAGCACAGGGCCTGAGCCTGCAGATCCCAGCTGTCAGAACCTAGTGTGGACACTACACACAGCATAGACAGGATCTCCCACCCCCTCGGGAAAGGCTGGACACCTCAGAGGTGTGTATATGCTGGTTTAAAAGGCGCATTTAGCTCAGTGGATCTGAGCGAGGCAAGGTCTGAGATACAGGTCTGTGTGTAGTGCAGGCAACTGAGAACAGCTTGTCCATTCAGAGCTTGCCAGCCTCGATCTGACACCCCACAGCATTAGGCCTGATTCACAACACTAACGTGAAAGGAACCAGTCAGACGCCTACTTCTGCTGACCCATCCCAGAGAATAAGGTATAGAACAAAGTCTCCAGGAGTGGAAACTAGGTCACCTGCCTGTGTCAGGAGGAAAACTACCTGATCCCTACAAGCAAGAGCACGCAACCAATAATCATTCACCAACTATCCACTCTCAACCAGTGAAAGTCACCAGAAGCTACCTTCCAACATCAGAGACACCAAAATGACAAGAGGACAACGAAAGAATGCAAACAAAACCCAAAACAGTTTGGAATCTCCAGATCCCAACAATCCCAATGAAAGCAACCCAGAGAACCCAAAAATAATAGAAATACAAGAAAATGACCTCAAGTCCTTAGTAAGGAAGATAATTTTGGAAGAAAGGAAGGAAATCTGTAAACAACTGCAGGAGGAGGCATCCAAGCAGGTGGAGGACATAAAAGAGTCATACAGAAAGGCACTGGAAGAATTTCAGGAAAATACAAACAGACAGATGAAGGAAATAAAGATAACACTTCAAGATCTGAGGACAAAAACGGAATCTATGATAAAGGAACACACAGAAGAAAAATGTGAACGAGAGACCATAGAGAAGAAAGCAGCCAACAAAGAGATGGCCTTCTCAAACAGAATCCAGGAAACAGAGGAACAAATCTCGGGACTTGAAGATACAATTGTAGAACTCGAATCAGCCATCAAAGAAAATGCTAAATCAGAAAAGTTCCTAACACAGAACATCCAAGAAATCAAGGACGCCATGAAAAGAAGAAACCTGAGAATAATAGGCATTGAGGACAGAGAAGATGCCCGACTCCATGGCCCAGAAAATATCTTCAACCAAATTATAGAAGAAAATTTTCCCAATCTGAAGAAGGAGATGCATATGAACATACAAGAGGCCTATAGAACACCAAATAGAATAGATCAGAACAGAAAATCTTCCCGCCACATAATAATCAAAACACAAAACATACAGACTAAAGAAAAAATTTTAAAAGCTGCAAGGGAAAAAGACAGAGTAACATACAATGGCAAACCTATCAGAATTACACCCGACTTCTCAGCTGAGACCATGAAAGCCAGAAGGGCGTGGACAGAGGTCCTGCAAACCCTAAGAGACCACAGATGCCGGGCTAGACTACTGTACCCAGCAAAACTTTCAATAACGGTTGATGGAGAAAACAAAATATTCCATGACAGGAACAAATTCAACCAATACCTATCCACAAATCCAGCATTACAGAAGCTACTAGAAGGAAAACTCCACCACATAGGAATGAGTTACAACCAAAACTACACAGGAAAGAGATAACTACACCATCGCAAAATCACAACCTCACAAACTTTCAACTTGAACAAACATCAAAATGAAAGGACTTAGCAATCTCTGGTCATTAATATCGCTGAACATCAATGGTCTCAATTCTCCAATAAAGAGACATAGACTAACAGAATGGGTGCATAAACAAAACCCAACATTCTTCTGCATCCAAGAAACACATCTCACCCACAAGGACAGACATTACCTCAGGGTAAAAGGGTGGGAAAAAATATTTCAAGCTAATGGTCACAGGAAGCAAGCAGGTGTAGCCATCCTAATATCCAACAAAATAGACTTTCAACCAAAATTAATCAAAAGAGACGAGGAAGGACACTTCATACGCATCAAGGGTAAAATCAACCAAGATGACATCACAATTCTGAACATCTATGCTCCAAATACAAGGGCACCCACATTTGTAAAAAAAACTATTAACAAAGCTTAAACCACTTATTGATTCCAACACATTGATAGTGGGAGACTTCAACACTCCACTCTCATTGAAGGATAAGTCTTGGAAACAGAAACTAAGCCGAGAAATAACATCACTAACCAACACCATGAATCAAATGGATCTAACAGATGTGTACAGAACTTTTCACCCAAACACAAAAGACTATACTTTCTTCTCAGCACCACATGGAACCTTCTCCAAAATCGATCACATTGTAGGCCACAAAGAAAGCCTCAACAGATACAAGAATATTGAAATAATACCTTGTATCTTATCAGATCACCATGGTCTAAGGCTGGATTTCAACAACAACAGAAATAACAAAAAGCCTACTCACACATGGAAACTAAACAACTTTCTACTTAATGACACGTGGGTCATACAAGAAATAAAGGAAGAAATAAAAGACTTCCTGAAATTCAATGAAAAGGATGGAACAACATACCCAAATTTATGGGACACATTGAAAGCAGTGCTAAGAGGAAAATTCATAGCGCTAAGTGCCTTTAAAAAGAAATTGGAAACATCCCACATAAGTAACTTAACATCACATCTGGAAGCACTAGAAAAGAAAGAAGCAGAATCATCCAAGAGGAGTAGATGTCTGGAAATAATCAAACTCAGGGCTGAAATCAATAAATTAGAAACAAAAAGAACAATTCAAAGAATCAACAAAACCAGGATCTAGTTTTTTGAGAAAATTAACAAAATAGACAAACCGTTAGCCAAACTAATTAAAAGGCAGAGGGACAGTATCCAAATCAACAAAATCAGAAATGAAAAGGGAGACATAACAACAGACACTGAAGAAATACAAAGAATCATAAGATCCTACTTTAAAGGCATATATGCCACAAAATTTGAAAATCTAAGGGAAATGGACATTTTTCTTGACAGATTCCACTTGCCAAAATTGAATCAAGAGCAGATAAACAACTTAAATAGGCCTATTTCTCCTATAGAAATAGAAGCAATCATTGATAGTCTCCCAACCAAAAAAAGCCCAGGGCCAGATGGATTCAGTGCAGAATTCTATCAGACCTTCAAAGAGGAGCTAATACCAATACTCTTCAAGCTACTCCAAAAGATAGAATTGGATGGAACATTACCAAATTCTTTCTATGAGGCCACAGTCACGTTGATACCTAAACCTCACAAAGACCCAACAAAAAAGGAGAACTTCAGACCAATTTCTCTAATGAACATAGACGCAAAGATACTCAATAAAATACTCGCAAAACGAATACAAGACCATATCAAAGATATCATTCATCATGACCAGGTAGGCTTCATTCCAGGAATGCAGGGATGGTTTAATATACAGAAATCCATCAATGTAATCCACCATATAAACAAACTAAAGAAAAAAAACCACATGATCATCTCCTTAGATGCAGAAAAACATTTGACAAAATCCAACACCCATTCATGATTAAAGTATTGGAGAGATCGGGGATACAAGGTACATTCCTAAACATAATAAAGGCGATATACAGCAAACCAATAGCCAGAATCAAATTAAATGGAGAGATACTCAAGGAAATTCCTCTAAAATCAGGGACCAGACAAGGCTGCCCACTTTCTCCATATCTCTTCAATATAGTCCTTGAAGTCCTAGCCAGAGCAATAAGACAACACAAGGAGATCAAGGGCATCCAAATGGGAAAGGAAGAAGTCAAACTATCCCTATTTGCAGATGATATGATAGTGTACATAAGTGACCCCCAAAATTCCACCAGAGAACTCCTTCAGTTGATAAGCACGTTCAGCAAACTGGCTGGGTACAAAATTAACTCAAAAAATCAGTAGCCTTCCTATATACAAATGACAATCATACAGAGGAAGAAATTAGGAAATCTACACCCTTCACATTAGCCACAAGCAAGTTAAAATATCTAGGAGTAACTCTAACCAAACAAGTGAAAGACTTGTTTGAAAAAAACTTTAAGTCCCTAAAGAAAGAGATTGAAGGTGACTTGAGAAGATGGAGGGATCTCCCCTGTTCGTGGATCGGGAGAATCAACATAGTAAAAATGGCCATTTTACCAAAAGCAATTTACAGATTCAATGCAATCCCTATCAAAATACCTACACAATTTTTTAAAGACATTGAAAGGTCAATTCTCAACTTTATATGGAAAAACAAAAAACCCAGAATAGCTAAAACAATCTTATACAATAAAAGATCCTCAGGAGGAATCTCCATACCTGATCTCAAGCTGTACTATAGAGCAATAGTACTTAAAACAGCATGGTACTGGCACAGCAATAGGCTGGTTGATCAATGGAATCGAATTGAAGACCCAGATATGAATCCACACACATATAGTCACCTGATTTTCGACAAAGAAGCCACATCTATTCAATGGAAAAAGGATAGCATCTTCAACAAATGGTGCTGGTCTAACTGGATTTCTACATGTAGAAAAATGCAATTGGACCCATACTTGTCACCATGCACAAAACTCAAGTTCAAATGGATTAAAGACCTCAATATAAAACCAGAGACACTAAATCAGTTAGAAGAAAAGGTGGGGAAGAGCCTGGAACACATCGGCACAGGAGACAACTTCCTGAACAGAACACCAACAGCCCAGGCCTTAAGGTCAACAATTAATAAATGGGACCTCATGAGGCTGAGAAGCTTATGTAAGGCTGGAGACACTGTCAAAAGAACAAAGCGACAGCCTACAAACTGGGAAAAGATCTTCACCAACCCTGCATCTGACAAAGGTCTAATATCCAAACTTTATAAAGAACTCAAGAAATTAAACGCCACCAAACCAAATAACCCAATTGAGAAATGGGGCTCAGAATTAAACAGAGAATTCTCAACAGAGGAATATCAAATGGCTGAGACACACTTAAAGAAATGCTCAACATCTCTAGTCATCAGAGAAATGCAAATCAAAACAACTCTGAGATTCCATCTTACACCCATCAGAATGGCTAAAATCAAACATTCAAGTGACAACACATGCTGGCGAGGATGTGGAGAGAGAGGAACACTCCTTCATTGCTGGTGGGAATGCAAACTAGTACAGCCACTTTGGAAATCTATCTGGTGCTATCTCAGAAAAATGGGAATAGGGCTTCCTCAAGACCCAGCTATTCCACTCCTAGGAGTATACCCAGAAGATGCTCCAGCACACAACAAGAAAATTTGCTCAACCATGTTCATAGCAGCCTTATTCATAATCGCCAGAACATGGAAACAGCCTAAGTGCCCCTCAGTAGAAGAATGGATAAAGAAACTGTGGTACATATACACGATGGAATATTACTCAGCTATTAAAAACAAGGATTTTCCAAAATTTGTGGACAAATGGATTGAACTAGAAATGATCATAATGAGTGAGCTAACCCAGAAGCAGAAAGAGTCAAATGGTATATACTCACTTATTACCGGACACTAGCCCAAGGGACAGGTCCCATGAAAGTCTGCACCTACCAGGAAACGGGGATAGAGGTGAGGACATCCTATTGAGACTCTAGATGAGGAAAATATAGAGGATAGGCAAGTAGGGGGACCCAGAGGGTCCTAGAAACCTACAAGAAGAACATTATGATGGCTAGATCTGAGCCCAGGGATTCTGCTTGATCTAAGGCACCAACCATGGACAAAACAGGCAGTCATCATCAAACCCCTACCCAGATCTAGCCAAGGGACAGAACATTCTCCACAGCTAAGTGGAGACTGGGGACTGACTTTCACAGGATCTCTGGTGCCCCATATTTGGCCATGTCCCTTTGTGGGGGAGGCCCAATGGCACTCGGAAGAAGGATAGAGGACTACCAAGAAAAGACTTGATACCCTAGCACCATATTCAGGGGGAGGAAGTCCCCCACAGCCACAGTCATAGGGAAGGGGGATTGGGGTGAAAGTGGGAGGGAGGGAGGAATGGGAGCATGCATGGGATGGGATAGAAAATGAGATGTAATAGGAATTATTTTTAATTTTCAATAAAAATGTGTAAAAAAAAAAGAAACAAAAATAGGCTTTTTGTTGTTTACAAGAAATTAATTTTATCTTCAAAGATAGGTAGCACCTTAGCATAGAAGGATGAAAAATAGTATTCAAAGAAAATGACCAAAAAGCAGGCAGGCATTGCTATTCTAAAATCTAACAAAATTAATTTAAAACAAATATTAATCAGATGAGATAAAAAGAGCAGAGCACTTCATTGTGATTAAGGGAACAATTAACTGAGAACACACTTCAATTATAAACATATATGAGCCAAACTCTAGCACACAGACTTTCATAAAAAACATATCACTGGACTTCAAGACACAGATAAAACTCAATAATTATAGTTGGTTTTTCTTCCCTAATTTCTCCAATAAGGCATCTATACAAAAATTAAATACAGAATCACGAGACTTGAATGACAACATATATCAAATGGACCTAACAGATATCTATAACATACCACCTAATCACCGACAAATATTTATTCTTTGAAGCAATGAATGGAAGTTTCTCTAAAATAGACCAGTTAGTGAGATACAAAGAAAAACAGAATAAATACAGAAAAATTGAAATAATCTAGTGTGTCCTAATCTGATGACAATACAGGAAAGTTTAAAATCAACATCACAATAATTTCTAGAAAATACATAAATTCATAGAAATTAAGCAACACACTACTGAATAAAAACTAATCAAAGAAGAGCTCAAGAAAGAAAAAAAATTAAAAATACTGTACTTAAATGAAAATGAAAATGAAAACATAATACAACAAAACTTCTGGATCACATTCAAAGCTGTCCCAAGAGGAACATTTATAGTTCAGAGTGCTGATTTTAAAAAAAAGACACAAATAAATGACTTAAGGATACAAATCAAGGAATTAAAAAGAGGAAGATCAAACCAAACAGCATTAGCAGATTGGAAGGAATAATAAAAAAACCAGAGTAGAAATTAGAAACAGAAATAAAGAATACAAAGAATCAATGAGTCTAAGAGAGGGTTATTTAAGAAGAGAAGATAAAGAGACCTTTGGCACAATTAACCAAGAAAGGAGGGAGGGTGTGAGAAAAGGAGGAAGGGAGGAAGAGAGGGCAGGGAGACTCAACTCCAATAGATACATCTTCAACATAACTCCTACATCAAAGGATCATGGAGAACCATGAAACAAGGATCACAAAGACTGTAAAAGACCAGAACACCTGTAGCAAAAAACAGTGCCTTTCAGACACAACAGGAGAAAAACGCACATATAATTCTCAACCACGTGGCTGCCTAAACAAGACTTAGAGAGTGGTAAAAACCAGTTAACCTGCCAGTGTGGTGAAAGGGGGAAATTCCACAAAGCCCCACTCCTAGATCAAGAGCTACAGGTAATCAATGGCTGCTGAGAATGACTGAGATAAACATAAAAGTCTGTGGGAGTCAGGAGTGGTCTGGCTCTACAGATAGCACAGATGTCACCCAAACTGTTGTAAAGTACAAGTGATATCTCCCATAAGGTAGGGTTTTATTGACTGACAAAAAATGCTCCAGAGAAAGATCTAGAAAGGATGAGTGTGGATAGACTCAGGCATGACCTGACCCTACAGATACAGGTCACCAGGTCACTAACTATATCTATTCCCAGCTTTTTGGGTGGAAACAGGAATACATCTCTTCCATTGAGGAGACAACCCCACATGTTCAACATTCCTGAATTCCTTAACACTTGTCTGTGAGCAGAGGACCTCACTCCCTGTGCACTTCATATGCTGTGGGTGAACTACAACCTAGTGTAGAAGCACCTCAGAAAATGAAAGGTCAAAGTACTACATGAGCAGCTCTCAGGAATACATAAAAGGAAGCTTTATCAGCATACCAAAATGCATTCATATACATGCTTGTCATTTATGGGTTTAACATACAAGTGAGCCAATCAACTGCTAAGTGGATACTCAAAACTGAGGAGGAGAACAGTATAGGCATGGAGCTTATCACCTTTCACAAGCTGTACCAGACTCATGAACGCAACAGTGCATGTCTTCTGTCATATGTGAGGATGAAACAAAACAAAACAAGAAAGACAGCAGAATAGAAATTGTTCCATTTGGGAAGAGGAAGGGTCTGGCAGGAGGACGGGTGAAGGGAATAGGGTAGGTAATGAAGGAAGTAATCAAGTATGTAATACACATGAGTGAATATACTGTAAAGAAGCCTATTGTTTTATGTATAATATACTTAGATTTTCTGTGTGCTAATTAAAATATTCTTTCAAAGAATAGTCTGCAAGGCATGAAAGTAGTGGAGGCTATATAGAAAGAAGAGAAGGACACATAGGAACGATGGTACAAGACAGCAGAGGTGGCAATGGGACAAGGGAATATGGTTAAAATACATGATACTCCATGTGAATATGCCACAATCCTACTATTTTGTACAATAACTATATACAAAAATGAATGTGGTGGCCAAGTAAAGTTGTTGAAACACCCTTTTAATATGAAGAGGCCCCAGGACTATCACTTTTGATAGTGAGAGAGTTCTAGGGCTTGCACACATGCCTGCCTAGTGTTTCATCACTGACTTACACCCTGAGGTCCCAGAATATCCTCTTTCAATATCTGAGGATGCATTTCCTCCCAGCTTTGCTGTCTGCTTTTCTGTGATAGTTAACCTTGGGTATAACAACAGGCCTTTGAACAATTTTTGCTTACCTGGTAATTAACTTCTCTGCATTCATTCTCTTCCTTGAAGTTGAAGTCCCTGCTTTTATGGCATATGCTTATGTTTACATGTCCTGGGACAGGCTTCCCATAGGTATATCTGTCAGAACATAAGTTCACACAGACCAGGGGTCTTTGTAAAGCAGAGACCCACTGTCTTCCCACCCATAGTCCTCACTGTCAACTTGTAACAGATTGGCTGTAGTGTCATAATGACAGCACATATGGCCCATTATTACCACCTGATACTTTAAAATTATATATTAAGGATTTAGTCCTGCTAAGAACCTATGGGAGACACACGTTTATCACTTTTGTGTTTCTGAAAAAATTTTAACTAACCAAATCATGACCCTCGGCTAGTAAGTGAGGGTGCTTCTATTCAGCTGAGATGAAAGGGGAGCATAGGAGAATGACTTGGAGCTGCTTTGCATAGCTCCTCAATCTTTTGCCTTCTTTCTCGTCATGTTTGTTTTTAATCATGTTTATTATTTTTAAATGACAAACCAAATATAAGCTAAGCTGTGTCTCTTCTGTTAGATTCAGAAACATTTTCAAATTTCTCTAGTGTGGTTTGACTTATGCTGACACCAGACTTAAGTGGCAATTCTACTTCCTGTAGTACAAGATCCTTAATTATCAGGTACAGAAATGCACATAGAAAAACCATGCTGTTTATCAGTTAAACTTGGGCAGAAGTAGCTGGAGCTGGAGTGAGATTGGGAGCTCTTGTTTCTCTGCTCTTTCTGTCAACCCATGATAGGTCAGCAAGATGCCATAATCCAATGTTTGGATTCTCCTTACATGGATCAGTGGAACTTATTAGGCACCTTAATGTCTCCAAAGAGAGTGACTCTACCACCTCACACAATTGATCTTATCATTGCTGTCATCAGAATTAACATCAGCAACATATGCAAGTGAGCAGGAATTGACACAGAGCAGTAAGGGCGAGGAAGAAGAGACGAGCACCAGAGGGGAATATTCTAGAGGGTAGACTAGGGCCTTTGCATTTATACATGGTCTACAATGAGGCATTATCCTGGGTGTTTTCTGGGTCCAAGTCCATTCTTAAGGATAGAAGAACAAAAACCAGATAACTCACACTCCACATACAGTCACATTCATTTTTTCATCCTTTACAGAGGTGGCCTTTGGGACCTTGACACGAACTTCAAATTTGGGAAGCACTATTGGGAGAGAGAGGAGAAATTTAGGGAAATGACTTTCCTAGTTGCTTAAATGGCCAGTCTTTGCACAGAAATGGTGATTTCACATTATGAAGGTAAATCCTCTCCCCCACTAAACTTAGAATGTTGAGTGATTACAGTTTTTGTCAGTTCTTGCACATCACAGAGATATCTACTTAAATAAGAAAACCCAAGTATTTGCTTCTGAAAACCCCAGAACTTTCTAGAAGCTGCATGTTGCTAGAGTTAGATGAAACCCAGCTTTACATATTTGAAACTCAATTTGTTCAAAAGCACTCATCCCATGGTAACTGGAAACTCATGGAATCAGCTTTCCCTTGCCAGTCTTCCTGATTCATACCAAATTCCTCCACAGTGAAGGGGTGCTGTTTCTTCTCTCCTGATTGGTTTAGTATCACTATCTTGTAGGAGCCCTGGATGGGCTCTGATGACAGCCTGAAAGACAGTTGTTTGAACCCGTTCTCTGTGTTGATATCCTGCCACTGCATAATTCGGTTCATCTTTGGATCCTGTGAACCAGGTTTTAAATTGTCTTAGTCATTAAAGCACTAAGTACAACACATCTCATGGTGGCAATGGGCTCATGATGGAAGCATTTGGGAGCTTGATAATATTCTTTTGGGGAAAGGAAAAATAAAGGTAACCTGGGATATAACAAGCCAGTTATCTCGAATGGCAGAAGGTTGCTGACCTATACTAGTTCTACAACATTCCAACATCAAGTTACTTCCAGCAGATTGACTTCTCTCTGAATATGAAACATTTAAATTTCTTACCTCAATGTAAGCCAGAGGAAACTGAAACGAAAGGAAAAGCAATTTGAGTTTAGAATAGGGGGGTCACGACTCATATGGTAAACCTGTCTGCAAAAATATTTACGTTATGATTCATATCAGTAGCAAAGTTATAGTTATGAAGTAGCAATGAAAATAATTTTATGGTCGGGGTCACAGCAACATGAGAAATTATGTTCAACAGCCACAGCATTAGAAATGTTGAAAACCATGGGGTTAGAAATTTCACACATACAACAAATTCAATAGATTTATAGAATGGACTTTAGGATGAGTTTTAGCCAGAATTTGGTGAACTTAATATCCAGTAACAAAGTCAATATCAAACCAACTAACTACCATGGAGACATTTTAGGTGTATGTTTAGAATTATTTGAGTAACATGAAACACTCCATGGAGAAATGGAACTGTGGGACATTATCAGTACGATTTCTCTGATCTGCCTTGAGACACACCCTGAACTTTCACAGTGTGGAGATTACAAATTTTTACTGTTCAGACCAGGAATATTTGTAGTGTGAAATAGGGTGATTCATTTAAAATATATCCATTCACAATGTATAACTTGGGGGTGGCCTGGGCAAGACACTGGCTTCCCATTTCTTGTCTATTGAGCTACAAAGAGATTAACATGTGAAGTCAATATACACCTCCTGAACACAGTTCAACAGAAAAAGCTCTTGCCTGACTCCTGTCTGAGAAATACCAAGAAGAAAAGAGCTCAATAGCTGCTCTTTCTTCAGAGGAGAATTGCTGCTGACTAAGGCAAGAACTGCATATTCAGTGTTTTACAGGTGATAAGTTTCTGGTTGATTTGATGAAGTCTTTACAGTAAAGATAGACAGTGGCAATGTCATTTAAGGTTCTGTAGTAACTTGAGGTGTCTGAAGAGGCAGATTTATTTTAGGTGAGCACAAGCTTAAAGAAAACAGCCATAGTAGCTTTGTTGGTGCTAGCCTGTAATCCTAGCACTTGGGAAAGGAGAGGCAGGTGAATCTCGGTGAGACTGATGCCAGCCTGGTCTACAAAGCAAGTCCAGGACAGCTAAGGATGTACAGGGAAACCCTGTCTGAAAAACAAAAAGAAAAAGAAGAAGAGGAAGAGGAGGAGGAAGAAGAAGAAGAAGAAGAAGAAGAAGAAGAAGAAGAAGAAGAAGAAGAAGAAGAAGAAGAAGAAGAAGAAAGCTTTAGCAGAGCACAAATGATGCACACATGTAATCCTAGCACTCAAGGAGGCAGAGGCAGGTAGGTCTCTGTGACTCCTAGGCCAGCCTGGTCTACAAAACAAGTCCAGGACAGCCAAGGATACACAAAGAAAGCCTGCATCAAAAAACAAACAAAAACAAAAAGGAACAAAAAGGCAGCTCTTTCTAGTTGTTTATAATGGAGCAAACACTGACTGATGTAACAGAATTTTTGTGATGTAGAACTCATTTCTGAAAGTATAGAAAGATGAGTCATGAAAATGGCTGATGAACATGTGGTACACATGTACAATATGAAGTTTTATTCAGCTATAAAAAATGAAATCACAAAATTTTCAGGCAAATGGATAAAATTTGAAAAAATTACAATGGTAAGCCAGGCTCAGAAAGACAATTGCTGTATGTTCTTTCTGATATGTAGTTACTCACTCTAAATATTTAGAGTTGCATGTTTAACCTGGAGTACCTGAGAGAGCAAGGAAACTAGAAGAGGTGGGAAATCACTCAAGGCAGGGGACATGCAATGACATGGATATAATCAAAGCACAGGTGCACTTTGAGGGGCAGAAAGTTTAAGCAGGGATGAGTGTGTGGGTTGGAAGAGATGGGAGGGGAATGTGAGAGAGACAACCAAAACTAAGGATCTATGAAAAAGCCATGTGGAAACTTACTGCTTTGTAAACCAATTTGTAAACCAATTTTAAAATCCTATGTTAAGAACTCATTTTAGTGTGACCTGATCCAAAGACACTAGTGACTCTCCGTTTTCTGCTGATCTCTCTTTGTGTGTCTTATTTCCTAACCTTCTGAACAATTTGGGCCTTAGGACCAATGCCTTCTTCTCTTTCCTGGTCTCACTCTCACCTTTAAGTACTGATGAAGAGGAAGACAGTACAAACTGCAGTTTGAATTTTATAAGATCAAGACAAAGCAAGAAAAAACAAAACAAAAAGAACATATTTGTTGACTAAACAGTATTTAAAAACATTGCTCAAGTCCTTGATCCAGACAGGCATGGTGATGGCACATGCTTTAATACCAGCAATCAGGAGACAGAGCTTTGTGGAGCTCTATGAACTCAAGGCCAGCCTGGTCTATATAGACTTCCAGGCCAGCAAGAATTACATGGTGAAATATTGTCTTTTTTAAAAAAGTCAATTGACATTGCAAAGCAAGCAAATTTGTAAGGAAATTTTCACAAAAGTCCTACATATGCTATCTTGATATCTTCCTGAAGGCTATGGCCTATATGACCAGCAAAGAACTATGAGTGAAGAAGTAAGATTGTTACTATCAGTCTAAGGGACTAAAAATTAGACCAGAGATGCCACAAACAGATAATTAAAATGGTGGAATTCTGGCTCCTCCTTCACACTCCTGATCTGAGATAAAGACCTAAAGGCTCTACATCTTAGTACTGGTGACAATATCTGCAGTGGGCTGATCTGACCTGTGCAAGGCCAAGAGCTGGACAATTTTACCCTAAAGGCTTGGTCTTTGTTGAAAATGATCAAATGTATATTAGGGAAGAAAGACCTCTCAAATATCCTTAAAGACCCCACCCAGCCTTGAGAAAGAGACAGGACTCCCAGACCCGCTCTGTAAAGGGTCTTCTCTCCCATGTGCCTGCTCTGTTTATTTCCTCACCTCTAATGAAAGCCTTTCTTCCATGGCTGACTCTGCCCACTGTGTTAAAGGTTTTTCCTTTCTTTTAATTCTCAAATTGGCAGAAAATGAACCCTACACAATAGTAACAAGATCACTTTATATCCAACACTCAAAAGCTATTGGAATTGACGAAAAGTCATTTTGACTAATGAATTCAGCAAGATCGACATGAAAAAAAAGTAATGGGATACATAGAGAAATCTTAATTGCATTGAAAATGAACACAACAAATTATAAATTCTATAAACTTCATTCATTGAAGAAAACTATGATTTGGGGAATAAGTCAACTAATAAATCCAGTGGGCCTAAGAAGAACATTGTAATTAGGAAATCTATAAAAGGAAATCTAAAATAATGGGTAGATATCATGTATACTAGGCAGAAACATTTGTTATTAAATGATTCACACTCTTTCCAAATCAATAGATGGTGTTAATATCTCAATCACATTTCCAAGGCTGATTGTAGAGCTGAAATCTGATAGTAAAGTCAATACAAAACATCCAGTAGTAGTTGATGAAATTCTGAAGAAAGGATTAATTCATGGAAGTGAATTTACCCAAAATAAAAATGAAAGTGCTGTAACTATTATGAAACTGGGAGGGGAAAGACGGGAGGGAGAGGCAGTTGGTAACGTGTTAGCTGCTGGAGTATAAGAACTTGTTTGTTATGTGCAAAATCCACAGAGAAAGCAGATACAAGTGCCTGCTGTAGTTTTAGCTGGAGAAGCAAAGACAGACAGTTTTTTGGGGGGACACTGGCCAGGCAGCCTAGCCTGATCATCAAGGCCCAGGACAGTAAGAGACTCTGACTCAGAGCCCAAGGTGTATGGCACCCAAAACCTCACACCCTAAAATTGTCTTCTGGCTAGCACACACATGTACACACACACACACACACACACACACACACACACACAGAGGCATATAATTGAGTGTGTAGCACACAGTGACACAAAGTTTTAGAAAATGAGTCAAAAAAGTGAGTCAACACTATGGTGGTTTTAATAGCAATGGCTTCCATAGACGCATGTGTTTGGATGTTTGGCTCATAGAGAGTGGCACTATTAGGAAGTATATTCTTGTCAGAGTAAGTGTGGTTTTGTTAGAGGAAATGTGTCACTTTGAGGGTAGGTGTTTGAGGTCTCAAATGCTCAAGCTATGTCCAGTGTTCACACAGTCTCCTGCTGCTGGCAGATCAAGATGTAGAACTCACAGCTCCTTCTCCAGCATCATGTCTGCCTGCACTCCACCATGCTTCTTGCCATAATGATAATGGACTAAACTCTGAAACTGTAAACCAGACCCAATGAAATGTTATATATGTACAAGAGTTGTCATGGTCATAATGTCTGATCACAGCATTAAAACCCTAATTAAGACAACAACCTACACGGGAAACTTTACAGTGTCATAAGATTACAGAGATAAGTGATTAGGGTTGCCCAACAGAACCATATGCATGTGCATATATATATATATATATATATATATATATATATATATATATATATATATATATATATATATATAATGTAGGATGGAACTAGAAAAAGTCAGTCTAAGTGAAAAAAATCCAGATCCAGAAAGACAAACATGATATGTACTCACAGTGTATGTTAGCTTTAAAGTAAAAGATACTCATACTGCAGTCTACAGACCAAGAGAGGCTAAAAAACAAGGAGGGCTTTAGGGGGATGAATGGATCTCAATGGGAAGGGGAAAACAGTAGTTTTTGTCACTGGACTCATGGAGGAAAGGGTTGGAAACCAGAGAGGTCAGGAAGGGGAGGGAGGAAAGGAGAGAAAGAATATGGGGTGAGATAACAGGAATAGGGGACCATATATGGGGTGATGTGAAAATCTAGTACAGTGGAAACTTCTTTGAATCTATGAGGATGACCTTAGTTAGGGCTCCTAATAATTAAGGATTTGAAGTCTGAACTGGCCGTCTTCTGTAACAAGGCAAGGTTCCCATTGGTGGGACTGGGACAGTAACCCAGCAGCAAAACCTTCAACCCAAAACCTGTCCTACCTACAAGATGTGCTGGGGCAATAGTGACTCAGAGCTTGTGGGAGTTGCCAACCAATGATTAATCTATGTTGAGGCCCAAACCATGAGAGAAAGCCTGTGCCCTATACTGCCTGGATGGTAAGGAATGAGAATCTGGATGGCTCAGAGACCAAGGGTAGAACAAAAATAGGGCTGACAAAAATAAGGGTCATCAAAATTGTTTCTAATGATATTCTGCTATACTCTTAGGATTAATACCTAGCCCAGTGATCATCAGAGAGGCTTCCTCCAGCAGCCAATGGGAACAGATATGGAAACCCAATGTAAAACAACAAGCAGACCTCAGGGAACCCCACAGATGAGGGGGCTCCAGAGGTGGCAAGGACAACAGGAGAAAACCACCTCCTGTATCAACTAAACAGGATTCATAGGGCCTCAAAGACTGAAGCAACCATAATGGAGGCTGCTGGGTTCTATGTGTGGCCCTCTACATACATGCTTTGGTTTTTTAGCTTGGGATTATGAAGCACTCCTAACAGTGGGAGTGGGTGTATCTCAGACTCTTTTGCTTGCTCTTGGGATCCTTTTCCTCCAACTGGGTTGCCTTGTTCAGCTTTGATATAAGTGCCTAGTGGAATTGCATCTTGTTATACCATGTTCCGTTGATATCACTGGGTGGGCTGCTCTTTTCTCAAGGTAAATGGATGTGGAGGAGAAGGGAGTTTGCATGAGAGACTGGCAGAAGTGGAGGGAGGGGAAGTTGCAATCTGGATAATTTCTATAAAGGAAGAATAAATAGTAGAAAAGAGAAAAAAAGATACTTGGGAGAATTACACAAGAGATTAGTGGGATAAATAGAATCTTTAGACTCTCCAACAGACAGTGTCTATTGTAATTTGTTTTTTGTAAAGGATAATAAGTAAAAGTGGATTACTATTTTCTGTACCTTTTTACCTAGTTTTTTGAGAATTTTGTATAGTGTTTTATGATATTATTCATGCCTTCCCACAACTCATACCAGATCTCTCTCTCTCTCTCTCTCTCTCTCTCTCTCTCTCTCTCTCTCTCTCTCTCTCTCTCTCTCTCTGTCTCTCTCTCCTCTCTCTCTCTCTCTCTCTCTCTCTCTCTCTCTCTCCTCTCTCTCTCTCTCCTCTCTCTCCCCCCTCTCTCCTGCTCTCTCCCCCCTCTCTCTCTCCCCCCCCTCTCTCCTCTCTCTCTCTCTTTCTCTCTTCTCTCTCTCCCCTCTGTCTCTTTCCCCCTCTCTTTCTCTCTCCTCCCTCCCTCTCTCTCTCTCTCTCTCTCTCTCTCTCTCTCTCTCTCTCCTGCTCTCTCTCCCCTTCTCTTTCTCTGTCATTAGTTCCAATTTGTGCTGTCCATATATTCTTGTATATGTGTACTTCCACTGGAGTATGATGGGCTTACAAAGGTCCATACTCTTAAAGACAACTGACTTTCTCCTAGTAGCTTTCAGCTAACAATAACTCCTCAGGGGTGCACCTTCATATGCATCTCTCCTCTCCATGGTAGTGTTTGGCCTGGCTTAACATATCCATGCTTGTGCATGCTAACACAATGTTAAGTTCATACATGGAGCTGCTATGCTGTGTTTAGAAGAATGTTTCTTTTTATTTATTCTGTTTCCTACAGGATTCACCTCAGGCTCTTACAGTTTTTCCTTCCTTTCTGACACAGAAATCTCTGGGTCTGTTTGGAGGGGAGGATGTGATTTAGTGCCAAGTTTAGGCTTTCACATTGTACTGTCAGGCTAGTACTGACTAGAACAATTATCCCTACTGACTAGCTTTCTTAGAGTTGGAAGGTTCTATGCACACTAACAGAGAGAGAAAATAATCACCCAGCTGTGAAAAGTATCAACTGTGACAACCACTGGCCTGGCAAGATATGCCCACTAGTGTCATGGTACCACAATTGCCATGGAAGTAACCAACCAATTTATGATGAAATCCACACTTGATATAAGTATAGGGTCACAGATCTGTGGTTAGACATGTCATAGGTCACAAGGTGACCCATTATTATTATGCTGCTACAAGACATAGTATTAAGCCAACTGTCATTGGTTTATCTTTATACTTATAGATGAAAACATCTCCCTTCCCCCATCAGAGGAGCTCCTATTTATAATAGAGAGTAAATAAATAGATACCCACCACTTGTCTAGGTGCAGAAGACAAGTGAGTGCAAAATGCAATTTTATTCTTAAAAGGTTCATTTAGAAGAACCAAATGTTAAACAAAAGATATAATGATAATAGAGATGATGTGATGAATACCCTTATTAGGCTAGAAATAAGAATGGAACAAATTAACAGAAACTACAAAAGAAATGACTGAAGTACATCATCAAGCTAAAGGTTCTGTACAGTAAAATCTCCATTAAGTATAACACAAACCCTGAGACAATTAACCAATAATAGAACACAAAATAAGGTTTTCCATATATACAGAAGACACATAATGGCTCATGGAAAATCAGCAAGTGGCATAAATAGGAAAAAGAGCAGAACAGAAAACAAGAACAATTCATACCTTAGCAAGGGGCTGAAAATGAGAATATTGCAGTAACATTTCATCTTGGTGAACCCACCAATGCCCACAAGTAAAAGACTCACCAATGTATTCAGGGGGCGTAGATTTTTATCCATAGAGATAACCCGAAATTTGACTGGGAAAAAGAGAGGGAAAATGTTCTAGTAAGGTCCAGAGAACTACACCTTCTCTGTGCCACTTTCAGGATGTCATCATAATTCATTTGCCCACCATGGAGCTTCATACCTGTCTGTCCTGGCTTGTACATTGGTTTGTCTGTCTGGACAAAGGCAACATTTTCTCTGTTCTTCACCTGCACAATCATCTTTCTGTTTAATTCATGATTATGTGTTCGGATGTTGACAGAGAGGGGCACCTTCTCAACAGAAAGGGAAGCCCCAGGGATCTGAGAATGAGAAGAAAACAGGACCCTTCATTGTCTGACCCTATGCAGTTCTTAGATTTCCTATTTCACTTCATCCCCTTCCACATCACAGGAAGGAGACGGAGGTGGGATGGTCCATTAGTTTCTGTTTAAGTATTATGTGGAAGGGCAAAAGTGTCAGAAAAAAAGTATAAAAAAGAAAACACATTTTATGTGTGCTTCAATGTAAGCAACAAATCCACAGTATTTTTATGGGGTAAATATGCCTTGATTAAAAATTACTCTAATTCTGAAACTGGGGTAGAGGGAAAGACAATATATTAGTTGTGGTAGGCATTATAAGATAATATATTAAGTGTGGTAAGAATGACATCTTGAAGATAGGTCCTGAAGAAGCCTAGCACTTACTTGGGAATTACAAATAGGAGATGTGGTCCTTCTTAGCTGGAGAGCTATTTGAAAATTTGTAATTCCCCGGCAGAAAGTACTATGATCTGGCAAAACCCTCCTTCCCCTGGGTGGTAAGATTTTTGAGGGAATTGTCTCTTCCCATTATGGATTGGGAGAATCTATGCTATTTATTTATCGGGTACATGTTCTAAGTTTCTATTGTCTTGAAGTCACAGATGTGTGTCTTGATTAATATTCTTTTTAGAAATATGTATGTATACTGTATATGCATATTCACACAAATATGTACATCAATACATAAAACAAATTGGAACCGGTATCTAGTACTCACAGTGAAGGAAACACAGTGGAACATGTCCTTGTCAACCACAAGCCCATTGAAGAGGTTTGTGCTTCCCTGGCTGGACTCCAGAAAGGCGCTTACAGTCACTGTATCATTCACATGGAAGAAATGGAGGCAGATTTTCTCAGGGGTCTCGATTTGGAGTTGGAAAGGGACCAGCATCATATACTTCCTGGAAAGTAAGGAGGTCAGGCCAGCTGATGACAGATCTCACTGGCACGATTGTAGTTTCATCACAATAATCATTGTCATCTACGTGTCTACTGTCTGAGATGACAGGTTGATAGCATGACAGCAAAATGACATGAGGGTTATCAATTTTTGTAGTGGTAACAACGCAGCTTCACAATGGTATCCACCAAGTCAAGTTTTAATGACATATAGTACCTTCACTACACAGCCAGTTCTAGATGGTTTTTATGTTCTTCTAATGATAATATAGGAAGAATAACTGTTTTTTTCACAAATGTATCAGGATAGTTTTTCTTTACCATTTTTTATTCTTGAAAATTAACTCAGTACCCTGTTTTTAATTTTGGGTGCTCTCTGACCTAAGATTTATAATGTGACATTGAAAAACAGAATTGCATAATTTACCCATGTTACACTTGAGCAAGTGCCAAAGGCTAATTGTAAGAGTACTCTCTACCTTTTTCTAGCATTAGAGATTTTGTTTCCAACTAGGAATCAATCTAACTCATCACTACAATATCACACTATGCAAAAATATCACCAGGTTGTTCTTATTTTTACCACTGTAAATATATTTTTCTAATCACAAAAACAAAAAAAAAGTCACTCAACAATTTATCTCTAATAATGTGGATATTTTAGACACCAAATAGCAAGTTTTATCCAAGGTCTTTGATCCTAACAAGTGTTATTTTAGGACACAAACATACACAGTTTTCTGGTGTGACCAAAGTCTTACCTGTACCAAGGTTAAACAGTAGGCTACATATTTCTAACTCAGAGTTCCAATGACCTAAGTGCTTATTTTGAAAGTGGTTAAACAGTTTCAACACATAAGAATGTTTCTGATAACACTGATTGCTTTAGAGCTGGAAATGAAAAGATTACATAGACCCAAGTAGTACCAAAGTTGGAAAACATATACTATAATTATTTGTTAATTAAAAAGCAAAAAGAATTTAGGGAGACTTGTACAATAAGGGACTGTGAAAGAAAATGATTTGTTTTTGGTTGAAAGAGGAATGCTATGGAAGAGAGCCTAGGTGGTACTCACAGAGATCCAAAGTATGAGGAAGCAGAAGGCAGGAAGGCAAGAAGAACTGAAATGAGACATGGCAGAGCCTGTCTGTTCTTCCACATGGTGTAGGAAGCAAGGACAAGAGGACAGGGCTTCTGTGTCCTCTTCCTTAACACTGTTTCCAGAAACTCCCACAGTCCACAGTAGTTTATTTACAAGTGTTCCATATAAACAGAAAGCTCCACCCAAGGTGTCCAAATAAAAAAGTGGACTTTTTTGCAAGAGTTCCCTGTCAGTGTCACTGTGTACAGTGGTGGCCTCTGTACAACTCAAATAGGTTACAACAGCCTCAGGAAGGGTGCCAGATGGTGGGTGGTATTGGTAAAGGGCCAAGGCCGTGGAAACCCATACCACATACAGAATCTGCTTATTCTGCATTAGAACAGACTTTCTCAGTCTTAATGACCAGGAAATCTTTGCAGTAGAGGGTTGTGCGATGTTTATCACCTCACTGCTTCTACTCACCTAGAATCTAGTAGCACTCCATGGGACATGATGTCGTTATTCCTCTCTTTCCTCATTTGAGAGAAACTAGAGTAGTCTAGGCTGCAAATTGTCAGATTTCCTGTCTCTAACCATCAATCATATAATCTTCTTTGTCTCATGTGTAAAAGGGGCATTGTGGCTACTGGGAAAGAGAAAACCCTCACCTCTTATAAGTCACTATGCCCAAAGCTTCTGTGTTAGGAAAGGAGTCAACAAATCTCATGTAGACACACACTCTTGAAGTCTTATTGCTATTACAATTGTAATCTGTGCAACTAAAGGTGGCTGCTTCAGATGCTGAGGTGAGTAATATTTGGGCTGCAACTCAGTTCCTTTGGAAGGACATTAAGGTATGAGTTGGGAAGCACATCAGCATTTTCTACTCTAGATCATAGGGATGTTTATTTTTTTAAAGATCCTTTGTCAATGGCTTGATAAGAAGGTGTAGCATAAGATAAATCAATTATAATATTGAGGAATTAAGTAAAAAGAAAGAATATACTAGAAAGGCATGTAGGATAGGAATGTAAACAATTGAAAAAAGAAACAGAACTTCTACATCATTGACTGACCTCTGAGCAATAGTTAATCATCAATAGGAAGCCTCACTGACCCCTGGACTGGCCACTTTTCTGCAAACTCCATGGAAACAGTAATTCACATTTTCATCTTAACTTTCCACTTATCATTTTTTTATTATTATTTTAGCATGAGAGTGAATGGCCTTAAATTCCTGTAGGCTGATGGTAGAAGTGACAGAGATAGAAACGTGAATGGGTTCTAACAACACAGGATAATATAAAATGGCAGGGCATGCCATCTGAAATGGTACATTCCATAGGGTCAGAACTCACAGAGAGCTTCTTTTTAGAAAACAGACATGCTACACTAGCCTCCTTGAAGTTTTCTAGTAGAAACAAAAAGCAGAGTAGAGATCTGAGACATGAGAAAGCATATAGAAGTGACTAGAGACCAGAGAAACACTGGCATTTCTGAAATGGAAGAACATCATTGGAATAACGATGCTGAGGTAAGCCCAAGCTTAAATATAAGAGAGCTTATGGAAAAAAAACTTGGAGTAGAACCTTAAATAATTTAAGTAATGAAAGGGTATAAAAATGCTGTTTAGGACAATAGCTTATGTGTTGCCCTGAAAGAATGGCCAAGGGCCCAGAAACCCTATGTATGGTTGGTGCACTTATCTAGGTATGCTACAATAGTGTTCCAAACTGAAAGACTAGGAGTTAAACAAACTCCCTGGTAGGCAGTCAGATAGGGAGAGGGACTACCGCTAGGTTTAAAAAAAAAAGGTGCCGAGCTTCTAAGATGACTGTCTTCTTTCTTAATATGCTGGGTAGGAATCACCTCCATAGCTTTTTCTATTTGAGTGCTTGGTCACCAGGTAGTGGAACTGTTTGAAAGAATTAGAAGGATTAGGAAGTATGACCTTGTTGGAGGAAGTACACCACTGGGAGTGGGCTTTGAGGTTTCAAAGGCCCATGCCAGTCTCTCTGTCTCTGTCTCTGTCTGTCTGTCTGTCTGTCTGTCTGTCTGTCTGTCTGTCTCTCTCTCTCTCTCTCTCTCTCTCTCTCTCTCTCTCTCTCTCTCTCTTTCAATAGGGAATAGGTATTTGGGAGCAGGAGTTCTTGAAGGATTGATTGGTGGGCAGAAGATAAGACGAGTTTACACGCAGAGAAACTCATGAAAAAGTTTGCATCTGAGTGTATTTTTCAAGCAAGCATTCTAGGGTTATATATATTTTTCCTTTGGAAACAGAGGGTGGTGTTTGGCTACATTTTCCCATGGAATAAGTTCAAGAATATCAGTGAAACATTTTTGGCATAAGCAGTACAAGGTACGGATAATGTTGTCATAATTTGAATTACAACTTTAAATGAAGTAGTACAAGGTATAGAATGCACATTAACAAATGTCATCACTCTTAAGCAATTAGCTTGGTATCAGTACGCAGATGCATTCGTCATCAAAGGTCAGTATTCTGATACTAATTATTTTGCCCAGCACCTGGTCCTGAGGTCACGGGAATCAAGATAGTTTTTTTAAACACTCTGTTACTTGGTAAATGTCACAAGATAATACCAATGGCAAAATTTTAACTATGTTTTTTGATAAGTGGAGAAGACTGGTGGAGCTTGACGATGAACTTTAAACTTGACCAGTCCCTGGCTGCAGGCCTGTGTTAGCAAAGCCTCATAGCTAGGTGCATACCTGAAATAGGTCCTGACCTGGGAGTGAAGTTTTAAGAAATAGGATAAAGGGGGAGTTCCAAGATGGCAGCGCCTATCACACATTGTATCTGATCTATTGCATGGAGACCAGGGACTAGGGAGCCACAGAATGCTAAAACTAGAGAATAATAAGTGAGTGGGGTTTCCCAAAGTGCAGACCACACAAAGTGCAGGCCTGGTCCCAAGCAGCAACCCACAAAGGTCCTTAACCCACTCTCCAGATGAAGGAATGGATCCCATCTGGGGACTGAGACTGGCTTATAAAGCTGGAACTCAGTGTGTGGGACAGTGGAACATCAGAGCTCCAGGTCTAGGGAAGTCTCAGAGGAACAGGCGAAATGGTCCTTAGAAACCCCCCCCACACACACACACTAGTCTATGGAGGGCCCCAGGGCTGCATGGAAGCCCAGGCAGTGGGGACCACCTAGCACAGACAGAGTGTGTGCAGCCCATGCTTGGAATGGTTCCAAATTGGAGCCAGACACAGCAGACCAAGCCTGTAGAATTGGGCATATAGAACCAGGCTTGGACAGTTCCCATGGCCTGGCAGAATCTCCTACATGCTCTTGAGAGGCTAGACATCCCTGAGGTGTTTATACTTTGGTCTGAAAGGTGGGCACAACTCAGTGGTTCAGATCCAGGCAGGGACTTGACTGCAGGACCACAAGGAAGCACATGAAGCTGGAAACAACTTGCCCATCCAGAGTGTGCACCGCCCTTGATTTGAACTGGATCCTGTCTGTGGGCCACATAAGCCTGCAGAGTGGGACATACAGAACCCAGCTTGGACAGTGCCCATGGCAAGGCAGGGTCTCCTATGCTCTTGGCAGAGGCTGAACAGACCTGAGGTGTCTATATTAAAAACCTGCTGCAACTTAGTGGGTCTGATCTGGGCAAAGACTTGACTGTGGGGCCACCAGGAAGCACTGGCTGCTGGGAGCAACCTGCTCAGCCAGAACATGTGCCACCTGAGGTCTGAGCCCCAGTACAGCTGGTGAGAATCACAGCAGTAGCTTGAAAGGGACCAAGCAGAAGACTACCTCTGCTGACCCAATCCGGAGCCTACAGCATAGAGCAAAGTCTCTAGGAGGAGAAACCAGGTCACCTGCCTGTTCTGAGGAAGAACACCCTTATCCCCACAGGCAAGGGCACACGACCTATAAACACTCACCAATTATCCACTCTCAACAGCCAGTAAAGGACACCAGAAACTACCTCCCAACATCAGAGACAGCAAAATGACTAAAGGACAGCATAAGAACACAAACAACAAAAACCAAAACCATTCGGCATCTCCAGATCCCAACTATCCCAAAGAAAGCAACCCAACCCTGAGAACCCAAAGAGAATCAAAATATAAGAAAAAGACCTCGAATCCTTAGTAATCAAGATGATAATGGAAGAAATGAGTGAAAACTGTAACCAAATGCAGGAAAATGCAACCAAATACATTGAAGACATAAAAGAGACCTATAGAGAGGCACTGGAAGAAATTCAGGAAAATATAAACAGATGAAAAAGATCAACAAAACAGTTCAAGATCTGAAGATGAAAATGGAAACTATGACAAAAGCACAGATAAAGTGATTGAGAGGCCTTAAAGAAGAAAGCAAACAACACAGAGGTGGCCTTCTCTAACAGAATCTAAGAAATTGAGGAACAAATCTCTGGACCAGAAGATACACTCATAGAACTCGAAACAACATCAAAGAAAATTCTAAATCTGAAAAATTACTGATACAAAACATCCAAGAAATCAAGGACACCATTAAAAGGCGAAACCTGAGAGTAATAGGCATTAAGGAAAGAGAAGATGCCCGATTCAAAGGCCCAGACAATATCTTTATCAAAATCATAGAAAAAATTTCCCCAATTTGAAGGAGATGCATATATAAACATAGAAGAGGCCTAAAGAACACCAGTGGAATAGACCAGAAAAGAAAATCTTCCTATCACATAATAATAAAAACACAAAATATACAGAACAAAGAAAAATATTAAAGGCAACAAGAGAAAAAGGCAGAGTAATATACAATGGAAAACCTATCAGAATTACACCCAACTTCTCAGCAGAGACCGTAAATGCCAGAAGGGCCTGGAAAGAGGTCCTGCAAACCCTAAGAGACCACAGATGCCAGCCCAGACTGCTATACCAGCAAAACTATCAATGACCATTGATGGGGAAAACAAAATATTCCATGACAGAAAAAAATTTAAACAGTACTTATCCACAAATCCAGCTTTACAGAAGTTGCTAGAGGAAAACTCCACCTCAAAGGGACAAGTTAAGACAACACTGGAAATAGATCTGAACACCATCGTAAAAACACAGCCACACAAATTTTCTACTGTAACCAACATCAAAACTTAAGGGACTTAACAAGAAGATTGAAATACTACCTTGTATCCTATCAGATCACCATCATATAAGCCTGGACTTCAATAACAGGAGATATAACCAAAAGCCTACATATACATGGAAACTAAACAACTCCCTAATTAATGACAACTGGGTCAGGGAGGAAATAAAGAAAGAAATTAAGGACTTCTTGAAATTCAATGAAAATGAAGGAACAACATTCCCAAATTTGTGTGACACATTGAAAGTAGTGCTAAGAGGAAAATTCATAGAACTAAGTGCCTTTATAAAGAAATAAGAAACATCCCACATAAGCAACTTAACAACACATCTGGAAGCCCTAGGAAAAACAGAAGGAGAAATACCCAAGAGGGGTAGACATGTGGAAATAATAAAACTCAGAGCTGAAATAAATAAATTAGAAACAAAAAGAACAATGCAAAGAATCAACAAAACCAGTAGCTGGTTTTTGGGTTTTTTTTTTTTTTGAGAAAATCAACAAGATAGACAAACCATTAAGCAAACTAACTAAAAGGCAGAGAGAAACTATCCAAATCAAAAAATCTGAAATGAAAAGGGAGACATAATGACAGACACTGAAGAAATACAAAGAATCATAAGATCCTACTTCAAAGGCATATATGCCACAAAATTTGAAAATCTAAGGGAAATGGACAATTTTCTTGATCGATTCCACTTGCCAAAATTGAATCAAGATCAGATAAACAAATTGAATGTGTTTGATCTTTTGCCGGGAATGAATTATGACAGTGAGGAAGAATGAGCAACTGGGCTAGACAGTCAACAGGTGAAATTGCGCTCTCCCCACAAGGAGATGAGAGCATAATTTTTACAGTGCCTGTATAATCTGAATCAATTACACCGGGATGAATAATAAGGCCTTGCAATGTAGTAGAACTACGGCCAATTAGTAGTCCCACTGTGTCTTTTGGTAGAGGGCCAGTGAAATCTGTGGCTACCAACTGAGGTCCCATTTGTGGGGTCAGTACGAGTCTGGTGGTGGAACAGAGGTCAAGGCCTGCGCTCCCTCTAGTAGCTCTCCAGGGCATTGCCATTCTATGGGAGGACGCAGACTCGGCCACTGTTCCGGAGCCCTGGTCTCCTCCATTGCCCCATATATTTGAGGGCCCTGAGGATGAGGGCCCCGTGTCCCATTTTTTGGCCATGCTCTTCCAAATCCTGCTGCTAGTGGTTGACCATTAATGTCTTTTACTGACCGGCATTCATTAGCCCAATGATTTCCTTTCCTGCATTTGGGACAGAGGCCAGGTGTACATGGAGGAGGATTTTCACTATTCTGATTAATCCCCTTGGGACACTGGCATTTGAAATGTCCTTCTTTGCCACACTTGAAGCAATTTTGAGGACCAGTAATTCCATTTCTATTCCTTCCTTGGGCTGCCTGCATCACGGCTGCAGCCAATCCTGCATTTGGTAATGGTCCTCCTATCTCTCTGCAGATCTTTAACCACACATCTAAAGATTTATGTTTGTATGGATTTATGGCTTGTCTACACTCCTTGGCACATTGCTCAAAAATAAGTTGTTTTATCAAAGGCATTGCAGTATCTGGGTCGCCGAAGATCTTTCCAGCGGCATCAACTAATTTGGCCACAAAGTCAGCAAATATTTCATTGCCTCCTTGAATAATTTTAGTGAGATTTCCAGATACTTCCCCTCGTTTAGGAAAGGCTTCCCATGCCCTTGTGCCAATAAAATTAATTTGCTCAAAAACTTGCACTGGATATCCTGTCTGTTGGTTAGCGAAACGTCCCTGCCCCATAAGCATATCCTAGTCCCATGCTGGTTGTCCGTTAGCTGCATTGGCAGCTGCCTGCTCAGCTGAGAACTCAATGTAATAAGCTTTCCAATCTAAATAGGCACCAGATGAAAGGCAGGTCATGCTAAATTTTGCCAATCTGAGGGTGTCATGCAATATCTCCCTAGGGACTCCAACTGCACCATAACAAAAGCTGTGGTTGTGCCATAAGCATGAACAGACTCAGACAGTCTTTGGACAATTTTAAAATCCAAGGGTTCGTGATAACAATTCCCTTGTGCATTCCGAAAAACTGGGTAACAATGAGGGGCATTTTGCAAATGAAATTGTCTCCATGCCTCAGGAGAGGTAGACCTACCTCCCCCTGGTATATAGGGCGGGGTTCTTATTCCGCCTGGAGATTCAAGTGGCTCTAGTTCAGGAGCTGAAGGCTGCGTAATCTTGATCTCCTTCTTTTTTGGTATAGTAATGCTATCTAGCTGTTCAGCCAACTCCTCTAATTCTTCGTCCTCGGGGCCAGAATCATCCCCTTCAATACTTCTTCTGTCTGATCTTACCAACCGTTCCTCTTTCACTTTCCCAAAAACATAATTCCCCATTTTGTCCGAGTCCCGGAACTTTATTGTCTCAAAGCCTGAGAACTTAACAGTTATGTCCCACTTACTGGGAACTTACCACCTAGCTGCCCTGGCTGCCGCAAGTTCTGAGATTCCCTATATGGGCCACCAAAATGTCGATGCCGCCCCTGACCAGCAGGAAAGACACCAACACCGGGAACTCTTCTTGCAACAGTTTATTCAGAAACCTTGACTACCAGAGTGACCCCGGGAAAAGCTCCCACAGAACCTTTATAGTGTGCCTGGTCCTATCAGAGACTGCCACATTGTCGCTCTTGGTTGGTGCATGTGGATCACACCACCTCACGCTATGCCTTCAGGCATGCGCATAAGGGTCTCACTCAAGGGCGCATTGTGTCAGAGAAGCAGCAGGGGGTGCTGCTATCTGTGGCTCTCCACAAATAGAAGATTGGAATAGGTGTGAGGATGTCCTACTGGCATTCGAGGTAAGAGAAATATAGGAGATGGGGAAATAGAAAGATCCAGAGGGTCTTAGAAACCCACAAGAAGAAGATCATAATAGATGGATCAGGGCATGGGGATCTACTGAAAGTATTGCACTAACCAAGGACAATACAAGTGGTAAACATCAAAGCCCTACTCTGATCTAACCAGTGGACAGGACACTCACCACAGTTATGCAGAGAGCAAGGACTAACTCTGACATGAACTCTGCTGTCCCATATTTGATGACTTCCCCTTGGTGGGGAGTCCTGGTGGCACTCAAAGAAAGAATAAGCAGGCTACCAAGATGAGGCTTGATAGCCTATGACCATAAAGTGTGGGAGGAGATCCCTCTTGGGCATAGACCTAGGGGAGGGGAATGAGGTGAAAGTGGAAGACAGGGAGGAATGGGAGGATACAAGTTATGGGATAATAATTTAGTTGTAATCTAAATAAATTAATTAAATAAAAAAATTTTTAAAAGAAATAGGATAAAGACAGAGAATTGCCAGCACAGTGAGAGAAGGAAAAAACTGCCATCAGATTTCTCCTGTCAGGATTATTAACCCCAATCCAGGAAACTCTCCTCAGTTAACGAGGTCATGGCCTCAGACATCTGTATTAATTGTCACACAGGTTCCACTGGAGGGATGACACTCCTCTCCTGTCAATCAGGATGTAGCTCTTAGCTCCTTCTTCAGCACCATGTATGCATGCATATGGTCATATTCCATGCCATGATAACAATGGACTAAGCCTCTAAAACTGTAAGCAAGCTACCAATTAAATGCTTTCTTTTATAAGAATTGCCTTGGTCATAGTATCTCTTTACAGCAACAGATGACTAAGATGGAAGTTGGTCCCAGGGAATGAGGTGCTGTTGGAACAGGCCTGACCATGCTGCTAGTTGGCAGAATGTGAACTTTGGTGCTTTGGACTAAGAAAGTAGTTGAACATTTTAAGCAGGGATCACTCAGCCTCAGATATGGAGGGCAATGTAATTTATAACAGCCAAGCTCAAGAAGCTTCAGAAGGGAAGTAAGTGGACTAGGGACCATGTTAGGGTCCGGGTGATCCACTGAAGAAAGACCTCAAGGCAGTATGCAAATGCAAAGAGTTTTTTTTTATACAAGCATGCTGAGATCACCACTCTCCTTAGAGGGTGACCTCGAAATGAGCACACAGGCTCATTTTATAGACAGTTAGAGGTATTTGTGACAGACTTTAATTGATTGGCCAGAAAAGAGCATATGAGGGGATTTAGGATTGGCTGCTTGTTTGGTTACTGGGGACATTTTGAGTCATTGACATTCTGGCTTTTCTCAGGAATTATCCTTTAATTTGTTTTTATTTTTTGTTTTTATTCTGTATCTATTTTTTAATTTTAATTTCATTAATTTCTTTAGATTACAACTCAATTGTTATCACTTGTATCCTCCCATTCCTTTCTCCTTCTCCCTTTCACTTTATCCCCCTCTCCTAGGTCTAAGATGGAGGGGGACCTCCTCACCCAGTATATGGTCATAGGCTATCAAGTCTCAGCTTGGTAGACTGCTTATTCTTTCTCTGAGTGCTATCAGGCCTCCCCACCAAGGTGAGGTAGTCACTTATGGAGCACAAGAGTTCATATTAGACTCAGTCCCTGCTCTCCACAAAACTGTGAAGAATGTTCTGTCCATTGGGTAGGTCAGAGTAGGGGTTTGATGTTTACTAATTGTCCTTTGTTAGTGCAATAGTTTGAGCAGACCTCCCAGACTCTGATCCACCCACCATGATGTTCATGTAGATTTCTAGGACTCTCTGTGGCCTTCTATTTCCCCATCTTCTATATTTCTCTTACCTAGAGTCTCTGTATGATGTCCTCACATCTGTCCCAAACTCCTGGTAAGTGAAAACTTTCGTGGGACATGCCTTTTGGGCTAGTGCCCAGTTATAAGTGAATATATACCATGTGAGTCTTTCTGCTTCTGGGTTAACTCACTCATTATGATCATTTCTAGTCTCATCCATTTGTCCACAAATTTTGGGACTTCCTTGTTTTTAATAGCTGAGTAGTATTCTATAGTGTAATGTACCTTTATCCATTTATCAACTGAGGGACATTTAGGCTGTTTCTAGGTTCTGGCTATTATGAATAAGGCTGCTATGAACATGATTGAGCATATGTCCTTGTGTGGTGGAGCATTTTCTGTGTATATTCCAAGGAGTGGAATATCTGGGTTTTGAGGAAGCCCTATTCCCAGTTTTCTGAGAAAGCTTGGCCTTTAATTTGATTGGATAGGGTCAGCTGCGTTCTTTACCAAGGCCAGGAAGTAGTAGAAACATAGTATTTGGTCATTTTGACCTGAAGGCTGATTAGCTGCCCATAAGTTTTCTAGGAACTGTAGTTTGTCCAGGAGTTGTTAGAAACTTGACCTAATTAGTCAAATGACAATCTGAAGCCTGTCATAGTGTCAGCCTAGTAAAGCAAATTGGGGTCTCTGGGGCCTCTTGGGTCCATAGGTGAGGGTCTCCTTAACCATTGTTTCAATACACTGGAAAGGAATATGGCTGGTTTACACCCTTGTCCTAAAATCTACTTCAGGCTAACTTGGAAAGGTTTGGGTAATGTCTTTGGAGGAGGAGACTTCAGAAAAGCAAGTACTGGCTTTGTCATATGGTTACTAGTGGCCACTCTTATGTAGCTCTATCATGACAAAGAGCAAATGAACAAAGAGAAATATACAAAATGTACATTTTGAGGAGAAAAGGAGTACCAGGAAATGTAATGGAACTAAGTCCAGTGCTCAAAGAGATAAAAAGTTTAAACAAAAGCCTGATGTTGAATGGTATAAGGGGAGTAGTGACCTCAGGGCAAGACCTCACCAAATTAAACTTCCACCTTGTGAAAAGAAATTAAAGAAAACCTTAAGTTGTGCTAGAAACCATTAACAACAGAAAGCTGATGCAAATGTGATTGAAAGAGGAGGCCATAGTCCAGCTCCATCAAGGAGCAGAATTTGATAGCATTAGTTTCATGGGTATGTCTATAGAGTCAAGGATACAAGAGAAGGGGTTGTGGAATTTACCTTCTTAGTTAAGGAGAGCTATTAAAGCCAGGTGTGTATCAGGAGTGAGCCGACATGGAGGCCCAGAGAGGCCATTGTATGAAGCACTGAAGGTGAGACCTGAATTTCTTTCAAGACATCTGGTACAGAGTTCAAATGCACTGGGAAAAGATCACAGACCTGATTCAGGTTATCATTAAATGAATTTATTAATTATGGTTAGCAGGCTGACAGCCTTAAAGCCAAAACAAATATGTGCTATACAGAAGCGGCTAGAGAAAAGGTTTTGTTTTGTTTTTGTTTTAAGGCACCACAATTATCTCATTTGTGTGAAATGTGAAGCCAAGACAGAAATTGCTTCTATTCTTCTCAAGCTCTTAGGTGCTGTCTCTCTCCCCCTGTATACACTGACAAAGGATGTATCTCACTCCCTGGCACACAGTGATGAGTATGTTTTAAAAAGCCAAAGCAATTGGTTAATTATCTCACATCAGTTTTACAAGTTTAGGGATGAGGACAATGAGTCTGAGTTTCTGTGGCCTCATCTTTTAGAAAATGAGAATAGGTTCCTAGCACAATACGGGGTTTTTCTTATTTATCACAAATCAGGATTTAGAAGATGCTAGAGCCATGGGATAACATACCGAAGAAAACTGAAGAGCTGGTGTGGAACCAGCCCAACAGGGAGAAGTGAGTAGAATTCAGTAAAGCTGAAAGGAGTTAGAGACCTGAAGAGCCCTTTGACATCAGACATGGAGATGCAGAGTTTAGAGATACAGAGTTGGCCTTGCTTGTTTTGGTCCTCCTTTGGTCTCGTATTTCCTCACTATTCTCCCTTTTCTACTATTTTGAATGGTAGTGTATATTCTGTGCCATTGCATGTTGGAAGTATATGATCTTTTTTATTTTGATTTTGCAGGATAACAGATAAGAGAATGTCATGAGTCTCAGAAGAGATTTAGAACTTTTAAGTGATTTTGTGACTGTGATAGACTATGAAATTGCACTGAGTGTATTTTTGCATCATAATATGGCTACAAACCTATGGGGGACAGGGTGTGGTATGTGGTGGTTTGTATAAGAATGGCCTCTAGCTTAGCTTTGCTCCCAGTCCCGGCCCTGAGACTCTGGCTGGACTCTGCAAACAGTTTGAGCTCAGAGCCCCTAACTGAATTCAGTGCACAGTTTAGGTCCAGATTCCCTGGCTGAGCTCAGTGCACAGTTCTGCCCATGAGACTCTGGCTGAGGTTAGCATGCAGTTTGGGACCAGAGTCCCTAACTGAGCTTGGCGGGCAGTTGGGCCCAGAGACTCTAGCTGAGCTTTGTATGCAGTCCCAGCCCTGAGACTCTGGCTGGACTCGGCATACAGTTTGGGCCCAAAGTCCCTTGCTGAGCTCAGGTTAAGACTTGTGGCTTTGTTGGAGGAAGTGTGTTACTGAGTGGGTGGAGGTGAGCTTTGAAGTTTTACAACCCATGAAAGGCTCTGGGTACCTCTCTTCTCTCTCTCTCTCTCTCTCATACACACACACACACACACACACACACACACACACACATACACACCAACACACACTCATGCACACATGCACACACACTCTTAAGCAAGCATCAATATGTGGCAGTCTCCTGTCATTTCCATGAAGACATGAATATCTGGTCTGCTCATCTTTCTGCTCTTCAGAAAATTACTCAATAGTTCAGTAACTGAAACTCAGAGACACCAGGTGTGGGAGAAAACAGGACATGCATTAGGATTTATTATCCACTTTAATGTTTCAAGTTATGTGAGATGATCCTAAAACATGAAACAAAACAACAGTGGGAAAAATACATGAAGTAGATTCCTATTGTAACATAAAATTATTGGTTATTTCTAAGGTATATAGATCAAGAAACACATTTTTCTTGCTTGCTTGCCCTCTCTCTTTATTTGTCTTTTAAAGACAGGGTTTCTCTTGGCTGACCTAGACTTGCTTTGTAGACTAGGCTGGCTAGGAACTCATAGAGATCCACCTGCCTCTGCCTCATCAAGTGTTGCTGTAGAGGCAAAATTAATGCCATATCCTATATGTAATTTATATTCTGCAATTAATGATGCTATGTATGAGAACTTGTCCTCTACATGCCCTTCTCCATGTGTTCTGGCAATGATGCCTGCCAGCATTCTCCAGAAACTCTACTGGAACAGTTAAATACAACTAACACCCAATGATCCTCTGAGATACTTCCCTGGAGATTCAGCCTCCTGGACCCAGCCTGCTTGAAGGTCTACATTCCTGAGACTCACAACTTTCCCTGGAGATCTGGCCTCCCACCAACCTGCTGAAAAACTACATTCCTGAGACTCATGACGCTCACTTATGGTTTTTTCATTCCTTCACTGTAACCCCCCTACTCCTAATTACAGTCTTTCCTTATAAACCCATTACCCTTGAAGCTCTGGTATTATTCTTCTATCCTGCTGCATCAGGAAGGATAATGATCAAAAGCTTTGAGTCCATAATACAGGACCCTGTGTATTTTAACATCAGTAATGAGTCCTGGTGGGATTTTTGGAGGTCTTACCATCTGGGTAATCTCGGCATAACATTGGGATTAAAGGCATCCACCATGCCTGGCTAACACATATTTCTTAAACATCTTGAAAACAAACAAAAACTGTGAGAGAAAATAGAATTTTGTGGTGTGATGGTGAACATTAGGTTTAAAAGGTTAAAATTACTGTGCTAAGCAAAATATAAAACAAAATGCTTCTAACCTATAAGCCTAACTTGCCCAAGGACAGAGAACTTCCAGGAATGCTTTGGGCTGTTCTGGTAATTGCTTGATGTGGTCTACAGCTATACCATCCTGAACACACCTGATCTCATCTGATTTATATTTTAAATACTTAAAACCTTTGGAATTTATTTTGGTGCAAAATATGACATAAACTGTAACCTGACTATTTCCAGGCTGTATAACTGACCATATAATACGGATGAATTAATGCACTTTTCAAAGAACTAATTCAATATCTTACCTATGTCATATATCTAGGTCCCTGAAAATAGAATTGTTTGTCCCTCCCTATTTTGTCCCACTGAGTATGCCTCAGATGCCTATTGCACGGCTTAAACTATTGCCTCACAACATCGTTCGAGTTGCAATAAAACTGTTCCTTACATTTCCTTACTAGAATTCTCTTCTTCTTTGCTAAGGTTTTCCTCTTGTGTTCTGGAATTATATTGGTAGACTTAAATTTCCATACTGACTTGCTATTTCTTGTTTGAATGATTAGCACCATTTGTGGTTTTCACTAGTCTTTTATTCATATATTTCCTTACATGCATATAGTCTCTTATCATATTTACCCTCTGTTATCCTCTCTTACAGCCATTTCCTTTTCTTTTCTTTCTCTTTCCACACCCCTAATGGCTCCCCATTTCTTTCATGCCCCCGTACTCTCCTTAATCCCACATAGGAGAGAAAACATGTGATGGTTGTCCTTGCAAGGCTGGCTTGTTTTGCTTATATGATGGTAGAATTCCACAGCAAGTTGACTTTATTCCTTTGGGTTAAAGAAATGATGGGCTGGCTAGTTTTATGTCAACTTGGTACAAGCTAGAGTCATCTGAGAGGAAGGAACATTAACTGAGAAAACACCTCCATAAGATTGAATGTAGGACATTTTCTTTTATTTTCTGAAATACCATTCATGATTAACATTTATTTATTGAATGAAAAATGAACATCTTGCAAAAAAAAAGCCTGAACAGACAAAATCTACATGATACAGTGCTGTTGTTAAATTATTTGTATGGGGAAAAAATCTTTAATTCATTTGGATTCTTACAAGTTAAGCAAGATTCTTGTGATGTATTTTTTCAAAATGTTCTTGTTTTCTTTCTAATATTTTTACCATCAAAGAAAGGTTATAAAATACTAAACTCCCTTTTGACAAGAAGAATACTTACCTTTAACCCCACTATATAAACCCAATGATTTCATTATTACCAATTTCTGTGGTATGACATTTTCTTAATTAGTGATTGATGGAGAAGGGCCAGGCCCATTGTGGGTGGTGCCATGCCTTGGCTGGTGGTCCTGGGTTCTATAAGGAAGCAGGCTGAGACAAGCCATGTGGAGCCAGCCAGTAAGCAGCTCACCTCCATGGCCTCTGTATCACTTCCTACCTCCAGGGTCCTGTCTTGCTTATGTTCCTGTCCTGACTTCCTTTGGTGATGAACAACAATATAGAAATGTAAGCAAATTAAACACTTTCCTCCCCAACCTGTTTCTGTTCATGGTGTTTCATCACAGTAACAGAAACCCTATTACAAGTGATGTGTCCAGGTGGTACAATAATCTGTTTCCCATATCGATTATTGTAGTGACCAGACTAGTTACATTCTCACCAAGATGCAGAGAGTCACTTTTTAAAAACTGTATCTTCATCCACATCTATTGCTTTTTCCCCCACAGTAACCATTCAGCCGGGGAGAGTTAACATCTCATGTTAACTTTTTGATTTCTATTTCCTTTATGGGTAAAGATGGTGAACAATTTTTTCACATCATCTGAAATGTGTTCTGTTAATTTGAGAGTTTATTAATGGGTTGCTTAGTACTTTAGTTTTGATATTTTTTAGCTCTTTTTTTCCTTTCTTAAAAAAACAGGCATACTATTGTAGCTTAAGCAGACCATGAACTTGCTGTGTAGCTCAGGATAACCCCAAGTTGTGTTATCCTGTCTCAGCCTCCTGAGAACTGCAGCTAAGGCTTCCTGCCACAGAGTCATAGGTTTTATATTTTTTTCAGGTCTGTATCTTTTCTCTCTATATTACATACATACATACATACACACATAGTCTGGTTTTTTTCCTTGAATATCAATTCTCTATCAGGTGAATAACTGGAAAAGGTTTTTCCTCATTCCTTAGTCTGTTTCTTCACCCTGCTAGTTAGTAGTTGTTTTCTTTGCTGGTCAGGAGCTTTTTTCACTTCATGGAATTCTGTTTATCAATTTCTGATATTATTTCCAGAGACATTAGAGTCCTCTTAAGATGGTTATGTATTTTGCAATGTTTTCTCCTAGATGTTTAAAAGTTAAAGTCTTACATTAAGACTTTGATCTGTTATAAGTTGCTTTTTTAGTAGGGTGAGGGACATGGTTCTATTTTCAGCTTTCTAGATGTGGCTATCTTGTTTTTTTCAGCACCACTTGTTAATACAGATTTTTTTAGTGTATGCTTTTGATGCCTTTCTGGAGAACCTGGTGATTGCAACTGTGTGGCTTTATGTATATGGCTTGTTGGTCATTTTGTTTTTTTGTTTTTTTGTTTTTTTCTTCTTCTCCTTTATTAATTTATTCTTGTTATATCTCAATGGTTATCCCATCCCTTGTATCCTCCCATTCTTCCCTCCCTCCCATTTTCCCCTTATTCCCCTCCCCTATGACTGTTCCTGAGGGGGATTACCTCCCCCTGTATATGTTCATAGGGTATCAAGTCTCTTCTTGGTAACCTGCTGTCCTTCCTCTGAGTGCCACCCGTGTTTGTTGGTCATTTTGAAGTCAGCTATTGTGATACCTCCAACATTGCGCGTTCCCCTCAGGATTTCTTTGGCTTTTTCTCTTACACTCAAGTTGCCCCCCCCAACCCTTCTTCTCTCTGCTTGTGTGTGAATATGTGTGTTTTTTATAATGTTTTACTTTTTCTGTTTCTGTAAAGAGGATGAGTAGAAGGAATTAGATCTGTAAATCATTTTTAATAATATGGCTGTTTTCACAGTATTTTGTCATATCCACATATGTGGATGTGGGAGCTCATTCTATTTTCCAGTGTTTTCTTCAGCTTCTTCCTTTAGAGCTTTATGACTTTCTTCACAGAGGTGCTTGATGTCTTTGATTATGTTTATACATAGGGTTTTTTTATTATTCAAGGTAATTGTAAGCATAATATTTGTACATTGATTTTTTTTCTTGACTACATTTCTGACATTATGAGATGCAAGAGTCTTTGGATGGAGACTTTAGGGTCTTTTAAGGCCATTATCATCTGCAAAAAAGGTAATTTGACTTCTTTGTTGCTCATTTGCCTTCCTTTTATTTGCTCCTACTTAAATTTCAAGTACCTTTTCTCTTCTGCTCTCTTTTCCTTTCCTTTCTTCTTGAGATAGAGGCTCACGATGCAGACCAGGCTGCCCTCAAAAGTATCCACGTGTCTCTACCTCTTGAATGCTGGGATTAAAAGTGTGTACCATCATACCCAGTAGAGTTCAACTATTATATTCAATAAGAACAGCCAGAATGGCCATCTTTGTCTCATTCTGTTTTGTTTGTTTGTTCGTTTTTGTTTTTCAAGACAGGGTTTCTATGTATAGTTTGTCTCATTCCTGATGTTAGGGAAAATGTTTTGTTTTTCTCTATTCAACAGAATGGTGCCTATGAGTTTATTGTGTATAGTTCATACTACACTGAAGTGCGTTCTGCTCTTAGTTTCTTCAAGTCTTCTTATGATGGAGGACACGTAATTTCATCAAAGGCTTTTTACATGTACTGAAATTAGTGTGTATAGTTGGACTTTTGGACCTCTAGTGCAGTAAATACTGACACAGGGGTTTTTTTTTCTTTTTTCTTTTTTCTTCTTTTTAGAATTTTAAGGCTTAGGCTTTTTAACTGGCCAGTCTCCAGCCAGCTATCTAGCTTAACCCATCTCATCCTGGCATTATGCCCCACCATGTGACTAGTCCTTTCTCTCTGCTCCACTCTGTTCCATCCATTCACCTCCCTGTCAGCTGGTGAATCTCCCAGGCCTTTTTTCTTCTCCTGGTCTTCTCTCTCTGTCTCTGTCTCTGTCTCTGTTTCTCTCTGTCTCTCTCTCTCTCTGTTGCTATCTTTGTCTCTGCTACTATCTTTGTCTCTCTCTGTTGTTATATATATCTCTCTGTCTGTGTTGCTACTTTGTCTCTCTCTGTTACAATCTTTGTGTCTCTCTGTTGCTCTGTTGCTCTCTCTCTCTCTCTCTCTCTCTCTCTCTCTCTCTCTCTCTCTCTCTCTCTCTGTGTGTGTGTGTGTGTGTGTGTGTGTGTGTGTTGGGTCATAGAAATAACAATACCCAGATCCAGCTAGTATGTAGCTCTCCACCAGTGTAGGCATTGAATATACAGAAACATCTTCACACAAAGTACTCCAACAGTGTTGGGCTTCAGTGCACTTACTAATTTGTCAAGTTTTCCTTGTATTCAAGAGCAAGAGACAGCTTGATCTCAGTGCATGATGTTTTTAAAGTGAACTTAAATTTGTGAATTTTTGAGAACTTTTGTATGTATATTCATCAAAAATGGGTTATTTTTTTAGTGTTTTCTTAAGTGTGTGTGTGCGTGTGCGAGTGCGCGAGTGCGTGTGTGCATGTGCATGTATGAGTGTATGTGTGTGTGTGTGTGCGTGCGTGCGTGCACATGTGCACGCACGTGTCTGTATCCTTATCTGATTTTGGTGTCAGGGCAATACTGGCATTTCCTTTTGTTCACATGGGTTAGGAAACATCCCTTCCCTCTCTGGCTTCTGGAACAGTGTGCGGGATGTTTATGTTAGTGCTTTTCTAGAGGGTCTACAGGATTCAGAAGTGCTTCCATTCGTCTTTAGCTTCCTTCTTAGATCACTACTGCTTCAGTACCCTATTGTCTTGAAGAGGCTAAGGTGATACCATCTTGTGCTGACTCTATGTCATTTCTCTTTGTACACTCCTCAGCCTTCCATCCCCCACCACCACCCCAGTAGCCACAACCTCCTTGGCAATGCTTTTGAGACTGTCTGTAATCCTAACCGTGGTCCAGAACTATTAGCTAAAATTATTAATGTTTGTTCAGGCTAAAAAATAAAACTGAAATAGAGATGAGGAACTGTAAGTCAAAACAAATTGTCATGTGGTGTTTGGAAAATGCCGCTAAGCACTGCAAAAAGACAAATACTGCTCCAAGCCCCTGAAACACTGATGTAAGTGTGGTTTTTGTCCTTAGAAATGCTGTCTCCCTGAGTCTTGGCACCAAGAGACTTGGAGGATGAGTCTGTTCTTTGTTATCATATAATAAAAGTTTTCATTGGCTTAATTAGCATGGTTGTCAATAACTATCTCCTGTGGATCATTTTTCTTTCTTTCTTTCTTTCTTTCTTTCTTTCTTTCTTTCTTTCTTTCTTTTGTTCTTTCTTTCTTTTGTTCTTTCTTTCTTTCATTGTGTGTGTGTATGTGTGTGTGTGTGTGTGTGTGTGTGTGTGTGTGTGTGTGTGTGTGTGTGTGTGTTGAGACAAGGTTTTTCTGTGTAGCCTTGGCTGTCCTGGACTCACATTGTAGACCAGATTGGCCTCAAACTCACAGAGATCCACCTGCCTCTGCCTCTTGAGTGCTGGGATTAAAGTTGTGTGATATCACTGCCTGGCCTGTAGATCATTTCATTAAGTCCATTTACATTGCTCACATTGTCTTAGTGAATCATATTTATGTTTAGAAATATATATATATATATATATATATATATATATCAGTTATTTGTATTGTTAGAAATTTATTATTTCTCTAGACTTTTTGCCTTGCTAGAGTTTAATCTTTTTTTTTACTTTATTAATTTATTCTTGTTACATCTCAATGGTTATCCCATCCCTTGTATCCTCCCATTCTTCCCTCCCTCCCATTTTCCCCTTATTCCCCTCCCCTATGACTGTTCCTGAGGGGGATTACCTCCCCCTCTATATGCTCATAAGGTATCAAGTCTCTTCTTGGTAACCTGCTGTCCTTCCTCTGAGTGCCACCAGGTCTCCCCCTCCAGGGGACATGGTCAAAGGTGAGGCACCAGAGTATGTGAGAAAGTAATATCCCACTCTCCACTCTACTGTGGAGAGTGTTCTGTCCATTGTCTAGATCTGGGTAGGGGTTTAAGGTTTACCGCCTGTATTGTCCTTGGCTGGTGCCTTAGTTTGAGCAGGACCCCTGGGCCCAAATCTGCCTATCTTAATGTTCTACTTGTAGGCTTCTAGGACCCTCTGGATCTTTCTACTTTGCCATTCTCCCATGATTCTCTCATCTAGAGTCCCAATAGAATGTCCTCCCCTCTGTCTCAGTTTCCTGGTAAGTGAAGGCTTTCGTGAGACATGCCCCTTGGGCTAATATGCAGATATAAGTGAGTATATACCATTTGAGTATTTCTGCTTCTTGGTTAACTCACTCATTATGATCATTTCTAGCTCAATCCATTTATCCACAAATTTCGAGAATTCCTTGTTTTTAATAGCTGAATAGTATTCCATAGTGTATATGTACCACAGTTTCTTTATCCATTCTTCTATTGAGGGACACTTAGCTCCCTCTGGCTATTATGAATAAGGCTGCTATGAACATGGTTGAGCAAATTTTCTTGTTCTTTTAAAGTAGCCCCTGTCATGTGCCACCCCACTTGTTTTGACTGGAGGGATACACTGATATTTTGTGTTTACTGGATATAATGTCATGTTAAAGTCTGAGTCCAGTTATTCCCTATGCATCTAATCACTGCTTCACCCCCTAAAGTCCCCACAGCCCCATTGACTGCATATGTTTGGTGTCAGGATGTTTCTTCAAGGGACTCAAACCCCCTGAATTGCAATTGACATTTTTATAATTCAGTCCAAAGTTTTTATATTTTGTTGGCCAATGTTCAGCCATCTTATCAGAGTCTGCACCTTTAAGTCTCTGTTTTTCCCAGAGCTTGCCTTTCACCAGAAACTAGCTGACCCTGTTTTGGGTCAACAATTAGACTAAAGACAGATAGAGATGGAGCAACTCTGTTATGGGTTAGCAGTCAGACTAGACAAAGATGGAACCAGATACCTTGTTTGGGAGGATATTATGGCCCTGCCTGGAATTCCCTGTGTTTTGAGAAAAGCCTGCAATTGGGTTTCTATAGCAATATGCTTCCCTCCCTTTTGACTTATAAAAGCTGCCACCTAACTAATAAAGTTTGAGAGCTTGATCAATCAGACTTGCTCTCCTTCTTTGTGTCTTGCATTTTCAACAGGGGAACTTCCTCCCAAGTTTTAGTTAAGCCCTGCAGGCTGGGGCAATATTTGACCTGAAAGTTTTCTGTTTCTAAAGATCAGCTTGAGGTCCAGCAGGTTTGCTTGTTTTATTTGGGGCTGTGTTCATTAGCCAACTCTGGGTCTGTAGGAGTCCCTGTTCACTTTGTCACTTTGACTTGGCTTTAGATGATGATAACATGGAGTCAATGGTTCTGAATCTACAAAATTTGGAGATCCGGATTCCCAATTTGGTGCTTTTCAGAGATGGGGACTTTTGAGAAATTATTAGATTGGGATGTGGAGCTGTCACTTACACAATTAGCATCCTTTCAGGAAAAGCCTAGAGACCTAGTTTGAAGAATGCCATTTCTACATTTCAGTAGCTCTGGGGCCTGATTCCTGTCCAGCAAAGCCACAGCCTGGGCCACTGCTCCAGATGGAATTTAGTTCCTCTGTCCACATGGATCTGCCTTAGAAGGTAGAACTGTGGTTTTTGTATGTTAAAAAGAACTGACTATCATGCAGATTATTTTATTTTTGTGTTTTACCATTTAAGCTTTCCACAGTTATTTCCTTTCCTCAATTTTATTTTATTTATTCTTTGAGAATTTCATATATGTATACAATGTGTTTTGGTCATACCGTCCACCTTGTGTTCCCCTCCCAACATCATCTTTCTGCTTCCCTTCTTCCTCTTTTTCTGTAATCCACTGAGTCTAGCTAGAGCTGTCTGTCTGCTGCTACGGTTAGGACCACCTGCCCACTGGAGCACGTTACTCAATTTCTTATTTTTTGCCTTGTCTTAATAAAAGAGCAGTACTTATATTTATGATGTTTGCTTCCACCATGTGGTAATCTTTTATTACTGCACTTGGGAGAACCTAAAGGATCCTGCTACTAGAACAGGAAACACACAGTAAATAACAAACAACACAGAGGAAATTAGACATTCACACAGCATAGTTCATATGTCTCTGATAAGAGTATTTATTCTTTAAAATGCCATTAACTTGAACCTAACCTAATTTGTGGGGGATGGTCATTTTAAGACTCCCGAGTTCATAGTGAGAGCAACTCCTTTCTGGCTATAAACTAGCTTTTCCAGTAAGACTACTGGTAAAATCAGACAAAGGCCAGCTGCTGGCGAGCAACAGTTGTGGGAACTTTTTCCTGACTAACCAGATCTCTTACAACTTCCCTTTCTATCTGGAGTTTCTACCCCTTCTGTGACTAGAGCAGCTGTAAAACTAGACACCTGCTGGAGCATTTCACAGTTAGGTATCCATTGCAACCCTTCCCTAGCCCATCTGAGATTCACTATAAAAACCTTGTGAAATTTTTCAGTAAACGAACTTTGATTACAATCCAGACTTGCCTCCTGTTTCTTGTGTCTCCTGTCCTATCTCACTCACAAACCCCTTCCCAGCTTCCATTTAAAGACCTCGTGGGCCGGGGCACTAATTTGAATATTTTCCCATTCCTAATTCCACTTTAAAATAAGATGATTGTCCATCATGTCTCTTACCTAAATGGAGTCCAAAAGCAAAACAAAGCAAAACAACAACAACAAAAATGCATGAGAATCCATCCTAATCTTCTGAAAAGTTCCATTGTTAAAATCTCTTAGGAGGACTTGAGAGATGGCTCAGAGGCTAAGAGCACTGGCTGCTTTTCTAGAGGTCCTGAGTTCAATTCCCAGCAACCACATGGTGGCTCATGACCATCTATAAGAGATCTGGTTTCCTCTTCTGTCAGGAAAGCACACATACAGACAGAACACTGTACATATAATAATTAAATCTTTTTTTTTAATCTCTTAGGAGACTTCCACTTTGTTCTAGAACTTATTATAATGACCCAATGTTGGCTTACCCAAAAGATTAAATAAAAATGTAAGGAAGTAGAATATATTTGTAATTAGTTTTCCAACGTTTCCACGAGACAGCTTTATCCTAACTTTCCTACCACAGTTCCATTCTCCATTTGTTGCCATTGTAAACAACTATGATAAAATAAGACCCTTGATAAATAAGTCTTAACACATAGCCCCAGCCTCACAGTGGCAAAAACAAACACTGCTGTCATAGTGTGCTGCAACAACCTTTTATTTACTGGAGCACACATCTGCCACCATCAACTCAGACAGGGAACACTTCGTTTTGATTGATTCGTTGTCCCTGATCTTTTAGGCTCTGTGCTGTGGGACCACAGAGTCAACAGTGCAGAGCAAAGCAAAGCAAACCTAAGTAAAGTTCTTCCCTCAGGATCATGAAAGAAACCACCAGTAAGCCAGTGAGTATGAGCCAGGTCCCACTGCTGGTAAGAACACAAACCAGTTCTTAAAATTTATACAGGGGGAGGAAATCCCCCTCAGGAACTGTCATAGGGGAGGGGAATAAGGGGGAAATGGGAGGGAGGGAAGAATGGGAGGAGACAAGGGATGGGATAACCATTGAGATGTAACAAGAACAAATTAATAAAATAATATATATCTTGGAAAAAAATTTCCATCCATTCTGAAAAGGCCCCATTAGCAACTGAGGCTTTTATACCTTGGCCTTTGTGCTAAAGGCTGGCCCCTCTACCTGTGGTGCTACTGGGAAGTGGGAGGGGTTTTAAAATAGATGACCAATGGGAGAAAGAGAGGTCACTGAGGAAAATATGGGACTCTGCCCTTTTCTTTCTCTATTGAATGTTAGAGTGGCTTCCCCCTGTGAGGTGCTGCCTTGTCACAGGCTCCAGAATAATAGGCTAACTATTAGGGTTTGAACCTCAAATGTCCCCACAGGCTTATGTGTGCAAGCATCTGGCCATCAGTTGGCCATTCCCAGGTCAAGGGGCTGTAGCTCTTTGTGGTGGGGAAAACATAGTGGCTAGGGATGTTTAGGGCCAGGGATGCAAAAACTTGTGAAATTGACTCCTTATACTCCATGCCTCAAGAAGCAGACAGAACTTGGCTGGGCTGGAATCCTCAAGCTTCAGCCCCACTGCCTGGGAGGACCCATATTCCAAAGATCAACATCAGCTTGGGACGACCAATTGCTCAAACACCTGAGCCTGTCAAGGACATTTAGCCTTCAAACCACAATGACTTCAAGTCAGCCAGTACAGGTATTTTCCTCGCACTAAAGGTCTCTCTCTCTCTCTCTCTCTCTCTCTCTCTCTCTCTCTCTCTCTCTGTTCCTCTGTAAGACGTGTTTCTACCTGGATGTGTTGTCTCTCCCTTCCCCACACACACCCCTGTGTTAGAAATCAAATCCACAGATTTGAAAGTGGTCAAGCATTTTACCATAAAGCTACAATTCCTGTCTTTTGATTTTCTGAGACAGGGTCTTGTTATGATGCCAAGGCTCACCCAGAACTTACTGAGTAGCCTAGGTTGCTTTCGATTTTGCAACGCTCTGACCTTATCCTCCAGGAATGAACTGACTGCAGGCCAGAATCACCATTTCTTGCTTGCACTATAGCCTTGTTTCACTAAGACACCCATCATGGCCTTCCTTATACAGGTAAGGTTACCTCTTTGTTGTCCTTCATGTTCTGAGGTCTGTATTATTAAAGCAGTTGTAAAGTGCTCACATTATTAAAATGCTCCTCTCTTTGAATGTCATTTCCATTCATTGCAAATGTGAGGTATAGTGCAAGGTACTAAATGAACATGGAGTAAATTTAGATCAAATGAAGAAAGAATCAAAGATAGAGATTCTCTTGAACTATGTATTTATTTACCAAGTTTGTTCAGTATTTGTATTGGAGAGACAAAGAAAAATGATGATTATCTTGAAGGTTCCTGGGTTTGGGGATTCCAGCAATGCCTTCTCCACAGATACTAGCTTCAAGCATTTTCTTTCTCTGTGTCTGTGGAGAGAAGAAAACAACACACAGGATGAATAGGATGTAACTGGGTGCAGACAGCAGGGTTTTTTTTTTGTGGAAAGCTAACTGGTGTGGGGAAGAATGAGATCCATCGGATTTTCTACTGTAAGTTACAATACACTTTGGTAAGGAAGGCAGGTGGGTCTTCCAGGGTCAGTACGTCGATCCAAAGCTGTATATCTTTGTGTTTTCACACAGTGAGAAAAGTCTGAGCTCACATAACAAACGTTCTGGGTAGTTTTAAAGTGAAGAAGGTCAGAGATAGGCTTGTGGCAAGGAGAGTTCAGGTCTTACCTGTCCTGCAGGGGGCACTGTATTCAGCAAAAGCTACTTCATCTGGAAAACAAGAGAGAAAAACTTGAGAATCAGAGTTTTGATGGGAGATTTTGTGGAAGATAGTTGATGCATTAGGACTGACCACTTTTCTCAATAGGACCTGGATGATAGCTGAGAGTTGTCTCTCTGGAGAGATCAGACAAACCAAGTGAAAGAATTTTTCCTCTCTTGAAATTACCACTTCACACCTTTATCCTGGGCCAGTAGGATGGCTCAGTGGGGAAGGTGCTTGCCTTGCACCTTGTCTGATGACCATAGCGAGCTCGCTCTGCAGGATCCATGTGGCAGAAGGAGAGAACCCATTTCCCCAAATTGCCCTCTGACCTCCACAGGCACCCTGGCATGCCTGCCTCCCATGGAATAAACAAACAAACATGTAATATCACCAGAATCATTTACTCTGTGGGGAAAATCAGAGTGTGCTCATCCTACAGTGTTTGAGTAGAGGACTAGCAGTTATCCTTGTAGAGTTGTAGCCTTTCTGATCCCTTTCTATACTTCTGATTCATATGGAGAGAGAGAGAAAGAGAGAGAGAGAGAGAGAGAGAGAGAGAGAGAGAGAGAGAGAGAGAGAGAGAAACTGTCAAAAATATGTTGCTTTAGGGCCCTTCATAATCTCCTGCTCACTTGTCTCGTAGTAGTCATAGACTTTCACAATGGCAGGCTGCAGGTTCCTTACTGGGATGTCTTGTTGAACGATGAAGGAGAAGGCCAGTGTCTGATTGGTCACCTGGGAAAGAGAACAATGATCCAGACTCACAGAGGTGGCCACTAGTTGCCTTCAGCGTGACTCAGCCCATGGTATTTGAAAGACAGTTATGCATTGGATGATAGCATGTAACCTTAGAGTCACTGTGTCCATAACTGCCCACATATGTGGATGGTGATATGGCTTTTGTGAGGAACTGAAGTAGAGGCTCCTGGGAGTCTATACTGGAGGAGCCAGAAGAGGACATCTGACCCCCTGGATCTAGGGTTACAGGTTGTGTGAGTTGCTATAGGTTCTGAGAACTGAACTCTGGCCTTCTGCAAGAGCAGTGAGTGCTCTTAACTGCTGAGCCAAAGAAAAATGACATCCAGTATGAACAGAGGGAAGACACTTCTCCAAAGACTTCCTATAGAATCACGTTGTTCCTGTTATGTGCTTCCCACGTACATGCACCAAGAAAGACTCAATGCCTAGGCATGTCTAGGAAGGCAGGAAGGCATCTTACCTGATCTATGTATAACAAGACATTGTTGTTGCTCACTTCTGTTCTGCTCGCCTGCCCTGATCTCTCAAGCTGAAAATGAGAGAAAACATCTGTGTTACTGAAAAAGCAAAGGCCTCAGGGGTGAAAGAAGCAAAAGAACTGTGGGATTGAAGGTGATGAGAAGGAGATGTCACCAAATCCATTTGAACGAATTGGTGAAAAAACCTTTTCCAATAAGAATGAAAACATGCTTAGAAAACTGTAAATGCCACTCTACTAAATGTCTGACTGAATGTGATCTGACTTAGTAATAGATATTTTTAGATTTTATTTAAAGGCCAAAATAGCCTTGCATTCAATGGTACTTACCTCATATTCTCTGTGCATGCATCTTTCCCTGTACTCTGCTATTCATCCTAGCTTGTTGCTAATTTCCACAGCCCTTAAAACATCCAAAACCACATCTTCAGGATTTGACATTTAATATTTCCCCTGAATCATTATTGACCAATTCATTGTGACACTTTAAAAACTGGTGAGCTTGGACTCCTTTCTTACACTTCCTGTGCAGGCTGCAATCACAACCCATATGTACGTTAATGTCAGCATCACTTTGACACAGGTTGTTATTATTACGATGGTGTCTGTAAGCTCCTAGCTTGACAACACAGAAAACCCAAACAGGTCTACTTACCTTCTTCACTGTTGGTTTCAACGGAATGAAACCAGACACCATCTTCACATCAGCAATCACCATGTTGGAGGCTGGGCGGCTCCCTGTGTAACTACAGACCAAAGAAGTGCATGGCAAGAGAAATGTTAACAGTTTGAGTTTGCCTTCTTTGAGGTCCAGTGGTAACTCCTGATAGAGCCTGTGGGACATTTTCATATCTTAAAATAGATGGCCCTTTCCGTCAGTATAAATGGCCCTGAAAAGGGCCCATGCAACAGTGTCACCTGGACAGTGAATTAAAAACAAGTGGATCTGAAGGGCTTGCTGCCCAGGCAGCACCATCTGCTTACCAAGCTCCAGGCCAGTAAGAGACCTAATCTCAAAACCAAGTATGTATGGAACCTGAGGACTGATGGTAACACTGTCCTCTGTCATACACACACAGGTACATGTGCACCCTCAAACCCCATCACACACAGCACATTGAGGTAAACAAGAGGACAGGTCACACTGTAATGTCTTCTTTCCATCCAACCTCCCTTTGGTTTTTGTAGTTAGATCCTGTTTCTGGCTGTATCTTATAGGAAGCTTTTTTGATGACTGTAAGAAGAATTGAATTTCTTTTTTAAAAGAAATATTTCTAGAAAAAAAACAGAATTTTTAGCCAGGGGGTGGCTAAAATCCCAGGGTGACATTAATCCCAGCACTTGGGAGGCAGAGGCAGGTGGATCTCTAGTTCGAGGCCAGCCTGGTCTACAAACTGCATCCAGTCAGCCAGGGCTTTTATACAAAGAAACCCTATCTAGGGGGAAAATGAATTTTTAAAAGTCTAGAAAGGATTTCTTTGTTGGTGAAGAAGCATAGGCCATGTTAAGGTCTCATGGAAAAGAATAAGGTTTTATTTTATTATGATAGAGCCAAAGAAAGGAACCCTGCCAGCCAACTAATTAGAAATTAGAATTCTACAATTCATCATTGTTCACTCTGCTGAAGTCAAGCATCTTTTTTTTTTCAAAAGAGAAAACAGAACCCCTTCAGACACCTCTGACCGCACTCTGTGAAGTGTTCTAGGAAGATGGAGCTGTAGTCGACCAGAGCCAGACAAACATTCATACCTGATCTCTAGCAGGATCTGGAAGCTATTTTGGCCTTGGGGGTTATCACAAGTTAGAGGTACTGTCTGTACATGCAGAGCGAATGCAGACTGCTGCTTCTCCGGGTGCACATTGTATCTCAGCATTGTCTGGTGAGTAGTGAACAGACATATTTTACCTCCATTGCACTGTGCCCTTGGATCCATTTCCCCCAGTCTGAGCATCATGTGTGCAAGTAGGCAAAGCGAGACCTTCCGTCCTGGGGAAGGAGGCTCGCAGCTGCATACCCAGCCCTTCCCCAGGGTCTCACCTGGGCATACACACATCCTTCCCCTGTCATGTTAATTTTATAGTCCCCAGGAATGTCTGGTAGTGGGACCTGCTGCAGTAACAGGCGATTACTGTCCTCCACTTGGAACTTGTGGGAAAATGTCCCTGATGATTGGATGGTCACCAAAGACGTTTTCTGACTTCTGGAAAAAGTAAGTGCTCCATACTTGGACAAAGCATGGAGAGCCACCACAGTGTCCTGAGAGGGTAAAGAAAACATCCAGGAGAGCATAAGGTCCAAAGGGCTTGAGTTTCTTCCCAAAGTTCATTTCAGCTGTGACAAAAGCGTCATGAAGTTAAGTCTCTAATTATTTGTTCTTTAGACTTCATTTCAGCCTTTAGTTTAGGGTACATTTGAGAATCAAAACATTCCCCGCATTTTCCTCTTTACACAGATTGCTCTAGCATCTGCAAATCCCTGCAGCCAGCAGAAAATATTTTTTAGACTTAATTTCCCCAGCATGTACAGCCTTTTTTCCTTTGTCTGGTATTCTCACAGTGGTGCTCTTCATCTTCTCACAAAATCCTGTGCCTGCTCTCATCACCAAACCTTCTCCTGGAGTTGGTGAGCAGTCAAGAGACACCAACACCATGACTAAGTGTGGGGTATGCCTCAGCCTTTTCAAACAGAAAATCTGTCATCTAGAGCTGCCCTTCCTTGCCTTGCTTTTGGGTGGCATACTCTGTGAGGAAGTCCGCCATGCTCCAGAGAGCATCTCCTTCAGGATTCTTCCTTATCCCAAGATAGCTCCAGATGCTACCCTGACTACAGAGACCAGTGAGAGAGCAGAAATAAATGCACAGTGAGGGTTTAGTATCACAATACAGACTGTCCATCGAAAGGAAAGAATGAAAGAGTCGAAGTGCAATTGGTAGGTTCCTGGTGTCATGGAAGGTTTTTTCTTGGTACATTTTATTTCTCTTTAGAGAAACCTACCATTTCACTATATTTCTCTGGAGATTAACTGTGCCATATATGCCCAGAATACCCAGAGCATAAATGAATGATATTATATTTGATTTGGTTTTTTGGAGCAGGGATGGGGGGCAGATATCACCTCATGAGAGTTACACTGAGTAGATGATAAAGCAATTTTTTAAAAAAGATTTATTTTTACATATATAGTACTCTGCCTCCATGTATACTTGAGCGCTAGAAGAGGGTATCAGATCACATTATAGATGGCTGTGAGCCACCTTGTTGCTGGGGATTGAACTCAGGACCTCTGGAAGAGCAGCCAGTGCTTTTAACCACTGAGCCATCTCTCTAGGCCTAAAGCGAATGGTTTACAATCCTGATTGTTTCCAGCATCAAGAGGTAAAGCGGGGCAGCAGGAGCCCCTGGCAGCTTGGGGAAAACCTGAGGGTGATCTACCCATATACACCATTAGGAGGGTCTGTCAGGAGAAGGGAAATAGCTGCATCTAAGGACAGCAGGACAATAAAGATGCCAGTTTGGTCCAAAGAGCATCTTTCAGGTACTCCACGTGCTATTCTAGAGTGAGGGAATTACATCTAGGATTCTGGACACTCCGGGATTTTTGAGATTGTTTTAAGTCAAGGATTGGGTCTGGGTTAGAAGTTCTCAGCAACATAGGTCCATTTAACCAATCGTGGCATGAAGAGAACTCCTGTGACTTGGTACAGTACCCGGGATAATTTAATATAGAATGTGTTATCCCTCACTTCCTACAGACTCAAAATACTCAAGAGCAATATTCCCTTGTTTCTTTCCCCTCTTTCCCCCATTTCATTGTTCCTGCATCTCTTGTTCAAATCCCCTGACTGCACAAGGACACTGAAGGAAAATCACTCACCTGTGTGGAGGAGAAGCCGCCATAGGAATTCTGCTGCTTTGTGAGCCACTTCACAAGGCGCATTGCCAAAGCCATGTCCTCAGGACTCGGGGCTGGCTGGGCAGCTACAAGAGCCAGGAGGATGTAGGCATTCATCTCCACTACAGGAGAGGGAGCCCGGAGCTCATACAGAGAATCCTCTGATTTCCTGGGTTCCTCAGTATTTCCCCAATGGATGGAGTTGCCTTAGGGTAAAAATAGAGAAATAATTAAAAGTGTGAGTAGTCAAAAAAAGTGTGAGTAGTCAACACACAAACATGTCTACACTTAGGAAGAAGGAAATGGTCTGCAACTGGTGTCATGGGTTCTGCCTGAGAAAGACTGGACAGAAATTTCTAAGATATTGACTAAAGGAAGTCCTCAATGGCAAAACACAGCTTGTTCAGTGTTCAGGCCAATGACTTAGTAAAGTTTCCCATTGGTTTCAAAGTTGCAACTACAATAGCAAAGCCTTGAAGCACAGTTTCTTTTTTGTGTTCTTCATAGTTTTTGCTGCTCCTGATATATATATATACACACACACATCAGAAAGAAAGGGTTAAGTTTGACTGTATTTCCCTTTAGGAATTGTGTACATTCTACTCTGATTTTACATTTGTTGGTTTTGGTCACACTACTAGTAAATACTGTGGAGAAGGCTTTTGTAGAGAAGAAAGACTAATTGTGTTTTTGTTTTGTTTTTGAGACAGAGTATCTCTGTGTAACATTGGGTGTCTTGGGCTTGGCTTTGTAGACCAGGCTGGCCTCAAACTCAAAGTGATCCAGCAGCTGGGATTGTAGATATGAGCCACTGCATCAGGCTAAATGACTAACTTCTTTCTTTCTTTCTTTCTTTCTTTCTTTCTTTCTTTCTTTCTTTCTTTCTTTCTTTCTTTCTGGTTTTATGAGGCAGGGTTTCTCTGTGTAGCCTTGTCTGTCCTGGATTTGCTTTATAGACCAGGCTGGCCTTGAACTCACAGAAGTCTGCCTGCCTTTGGCTCCTGGATCAGTCCAAGGAGAAACAGCAGTGTGCCACAGAGAAGAAACTAAAATGTAACGTTATTTCCACACTCCCCATTGTCGGTCTCTGGACCAATCAGAGAGAAAAATGACAATGACACATTGTTACCTTCTTCTATAGTGTTATTATCCAGTGACTTCAGGATTTCCTTTCTCTTATCCTGGTTCCCTGCCAGAGTAAAAGCATAGGCCAGCAGTGCCTTGGTGTACACAGAGTTGTGGTTTTCCCTTTGTTCTGTTGTCTTCCAGGATGACTCTAGGCAGGTCAGGGCTCTGGAGACAACAGGATGCTGTTGGCAGAACAACGAAACCTGAACTATGTGGAAAAGGGTCCTACGAGGTCCTGGAGCAAACATGGAGTTTATGGGAATTTGCACTTTTCAAATCAATTATTCTGCTTCCCTCTCCCCTCTTTTCCTCCCTCCCTTCCACCCTTCATTATTTCCTATCTTCTACTTGTTATTGATTATCTTTCTATACTCTATCTCTTGGGGGCCATTCTTTTATATATATACACTACGTTCCATTTAAAATGCAGACTAATAGGGACAGTATTAAAGGCTGTGTTTTCAAGTTGATTTTGGACTATATCCAGTATTTCATTGAATAATTGGATGCTCATTAATGGAATCTGATAAATGTAAAGGATTGTTTTTTGTTTGTGTATTTGTTTGCTTGTTTTTTTAAAACAGAACAAAACTGCCACTTGGTTTTAGGGCGGGTAGAAAGCCATAGGCTTTGCACCAGTTTAGGAAGCTGGAGAAACAATGTGGCACTCACTGCATCTGGGAGGGAGCTCTCCAGGAGGGCGATGGTTATATAGGCAGAGAGGGTCACTCCTTCTTCTACTCCTCCCTGCAAATAAAAAGGAGGGAATTAGGCAAACTATACAGCAAGCAACCCATCAAAGATGTCTTCCCCGATCATGGCCAGTCCCTTGTATTCAACGGAAGTTCTCATTTATGTCCTCCTTATTAAAAAACCACATTCATTGCTCACCTAAACGCTCATTCCTCCCCACAGTAAGTAGTGTGGCCTGACTGTGAAGGGTTTTAGTACCACGCTTATAAGTCGTTCAGAAAAGATCACCTTCATGGCATTGTTGAACAGCCGTCCAGAGCTCCTGAAGCAGCCGTGGTCCTGCTGCTGCTGGGAGAGCCACTTGAAGGTATCAGTGATGTGCTTCTCATCGATAAAGATGAACTCTCGAGCTTGGGCAAAAGACTTGAGCACAAAGGCTGTGAGCCTGACATGGGAGGGAGAACAGGGAAGGAAGCTTGTGTTGTGGGGCAGAACCAACATACATGGGTTCCCAGAGGCCCCACACCTCTAAGCAATCAGTCTTAGAGTCTCTGAGAGCATGCAGCTGGACAAGGTCTCTGGCTACTCCAAAGCCAGCCTCCATTCCTGTGTTCTCTTGGATATGGACACACTACAGTGAGATTTTAGGTGCTTCCTGCTTTTCTTTCTCATTCCTTCTATCTTGTTTACTCAGTACACCTGCACCCTCACCTTAAGGGGTTTCCCTTCCCACTTCTGATGATTTTCTTTTGTAGTTAAGAAAAAAATCTCCTCTCCTAAATCCCTAGCCATATATATTATGCCTCAAAAATTATGTCCCTCTTCTTGGCTTACTTTCTGTTTCCACCAGTCTCTATTTCCTTTGTCACCTGTTGGTTGTTTATATGTGTGTTTTATCTCAATAATCATTCTCATGTAATGCAGGGCCATGGGAAGAGTGGCAATAGCCTTCCATGTCTCAGGATGAGCATCTTTGGATGTTCAGTAATGTGGATCCAGGCATTTAATGATGAGAGATCTTGGTGAGAAATGAAAAGGTCACCTTGTTGAGTTCAGTAAAACACGTGGTACAGAGGCAAAGAGGATGAGGCTTGAGACAGTCTTAGTTCTATGATGCATAATCTGTGCTGCCTCCAATATGTGCCTCTGAGGCCCTGGCATTGTTTATACTTCCATTATACAAGTTGCATGTATAGTTGCCATGAGGAGCAAGGGCTGAACAAGGCCTGGCACATAGTGGACTCTTCTTACCAAGTGTTTCCTTCACTCTGACTGCCTTTATCCCCGAAGGCGCTGTAAGAGCCATCCTTGTGTTTGTAGTTCAGCTCCCTCTGATAACCTGGAATGGAAGGCTTTGGGTGTGTTTTAAAGCTACTGGTGCATCAGAGAATGGCAGCATAAAAGTCTGAAGCCAGAGATACTCTCATGTGCCTTGGCATTTAGGACTGACAGAGAACCCTGCTCAGCCTTCCCCCTGCAATGCTAAGCTCCACTTCCAGAGAAAACATTTACAAGAACAAAACAGGGGTTCTGCGCCTTACTGACCAGCAATGAGGTAGTCAATGGCCTTGGACTTGATCTTCTGGGTCAGCTGCTGGGTTTCCTTCAGGTATTTCAGTACGTAGATGTTAGGAGCAAAAAGGATCATGTTCTGCTCCCCACAGCCATAGGGCATGTGGAGAAGGTTTTGTGTGTTTTTTATGGCTGAACCCAAGATATCACCTGGAAGTGAGAGGTGTGACATTAGAACAGCCATTATCTTCAGGAACAAAAATGACACGTGCAATAGGATCGCTTGTCAATGAGATGAAGGAATTTTTAGGGTGAGGTGTGCTGGGATAGAGACAAAAGAGGGATGTTGAAGAATTCAAGTGTAGTAGTTCAGAAGCCATATATGGAATCATGGTTGGGGAGGAGAAATGGTAGTGACTATTGTCCCACATCCTCCAGAGATGGATTGACTCACCGAACACAGAGAAATGGGCTCTTGCTGAATCAGTCACCACTGTCGGTGGGAGCACCAGGGACAAGTTTTCTGATAGCACAGCATCTTAATAAGCAAAACAAATGGGTAGAGGATCATGTCTATTCTATGTATTTCTAGAGTCCCCTAAGGCCAGTTGCTTTAGAACTGTGCCTTAAACTTTGATTATTTTCCTCCTTAGAAAAATGGTCTTGATATAAACATCACAAATCCACATTTCCTGGTACTTCTGTCTTGCCAAGCTCCACTGCCTCCCCTTCTATCACCTGTTGTATTGCAGCAAAGCATCTGCCCAAAATGAATGTCCGAGTCTCTGTGATCTGTGATCCTCTGCTTCTGTTGATGCCTTATTTAGCTATTCTATTAAACACATGAAGATGTGTTTATTGGTTAAATTTTTCTTAAGGTAAATTCTGTGTGTGTGTGTGTGTGTGTGTGTGTGTGTGTGTGTGTGTGTTAGTGTTTTCTGGGAATAGGGACATCCAGTTGAGGAGATCCCTCTATAATATTGACACCTGCCAAGGACAATACATGCAGTAAACATCAAACCCCGACTCAGATCTAGCCAATGGACAGAACATTCTTCACAGTTAGTGGAGAGTGGGGACAGACATTCACATGAACTCTGGGCCCCATATTTGACCACATCCCCTTGATGGAGAGGCCTGGTGGTACTCAGAGGAAGGATAGCAGGCTACTACCAAGAGACTTGATAACCTATGCACATATACAGGGGTAGGAAGTAACCCTCAGTCACAGTCATAAGGGAGGGGAGTAGGGGGAAAGCAGCATGGAAGGAGGAATGGGAGGATACAAGGGATGGGATAATTATTGAGATGAAATATGAATGAATTAATAAAAAGGAAAAAAAGAAAAACATTTAAAGGATTTTGCTTTATATGATGGTTTTCTTCTGCCCGTTGTATTAGTAACTGTTACATTAGTTTATACCTTTCACAAAGAAATTTGCTTCGTTTTATCTCTTCTGTTAACCTTCATATAATATGGATTTTATATTGAATTAAAACTATTATTCCAATTTAAAAATTCTTATAACAAATATGTTTTGAGCAAGCACTACACCAACTCACTAATACAGGTGCCAGCAATGCAGTTGTCACTGTGAGTGCACATGCTATCTTTATGCCTGTCCCTCAGAAGGGGCAGTGAGCTTCCCCCTGTGTGATATGCTGCTGTGTTTCCATTGCAATAGTCAACTTCCAGCAAGGGGCAGGAATAAAAGAGCAAGTCATAAAAACAACCATTAAAGGGAAATGGTATGCTGAGTACATATCATGATGTCGCTTGGCTTATGGATGGGATTTATTCATTCGTAGAAGTTTCTGTATTCATTTATTTATGATCTGAGTGTATATATATATATATATATATATATATATATATATATATATATATAGTCATTTTGAAGATATTGTCTATATCCTCCCCATTTTCTTTTTTCTGTTTCTTTCTTTCCTTCTTTCCTTCCTTTCTTTTTCAGAATTTTTCAATTGTGACCTCTTTTTTGCTATTTCCTACCCATAACATTCTAAGCACTGAGATGGGTTAGGTAAACACATCTCTGTGTTCCAAAGAAAAGAGCTTTGATGAGCTCTGAATTCCCATGAAACTATGACTATACCCTTGACAGCTGCCTCAGGTCAGTGACCTTTATGAGGCTCTTGGTTTTGCTGTTTATTCATTTTTAAGCGGTTATAAGGTATTCAAGCACCCTGGTTTTCTTACAAAAATATTGCAAGAGATCTGTCCTCACCTGATGCACAGAAGAATGAACTGAAGGTGTGCTCCTTCTTAATTCCTTCAGGCTTGAACAAAAAGACAGAATGTTCAGACAAGAGAAATTACTGAGTATGCAAATACAAAAATGCTGGAGACTTTTTTTTTGAGTGACAATTTCTTTACTTGTGAGGCTATGGACTAGAATTAGATGACATAACTTTCCACCGTATCAAGATTGGCATAAACATGAAATTTTGGGCCTGCCTGGTCAAAAAGAAGGTAATAAGGAAATGTAATAAAAAGGAGGGGACATGATAGGATCAGAAGGAAGAGGTATAGCTCTAAGAAGATAAACTGGTATAGACCATCCCCCAAGCTTCAGTTAAGAAAATAGAACAGGAAAAGAAACCAGAACATACACGGATTTAAAAGCATGGGCTTACCACTTGCTATGAAATATCTCAACGTCATATGTTATTAACTTTTGTTTTTCATCTACATATAGTCAACACTGCTCCACTATCTGGACTCAGCACACTGCCAGTCAAGGAGGTCTACTCACCTCAACTATCAGAACTTTGACAACTGTGTCCCTTTTCCCCGTTTCAGGCACTGTGGGCACATCAGAGCCACAGGCCTCTGGGGACTGTCGTGCTTCTGCAGTCACAGAGAAATTCACATTCCCTGAAACACATGGTCCAAGGAGCTAAGCTCAGATGTGCCAGGAACTCGGCATCTGCCAAGCCTCAAGATCTGCAAGGTATCCTAGGTCTGTGAGCAATGCAGGGGCTTGCCCAGTATTTAAAGAAGGAGGTAAGCTGGGCCAGGTGTAGGGGTGCACTCCTTTAATCCCAGCACTGGGAAGAAGAGGCACGGAGATATCTGTGAGTTAGAGGCCAGCCTGGTCTACAGGGAGAGGTCAGGTCAGCCAAGGCTCTCTGAAAGAGAAAGGTAAACTGACTGAAAGCTTTCACTTAGGGACCCAATGGGAAGAAAGCAGTTTAAGGAACCTTCCTACACTCACCCTTTCTGGGTAAAGTCTCCTTACAAAATTTTTCACTCACCTAAAGATTTGGGAGTTACCAACCAGGATTCAGTGTGCCTGCCATTAGCACAGAGGCAGTAAGAATCTTGGTCTTTTGCCACTGGGACAGCTGTGAAATCAGGAGAGGCTTCCAGCTCCACACTCACCTGTGGCCCCACAGGGGGAAAATAGAAGAGATGTTACCGTATAAGGACAGCACTTATGCATGGGAGGAGATAGTTGAAAGAATGTGAAGGGTATTTATGTTAAAAAGAGATCAGGAGGGGTGCTTTGAAAAATCATGTGCCTAAATGTCGTGGATTTCATATGCACAAACATATCCACAATGTTATTCAGCTATCACCATGTATTATCTACACAAACAAGTAGGGAGATAATTATATATTTCTCTATCTCTGTTTTATTTTGATGGCAGAAATATATTTACCGTACTAGAGTTTTAACTATTAAAGTTTACAACTGCCTCTAACAAAAGCAAAACCCACTGTAAACAGTATGCCATTTCTCCTGACTAGAGCCTCATACATCTACATGGACTATATCTTTTGATTGTCTACGGAGGCCTCATGGAACATCTTGTCTCTGTCAGTACAGCATGTACTGATTAAATATGGGCAAAAAATTCACCTAATACATCTTATGTAGAGTCCATACTGTTAACCTCTGTGCTGTATATGTTTAGCTAGAGTCTAGGAATTAAGCATTTGGAACCAGTGCAGATGGATTTAGTACAGTTTTTTCCTTCCTTTCATTTAATTCTTAGTTATAATTTACATACACTAATTGTCCTCGTCCGCAATAGACAAGCTTAACTCAGAAAGGTGCTCACCCGGATGCACGAAGGAAGGTAGTTCTGCACAGTGGCCTTGAGCGTGAAGGCTTCTCCACGGATCACAGAGTAGGGCATCGTGAGCTCCACGAAGAAGGGCTGGAAGGCTTGGAGAGATGCCACAGGGGAGAGGCCAAGTCCAGTGTCGTTGGACAGGCAGAGGGCTCCGGCCTTCCATTCAGTGATGGTGTCAGGGACCGTCACATCCATGTCAGCTACTCCTGAGGAGCTGGAGAAGAAGAAGGTGAAGCACAGGAAGTGAGCACATCTACTAGTTATTTCTGAGACGGTGACTCGTAACCATGATGGAACGCAGCCTTGCTGAGTCCTTCAGAGGAGTGATAGGAAGTGAACAGTGTAAACAGGACTCCAAATGGAGAAATAAAACGTCTTTCTGTAGTCCTGTTTTCCAAACTCAGATCATAGCCTTATGGCCCTTCAGAGTCTTCGTGTTATTGGAAATTGGAACATAGATTTGAAGCTGTCTCTGAACCCTATCTCTGAAATACCATACAACAACTGTCGACCTACACGGCCTACTCTGTTACAGTCTAGTGGCCTGCTCCATGTAGGACTGCCTCACTTATGGTGTTCCTGAATGTCTGTAAGCATCAAAAAGGTACATGATGATTTTTATGTGCCTTTTTTCTGGGCATGAGGAAAATACATACATTTTATAATTGACTGGTTGATACACTGTTTTTCTTAACGTAGTCATTTCCTTTGTTTAAGATACACATTAATTAGAGAAATACTAGAAGACAAAGAAAATTTCATACATAGTCCAAATCATACAACTGGAAATTACTTACTTTATTGAGACTAAATCCCAGATCCAGGTTTCAGGAAAATATTTTCGAATGGTCTCAGCAACTGAATCTTCAAGCTGCGACTTCTCATGTGATGGAGGTGTTCTTGCTCCAACATGTGCAGGTACAAGTCCTCCAGGACCCTCAAATACACCTAAGTATATGTGCCTTTGACTCACTGCTTTTCTTTTACTGTTTTTACTTCTATTTGCAAGCCCTGACTTTCCCATTACTGCTTCGTCTCTATTCCTTAGGGAATTCTCTTCTCCCCTCGTGACACATCTACAAAAAGTTCTTCACAGTTCACACAGTGATTCTCTATTAGAGTAACTGTTGCATTTTTCTTTATTTTAAGGCAAAGAAGGAAGAGACTCCAGCCTTCATCCTTCCTGTAATACCAGCATGAATTTGAGCACATTTTGTTCAGGTAACTTTGGGTTCTTTCTCTCTTATTTGGATGCTATATGTGCTCTACAATTTCATAATCACCTTTTATAAATAACTCATATCTATTTTGGTTCTGAAAATAAACGATGGATTGCTACTTTACCTTCTTCTGGCATACCGTAATTGGCAATACATGATTTGGGATGTTTGATCTTCAAGTTGGTTAATGCCACTAAACCCATGTCCTAGAAGAGAGATTATTAATCAAGCAAAATATCTCAAAAATCTGAAAAAAATTCTGTGTGTATAAAAATTACAGTAAGTAAATCAGGTATTGTTTCACATGTTCAAGTAGGATTCCTATTTCAATTGTGTTTTTCATACTCTCTAGAGAGTGCAATGAGCAGCACAGAGTTCATAGTAAGGCATATGCTTGGACCTTCTCTCTAACACAATTATGGTATTTTAAGAAGGTGGTGCATGCTTTTAATTCCAGCATTTGCCAGGCAGAGGCAGAGCAGAGGCAGGCAGATCTCTGGGAGGTCGAAGCCAACCTGTTCTACCTAGTGAGTTCTAGGACAGCCAGAGCTACATAGTGAGAGCCAGTCTCAAGAAAACAACAAAAACAACAACAACAACAACAACAATAATAATAATAATATCACTTACCCATTCTGGTCCAGTTTCTTCAATAAAAAGAGAAAAAAATTAGCCTAGACTGGGCACTTTCCAAGATGCAGTTTTTGGAATGCCTGGAATTGAACCCAAGGTCTACCACATGTAAGGTGGGTGGTCAGACAGTTATTTCAATCCCTGGCACAACTCTAGAATTCTTTACTGATACAATGTTTCATTAAACCTAAATAATTCACAGAGCAGCATGTTAGAGGACAATATGGCTTACGTCCAGGTATTCATAGACGTCCTTCTCGTTGTCTTCTCTTACTGGGTGTGAGACACGACCAAGGGCCTCATCTCCAGGCCAGACACAATGGAAGTGGCCTTCGGGCAGCTGGTGGGAACTTGGTATAGAGTCCTTGTGCTGCATTTCTGGCAGGTTGTATATCTGTCAGAAACAGGAGACAAGGGGTCCTCTTTCTTAGAAGACACGAAAAGAAAATAATGTCTTCACAGCAAATCACTTGATGCTCAAGAAGCAGCTGCAATTGTTGAAAGTACTGGCACCCAGAGCGTGGGTAGGGCAGAGTGGTGGGAGCAGGGGAACGCCCTTCCTGTTTCTTGTCAGACCCTTAAGGCAGTACATGAGTTTAAAACTAAACACATTTAAAATATTTGTCAGCTACAACAATAGTTCAAGAAATCTCCTATTTAATAGATTTGGAGGAAGTAAAAATTCACAATAAAACATTTTAGTACTGTACTTTGTAAGGCACTTTCTGTACGTGGACCATAAAAATATTATGATTTAAATAAAATTAAATTCTGGCTTAATTTACGTGTTTGATCAAGACAGGTAAGTTCCCAGCATTATTCGGACTAAAGGTTTCTGTTTTTTCAATGTACAAATGTACATTACGTTTTAAAACATGGTATTAGCCAGTGTCAATAATAATTTTAAGATATTACATTGACTATGTAACAGTTCCTAATAAATACTGTCTTAATTCAGTATAAAGAAGAGTTTCACTATCATTAACTTGGACAAAGCTCCTGGAAATAATTTATGGTTTCAGTAGTGTTTCTGGGAATTTTCAAAACAAGTTGAGAATCTTATCTTTCAAATTTTAAAGCATTATATCATTTTCTCATTTGGGGGACTCTTGAGATGTGTAAGATTCCATAAGTATGAACCATTTCCTTTGGCTCCCACTGGCAGCTTCACTCTGAAAAGCTCCATCATGAGCATCTGAAAGGGACAAGCCACTCCTGGAGTAAGATAGGAGCAGTAATGACACAGAGAGCCTGGGTCACATGCAAGCTTTGCAGCTTACTGACTGCTTTATTTCCTGGTTTGTCTTGAGTATTGGCTGAAGTTTTCTGAGGTGTTCTTCGGGATCGTATACTGTAGAGCTCCATTATAGATGTCCATAGCATTAAACGCAGCATACATACGTTCAAGAGCCCTAGTGGCTGAATGATCACTGCTTTATCCAGCACCAGGGGCTCCTCCTGCTCAGAGCTTCTGGGCGTGGCCTTTCTTGGGCAGAAGCTGACCAGGACTCACCCAGGAAGGAGAGAGCTCAGCTTCAGGCTTCAGGAGCAACACGCTTTGGTCCACTGCTCTCAGGCCACAGAGGGACTGAGGAGAAGCTGTGACACGCAGATGGGCCTGTGAGGCAGGAAGACTTTGGGCTGGCTTGAAGCTTAGGTCCACCTGAGGGAAGAGAAATCAAGTTTAGCAGGGGTTCTGTCACATGGAGTCACCTTGTAACTCTGCACTGCATGTCTGTTTTTCCAGGTTGAGACTACTGCCAGAAGCTTAGCTGAGGCTCTTAGCCTCCCCTTTCCCACTGGGATTGATTTAGGAAAACGGGAGATATATCAAACCCCAAAGCAAAAAATGTCCATTTAGGCTTCCTAAAAGTTTTGCATATAGCTCATTTTGGTATGTGTGCACATGCAACTGCTTGAGTGTGGTGTAAAGTACACATGTTTGTAAGTGTATGTACCCGTGTGTCCAACAGAGAGCAGAGGAGGGTATGGGTGGCCTGCTTTCCTCTGTACCTCATTCCCTTGAGTATCTCTCAAGATCCTGGAGCTAAACAGGAAGCCAGCAAGTCCAGTAATTCTCCTGCCTCTGACCTCCACAGCACTGGGGCTGTGGGAGCCTGCAGTCATGACCCACTCTTTTAAATGAGTGCTGTTATCAGAACTTTATGTGGCAAGCACCCAGGAGTCCCTAAGTTACTCCATTTTAAGAGCCTTTTCATGATAAGTCTTATACCTGAGGTGGAAAATCTGAATTCTTTTTCCCCCCAGAGACAAGGTTTCCCAGGACTTGATTTGTAGACCAGGCTAGCCTCAAATTCATAGTGACCCACCTGCATCTGCCTCCCGAGTGCTGGGATTAAAGATGGGCACCACCACGGCAAGGCTGAAAATCAGTGTTCTAATTGGAGATGTGTCTACATTTATCTCTTTCTCTCATCTATCTATCTATCTATCTATCTATCTATCTATCTATCTTTGTCTGATCATCTCTATCACTCATTTCTCAATTCTACCTATTTAATTTCAGGGAATGAAGCAAATAGCTGTGGCCTGGGCTGTATTGAAAGGAGCGTCCTATTACTGGTCTTGCATGAAATTATGTAACATGTAGGGTCTATGAGATGGCTCGGTGGGTAAAGGCACCTGCTGTCAAGTCTGGTGACCTGAGCTTGATATTCTGGACTCATGTAGAAGAAGAAAACAGACTTCTCAAAAGTTCTGTGCATTCATATGCACATGTGCAAGGGTAGAAAAAACAATAAAAGAAATTAAACTTAGTTTGTTAATAATTTGGTTCCCCTCTGTTGCTTCCCCACTTCCTTGCCTCTTTCCTCTTCAGCCTCCAACCATTTTGGAGGTTTGTGAATTGAAGTCTGGCTCTCTCATCTTTGCCACCGAGGTACACACAAATTACTGGGTTTGGTTAATTAACTGAAATCTGTGTTCTCAAAACATTCCACCCCTCTTTTTAAAATATAAATTTTAGGAAATAAGTTCCTCACTTTGTTGAGAAGACACTTTTCAATGTTAAACTTTGCAGAATCTGCAATCATTTCTCCATCAGGCAAGATGGCATAGATGAGCAATTTAGCCACAGGGGCCATGCTGAACTCCACAGGGATCTCCAAGGTAAAGTTGCCTTTCTCTAGAGCTAAAGGGAATGGGAGGAGAAGGTAATGGATCAGAATGCTGACAGGAAAACCCAGATGAATAAACAGGGATTTGAAGGACTGTCTGTAGGTGGAAGATGCTCTTACTGTTCTGTGGTTAATTGTTTGCATGCTAATGACCTCAGGAGGGTGTAGGGAGCTCACTGCAAGATACCCCCCATTAGGTGCTCACTGTAAAATTATAGCTAATCATATACTAACACTTTGTCTCTTCTACACCTTAGCATCCCAAAAGACTTCTGCAGCAATTCCTGTTATAAAAAAGGATGAAATGCCTAGACTGATGTTTCATTTTATTATTTAGATAAGAGGAAAAATAATAGAGATGACAGCCTGGTACTCAGGGAGCTGAAAACCAATGGCCATCTCAGAGGAGCAAGCCACATTGACAATTATAAGCATATCTTTGTTATCTTGTATCTCACTGAAATGTTCACAGCATTTACATTTCTTGAGAGAAAATTGAAGTCTCTGCTGTTTTGTTGAAGCTAAGGAGATTCCCAAACCTTCTGTGATTCCCATTTAGTGTTTGTGGAAGGACTAGATGGATATTTGGTTAAATACCTAAGCAGTTTTTATAATTGGTCAGTGACAAAGAAGCCCCCAATTACGTAATTTTGTTGAGCATCAATTAAATATCTGCCACTCCTAGAAAGTAGTTGGAAAATGTCTGTGACACTACATATGTAAATCCATGCACTTCCTGTGGTTGATATCCAAAGGAAGAGAAATCGATAATAAACAGGTAAATCATAGGAACTATGTTTGCATGTGGCAAACGCCATTTGGGAAGGAAACCATGGCAAGATGATGAGCACTGAGAATACCAGGACTCAAGGGTAAGTTGGGGTTTAAATAGGAGCAGATGGAAGAGGCCTGATTAAGGGAGTGACAATTGAGTCAAGTTGTGGTAGAACTGAGTAAATGTCATCAGGACACAACTGGGTGATTTCACATATAAACTCACAGCAGCTATGATTCCCTGCCCAAGACCTTCACAACATGAAGCCCTAGTCAATATCCCAGCATGAATGGGGAGGGATTCATGAAGACCCACTTTTAGTTGAGGAGCTATTGACAGCTGATAGCTATGAAGGGGAGGAAGAATCAGATTTCTTCATGGATGCCGCCGCAGGTAGTTTGTCAATGGTCCAGGGGATGGCCCTATACCACACGCACACACACGGGTAATACAGGCCGAACAAAAAACACAAGAAATAAAGTAAGGAAGAATGCTGAGGGATATTTGATCCCTGTGAATGCTGAGATTTGGGATATGTAGAAACCTGTTTCATGTTTGGCGTGGTTGAGCCCTAGTACACACCTTTACTCCAAGAAATTTCTGTTTACTGTAAACAGGTGATTAAGGTGTGGATCTACCCTACCCTAGCACATACATTAAATCCAAGAGTTTTCTGTACACCGGATTTAATAAGTTAAGCCTAGGTCAAGAGTTAGATCAAGAAACCAGCTGACAGGGACTAAGTAGTAAGGAGGGACTTTGAGAGAAGGGTATTTAAGAAAGCATGCATAAGGAGGCTTTTTTTGGGCTTTGCACTAGCAAGCCTTTGGCCTTGGTGGTTTTGGTCTTTTCCTCCTGGGCTGTCAGCTGAGCTAGTTAACTTTTTTGGGCTTTTATCTTTTGAGATGTGAGCAGAGTAGAAAGGTCAGCTGGGCTCTCTCTGCCTTTCTGAGCTGGCAGGTCTTCACCCAACATCTGGCTCCTGAGTCTCCTTTAGTAAAATCAAATGGTTGGGATTTTCATTTCTTTTAAACTACTGATTCGGCCTGGTGGACGAGCCAGTGAGGAGTTGGTAGGGATTAATAGGTAGCAGGTATAACTAAAGTACGTTGTATAAATACATGTAACTTTCAAAGCATAAGTAAAATATCTTTAAATATAAAAGTAAAGGGATGGAGAGATAGCTCAGAAGTTAAGATCATATGATGCTCCACGGAAGGAACCACGGTTGATTCCTGGCACCCACACTAGACTGCTCAGAACTCTGTAATTCCAGATTCAGGATACCCAGGGGGATCTGATGCCTCTGACCCTGACAGCTTACTCCAAAGCACCACACACATAACAAAAAAATAATAAAAATGAATCAAATACACCAAGAGCAGTGTAGCTAGAATGGTTTAAGGACCAAGGCTGGCACCCTCGAGATATTTTTGGACAGACACTAAGAGAAGACATTTTGTTTTGTTGTGGCTAATCTCTACATGAACACATAGAGAGTATCTTGGCGTACTTTGTGTTTTCAGGTGCTACATCTTCAGAATAGATATTTTTCACCATTGTTGAATGATACTCAGTTTAGGAATCTGAAATTTTTTTTCCTGAAGGTCATGGTATGAGTGATAGCGTATATTTGATGGCAGAACTCTGAGCTCCTGCTGTGCAGTGTTTAAGAGACTTACACACATCATGGCATCCTTAGTTACTCAGTGTTGAGAGTCCACTGGTGAGCATGTGTGGACTCAGTTCAAGACTTGTTGCTGGGTGGAAAAAAAACACTTACAGTTTCCTGGGTCTCGTGACTGCAAGTGCTGAGTGTGGCTCCCAGTTTGGATGATCTTGCCCTGGGCCATGACCTAAAATAAAAAAGTATTTTCCAAGCTTACACCTGCATTTTACAAGGCTTTCTTCTCACTGATGAATCTACTGTGTGAGACCCAGGCAGAAATACCCAGCCCAGAACCCAATGTATTAGGAGAGACGTGGTCAGGAGATGAAAATATTCTTTGTGTTTCTTAGCTAGGAGCCAGAACTCACCAGGTAGTAAAAACTGAGCTCTCTCAGCACTATCAAGGCAGTCCCTTTCAGAATAAAATGTGTCCGAACTGTGTGACTCCGGCTGCAGGGCAAGATGCCAGCTTCTTTCTCAATGTAGACATAGCTCTTGCTGATGGAATAAACACTGTAGGCCATGTGGTGTGCTACTCCATATTCTTCGCTCATGCAATGGAAATTCCAACAAAAAACATCCTCCTTGTGGTACACCTGAAGAAGTAACAAAATACTGTGCTTAGATTGCCTACTGGGCAGAACCTCTCTTCTGTGATGAGTTTGCTTACTTGCAATGACTGAGTTGTTTATACATCTTCTTAAAAATGGAGAGGAAATACATGAGATGAATTTATGCCTGACACCCTGAATTTTCAAAATTCAGCATTAATATATATGAAAGAATTTTTACAAATATTAGTTTTAGTGCATAATAAATATGCAAAGTAATGTAGGACTAAAAACATTTGCAAATATTAGTATGATGTACTCTGACCATATTCATCCACTTACTACCCAATCCTATGTTTCCCACCAGCTCTCTTCTTTCTTACCAGGGCCTCTCTGCTTTCATTTCTATTCTTTCCCTAGATTACACATTTGAGAGACAATATGCAATTCTTTACTTTCTCTCCTAGTCTTATAATTTTTTTCTTAAATTGACAATTTCTAAATATATGCATTTCTCTATAGACAAGATAATTCTCTTTTAAATATATGAGTAAAAATCTAGAGTACACATATTTCCTATTTTCTCTATCCACTCCTAGACCGATGAGCTGATGCTGGCTCCATTGCTGGCTGTATAGAGTCGTGCTGAGACTGGCATGGTGATGTAGGTGTCTCCATCATCTTAGCTTTAGTGAATATGGGAATTATGTGGATGTGGTAAACCTGGACTGTATACTGGTTTCATTTTGGATTTTTTAGAAGCTCTGAACTTAATTTACCTAAATACCAGTTGTTCCCAAAGACTTGCCAACATCTCTTTTCCTAATGGTAGCCATTTTGATTGGTGAGATGGAATTTCAACATAGTGCCAACTTGCATTTTCTTGATAGTTATTTGTGCTGAGCATCTGTGTGTGTGTGTGTGTGTGTGTGTGTGTGTGTGTGTGTGTGTGTGTGCTCCTTGACCATTTGTAATTGGTGTCTTGACTGAGATGACTGTGTGATTTTTAATCTCTTCTTTTTATATGCTGTTTTACCGTTCTCAGCTTGTAAATGTGAAACCATCCCTGTATTCTTAGTATGAAACCAATTGCATCATGGTACATTTGTTCAATGTGCTGTTGAGTCTGGCATGGGAGCATTTCAGTGAGGATTTTCACTTTGTGCGCATCTGGTTTTGCTATCAGGGTTGTGCTAGATTCACAGAATGACCTTGGTGCAATTCCTCCTTTTGAAGCTTTTCAAAAAAAATATTTTCTTTTTGAAGTTTTGTTCAATTCAGCAATGAGTTCTTTCTACTTTGGCTTTAATTTTGCTAGGCTCCCTTAATTACTTCTTCAACTCAATTTCTCATTGTTGATCTGTGTAGGACTTTTTACATCGTTTTCAGCTTACTTTAGGTAGAATATAAACATCCAGAAATTCATTTCTTTCTTCTGATTTTTCTAATTTATCAGAATGAAAGCTTTCTTGGTATTCTGTAAGAACCCTGTGTATTTCATACTATGTGCTGTAGTGGCTGCGTCTGATTTGTTAATTTGAGTTTTACCTTTTTTTGAGTTTAGACAAGAGCTAATCAATTTCACTTATCTGTAACAGTAAAATGTATTGGTTTGGCCTAAGATGGCTAATAAGTGATACAGAGTCTGAAATGTACTTTAATGCTGCCAACACTACACTGGCCAGAATCTAAACTGATACAAATGTACTCCTAAACTAACATAAATAAACTACTCTAAACTTCATAACATACATATATCCCAAGCACTTGCTACTATCCCTTCTCAACTGTCAAGCCTGGCTCTGCCCCCTCCAGGAAATCCCACCTTCCACTTCCTGTCCTTCTGCACAGCTTATTGACTCAACAGTGTTTTATTGACAGTTGTTACATCCACTCAAGACATTCCTCCACACTCATCTTTTCAAAGAATTGATTTTGGTTTCATTGGATCTTTTTGTCCTCATCACTACTTTCAGCTATATTTATTCTTTCTTTCCTTTCATTAATTTTGTATTTGTCTTGTTCTACTTATGATAAGGACTTGAGGTGCAGCATTTACCTGGTAGATATCTGATTATTTATGTAGGGACTCATAGCTCTTAGAATTGAATTCTCTATAGACCATATGTATTCTGGTGTATTTTTATTAAATCTAGAAATTTAAAAGTTACCTTTCCGATACTGTCAATGTTCCACTGATCAATGTCTAGAATATTATTTGGGGCCAATATATTTGTATATACCCTCCAGTTTCACATGTTATTTATTTACAATTATAGTCTCCTGTGGCATGATAGGATGCTATGAATGATTTAAATTCTTTGAATTGGTAAACAATTGCTCCCTTCAGTTGCTGAGGGGGATGTCTGTTTCATCATGATTGGATATAGCATTTGATAGATGACTGTTAAGGCCATGAGATACAAGGTACAGTTTAATCTGAGATTTATTTTTGACTTTTTGGTTTGGATGATACATTTATTATTAAATATTGCATATTCAAGTCATTCATTTATATAGTTATTTGTATTTTTACCTATTTGTCCCTTTCAGCCTAGTTCTGCTTGTTCTTATGAAAATTGTTGAACCAACTTTTGGGGGATATATATTTACATGTATATCTTCTTGATAAATTATTCACTTTTTATAATGCAATGACTTTATCTTATTTCGGCTTGACCCTACTTGTCAGATATGGACATGGTTACTAATCGTTGTTTGAGAGTTTTGTTTGTTTAGAATAATATAATTTTTACTTTCATTCAATTCAGTCTCTGTGGCATCTTTTTCATGGGATGAGTTTCTTCTGCACAGCAAATAACTAAATGCTTTAAAATATATTCTGCCTGTTTATGGTGCATATGGAGTGGCCTAAATTGGTATACATTTACAGTTAGTATTGAATGGAACAGTGCTAAGTTTAATTTTTTTTTGACAGTTGCCTTATGGTTATCTACAGGAAGAGAGCTGATAAAATGAAGACATATTTTAAAAGTATTAGATTGATTTTCAGTGTGGTCTAGGTAGTCCAACAATAGTTGTCTTTGACTACTGGAGAGGCTGGGATGTGGGTAAACATGCCTAGACCACGTGATCCTTCGCAGTCCCAACCTGGCAGCAAAGGCCTGGAGGATTCTTGCATAGCCAGTGGTCTTTAGGCCATGCAGGAAGTCCAAAACAAACAAACAAACAAACAAACAAGGAAAACACCAACACCGAGTTCTGACGTCTGCATATGATGGCAACAACAATGGCAGTAGCACACATAGAGGTGGAGGTAAGCATGGCCATGCTGAAAGTGAGTCCCAAGTATAGGGTGTGTCTTTCTACTTCAATTAACCCAATGACTTTCTTCATAAGCATGACTAGAAGCTAACCTAATCTCTGTAATCCCTCAGAGGCTTGTTGCCTCTTATCAAATTGAAATTAATATTAACTATCATACTGGCTTTGGATATTCTCTGTTATTTTCTTTCTCTTTTGTTCATCTTAGAAGTTTTCTAGCCTAGTGTGTTGATAATTTTTCACATTTCATTTTTCTTATTTATTCTATTTTGATATTGCAATTTATACATCTGTAGGGATGGATATAGAACATCTGCTATTATAAGGAGATTTTCTTAATGAGTGGCCCTCTTTTAAAGGCTTGATTTCTAATAAACCTTTGGAACATAAAGGGAATTCAATAAATTTGTCAACACCAAACCAAAGCAGGTGTGTGAATATGATAAAAAAACAATTAAAACTACCTACTGTTCCCTATGTTTCAATAAATAGACAGAGAAAAATATAGTATAAATTAACAGTTAAGTTTAGAAATTGAGAAAAATTTTATTACTAAAGTAACAAACCAGAGTCTGAGAAACAGATAAAAGAATCAAGATCAGAGAGAAAGATATTGAGGCCCAATATGAGAAAAAACATCAAGTAACAACACAGCAAAAATCTGAAGTACATGGTGCAAATATTGGAAATAGACTATTGAGGCAGAAATATGAGGGTGGTTCTTGGAGATAGAGAGATAATAGGGAGAACAGGATAAAGCAACTTGAATGAAAATACCATAATAAAACCTCTTACTTTTTTCCTATTTTTTTTTCTTTTCCGAGATAGAGTTTCTCTGTTGTAGTCTTGGCTGTCCTGGAATCACTTTTTAGACAGGTTGGCCTTGAACTGATAGAGATCTGCCTGCCTCTGCCTCCGAAGTGGTGGAATTAAAGGCATGCGCCTCAAGACCAGCTAAAAATGCCATAATGAACCCTCTTATATTCTCTCCTAATTAAAAAAAACAAAGGAAAAACAACAAAATCCAAAAAGTGGGGAAGAACAAGAAGTATGGAAAAATCTGAAATTAAACCATGAAAGAAAAAGGAAAATGAATCATCATGACTTAGAAGAGACTGTTCGTTCCTAAGGCTTTACTTCTAGGCTACACCAGGATGCACATGTGTGCCTGCGCACGTGCATGTGCTGGGGTGGAGGGGTGGAGATAGTAAAGTTTGACATCTTATCCTCTAAATGACTCTGTGCCTCTGAGCATCTAGAATGCTCCCAAACCAAAGCCATCTGACAGTGGCTGACCTCCTAGTGAGCGCCACACTGGTCCTTTTCTTGCTTTTCCCAACCCCCCACATGCCTAGTTCCAATCCTTGCCTCTATAGTCTATCTGCTGTTTGCAAAGGGACATACTTTCAATTTCTTTCTGTAAAATAGAGTATAATTTCCCTCATTTAAATTTGTAGCAGCAAATGTGTGTAAGTCACCACTGGCATTCTTCTACCCACAGTGGATCTCAGGGATGAGCCTACTGAGCCAACTAGAGGAGAAAACCATTAGGAGTCAGAGATAAAGCTGAAGCGCCTTCAGAGACCTCTGGTAGTAAGTCAAATAGTGGGGCTCTCTTCATATGGTTCACTCTTATGACACATCTTACAAAGCTATGATTTGTGTGGTTCCAATTGACTGCAGATTACTGGTCTCCAGTGTTATTGTAGATCCAGATTGCATTTCTAGTGCTTGCTGGATTTCTGTCTGCCTTTCTGTCTCTGTGTCTCTGTCAGTCTCTGTGTCTGAAGCAGGGATTAGGGTAATGTCAACCATATTCAGTTAAACAATAAATGCCTCTTACTTCAGAATATAGCACTGCATATTTCAGTAATGAATTTGAGAACATACAGTACCTATCCTTGACTGAATAGATAAAAACAGACTTTTAATCATGTTTGCTTGGAGGTCCTGACTTGAGATATATAAAAAGTAAATAAAATAAAAAAGACTGTGGGAAATATTGTGTTTAAGAAGAATGTGCTCACAATGTGTGCTCATACTTTTATTAGTGATCAGAAACCCTTTCTGGTTTGCTCTAAAATAAGAAAAATTGGGAAAGAGTTCCAAGATGGCCACATACTTCATACACTGTATCTGATCTAGTGCATGGAGACCAGGGACTGGATTGGGAGCCACAGACTTCAAGAACTGAAGAACACTAGGTGAGTGGTGTCCTGCACAGTGCAGACCACAGGCAGAATAACATTCCACGGAGGACCTGAATGCACTCTTCCAGACTTTGAAATGGAACCAACCCACCTGCAGACTGCAGCCAGCCTCTATAGCAGAGGCGCAGTGTGTGCGAGGGTGGAACACCAGAGCCTCTGGCCTGGGAAAGTCTCAGGGAAACAAGTCAATCTGTCCTCAGGCACCCCTACCCATGCCAACACAGTCCACGGGGTGCCCTGGAGCCTGCAGCGAAGCCCACGGTACACATAAACAGCATGCGTGGTGTGGGTTAGTCTGGCCGGAGCCAGGCAGCCAGCCTCAGCAGACTGAGCCTGCAAAATTGGACTGATAGAACCCTGCAGGAACAGTTCCCATGGCCCTGCAGGGACTCCCACACTCATTGAAGAAGGAAGACTACCCTGAGTGTCTGGAAAGGGGTCTGAATTGTTGCCAACACTCAGTGAGACTGAGCCACCAAAGGTGCACAATCTAGGCAGGTCTGCTATCTAGATTGATATGGATAGCATACTGTCATGGGTCACAGTAGTCAGGGTCTGGACAATTGGACAGATAAAGCCACAGTCCCTATAGCCCAGAAGGGACTTCCCACACTTGGGGGAGACGCCGGACTGCCTTGGTGTCTGGAGGGGAGACTGAGGTGTGGCTGCAGCTCCCTAGGACTGAGCCATCAAGCGTGCAAAATCTAGACTGGTCTGCTTTCTAGATTGCTCCAGGCAGGAACTTGTCTGTGGACCAGGGCAGACCAGGCCTGGACAATTGGACAAATAAAGCCACAGTCTACTACATGCTTGGGAGAGGTTGAACTGCCTCCAACAAGTCAGGACAGAAAAGTAAACAACGCCCCCCAACACATCGAGGCTGAATCTCCTCAGTAGCATGAATGGATTCAGGCAGAAGCCTACCTCTGCTGACCCAGTAAGGAGCTTAAGGTGTAGAACAAAGTCTCCTGGAGCAGAAAGCAGGTCACATGCCTGTTACAGAGAAGAACTCCCTTATGCCCACAGGCAAGGGCCTATAATCATTCACCAACTACCCACTCTCAACAACCAGAGAGTAACACCAGAAGCTAACACCCAACACCAGAGATAGCAAGATGACTAAAAGAATGCATAAGAATGCAAACAATGAACTCTGGTGCCCCATATTTGTCCATGTCCCCTACATGGGGAGGCCTGGTGGCACTCAGAGGAAGGATAGCAGGATACCAAGAAGAGGCCTGATACCCTATGAGCATATAGAGAGGGAGGAGGTTCCTCCCACTTAGTCACAGTCATAGGGGAGGGGAGTAAGAGAAAATGAGAGGAAAGGAGGAATGGAAGGATACAAGGGATAGGATAACAATTGAGATGTAATATGAATAAATTAATAAAATATATTTTAAAAAGAATGCAAACAACAAAAACCAAAAGAACTCATCAACCTCAGATCCCAGTGATCCCAAAGAAAGTAACCCTGAGAACACAATTGAAATACAAGAAAATGACCTCACATCCTCAGTAATGAGGATGATAATGGAGGAAATGAATAAAATCCATAATCAAATGCAGGAACATACCGCAAAACAGGTGGAAGATATAAAAGAAGCCTATAGAGAGGCACTGCAAATTTTTCAGGAAAATACCAACAACTAAATGAAGGAAATAAATAAAACAGTTCAAGATCTGAAGATGAAAATGGAAACAGTGATAAAAAGCACAGACATAAGGAAAATGGGAATCAGAGACCTTAAAGAAGAAAGTAAGCAACACAAAAGTGAGCTTCTTTAATAGAATCCAAAAAATGGAGGAATGAATCTCCGGACTAGAAGATACAATTGTAGAACTCGAAACAACTATCAAAAACAATGTTAAATATGAAAAATTGCTGACGCAAAGTATCCAAGAAATCAAGGACACCATCAAAAGATGAAACCTGAGAATAATAGGCATCAAGGAAAGAGAAGAGACCCGACTCCAACACCCAGAAAATATCTTCAACAAAATCATAGAAGAAAATTTACCCAATTCAAAGAAGGAGATGCATATAAACATACAATGGATAAAGAAACTCTGGTACATTGACACTATGGAATACTACTCAGCTATTGAAAACAAGGAAATCCCAAAATTTGTGGACAAATGGATGGGACTAGAAATGGTCTCACTGAATGAGTTAACCCAGAAGCAGAAAGACTTACATGGTATATACTCACTTATAATTGGGCACTAGCCGAAAAGGCATGTCCCATGAAAGTCTTCACTTACCAGGAGATTGGGAAAGATGCGAGGACATCCTACTGAGACTCCAAGTAAGAGAAATATAGGAGATGGGGAAATAGAAGGACACAGAGGGTCCTAGAAACCTAAAGAAGAACATCATGATGGGTGAATCATGGCCCAGGGGTTCTGCTCAAACTACTGCACTCACCAAGGACAATACAATAGAAAACATTGAACCCCTAGTCTGATCTACCCAATGAGCATTCTCCACAGCTATGTGGAGAGCGGGGATTGACTTTGACATGAACTCTGGGGCTCATATTTGACTACCTCCCCTTGGTTGGGAGGCCTGGTGGCACTCAAAGAATGAATAAGCCAGAAAACAAGATGAGACTTGATAGCCAATGACCGTATAGTGGGGCAAGAGTCCCCCTCGGTCATAGGCCTAGAGGAGAAGAATAGGGTGAAAGCAGGAGGGAGGGAGGGATGTGAGGATACAAGTGATGGAATGGCAATTGAGTTGTAATCTGAATAAATTAATAAAATTTTTAAAAAGAAAATTTGGCCTGGAATATTTCTTTTTATTAAACTACACATTATCCAGTTCAAACTGTTACAAGGCCTCACCTTGTGTCTTATGCCCTCATTTCTTACTTACTTTGATCTTGAGGGAATGACCCTCAATGCCGGTGGTGTTGATGGAGAACTCTGCCAGGCCATGATGGTCAGTGATGGTAGCATGGGAGTAGCCAGATTGTACTTTAAAGAAGACTTGCTCATTTGGAATAGGAGCACCCTGGAAATCCTCAAGGCGGACCTAAATTGAACATGGAAGAAAAGCATAGTATAGGTAAGGTAATACTACATAAATCATAAGAGGAAAAGTCTGTCTCAGTAGTCAATAAAGATCAAATACACCAACTACTTCAGCATGCAAAAAGTGTCTTACAAAAATCTAACACTTTCACATCTACATCATTAGAACTGGTTGTGCTGTGAAAGCACAGAAGCCCAAAGTATCATATTCTTTATTCTTTATAGATCCTTCATACTTATCTGTTACTCATAAGAAACTATTGACAGGGTCAGGGTGAACTAAGGGAAGCAGGTGCTCTGAATCATTACAAGATACTTGTTGGAGCCCTGAGGTTAATAGTGAGCATGGATTTACTAGGAATATGTAGCATGTGTTGCTTTATCATTGAAACACAGTGAAACATTGGGGTTTATGGTATTTCAAGTACAGTAATTATAAATAAAAATATGCTACTTATGTTTTAGATTCATGATTCTTGATGGCCTTTCTACATCTTGAGTTTAGTTCTAGGAATAGAAATCATACACTCAAGCATGTGAAGGACAAGCTCTACCAATAAGCCACACTTCTTGTTTGGCAACCAACGACGTCAGGCAAAGTTAACATTGAGCAGAATGGCCCAGGCTGAGAAATCATAGTACAGCTCGAGAGCATCTATGATCCAAAGAGTACTTTACTTTCACAAGAAAGGGAATCCCACGTCTAAAGTGTGGCTCTGCTTTCACAAATATGAGTTTGGTTTTGATTTTTTCAATTTTTGTTGTTCCAGATCCACTGAACTCCAATCCTGAAAAAGAAATTAGCAATAACACTGAAAGCCAGTTAGATAACTGCTTGCATTCTACACCCTTTTTCTACATCCTTTACACCACCATCTTCATGTAAACAGGAGTCAATTTTCACAATTTCATTTTCTGTATTTTCAAGTTACTCACGTACCTGTCCCTTCTTCAATAACATTTGCATTCACATGAAAATTCTGGGCTTCAAAATATCTTTCCTTTAGTTGGAACGTACTAATATTTTCTTCTTTTGTGATGCAGCCTGTGTTGTCTAGCTGATATGCAAGATAAAAACAAGATGATATGATGCACTGGTCAGATCGATGCTCAACTCAAACCCACATGTGAAGACTTCTTTGCTAGCATGAGACTTCAGTGCTGTACAGCATGGTGACCGGATTATAAACATGGGACTCAGCTTATATTATTAGTATCTTTAGTTAGTATTTGTTATAAGTGTTAGTATTTGCATCTTATAATACCAAGGTACTTAGATAAATAATATTTGAACATCCAATAAAATCATAGGAATATGCAAATAATTATAAACAGTAACTCTAAATATACATAATTTTAACTCTTTTATATGAAGCACAGGCCAGCTAGTTAGAGTAAACAACAACCACAACAACAACACATACACACACATGAAAGGATAGAAAGAGACAGATCAAGAAAATTCAAGCTGTCAAGAGGCAAGTGTATCAATTCTAATATTTGATAAAATAGACTAGTCCAAAATCAATTACAAGGAATAAAAAAGTCACTACCTATTGGTGAAATGCATAAACAATGAAAAGAATACTAAGTAAACTTGTTAATGCATACAATTTCATAAAAGAAACACTGCAAAGCAAAGGACAGATAGAGGTAGATGGAAGAATAATAAGTGACTTTATCACTGCACACTCATTGATTGATCATCTGGGCAAAAAATAACTTTCAAAGTGTTGTATAGAAATTTTACCTGAATTAAATATACCACATGGAAGGAGTCTCAATAAGACTCAGGACATATACAGGATTTATAAGGTTTAGAATGTAAACAATTCACAAGGCTCAAGGAGTTCTTAAAACTGATAAGACTGCAAGGCTATAAACAGATAAAAGAATTCATGTCTACCAGATCAGCCCCATAGAGAATACTAGAAACAATACTTTGGTCTGAAGAGGAGAACAAGCATAGCTAAGAGGCTACATAAAAAAAACACAGCTAAAATTACTAAAACATAAAGTAGGATAAAACACAAGTAGCAACAACAACAACAACAAAATGATGGCAATCAATGTACACCTTTCAATAATAACATTTTTTAATGCCTTCATCTCTCCAATCAAAAATATAGGAGAGTTGAATGGGTTAAAAAACAAAATCAGTCTTTTTGTTTTTTACAAGAAACTCATTTTATCTTCAAAGATAGGTAGCACCTTAGAATAAAAGGATGAAAAACAGTATTCAAAGCAAATGAGCAAAAAGCAAGAAGGCATTGCTATTCTAATATCTGACAAAATTGATTGCAAACAAATATTAATCAGATGAAATAAAAAAGAGCACTTTACTCCGATCAAGGGAACAATGAACTGAGAAGACACTTCAATTATTAACATATATGAACCAACCTCTAGCACACACATTTTCATAAAAAAGCATATCACTGGACTTCAAGAAAACAGATGAAACTCAATAATTATAGTTGGTTTCGGTACCTAATTTCTCCAATAGGGAATCTATACAAAAATTAAATACAGAATCACCAGTATTAAATGACACTATATATCAAATGGACCTAACAGATATCTATAAAATACCACCTAAACACCAACGACTATTTATTCTTTGCAGCGGTGAATGGAAGTTTCTCTAAAATAGACCAGTTAGTGACATAAAAGCAAAACTGAACAAATACAGAAAATTTGAAATAACCTAGTGTGTCCTATCTGACCACAATACAATAAAGTTTAAAATCAACAGCAAAATAATTTCTAGAAATTACATAAATTCATAGAAATTAAACAACACAGTTTCTTTATCCATTCTTCTATCGAGGGACACTTAGGCTGTTTCCATGTTCTGGCTATTATGAATAAGGCTGCTATGAATATGGTTGAGCAAATTTTCTTGTTGTGTGCTGGAGCATCTTCTGGGTATATTCCAAGGAGTGGAATAGCTGGGTCTTGAGGAAGCCCTACTCCTAGTTTTCTGAGATAGCACCAGATAGATTTCCAAAGTGGCTGTCCTAGTTTGCATTCCCACCAGCAATGAAGGAGTGTTCCTCTCTCCCCACATCCTTGCCAGCATGTGGTGTCGCTTGAATTTTTGATCTTAGCCATTCTGATGGGTGTAAGATGGAATCTCAGAGTTGAAACTGTGGTACATATACCCTATGGAATATTATTCAGCTATTAAAAACAAAGAATTCCTGAAATTTGTGGATAAATGGATTGAGCTAGAAATGATCATAATGAGTGAGTTAACCCAGAAGCAGAAAGACTCAAATGGTATATACTCACTTATATCTGCATATTAGCCCAAGGGGCATGTCCCACGAAAGCCTTCACTTACCAGGAAACTGAGACAGAGGGGAGGACATTCTATTGGGACTCTAGATGAGAGAATCATGGGAGAATGGCAAAGTAGAAGGATCCAGAGGGTCCTAGAAGCCTACAAGTAGAACATTATTATAGGCAGATTTGGACTCAGGGGTCCCACTCAAACTAAGGCACCAGCCAAGGACAATACAGGCAGTAAACCTTAAACCCCTACCCAGATCTAGCCAATGGACAGAACACTCTCCACAGTAGAGTGGAGAGTGGGATATTACTTTCTCACATACTCTGGTGCTTCACCTTTGACCATGTCCCCTGGAGGGGGAGACCTGGTGGCACTCAGAGGAAGGACAGCAGGTTACCAAGAAGAGACTTGATACCCTATGAGCATATACTGGGGGAGGTAATCCCCCTCAGGAACAGTCATAGGGGAGGGGAATAAGGGGAAAATGGGAGGGAGGGAAGAATGGGAGGATACAAGGGATGGGATAACCATTGAGATGTAACAATAATAAATTAATAAAGGAGAAAAAACAAAACAAAAAAAACAAAAAAAGAAATTAAACAACACACTACTGAATAAACAACTAATCAGAGAAGAACTCAAGAAAAAATTTAAAAATACTGTATACTGTAGTTAAATAAAAATGAAAACATAATACAACAAAACCTCTGAATCACATTCAAAGCTGTCCCAAGAGGAACATTTATAGTTCTGAGTGCTGATAAAAAGGACAATACAGGCCGTAAAACTTTAAACCCCTACCCAGATCTAGCCAATGGTCAGAACATTCTCCACAGTAGAGCAGAGAGTGGAATATGACTTTCTCACATACTCTGGTGCTTTACCTTTGACCATGTCCCCTGGAGGGGGAGACATGGTGGCACTCAGAGGAAGGACAGCAGGTTACCAAGAAGAGACTTGATACCCTATGAGCATATACAGGGGGAAGTAATCCCCCTCAGGAACAGTCATAGGGGAGGGGAATAAGGGGAAATGGGAGGGAGGGAAGAATGGGAGGATACAAGGGATGGGATAACCATTGAGATGTAACAAGAATAAATTAATAAAAAAAGGAAAAAATAAATAAATAAAACATTGTATTTCCGGTTTAATACTAAAAAAAAAGAAATAACACAAATAAATTACTTAATGATACAAATCAAGCATTTGTAAAAAGAAAGATCAAACCACACTGAGCATTAGCAGATAAGAAGGAATAATAAAAAAAACAGAGCAAAAATTAGAAACAGAAATAAAGACTACAAAGAACCAATGAGTCTAAGAGGTGGTTATTTAAAAAAAAAAGATGAAGAGAACTTTGGCACAGTTAACCAAGAGAGGGGGGAGATAGGGAGGAAGGGAAGGAGAGGGAGGAGGAGAGAGGGAGAGACAGAGAGGGGGAGGAGAGGACAGGGGGACCCAACTCCAAGAGCTACATCTTCAACATAACTCCTACATCAAAGGATCAGGAAGAACCATGAAACAAGGATCAGAAAGACTATAAAAGACCAGAATGCCTATCAGACAATGCACTGGTCAGATCGATGCTCAACTCAAATCCACATGTGAAGACTTCTTTGCCTTTCAGACAAAACAGGAGAAAGACGCACATATAATCCTCAACCACGGGTTGCCTGAACAAGACTTAGAGAGTGGTAAAAACCAGTTAACCTGCCAGTGTGGGGAAAGGGGGAAATTCCACAAAGCCCCAGTCCTAGATCAAGAGCTACAGGTAATCAATGGCTGCTGAGAATGACTGAGATAAACATAAAAGTCTGTGGGACTCAGGAGTGGTCTGGCTCTAGAGATAGCACAGAGGTTACCCAAACTGTTGTAAAGTACAAGTGATATCTCCCATAAAGAAGAGTTTTATTGGCTGACAAAAAGTACTCCAAAGAAAAATCTAGAAAGGATGAGTCTGGGATAGACTCAAACGTGGCCTGACCCTACAGATACAGGACATCAGGTCATTAACTATATTTATTGCCAGTTTTTTGGGTGGAAACAGGTATACATCTCTTCCATTGAGGAGACAACCCCACATGTTTAACATTCCTGGATTCCCTAACACTTACCTGTGAGCAGAGGACCTCACGCCCTGTGCACTTCATATGCTGTGGGTGAACTACAACCAGGTGTAGAGGCACCTCAGAAAATGAAAGGTCAAAAGACCACATGAGCAGCTTTCAGGAATACATAAAAGGAAGCTTTATCAGCATACCAAAATGTGTTCATATACATGCTTGTCATTTATGAGGTTCACCTACAAGTGAGCCCATCAACAGATGAGTGGATACTCAAAACTGAAGAAGAGAACAGTATGGCATGGAGCTCATCACCTTTCACAAGCTGTACCAGACTCAGGAACATGACAGTGCATGTCTTCTGTCATATGTGAGCATAAAACAAAACAAAACAAGAAAGACAGCAGAATAGAAGTTGTTCCATTTGGGAAGAGGAAGGGTCTGGCAGGAGGAGAGGTGGAGGGAATAGGGTAGGTAATGAAGGAAGTAATCAAGTATGTAATACACGTGAGTGAATATACTGTAAAGAAGCCTATGGTTTCATGTATAATATACTACATTTTATATGTGCTAACTAAAATATTCTTTCAAAGAATAGTGTGTAAGGCATGAAAGTAGTGGAGGCCATATAGGAAGAGGAGAAGGACACATAGGAGCAAGGACACGAGACAGCAGAGGTGACAATGGGACAAGTGAATATGGTTAAAATACATGATAACTCACATGTGAATATGCCATAATCCTACTATTTTGTACAATGACAATATACAAAAAATGAATGTGGTGGCCAAATAAAGTTCTAGAAACATCCTTTTAATGCTAGTAGGCCCCAGGACTATCCCTTTTGTTAGTGAGGGGGTCCTAGGGATTGCACACATGCCTGCCTAATGTTTCATTACTAAACTACAACCTGAGGTTCCAGAACATTCTCTTTCAATATCTGAGGATGCATTTCCTCTCAGCTTGCTGTCTGCATTTCTGTGATAGTTAACCCTCGGTATTAAAAACAGGCCTTTGAACAGTTTGCTTACCTGGTAACTGACATTTTTGCATCCACAGTCTTCCATGATGCTGAGGCGCTGACATTTATGGCATATGCTTATGTTTACATGTCCTGGGACAGGCTTCCCATAGGTATATCTGTCAGAACATAAGTTCACACAGACCAGCGGTCTTTGTAAAGCAGAGACCCACTGTCTTCCCACCACAGTCCTCACTGCCAACTTGTAACAGACTGTGTCTGGTGTCATAGTGACAGCACATATGGTCCATTATTACCACCTGATACTTTAAATATATATATTAAGGATTTAGCCCTGCTATGGGAGACATGCATTTCTCACTTTTGTGGCTGGGAAAAAATTGGCTAACGATATCACGACCCTTGGCTAGTCAGTGAGGGTGCTTCTATTCAGCTGAGATGAATGGGGAGCATGGGAGAAGGACTCAGAGCTGTTTTGCACAGTTCCTCAATCTTTTCTCTTCTTTCTTGCCATGTTTGTTTTTTAGCACATTTGTTATTTTTTTAATGACAAGCAAATGTAAGCTAAGATGTGTCTCTTCTGTTTGATTCAGACACATTTTCAAATTTCTCTAGTGTGGTTTGACTTATGCTGACTCCAGACTTAAGTGGCAATTCTACTTCCTGTAGTGCAAGATCCTTAAATATCGGGGACAGAAATGCAAGTAGAAAAAGGATGCTGCTTATCAGTTAAACTTGGGTGGTAGTAGCTGGAGCTGGAGTGAGATTGGGAGCTCTTGTTTCTCTGCTCTTTCTGTCAACCCATAATAGTTCAGGAAGACGCCATAATCCAATGCTTGGATTCTCCTTACATGGGTCAATGGAACGTATTAGGCTCATTCATATCTCCAAAGACAGGGACACGGGGATTCTACCCCATCACACAATTGATATTATCGTTGCTGTCATCAGAATTAACATCAACAACATATACAAGTGAGCAGGAATTGACACAGAGCAGTAAAGGAGAAGAAGAGACGAGCACCAGAGGGGGACATTCTAGGAGGGTAGGCCAGGGCTTTTGTATTTCTACATGGTCTACAATGAGGCATTTCCTGGGTGTTTTCTGGGTCCAAGTACATTCTTAAGGATAGAAGAACAAAAACCAGATAACTCACACTCCACACACAGTCACATTCAGTTTTTCACTGTCAATAGAGGTGGCCTTTGGGATCTTGACACAAACTTCAAATTTGGGAAGCACTATAGGGAGAGAGAGGAGAAATTCAGGGAGGATACGACTTTCCTAGTTGCTTAAACGGCCAGTCTCTGCGCGGAAATGGTGATTTGACATTATGAAGGTAACCCCTCTCCTCCACTAAAGTTACAATGTTGAGTGGTTACAGATTATGTCAGTTCTTGCACATCACAGATATCTACTTAAATAAGAAAACCCGAGTATTTGCTTCTGAGAATCCCAGAACTTTCTAGAAGCTCCATGTTACTAGAGTTAGATGAAACCCAGCCTTACATATTTGAAACTCAATTTGTTCAAAAGCACTCATCCCATGGTAACTGGAAACTCATGGCATCCACTTTCCCTTGCCAATCTTCCTGATCCATACCAAATTCCTCCACAGTGAAGGGGTGCTGTTTCTTCTCTCCTGATTGGTTTAGTATCACTATCTTGTAGGAGCCCTGGATGGGCTCTGATGACAGGCTGAAAGACAGTTGCTTGAACCCGTTCTCTGTGTTGATATCCCGCCACTGCATAATTCTGTTCATCTTTGGATCCTGTGAACCAGGTTGTAAATTGTCTTAGTCATTAAAGCACTAAGTACAACACATCTCATGGTGGCAATGGGCTTATGATGGAAGCATTTGGGAGCTTGATAATATTCTTTTGGGGAAAGGAAAAATAAAGGTAACCTGGGATATAACAAACCAGTTATCTCAAATGGCAGAAGGTTGCTGACCTATACTAGTTCTACAACATTCCAACATCAAGTTACTTCCAGCAGATTGACTTCTCTCTGAATATGAAACATTTAAGTTTCTTACCTCAATGTAAGCCAAAGGAAACTGAAACGAAAGGAAAAGCAATATTAGTTTAGAACAGGGGGTCACGACCCATATGGTAAACCTGTCTGCAAAAATAATTATGTTATGATTCATATCAGTAGCAAAATTACAGTTATGAAGTAGCAATAAAAATAATTTTATGGTTGGGGTCCACCACAACATGAGGAATTATATTAAATAATCACAACATTAGGAAGGTTGAGAACCACAGGATTAGAAATTTCACAGACAGAACAAATTCAATAGATTTGTAGAATGGGCTTCATGACAGGAGTTTCAGGCAGAATTTGGTGAACTTAATATCCAGTAACAAAGTCAATATCAAACCAACTAACTACCCTGGAGACATTTTAGGTGTATGTTTAGAATTATTTGAGTCACATGAAACACTCCGTGGAGAAATGGAACTGTGGGACATTATCAGTACGATTTCTCTGATCTGCTTTCAGACACACCCTGAGGTTTCACAATGTGAAGATTACAGAATTTTACAGTTCAGATCAGAAATATTTGTAGTGTGAAATAGGGTTAATCATTTAAAATATATCCATTCACAATGTATAACTTTGGTGTGTCCTGGGCAAGGCACTGGCTTCCCATTTCTTGTCTATTGAGCTACAAAGGGATTAGCATGCATAGTCAATATACACCTCCGGAACATAGTTCAACAGAACAAATTCTTGCCAGACTCTTATATGAGTAATACCAAGAAAAAAGGGCTGAATAGCTGCTCTTGCATCTGAGGAGAATTGCTGCTAACTAAAGCAAGAACTGTATGTTAAGGGATTTTGCAGGTGATATGTTTCTTGTTGGTTAGATGAAGTCTATACAGTAAAGTCAGATAGATGCAAGGCCATTTAAGGTTCTGTAGTAACTGAAGTGTCTGAAGAGGCAAACTTATTTTAGGTGAGCATAAGCTTAAAGAAGACAGCCATAGCAGTATGTGGTCTGTAATCCCAGCACTTGAGGAAAAGCAGAGGAAGGTGGATCTCAGTGAGGTTGAAGCCAGCCTGGTCTACAAAGCAAGTCCAGGACAGCTAAGGATATACAGAGAAACCTTGTCTGGAAAAGCAGGAAAGGAAGAAGAAGAAGAGGAAGAGGAAGAGGAAGAAGAAGAAGAAGAAGAAGAAGAAGAAGAAGAAGAAGAAGAAGAAGAAGAAGAAGAAGAAGAAGAAGAAAAGGAAAGAAAGAAAGAAAGAAAGAAAGAAAGAAAGAAAGAAAGAAAGCTTTTGCAGAGCACAATGGTTCACACATGTAATCCTAGTATTCAAGGACTCAGAAATAGGTGGATCTCTGTGACTTCTAGGCCAGCCTGGTCTACAAAGCTAGTCCAAGACAGCCAAGGATACACAGAGAAACCCTGCATCAAAAACAAGCAAACAAAACCAAAAAAGAACAAAAGGCAGCTGTTTCTAGTAGTTTATAATGGAGCAAACAATGACTGTGCTAAGGAAGTTTTAGTGATGTAGAACTCGTTTCTGAAAGTATAGAAAGATGAGTCATGAAAATGCCTGATGAAAATGTGGTACAGATGTACGCCATAAAGTTTTATTCAACTATAAAAAATGAAATCACAAAATTTTCAGGCAAATGGATAAAACTTGAAAAACATACAATGGTGAGCCAGGCTCAGAAAGATAATTGCTGTATGTTCTGTCTCATATGTGGTTACTCACTCTGAATATTTAGAGTTACATGTTTAACCTGGAGTACCTGAGAGAGCATGGAAACTAGAAGTCGGCCACTGGGGTGGGAAATCCCTCAAGGCAGGGGACATGGAGTGACATAGATGTAATCAAAGCACAGGTGCACTTTGAGGGGCAGAAAGTGTAAGCAGGGATCAGTGTGTGGGATGGGAGAGATGGGAGGGGAATGTGAGAGAGACCATGAAAACTAAGGATCTATGAAAAAGCCATGTGGAAACTTACTGCTTTATAAACCAATTTAAAAACCTATGCTAAGACACTCATTTTAGTGTGACCTGATCCCAAGACACTAGTGACTCTCTGTTTCCTGCTGACCTCTTTGTGTGTCTTATTTCTTGACCTTCTGAACAATTTGGCACTTAAGACCAATTCCTTCTTCCCTTGGCACTTAAGACCAATTCCTTCTTCCCTTTGCTGGTCTCACTCTCACTTTTAATTATAGAAGAATTAGAAGAATTAGAAGAATTAGAAGAAGAAGAAGAAGAAGAAGAAGAAGAAGAAGAAGAAGAAGAAGAAGAAGAAGAAGAAGAAGGAGACAGTGCAAACTGCAGTTTGAATTTTATAAGATCAGGATGAACCAAGAAAAACAAAAACAAAAACAATAAAGGAGGTACTTGTTGGCTAAACAGACTTTAAAAAACATTGCTTAAGTACTTGATCCAGGCACACATGGTGGTGGCTGAAGGGTAGATAAACTTTCTTCTATTTTGATCCCAAATGTGGGCCAACACACAGGGCCATATATTTACCACTTAGATCTGAGAAAGCAGGGTGTTTTTCCACATAGAAGTTGCAATACTTCCTGGGGGAGCTTGGTGAAAAACACCCTTGAACAGACTGAGAGGATATATATATATAGGAGAGAAGGCTTTTGGTTGGGACTTGGTTTTTGGCTGCACTTCAAGAGGCTCCTAAAGAGAACTGCTCCAGGGAAAGTTTCAAGGCTATGGACTCCAGCTAAGGCTTGAGGTTCCAGCTGCTGCTCTTGGTTCCAGTAGCAACTTTGGTGAAATTGCTGGTCTGCTGAAACCCTGCTGACTATGCCAGGGACTGATACCCTTAAGATTTCATTGTAGTGTTCTTTAATATTCTTTTCTGATTGTTTGGGTTAGTTGGAATGTTAGGGAGGTAGGCTTTTTAACAGGTTCATAATAAAATATAATTGATAAGAAAGTTGGGCCTACAGGTGGCACATGCTATAATACCAGACACCAGGAGGCAGAGGCAGGTGGACCTCTATGAACTCAAGGCCTTATTGGTCTACATAGAGACTTCCAGGCCAGCAAGATTTTCATGGTGAAATCATGTCTTTAAAAAGTCAATTGACACTGCAAAGTAAGCATATTTGCGAAGTAAGATATTTTTACAAAAGTCCTACATATGCTATCTTTTGATATCTTCCTGGAGGCTCTGGCCTATACGGCCAGAAAAGAACTATGAGTGAAGAAGTAAGATTGTTACTATCAGACTAAGGAACTAAAAATTAGACCAATGCCTGGTGGGTAGACAGATAGAACGAGATGCCACAAACAGATAATTAAAATGGTGGAAGTCTGGCTCCTCCTTCACATTTCTAATCTGAGACAGAGACCTAAAGGCTCTATCTCTTAGTACTGGTGACAATATCTGCAGTGGGCTGATCTGACCTGTGCAAGGCCAAGAGCTGGACAATTTTACCCTAAAGTCTTGGTCATTGTTCAAAGTGATCAACCATATATTAGGGAAGAAAGACCTCTCAAAGATCCTTAAAGACCCCACCTAGCCTTGAGAATGAGACAGGACTCCCAGACCCTCTCTGTAGAGGGTCCTCTCTCCCATGTGCCTGCTCTGTGTATTTCCTCACCTCTAATGAAAGCTTTTCTTCCATGGCTGACTCTGCTCACTGTGTGCAAGGTTGTTCCTGTCTTTTAATTCTCTAATTGGCAGAAAAATGAACCCTACACAGTAGCAGCAAGATCACTTTATATCGAACACACAAAAGCTACTAGAATCAAGATAAGTTATATTGACTAATGAATTCAGCAATATTGACATGGGAAAAAAGTAATGAGATACATAGAAAAATCTTAATTGAATTGAAAATGAACACAACAAATTATACATTCTATAAACTCCATTCATTGATGAAAACTATGGTTTGGAGAATAAGTCAACTAAGAAATCCAGAGGCTTAAGAAGAACATTGTAATTAGGAAATCTATAAAAGGAAATCTAAAGTAATGGGTAGATGTTATGTGTACTAGACAGAAACATTTGTTATTGAATGGTTCACACTCTTTCTAAATCAATATATGCTGTTAAGAACTCAATCAAATTTCCAATGATGATTGTAGAGCAGAAACATGATAGTAAAGCCAATATAGAACATCCAGGATCAGTTGATGAAATTTTGAAGAAAGGATTAATTAATGGAAGCGAATTTACCCAAAATAAAAATGAAAGTGCTGTAATTATTATGAAACTAAGAGGTGAAAGACAGGCGGGAGAGGCAGCTTTTAATGAGCTAGCTGCTGGAGTATAAGGACTTGGTTTTCATGTGCAAAATCCACATAAAATGCAGATGCAAGTGCCTGCTGTAGTCTTAGCTGGAAAGGCAGAGACAGACAGCTTTTGGGGGTCACTGGCCAGGCAGCTTAGCCTGATCATCAAGCCCCAGGCCAGTGAGAGACTCTTGACTCAGAGCCCACGGTGTATGACACCCCAAAACTCACACCCAAAGGTTGTCTTCTGGCTAGCACACACATGTGTACACACACACACACACACACACACACACACACACATGTGCATACAAATGAACATGTAATATACAGTGACACACAAAGTACTAGGAAGAGAGTCAAGGAAGTTAGTCAACACTATGGTGGTTTTAATAGGAATGCCTCCCATAGACTCATGTGTTTGAATGCTTGGCTCATAGGGAGTGCACTAATAGGGGGTGTGGGCCTATTAGAGAGAGTGTGTGACTGTGGGGGTGGGCATTTCGGTTTCCTATGCTCAATCTATGTCCAGTGTGCACAGAGTCTCCTTATGCTGGCATGTAGAACTCACAGCTCCTTCTCCAGCACCATGTCTGCCTGCACACCACCATGCTTCTCGCCATACTGATAATGGACTAAACTCTGAAACTGCAAACTAGACCCAGTGAAATGTTTTTTTTTATTTTTTTACATATAAAAGTTGCCATGTTCATGGTGTCTTGTCACAGCCTTAAAACCCTAATTAGGACAACAGCCTACACTGGAAACTTTACAGTGTCATAAGATTATAGAGATAAGTAAAGTGATTAAAAGTTGACCAACAGAACCATACCCACATGTATATATATTATGAAGGATGTAAATAGAAAAAGCATTCCTAGGGAGGAAATCCAGACCCAGAAAGACAAACATGATGTGTACTCATGGTGTATATTAGCTATAAAGTAAAGGATAATCGCACTACAGTCTACCGACCCAGAGAGGCTAAGTAACATGGAGGGCTTTAGGAGGATGCATGGATCTCCATGTGAGAGAAAACAGGGTAGATTTTTCCAGTGGAATAATGGAGTGAGGTTCTGGAAACATGAGAGGTCAGGCACAGGAGGGAGGAAAAGAGGGAAAGAATATGGTGAGATTCAATGGGAATGGGGGACCATATATGGGGTGATGTGGAAATCTTGTACAATGGAAACTTCCTTGAATCTGTGAGGATGACCTTAGTGAGGGCTCCTAGCAATGAGGGATTTGAAGCCTAAACTAGCCATCTTCTGTAACCAGCAAGTCCCATTGGTGGGACTGGGACACTACCCCTGCCACAAAACCTTCAACCCACAACCTGTCCTCCCTACAAGATGTGCTGGGGCAATAGTGACTCAGAGCTTGTGGGAGTTGCCAACCAATGAATAGTCTATGTTGAGGCCCAAGCCATGAGAGGAAGCCTGTGCCCCATACTGCTGGATGGTAAGGAATGAGAATCTGGATGGCTCAGAGACCAAGGGTAGAATCAAAATAGGATAGGAAAATAGGGTCAATGAAATTATTTCTAATGATATTCTGCTATCCTAATAGCATTAGTACCTAGCCCAGTCATCATCAGAGAGGCTTCCTTCAGCAGCCAATGGGAACAGATATAGGAACCCAGTGTCAAACAACAAGTACAGCTCAGAGAACCCAACAGAAGAGGAGGCACCAGAGGAGTCAAGGGCACCAGGAGAACACCACCTCCAGTATCAACTAAACAGGATCATAGGGCCTCAGAGACTGAAGCAACCATAATGGAGGCTGCTGGGGACTGTGTGTGGCCCTCTGCATACATACTGTGTGTGTGTGTGTGTGTGGTTTTTTTTTTTGCTTGGGGATTATGAGGTACTCCTAACAGTGGGAGTGGGTGTATCTCTGACTGTTTTTCTTGCTCTTGGAACCCTTTTCCTCCTACTGGGTTGCCTTGTTCAGCTTTGAGATAAGGGCCTAGTGTAATTGCATCTTGTTATACCATGTTCAGTTGATATCACTGGGTGGGCTGCTCTTTTCTGAAGGGAAAAAGATGTGGAGGAGGGGGTACTTTAGGGGGGAGAGACTGGGAGAAGTGGAGGGAGGGGAGGCTGCAATCTGGATGTTTTGTATAAAGGAAGAATAAATAGTAGAAAAGAGAAAAAAGATACTTGATAGAATTACACAATATATTAGTGGGATAAATAGAATCTTTAGACTCTCCAACAGATAGCATCTAGTGTACTTTGTTATTTGTAAAGGACAAGTTAAATAAAAGTGGATTATGATTTTCTGTAATTGTTAACTAGTATTTTGAGAACTTTGTATAGTGTTTTATGATAGTATTCACACCTTATCACAACTCATACCAGATCTCCCCTCCCTCTCCCTCCCTCCCTCTCTTTCTCTCTGCCATTAATTTCGATTCGTGTTGCCCATATATTCTTGGATATGTGGACTTCCACTGGAGTATGGTTGACTTACCAGGGTCTATACGTTTAAAGACAACCCACTTTCTCCCAGTAGCTGTCAGCTAACACCAGCTCCTTAGGGGTGGGCCGTCATGTGCATCTCCCCTCTCCATGCTAGGGTTTGGCCTGGCTTAACATTCCCATGTTTGTGCATGCTAACACAATTGTAAGTTCATATGTGGAGCTGCTATGCTGTGTTTAGAGAACTGTTTCCTTGTATTAATTCTGTCTCCTACAGGATTCACCTCGGGGTCTTATAGTTTTTTTTTTTCCTTTATGACACAGTAATCTCTGGGCCTTTCAGGAGAGGATGTGATTTAGATGCCCATTTAGGCTTTCACATTCTACAGTCGAGCTGGTAGTGACTGGAACAATCATCCCTACTGCCTAGCTTTCTTAGAGCTGGAAGGTGCTATGCACACTGCCAGAGGAGGAAAATAATCATTAGCCTCACCCAACTATGAGAATCACAGGCCTAGAAAGATATGCCCACTCCTGTCATGGTAGCACAAATACCATAGAAGTGACCAACCAATTTAAGAAGAAATTCACACTTGACATCACTATAAGGCCACAGACCTGTGGTTAGACATGTCATAGGTCCCAGGGTAACCCACTATTATTATGCTGCTAAAAGACATAGTATTAAGCCAATTGTCATTGGTTTATCTTTATACTTATAGATGAAAATGTCTCCCATCCCTCATCAGAGAAGATTCTATTTATAATAGAGAGTGAATAACACAGATACCCACCACTTGTCTAGGCACAGAAGATAAGTGACTGTAGAATGCAATTTTATTCTTAAAAGGTTCATTTAGAGAAGGAGCCAAATGGTAAATACTAAATATAAAAATAACAGATGATGTGATAAATGCCCTAATTAGGCTTTAAATGGATTTCTTAAGGATGGCAGACATTAATATAAACTACAAAAAAATGACTGAAGTACACAATCAAGATAAAAGGATCTGTACAGTAAAAGCCTCCATGAAGTATAAAGAAAACCTTGGGACAGTTAACAAATAATAGACTGCAAAATAAGGTTCTTCACACATAAAGAAGTCACAGAATGGCCAATGGCAAAATCAGCAAGTGGCATAAATAGGCAAAAGAGCAGAACAGAAAACACGACCAATTCATACCTTAGCAAGGGGCTGGAAATGAGAATATTACAGTAACATTTTATATTGGTGAACCCACCAATGCTCACAAGCAAAAGACTCACCAATGTATTCAGGGGGCGTAGATTTTTATCCATAGAGATAACCCGAAATTTGACTGGGAAAAAAAGAGAGGAAGAATGTTCTAGTGAGGTCCAGAGACGTAGGCCTTCTCTGACCACGTGCAGTACGGCATCTTAATTTCTTTGCCCACCATGGAGCTTCATACCTGTCTGTCCTGGCTTGTACATCGGTTTGTCTGTCTGGATAAAGTCAACATTTTCTTTCTTCTTCACCAGCACCATCATCTTTGTGTTTAACTGAACGATATCTTTTCGGATGCCGACAAAGAGTGGCACAGTCCCGTCATAAAGGGAAGCCCCAGGGATCTGAGAATGAGAAGAAAACAAGACCCTTCATTGTCTGACCCTATGCAGTTCTTAGATTTCCTGTTTCACTTCATCCCGTTCCACATCACAGGAAGGAGATGGAGGTGGGAGGGTATTAGTTTCTGTTTAAGTATTATGTGGAAGGGAAAAAGTGTCAGAAAAAGATTATAAAAAGAAAACACATTTTATGTGTGCCTCAATGGAAGCAACAAAACCACAGTATTTTTTGGGGTAAATATAATCTTGATTGAAGATTAGCTCTAACTCTGAAACTGAGGTAGAGGGAACGACAATATATTAGTTGTGGTGGGCATTATGAGATAATTTATTAAGGGTGGTAAGAATGATGTCTTGAAGATAGGTCCTGAAGAAACCTACAAATTACTTGGGATATCAATTACACACAGGAGATGTGGTCCTTATTAGCTGGAGAGCTATTTGAAAGTTTGTAATTCCCCATTAGCAAGCACTATGAGCTGGCAAAAACCCTCCTTCCTCTGGGTAGTAGAATTTTTGAGGGAATTGTCTCTCCCCATTATGAATTGGGAAAATCTATGCTATTGCTATTTGCTTGTCAGGTACATGTTCTAAGTTCCTATTGTCTTGAAGTCATAGACATGCTTTTAGATTCATATCCTTTTAAGAAATATGTATGTATATCATATATCCATATTCACACAAACATGCACATAAACATATAAAACAAATTGGAACAGGTATCTAGTACTCACGGTGAAGGAAACACAGTGGAACATGTCCTTGTCAACCACAAGCCCATTGAAGAGGTTTATGCTTCCCTGGTTAGACTGAAGGAAGGCGCTTACAGTCACCATATCATTCACATGGAAGAAATGGAGGCAGATTTTCTCAGGGGTCTCGGTGTGGAGTTGGAAAGGGACCAGCACCATAAACTTCCTGGAAAGGAAGGAGTTCAGGCCAGCTGTGAATAGATTTCATTGTGCACGAGTGCAGTTTCATCACAATAATCATTGTCATCCACGTCTCTACTACCTGAGATGGCAGGCTGATAGCATGACAGAGTGGCAGAGAATTTTTAATTTTTGTAGTGGTAACAATGTAGCTTCATCAATGGTATCCACCAACTCAGGTTTTAATGACATGTAGTGCCTTCACTAAACAGCCAGTGCTACATAGTTTTTATTTTCTTTTAATGATAATATAGGAACAATAAGTATTCTTTTCAAAAATGCATCCGGATTGTTCTTCTTTACCACTTTTAATTCTTGAAAAATAACTCAGTACTCTGTTTTTATTTTTGGGTGCTCTCTGACCTAAGACTTATAATGTGACTGTGAAATTCAGAGTTGCATAATTTACCCATGTTACACTTGAGCAAGTGCCAAAGGCTATCTGTAAGATTACTCTCTATCTTTTCCTGGCACTAGAGATTTTGTTTCTAACTAGCAAAAAAATCAAACCCATCACTGCGATATCACACTATGCAAAAATATCACCAAATTTAATTTAATTTTACCACTGTACAGATATTTTTCTAATCACAAAAAAAAACAAAAAAAAGTCACTCAACAATGTAATTCTAATAATGTAGATATTTTAGACACCAAATAGCAAGGTTTATCCAAGGTCTTTGATCCTAACAAGAGTGTTATTTTAGCACACAAACATACACAGAGTTCTAATGTTCCTGAAATCCTATCTGTTCCATGGTTAAACTATAGGCTACAGATTTCCAACCCAGAGCTCCAATAATTTAAATGCTTATTTTGAAAGTGGTTAAACAGTTTCAACATGCTACAATGTTTCTGATCACTGTGATTGTGGATACTACTGGTATCTAAGAGGAATGCTATTCTAAATCACATGGCACCTCAGTGTAGTAATACTGATTGCTTTAGAGCTGGAAAGGAAAAGATTACATAGAATCAAGTAGTACTAAAGTTGGAAAACATATATACAATAATTATTTGTTAATTAAAAAAGCAAAAAAATAGCGAAGTTCCCAGGATAAGGGACTGTAAAAGGAAATCATTGGTTTTTTTATTGGAGCAGCAGCTCTATGGAAGAGGACCTATGTAGTACTTACAGATCTCCATAGGTTGAAGAAGGAGAAGGCAGGAAGGCAAGAAGAACTGAAATAAGACATGGCAGAGCCTGTCTTTTTTTCCACATGGTGTAGGAAGAAAGGACAAGAGGACAGGGCTTCTGTGTCCTCTTCCTTAACACTGTTTCCAGAGTATCCAGTCCACAGTAGTTTATTTATGAGTGCTCTGTATAAAGAGGAAGCTCCACCCAAGGTGTCCAAATAGAAAAGTGGACTTTTTTTGCAAGAGTTCCCTGTCAGTGTCACTGTGTTCAGTGGTGGCCTTGGTACAACTCAAATAGGTTACAACAGCCTCAGGAAAGGTGCCAGACGGTGGATGGTGTTGGTAAAGGGTCAAGGCCATGGAAACCCATACCACATACAGAATCTGCTTAGTTTGCAGTAGATCAGACTTTCTCAGTCTTAATGACCAGGAAATTTTTGTGGTAGATGGCTGTGCTAGGATCATGTGGCGTTTATAAACTCACTGCTTCTACTCACCTAGAATGTAGTAGCACTCCATGGGATGCGATGTCTCCATTCCTCTTTCCTCATTTGAGAGAAACTAGAGTAATCTAGGCTGGAAATTTTCAGATTTCCTGTCTCTGATCTTTCAAGCTTCCATTCTTCTTGGTCTCATGTATAAAAGGGGGGAATTGTGGCTACTGGGAAAGAGAAAACCCTCACCTCTTATAAGTCACTATGCCTAAAGCTTCTGGGTTAGGACAGGAGTCCACACATCTCATGTAGAAGCACACTCTTGAAGTCTTATCGCTATTACAAATGCAACCTGTGCGACTAAAAGTGGCTGCTTCAAATGCTGAGGTGAGTAATATTTGGGCTGCAACTCAGTTCCTTTAGAAGGACATTAAAGTATGAGTTGGGAAGCACATCAGCATTTTCTACTCTAGATCATAGGGATGTTTATTTTTGTAAAGATTCTATGACATTGGCTTGATAAGAAGGTGTAGCATAAAATAAATCAATTATAATCTTGAGGAATTAAGTAAAAAGAAAGAATATACTAGAAGGGCATGTAGGATAAGCATGTCAACAATTTTTAAAAAAGACACAAAACTTCTGTATTTCATTGACTGACCTCTGAACCCTAGTTAATCATTAATAGGACACCTCATGGACTCCTGAACTGGCCCCTTTTCTCCAAATTCCATGGAAAAAAATAATTACACTTTTTCATTTCAACTACCCACTTTTCAGTTTTTAAATTATATTTTGATCATGACAGTTAATGGCCTTATATTCCTGTAGGCTGATGGTAGAAGTGATAGAGATAGAAACGTAAATGGGTTCTAACACCACAGGATAATATCAAATGATTGGTCCTGCCATCCGAGATGGTGCATAAAACAGGCTCAGAATTCACAGAGAGCTTCTTGTTAGGAAACAGACATGCTTCACTGGCCTACTTGAAGTTTTCCAGTAGAAAGACAAAGCAGGGTACAGAACTGAGACTTGACAAAGCATATGGAAAGGACTAGAGACCAGAGAAACACTGGCATTTCTGAAATGGCAGAACATCTTTGGAATAACGATGCTAAGGTAAGCCCAAGCTTAAATATAAGAGGGCTCAGGTGGGAAAATCTTGGAGTAAAACCTTAAATAATTTAAATAATGAAACAATATGAAAAATATGCTGATTATGACAATATCTTACAGAGAGAATGTCCAAAGACCTAGAAACCCTAATCTATGGCTTGTGCACTTATCTAGGTATGCTGTGATGGTGTTCCAAACTTAAAGACTAGGAGTTAGATCAACTCTTTGGTAGTCAGACAGATAGGGAGAGGGATTCCAGCTAGGTAAAAAAGAAAAGGTGATGAACCTCTAAGATGACTGTCATCTTTCTTAATATGCTGGGTAGGAATCACCCCCATAGCCTTTTATATTTGAGTGCTTGGTCACTGGGGAGTGGAACTGTTTGAAAGGATTAGAAGGATTAGGAAGTGTGACCTTGTTGGATGAAATACAAGCCCATGCCCGACTCTCTCTCTCTCCCTCCCTCTCTCTCTCTCTCTCTCTCTCTCTCTCTCTCTCTCTCTCTCTCTCTGCCTCCTCTCCTGTCAATCACAATGTATCTCTCAGCTCCTTTTCAATACCATGTCTACATGCATATGGTCACATTCCATGCCATGATAACAAAGGACTAAGTCTCTAAAACTGTAAGCAAGCTACCAATTAAATGCTTTCTTTTATAAGAGTTGCCTTCATCATGGTATCTCTTTACAGCAACAGAACCATGACTAAGATGGAAAGTGGTACCAGGGACTGAGGTGCTGTTGGAACAGGCCAAACCATGCTGTGAGTTGGCAGAATGTGAACTTTGGTGTTGTGGACTGAGAAAGTAGTTGAACATTTTAAGCAGGGATCACTGAGCCATCCCATGAACATGGACAGAGATGCTGAAGGCAATGTAAATTATAACAGCCAAGCTCAAGAAGTTTCAGAAGGGAAGTAACTGGACTAGAGACCATGTTAGGGTCTGGGTGATCTGCTGAAGAAGGACCCCCAAGGCAGTGTGCAAACGCAAAGAGTGTTTTTTATACAAGCATGCTGAGATCACCACTCTCCTTAGAGGGTGACCCCGAAATGAGCACACAGGCTCAATTTATAGACAGAAGGATTTGTGACAGACTTTAGTTGATTGGTCAGAACAGAGTCAGAGTATATGAGAGGATTCAGGATTGGCTGCCTTTTTGGTTACTGGGGACTTTCTGAGTCATTGGCTTTCTGGCTCTTTCTCAGGAATTGGCCTTTAATTTGATTGGATAGGACCAACTGTATTCTTTATCAAAGGCCATAAAGTAGTAAGAACATATTGTTTGGTCATTTTGACCTGAAGGCTGATTAGCCACCCATGAGTTGTCCATCATTTGTAGTTTTTCCAGGAGTCATTAGAAACTTGACCTAGTTAGTCAGAGTGACAACATGAAGCCTGTCAGGGAGTTGGTCTAGTCAAGCAAATGGGGTCTTTGTGGGCTCTGAGGACCCTGGGGGAGGGTCTCTTCAACCATTGTTTCAATATTCTGGAAAATAATACAGCTGTTTTACACCTTTGTCCTAAAATCTACCTGAGGCTAAATTGAAAAGTTTTGGGTCAATGTCTTTGGAAGAGGAGAGTTCAAGACAGCAAGTACTGACCTTTTCCTATGGTACTAGTGGCCACTCTTATGCAGCTCTATCATGAAAAGGAGAAAACTGGACAAAGACAAATATACAAAATGTATATTTTGAGGAGAAAAGGAGTACCAGGAAATGTAATGGAAGTAAGTCCAGTAAGCAAAGAGATAAGTTTTTTAAAAAGCCTGATGTTCAATGGTATAAGGGGGGTAGTGACCTCAGGGCACGACCCCTCCAAAGTAAGCTTCCAACTTGTGAAAAGAAATTAAAGAAAACCCTAAGTAGTGCTAGAAACCATTAACAACAGAAAGCTGATGCAAATGTGATTGAAAGAGGAGGCCATAGCCCAGCTCCATCAAGGAGCAGAATTTGATAGCATTAGTCACATGGGTCTGTCTGTAGAGTCAAGGATACAAGAGAAGGGGTTGTGGAGTTTACCTTCATAGTTAAGGAGAGCTACTAAAGCCACATGTGTATGTGTGTGTGTCAGGAGTCAACACTTATGGAGGCCTAGAGAGGCCATTGTATGAAGCTCTGAAGGTGAAGTCTGAATTTCTTTCAAGACATCTGCTATGAAGTTCAAATGCACTGGGAGAAGACCATAGACCTGATTCAAGTTATCATTAAATGAGTTTATTAATTACTGCTAATAGACTGACAGCGTTAAACCTAAAACAAAGATGTGCTATGTAGAACCGGCTAGAGGAAAGGTTTTGTTTTTGTTTTTGTTTTAAGGCACCACAATTATCTCATTTGTGTGAAATGTGAACCAAGTGAGAAACTGTTTCTATTCCTCTCAGCTGTGAGGCACTGTCTCTCTTCCCCTGTATACACTGACAAAGGATGTATCTCACTCCCTGGCACACAGTGATGAATGGGTTTAAAAAAGCCAAAGCAATTGGTTAATTATCTCGCCTCAGTTTTACAAGTTTAGGGAGTGGAGTACAGTCAGAGTTTCTGTGAGCTCATCTTTTAGGAAATGAGAATGGGTTCCCAGCACAAAATGGAGTTTTCCTTAGCCATCACAAACTAAGAGGTTGGAGATTCTAGAATAGTGTGATACCTGCCAAGGAGCACTGCTGAGCTGGTGTGGAACCAGCCCAACAGGGAGAAGTGAGTAGAATTCCGTAAAGCTGAAAGGAGTTAGAGACCTGAAGAGCCCTTTGACATCAGACATGGAGATGCAGAGTTTGGAGATGCAGAGTTGGCCTTGCTTGTTTTGGTCATACGTTGGTCCAGTATTTCCTCACCATTCTCCCTTTTCTACCATTTGGAATGGTAGTGTATATTCTGTGCCATTGTGTGTTGGGAGTATATGATCTTTTTTATTTGAATTTGCAGGATGACAGTTAAGAGATTGCCATGAGTCTCAGAAGAGACTCTCCAGTCATTTCCATGCAGAGATGAATGTCTGGTCTGCTCATCTTCTGTGTTTGGTAACCTTTTATTACTGCACTTAGGGGAACCTAAAGGATCCAGCTACAAGAACATGGGCAAACTGGGAACACACTGTAAATAACAAACAACATAAAGGAAATGAGGCATGCACACGGCATTGTTCATATGTCTCTCATAATAGTATTTATTCTTTATAATTCAATTAATCTGAACCTAACCTAATTGGAATGTTTTCCCATTCCTAATTCTACTTTAAAATAAGATGATTGTCCATCCTATCTCTAATCTAAATGGAGTCCAAAACCAAAACAAAGCAAAACAACAACAACAAAAACACATAAGAACCCAGCCTAATCTTCTGAAAAGTTCCATTGTTAAAATCTCTTAGGAAGGCTGGAGAGATAGCTCAGAGGTGAAGAGCACTAGCTGCTCTTCTAGAGGTCCTGAGTTCTATCCCCAGCAACCATATGGTGGCTCATGACCATCTATAAGAGATCTGGTGCCCTCTTCTGGCAGGCAAGCACACATACAGACAGAACACTACACATAATAAATAAATCTTTTTTAAAAATCTCTTAGGAGATTTCCATTTTGTTCTAGAACAATGCTGGGTTTCCCAAAAGATTAAATAAAAACTGTTGTAAGGAAGTAGAATATTTTTGTAACTAGTCTTCCAAAGTTTCCACCAGACAGCTCTGTCCTAACCGTCCCACCACAGCTCAGTTCTCCATTTGTTGCCATCCTAAACACCTATGATAAATTAAGACCCTTGATAAATAAGGCTGAACTCACAGCCCCAGCCTCACAGTGGCATAAATAAGCACTGCTGTCATCTTCTGCTGGGACAACCTTTTATGGAGCACACATCTGCCACCATCAACTCAGACAGGGAACATTTCATTTCGATTGATTGGTTGTCTCTGATCTTTTAGGCTCTGTGCTATGGGATCACAGAGGCAACAGTGCAGAGCAGAGCAAAGCAAAGCTAAGTAAAGTTCTTCCCTCAGGGTCATGAAAGAAACCACCAGTAATCCAGTGAGTATGAGCCAGATCCCACTAGGCCCGTGAGGACACCAGCCAGTTTTAAATCTTTCCATCCTTTCTGAAAAGGCCCAATCAGGAACTGAGGCTTTTACACCTTGGCCTTTGTGCTAAAGGCTGGGCCCTCAACCTGTGGTGCTACTGGGAGGTAGGAGGATTATTAAAACGGGCTGACCAATGGGAGAAAGAGAGGTCACTGAGGGAAACATGGGACTCTGTCCTTTTATTTCTCTTGAATGCTGGAGTGGCTTCCTCCTATGACACACTGCCTTATCACAGGCTGCAGAATAATAGGCTAACTATTAGGGTTTGAATCTCAAATCCCCTACAGGCTTATGTGTGCAAAGACCAGCCCATCTGTTGGCCATTCCCAGGTGAAGGGTCTACAGCTTATGGTGGTGGGGAACACAGTGGCTAGGGAGTATGGATTCCTCATACTCCATGGCTCAAGAAGCAGACAGAACTTCGCGCGACTAGATTCCTCAAACTTCACTCCCACTGCCTGTGAGGACCCATATTCCAAAGATTTTTGCAGCCTCACAGAACAACATCACCTTGGGATGACCAATTGCTCAAACATCTGAGCCAGTCAGGGACATTACGCCTTCAAACCACAAAGAACTCCAGTCAGCCAGGATAGCTATTTTCCTGGCAGTAAAGGTCTCTCTCTGTTCCTCTGTAAGACATGTTTCTACCTGGATGAGTTATCTCTCCCTTCCCCACTCCTGCCCCTATGTTAGAAATTGAATCCACAGATTTGAAAGTGGTCAAGCAGTTTACTATGAACCTTACAATAACTGTCTTTTGATTTTCTGAGACAGGGTCCTGTTATGATGCCCAGGCTCACCCAGAACTTATTGAGTAGCCTAGGTTGCTCTTGAATTTGTAGCTCTCCTGACTCATCCTCCAGAAATGCTCCGAATGCAGACCCAAGTCACCATTTCTTGCTTGCACTGTAGTCTTGTTTCACTAAAACACCCATCATGGTCTTCCTTATGGAGGTAAGGTTGCCGCTGTGTTGCCCTTCATGTTCTGAGGTCTGTATTATTAAAGCAGTTGTAAAGTGTTCACATTATTACAGTGTTCTTCTGTTTGAATGTCCTTTCTGTTCGTTGCCAATGTGAGGTATAGTGCAAGGTACTGAATGAACATGGAGTAAATTTGGATCAAGTGAAGAAAGAATCAAAGGTAGAGATTCTCTTGAACTATGTATTTATTTACCAAGTTTGTTCACTATTTGTATTGGAGAGACAAAGAAAAATGATTATCATGAAGGTTCCTGGGTTTGGGGATTCCATCAATGCCTTCTCCACAGATACGAGTTTCAAGCATTTTGTATCTCTGTGTATGCGGAGAGAAGAAAACAACACACAGGATGAATAGGATGTAACTGGGTGCTGACAGAAGGGTTTTCTGTGGAAAGCTAACTGGTGTGGGGAATATTGGCATCCATCAGATGTTCTATTGTAATCTACAATATATTTTGGCAAGGAAGGCAGCAGGGTCTTTGAGAGTAAGTAAGTTGATGAAAAGTTGTATAGCTCCATGTTTTCACACAGTGAAAGGAGTCTGAGCTCACATAACAAACGTTCTGAGTAGTTTTAAAGTGAAGAAGGTCAGAGACAGGCTTGTGGCAAGGAGTGCTCAGGTCTCACCTGTGCTGCAGGGGGCGCTGTATTCAGCAAAAGCCACTTCATCTGGAAAACAAGACAGAAAAACTTGAGAATGAGAGTTTTGATGAGAGAAGGTTTTGTGGAGGACAGTTGGTGAGTTAGGACTGACCACTTTTCTCAACTAGGACCTGGATGACAGCTGAAAAGACATCTCTCTGGAGAGATCAGACAAACCAAGTGAAAGGATTTTTCCTCTCTTGAAACTATCAGTTGACACCTTTGTCCTAGGCCAGGGAGATGGCTCAGTGGGAAAAGGTGCTTGCACCATGCCTGATGACCATAGCGAGCTCGCTCTGCAGGATGCACGTGGTGGAAGGAGAGAACGCATTTCCCCAAATTGCCCTCTGACCTCCACAGGCAACCTGGCATGCCTGCCTCCCATGGAATAAACAAACAAACATGTAATAACACCAGAATCATTTACCCTCGGGGAATTCAAAATGTGCTTATCCTACAGGGTTTGAGTAGAGGACTAGCAGCTATCTTGTAGAGTTGTAGCCTATCTGATCCATATATATATATATATATATATATATATATATATATATATATATATATATATATAGAGAGAGAGAGAGAGAGAGAGAGAGAGAGAGAGAGAGAGAAACTGTCAAAAATTTCATGTTCCTTTAGGGCCCTTCATAATCACTTGCTCACTTGTCTTGTAGTAGTCATAGACTTTCACAATGGCAGGATGCAGGTTCCTTACTGGGATGTCTTGTTGAACGATGAAGGAGAAGGCCAGTGTCTGATTGGTCACCTGGGAAAGAGAACAATGATCCAGACTCACAGAGGTGGCCACTAGTTGTCTTCAGCGTGACTCAGTCCATGGTATTTGAAAGACAGTTATGCGTTGGATGATAGCATGTAATCTCAGAGTCACTGTGCTCATAAGTGCCCACATATGTAGATGGTGATATGGCTTTTGTGTAGGGACCAGAGGAACTGAAGTAGAGGCTCCTGGGAGTCTATACTGGAGGAGGCCAGAGGGGGGCATCAGGGCCCCTGGATCTAGGGTTACAGGATCTGTGAGTTGGAATAGGCTCTGAGAACTGAACTCTGGCCTTCTTCAAGAGCAATGAGTGCTCTTAACTGCTGAGCCAAAGAAAAATGACATCCAGAGTGAACAGAGGGAAGACGTCTCTCCAAAGACTTCCTTTACAATCAATTTGTTCCTGCTATGTGCTTCCCACATAGATTCACCAAGAAAGAATGGCCACCTAGGCATGTCTAGAAAGGCAGGAAGGAATCGTACCTGATTTATGTATAACAAGACATTGTTGTTGCTCACTTCTGTTCTGCTCACATGCCCTGATCTCTCAAGCTGAAAATGAGAGAAAACATCTGTGTTACTGAAAAAGCAAAGGCCTCAGGGGTGAAAGAGGCAAAAGAACTGTGGGATTGAAGGTGATGAGAAGGAGATGTCACCAAATCCATTTAAATGAATTTGAGAAAAAAAAAAAACCTTTTCCAACAAGAATAAAAATATGCTTAGAAAACTGTGAATGCCACTCTACTAAATGTCTGACTGAATGTGATCTGACTTAGTAATAGATATTTTTAGATTTTGTTTGAAGGTCAAAATAGCCCTGCATTCGATGGTACTTACCTCATATTCTCTGTGCATGCATCTCTCCCTGTACTCTGCTATTCATCCTAGCTTGTTGCTAATTTCCACAGCCCTTAAAACGTCTAAACCCACATCTCCAGGATTTGACATTTAATATTTCCCCTGAATCATTATTAACCACTTCATTGTGACGCTTTATAAACTGGTGAGCTGGGACTCCTTTCTTACCTTTCCTGTGCTGGCTGTGATCACAACCAATACCTATGTTAGTGCTAACATCGCTCTGACACAGGTTGTCATTATTACGATGGTGTCTGTAAGCTCCTGGCTTGACAACACAGAAAATCCAAACAGGTCTACTTACCTTCTTCACTGTTGGTTTCACTGGAATGAAACCAGACACCATCTTCACATCAGCAATCACCATGTTGGAGGCTGGGCAGCTCCCTGTGTAACTACAAACCAAAGAAGTGCATGGCAAGAGAAATGTTAATACTTTGAGTTTGCCTCCTTTGAGGTCCAGCAGCAATTCCTGATAGAGCCTGTGGGACTTTTCCATATCATAAAATACATGGACCTTCCGGTCACTATAAATAGTCCTGAATAGGGCCCATGCAACAGTGTCACCTGGACAGTCATTAAAAACTGTTGGATCCGCAGGGCTTGCTGCCCAGCCAGCACCATCTGCTTACTAAGCTCTGGGCCAGTAAGAGACCTAATCTCAAAACCAAGTATGTATGGAGGCTGAGGACTTATGGTAACACTGTCCTCTGTCATACATGCAAAGGCACACGTGCACCCTCAACCCCCATCACACACAGCACACTGAGGTAAACAAGAGGACAGGTCACACTGCGAAACATCCCGTCGTTTTTTGCAGTTAGATCCTGTTTCTGGTTGTATTTTATAAGAAGCTTTTTGATGACTATCAGAAGAACTGAATGCCTTTTTAAAAAAGAAACCTTTCTAGAAAAAACAGAATTTTTAGCCAGGCAGTGGTAGCATATGACGTTAATCCCAGCAATCAGGAGGCAGAGGCAGGCAGATCTCTGAATTTGAGGCCAGCCTGGTCTACAAACTGTGTCCTGGTCAGCCAGGGCTGTTACACAGAGAAACCCTATCTGGGGGGAAAAAAGGAATTTTTAAAAGACCAGAAAGAATGTCTTTGTTGGTGAAGAAGCATAGGCCATGTTAAGGTCTCATGGAAAAGAATAAGGTTTTATTTTATTATGATAGAGCCAAAGAAAGGAACCCTGGCACCACACTAATTAGGAATTAGAATTCTACAATTCGGCACTCTTCATTCTGCTGAAGTAAAGTATTTTTTTCAAAAGAGAAAGCAGATTCCCCTCAGACACTTCTGACCCCAATCTGGGAAGTGTTCAAGGAAGACTGCGCTGTAGTCAACCAGAGCCAGACACTCATACCTGATCTCTAGCAGGATCTGGAAGCTGTTTTGGCCTTGGGGGTTATCACAACTTAGAGGTACTGTCTGCACATGCAGAGCAAATGCAGACTGCTGCTTCTCCAGGTGCACATTGTATCTCAGCGTCGTCTGGTGAGTAGTGAACAGAAATACTTTACCTCCATTGCACTGCGCCCTTGGATGCATCTCCCCCAGAGCATCATGTGTAAAAGTAGGCAAAGCAAGACATTCCATCCTGGGGAAAGAGGCTCGCAGCTGCATACCCAGCCCTTCCCCAGGGTCTCACCTGGGCATACACACATCCTTCTCCTGTCATGTTAATTTTATAGTCCCCAGGAATGTCTGGTAGTGGGACCTGCTGCAATAACAGGCGATTACTGTCCTCCACTTGGAACTTGTGGGAAAATGTCCCTGATGATTGGATGGTCACCGAAGACGTTTTCTGACTTCTGGAAAAAGTAAGTGCTCCATACTTGGACAAAGCATGGAGAGCCACCACAGTGTCCTGAGAGGGTAAAGAAAACATCCAGGAGAGCATAAGATCCAAAGGACTTGAGCTTCTTCCCAAAGTTCATTTTAGCTTTAACAAAAGGGTCATGAAGTTAAGTCTCTAATTATTTTGTCTTTAGACTTCATTTCAGGGTTTAGTTTAGGGTACATTTGAGAATCAAAACATTCTCCTCATTTTCCTCTTTACGCAGAGTTCTCTAGCATCTGCAAATCCCCCCAGGCAGCAGAAAATATTTTTTTACACTTTATTTCCCCAGGATTTATGACCTTTTTTCCTTTGTCCGCTATTCCCAAGGTGCTGCCCCCCATCTTCTCACAACATCCTTTGCCTGCTCTCATCACCACACCTTCTCCTGCACTGGGTGAGGAGTCAAGGACACCAACACCATGGCTAAGTGCGGGGTATGCCACAGTCTTATCAAACAGAAAATCTGTCATCTTGACTTGCCCTTCCTTGCCTTGCTCTTCGGTGGCATACTCTATGAGGATGTCCGCCATGCTCCAGAGAGCATCTCCTTCAGGATCCTTCCTCTTCCCAAGATAGCTCCAGATGCTACCCTGACTACAAATACCAATGAGAGAGCAGAAATAAATGCACAGTGAGGGTTTAGTATCACAATGCAGACTGTCCATCAAAAGGAAAGAATGAAAGAGTCGAAGTGCAAATGGCAGCTTCCTAGTGTCATGGAAGGTTTTTTTCTTTGTACATTTTATTTCTCTTTAGAGAAACCTACCATTTCACTATATTTCTCTGGAGATTAACTGTGTCATATATGCCCAGAATACCCAGAACATAAATTATTGATATTATAGTTGATGTAGTTTTCTGGGATGGGGGGGCAGATATCACCTCATGAGAATTACGCTGACTAGATGATAAAGCAATTTTTTAAAAAGATTTATTTTTACATATATAGTACTCTGCCTGAATGTATACTTGAGCGCTAGAAGAGGGCACCAGATCTCATTATAGATGGTTGTGAGCCACCATGTGGTTGCTGGGAATTAAACTAAGGACCTCTGGAAGAGCAGCCAGTGCTTTTAACCACTGAACCATCTCTCCAGGCCTAAAGCGAATGGCTTACAATCCTGATCGTTTCCAGCGTCAAGAGGTAAATCGGGGCAGCAGGAGCCCCTGGCGGCTCGGGGAAAACCTGAGGGTGATCTACCCATATATAGGACAGTCTGTCAGGAGAAGGGAAATAGCTGCATCTAAGGACAGTCTGTCAGGAGAAGGGAAATAGCTGCATCTAAGGACAGCAGGACAATAAAGATGCCAGTTTGGTCCAAAGAGCATCTTTCAGGTACTCCGCATACTATTCTAGAGTGAGGGAATTACACCTAGGATTCTGGACACTCCGGGATTTTTGCCATTGTTTTAAGTCAAGGATTGGGTCTGGGTTAGAAGTTCTCAGCAACATAGGTCCATTTAACCAATCGTGGCATGAAGAGAACTTCTGTGACTTGGTACAGTACCCGGGATAATTTAATATAGAACGTGTTATCCCTCACTTCCTACAGACTCAAAATACTCAAGAGCTACATTCGCTTGTTTCTTTCCCCTCTTTCCCCCTTTTCATTGTTCCTGCATCTCTTGTTCAAATCCCCTGACTGCAAGGGGACTCTGAAGGAAAATCACTCACCTGTGTGGAGGAGAAGCCGCCATAGGGATTCTGCTGCTTTGTGAGCCACTTCACAAGGCGCATTGCCAAAGCCATGTCCTCAGGGCTTGGGGCTGGCTGGACAGCTACGAGAGCCAGGAGGATGTAGGCATTCATCTCTACTACAGGAAAGGGAAGCCGGAGCTCATACATAGAATCCTCTGTATTCCTGGGTTCCTCAGGATTTTCCCAATGGATAGAGTTGCCTTAGGGTAAAAATAGAGAAATAATTAAAAGTGTGAGTAGTCAAAAAAAGTGTGAGTAGTCAACTCACAGACATATCTACACTTATGAAGAAGGAAATACAAATGGTTGTAGTAGGTTTTAAAATTTTTCAAGCACAGTATCCCAGATTTATTGATTCTCAGCAAAAGTCTGCAATTAGTGTGATGGATTCTGCCTGAGAAAGACTGTGGACAGAAATTTCTAAGATATTGACTAAAGTAAGTCCTCAATGGCAAAACATGACTTGTTCAGTGTTCAGGCCAATGACTTAGTAAAGTTTCCCATTGGTTTCAAAGTTGCAACTGGAATAGCAAAGCCTTGAAGCACAGTTTCTTTTTTGTGTTCTTCATTGTTTTTGCTGTTCCTGATTTATATGTGTGTATATATATATACATTCATCAGAGATAAAGGGTTAAGTTTTAACTGTATTTACCTTGGTAGGAACTGTGTACATTCTACTATGATTTTACAGTTGTTGATTTTGGTCACACTACTAGTAAATACTGTAGAGAAGGCTTTTGTAGAGAAGAAAGACTAACTGTGTTTTTGTTTTGTTTTTGAGACAGAGTTTCTCTGTGTATCCTTGGGTGTCTTGGGCTTGTTTTTGTAGACCAGGCTGACGTCATACTCACAGTGATCCAGCAGCCTTTGCCTCTCAAGTGCTGGGGTTATAGATATGAGCCACTGCATCAGGCTAAATGACTAACTTCTTTCTTTCTTTCTTTCTTTCTCTCTTTCCTTCTTTCTTTCTTTCTTTCTATCTGGTTTTTTGAGACAGGGTTTCTCTGTGTAGCCTTGGCTGTCCTGGATTTGCCTTATAGACCAGACTGGCCTCAAACTCACAGAGGTCTGCCTGCCGCTGCCTCCTTGGTCAGTCCAAGGAGAAACAGCAGTGTGCCACAGAGAAGAAGCTAAAATGTAATGTTCTTTCCATACTCCCCATTGTCAGTCTCTGGAACAGTCAGAAAGAAACATGATGACACATTGTTACCTTCTTCTATAGCATCATTATAAAGTGACTTCAGGATTTCCTTTCTCTTATCCTGGTTCCCTGCCAGAGTAAAAGCATAGGCCAGCAGTGCCTTGGTGTACATAGAGTTGTAGTTTTTCCTTTGCTCTATTGTCTTCCAGGATGACTCTAGGCAGGTCAGGGCTTTGAAGACAACAGGATGCTGTTGGCAGAACAATGAAACCTGAACTATGTGAAAAAGTGTCCTAGGACATAATGGAGCAAACCTGGAGGTTATGGGAATTTACACTTTTCAAATCAATTATTCTGCTTTCCTCTCCCTTCTTTCCCTCCCTCCCTTCCACCCTTAATTACTTCCTATCTTCTACTTGTTATTGATTATCTATCTATATTCTATCTTTTGGGGGCCATTCATATATATATATATATATATATATATATATATATATATGTAAACTACATTTATTTAAAATTCAGACTAATAGGGACAGTAATAAAGGCTGTGTTTTCAAATTGATTATTAGTTCATATCTAGTATTTCATTGAATAACTGGATGCTCATTAATGGAATCTGACAAATGTAAAGGATTGTTTTTTGTTTGCTCATTTGCTTGTTTTAAAAAAAACTGCCACTTGGCTTTAGGGAGGGTAGAAAGCCATAGGCTTTGCGCCAGTTTGGGAAGCTGGAGAAACAATGTGGCACTCACTGCATCTGGGAGGGAGCTCTCCAGGAGGGCGATGGTTATATAGGCAGAGAGGGTCACTCCTTCTTCTACTCCTCCCTGCAAATTAAAAGGAGGGAAATAGGCAAACTATACAGCAAGCAACCCATCAAAGATGTCTTCCCCGATCATTGACAGTCCCTTGTATTCAACGGAAGTTCTCATTCATGTCCTCCTTATTAAAAGACCACATTGCTCACCTGGAGGCTCCTTCCTCCCCACAGTAAGTAGTGTGAACTGACTTTGAAGGGTTTTAGTTCACCATGCTTATAAGTAGTTCAGAAAAGATCACCTTTATGGCCGAGTCAAACAGCCATCCAGACGACCTGAAGCAGCCGTGGTCCTGCTGCTGCTGGGAGAGCCACTTGAAGGCATCAGTGATGTGCTTCTCATCGATAAAGATGAACTCTCGAGCTTGGGCAAAAGACTTGAGCACAAAGGCTGTAAGCCTGACATGGGAAGGAAAGTAGGGAAGAGGAAGTTGTGTTGTGGGGCAGAACCCTCATACATGGGTTTCCAGGGGTCCACACTTCTAACCAAGCAGTCTTAGGGTCTGTGAGTGAGTGCAGCTGGACAAGGTCTCTGGCTACTCCAAAGCCAGCATCTATTCCTGTGTTCTCTTGGATGCGGACATACTACAGTGCACTTTTAGGTGCTTCCTGCTTTTCTTTCTCATTTCTTCTATCTTGTTTCCTCTGGTGTTTACTCAGTACACCTGCACCCTCACCTTAAGGGGTTCACCTCCCCACTTCTGATGATTTTCTTTTGTAGTTAAGAAAAAATCTTCTCTCCTAAATCCCTAGCCATATATATTCTGCCTCAAATTATGTTCCTCTTCTTGGCTTACTTCCTGTTTCCACCAGCCTCTAGTTCCTTTGTCACCTGTTAGCTGTTTGCATGTGGGTTTTATCTCAATAATGATTCTCATGTAATGCATGGCCATGTGAAGAGTGGCAATAGCCTTTCAAGTCTCAGTGTGAGCATCTTTGGATGATCAGTAATGTGGATTCAGGCATTTAATGATGAGAGATCTTGGAGAGAAATGAAAAGGTCAGCTTGTTGAGTTCAGTAAAACACATGGTATAGAATCAGAGTGGATGAGGCTTGAGACAGCCTTAGTTCTGCAATGCATAATCTGTGCTGCCTCTATGTGCCTCTGAGGCCCTGACATTGGTTATACATCCATTAAATAAGTTACATGTATAGTTGCCATGAGGAACAAGGGCTGAACAAGGCCTGACACATAGTGGACACTTCTTACCAAGTGTTTCCTTCACGTTGTTCTTCCTCCCCATAGATGCTGTAAGAGCCATCTTTGTGTTTGTAGTTCAGCTCCCTCTGATAACCTGGAATGGAATGCTTTGGGTGTGTTTTAAAGCTACTGGTGCATCAGAGAATGGCAGGATAAAAGTCTGAAGCCAGAGAGACCCTCATGGACCTTGGCTGTAGCACTGACAGAGAACCCTGCTCAGCCTTCTCCCTCCAATGCTAACCCCCACTTCTGGAGAAAATATTTACAAGAACAAAACAGAAGTTCTGAGCCTTACTGACCTGCAATGAGGTAGTCAATGGCCTTGGACTTGATCTTCTGGGTCAGCTGCTGGGTTTCATTCAGGTATTTCAGTACATAGATGTTAGGAGCAAAACGGACCATGTTCTGCTCCCCAGAGCCATAGGGCATGTGGAGAAGGTTTTGTGTGTTTTTTATGGCTGAACCTAAGATATCACCTGGAAGTGAGAGGTCTGACATCAGAACAGACATTATCTTCAGGAACAAATATTACACCTGTAATAGGATCGCTTTTCAATGAGGTAAAGGAATTTTTAGGGTGAGGTGTGCTGGGATAGAGACAAAAGAGGGATGTTGAAGAATTCAAGTGTAGTAGTTCAGAAGCCATATATGGAATCACGGTAGGGGAGGAGAACTGGTAGTGACTATTGTCCCACATCCTCCAGAGATAGATTGACTCACCCAACACAGAGAAATGGGCTCTGACTGAATCGGTCACCACTGTCGGTGGGAGCACCAGGGACAAGTTTTCTGATAGCACAGCATCTTAATAAGCAAAACAAATGGGTAGGGCATCAACTCTGTTCTTTGCATTTGCAGAGTCCCCTAAGGCCCGTTGCTTTAGAACTGTGCCTTAAGCTTCGGGATTTTTGCCTCCCTAGAAAAATGGTCTTAATATAAACATCACAAATCCATATTTCCTGCTTTCTGTCTTGCCAAGCTCCACTGCTTCTCCTTCTATCACCTGTTGTATTGCAGCAAAGCATCTGCCCAAAATGAATGTCCAAGTCTCTGTGATCTGTGATCCTCTGCTTCTGTTGATGCCATATTTAGTTATTCTAATAAACAAATGAAGATGTGTTTATTGATTAATTTTTGTTAAGGTAAATTTGTGTGTGTGTGTGTGTGTGTGTGTGTGTGTGTGTGTGTGTGTGTGTGTGTGTGTTTGATGTTACTTAGTATTTTCTGGGACTAGGGACCTCCAGTTGAGAACATAACATTGGCCTGTAGGCAAGTCTTGGTGCATTTTCTGTTTTAATAATTGATGTGGCAGAGCCTGACCCAGGTTGGGTGGTACCTCATCTGAGCTGGTGGTCCTGTGATATATAGTAAAGCAACCAGAGCAATTCAGGGAGAGCAAGGCAATAAGTGGCATTCCTCCACAGCTTCTGCTTCAGTTCCTGCCCTCAGATTCCTGTTGTGTGTTCCCTTCATGAGGGATTGTGACTGTGTGCCTGAAATAAACCTTCCTCTCCAAGTTGCTTTTGGTCATGATGTTTCATCACAGTGATGGATAAGGCCACGTGTGAATCAACAGCTAGTATGGGAGATGAATTCCAAGCCAGCTTTTGTTCCCCCTGGGTTGCAATGGGAGGTTTCACTGATCCTGCCCATGTTACTGTCATGGATGGCTTTCCTATGACGTGCGGGGGATGGATGGACGACTGTAACAACTAAATATCAGGAGAGCAAGAGTTGGCCAGTGGGAAGAATAGGGCATTTGTTATTCTATCTGTGGCTTTTTAAAAATTAATCCCCAGCGACCCTCTTCACGCTCTCTCTTTCGTGGAAAACATTTAAAGAATGGATAAGAGACTGTGCTACATTTACACTACGGCATACTACTTAGCTATTTTAAAAAAAGAATTCCCAAAATTTGTGGAAAATTTGATTTAACTAGAAATGAGCATAATGAGTGAGTTAACACAGAAGCAGAAATTCTCAAATGGTATATACTCACTTATATCTGGACACTAGCCCAAGGGGCATGTCCCACGTAAACCTTCACTTATCAGGAAAGTGGGACAGAAGGGAGGACATCCTATTGGTACTTTAGGCAAGAGAAGCATGGAAGAATGGGGAAATAGAAGGATCCAGAGAGTCCTAGAAACCTACAAGAAGAACAATATGATGCCCGGATCTGGGTCCAGGGTTTCTGCTCAAACTATGGCACCAGCCAAGGACAATACATGCAGTAAACATTCACCCCCGACCCAGATCTAGCCAATGGACAGGACATCCTCCACAGTTGAGTGGAGAGCAGGGACTGACCTTAAATGAACTCTGGTGCCCCATATTTGACCACGTCCCCTGGATGGGGAGACCTGGTGGCACTCAGAGGAAGGATAGCAGGCTATTAAGAAGAGACTGTATACCCTATGATCATATACAGGGGGAGGAGGTCCCCCTCAGTCACAGTCATAGGGGAGGGGAGTAGGGAGAAAGCAGGGTATGGAGGGAGGAATGGGAGGATACAAGGGATGGGATAACTATTGAGATGTAATATAAATGATTTAATAAAAAGGAAAAAAAGAAAAATCACTTAAAGAATTTTGCTTTATATGATGGTTTTCTTCTACCCATTGTATTAGTAACTGTTACATTAGTTTATACCTTTCACAAAGAAATTTGCTTTATTTTATCTCTTCTGTGAACCTTCATGTAATATGGATTTTATATTAAATTAAAATTATTATTCCAATTTAAAAATTCTTATGACAAATATGTTTTGAGCAAGCACTACACCAACTCACTAATACAGGTGCCAGCAATGCAGTTGTCACTGTGAGTGCACAGGCTGTCTTTATGCTTTTCCCTCAGAAGGGGCAGTGAGATTCCCCCTGTGTGATATGCTGCTGTGTTTCCATTGCAATACTCACCTTCTAGCAAGGGGCAGTGATAAAAGAGCAAGTCATAAAAACAACCATTAAAGGGAAATGCTATGCTGAGTACACATCACAATGTCGCTTGGCTTGAGGGTGGGATTTACTCATTCATAGAAGTCTGGGTATTCATTTATTTATGATCTGAGTGTACATGTACATATATTCATTTTGAAGATACTGTCTATATCCTCCCCATTTTCTTTTTCTGTTTCTTTCTTTCCTTCTTTCCTTTCTTTTTTGGAATTTTTCAATTGTGACCTCTTTTTTTGCTATTCCCTACCCATAACTAAGCACTGAGCCCTGAGATGGGTTAGATAACCATTTCTGTGTTCCAAAGAAAAGGGCTTTGATGAGTTCTGAGTTCCCGTGGGACTATGACTATACCCTTGACAGCTGCCTCAGGTCAGTGACCTTTATGAGGCTCTTGGGTTTGCTGTTTATTTGTTTTTAAGCAGTTAGAAGGTATTTAGCATCCTGGTTTCATACAGGAATACTGCAAGAGATTTGTCCTCACCTGATGCACAGAAGAGTGAACTGAAGGTGTGCTCCTTCTTAATTCCTTCAGGCTGGGGGAAAAGACAGAATATTCAGACAAGAGAAATTATTGTGTATGCAAACACAAAAATGCTGGAGACTTTTTTTTTTGAGTGACAATTCTTTACTTGTGAGGCCATGGACTAGAATCAGATGGCTTAACTTTCCACCATATCAAGATTGGCATAAACACGAAATTTTGGGCCTGCCTGGTCAAAAAGAAGGTAATAAGGAAATGTAATAAAAAGGAGGGGACGTGATAGGCTCAGAAGGAAGAGGTATAGCTCTAAGAAGATAAACTGGTATAGACCATCCCCCAAGCTTCAGTTAAGAGAATAGGAAGGGAGAAGAAATCAGAACATACACTGATTTAAAAGCATGGGCTTACCACTTGCTATGACATATCTCAGGGTCATATGTTATTAACTTTTGTTTTTCATCTACATACAGTCAACACTGCTCCACTATCTGGACTCTGCACACTGCCAGTCAAGGAGGTCTACTCACCTCAACTATTAGAACTTTGACAACCGTGTCCCTTTTCCCCGTTTCAGGCACTGTGGGCACATCAGAGCCACAGGCCTCTGGGGACTGTCGTGCTTCTGCAGTCACAGAGAAATTCACATTCCCTGAAACACATGGTCCACAGAGCTGAGCTTAGATGTGCCACAAACTTGGCATTCACCAAAGCCCCAAGATCGACAAGGTATCCTTAGTCTGTGAGCCCTGCAAGGGCTTGCCCAGTATTTAAGAAGGAGTTAAGCTGGGCCAGGTGTGGTGGTGCACTTCTTTAATCCCAGCACTGGGAGGCAGAGGCAGCCTGATCTCTGTGAGTTAGAGGTGAACCTGGTCTACAGGGAGAGGTCAGGGCAGCCAAGGCTTTGTGTAAGAGAAAGGTAAACTGACTGAACGTTTTCTCTCGGGGATCCAATGGGAAGAAAGCAATTTAAGAAATCTTCCTACACTCACCCTTTCTGGGTAAAGTCCTCTTAATAATTTTTTCACTCACCTAAAGCTTTGGGAGTTACCAACCAGGATTCGGTGTGCCTCCCGTTGGCACAGAGGCAGTAAGAATCTTGGTTTCTTGCCACTGGGACAGCTGTGAAATCAGGAGAGGCCTCCAGCTCCACACTCACCTGACAGGGGGGAAAATAGCAGAGATGTTACCATACAAGGACAGCACAAACACGTGGGAGGAGATAGGTGAAAGAATGTGAGGGTATTTGTGTTAAAAAGAGATCAGGAGGGGTGTTTTTGAAAAAAACACGTGCCTTAAATGTCATGGATTTCATATGCACGCATATGTCCACAATGTTATTTAGCTATCACCATGTATTATCTACAATAACATGTAGGGAGATAATTATATATTTCTCTATCTTTGTTTTATTTTGATGGCAGAACTATATTTACTGTACTAGAGTTTTAACTATTAAAGTATACACCTGCTTTTACCAAAAGCAAAACCCACTGCAAACAGTATGCCATCTTCTCCTGACTAGAGCCTCATACATCTACATGGACTATATCTTTCGATTGTCTACGGAGGCCTCACAGAATATTTTGTCTCTGTCAGTACAGCATGTACTGCTTAAATATGGGCAAAAAATGTCACCTTTACATCTTGTGTAGAGTCCATACTATTAACCTCTGTGCTGTATATGTTTAGCTAGAGTCTAGGAATTAAGCATTTGGAACTAGTGTTGATGGATTTAATAGAGTCTCTTCCTTCCTTTCATTTAATTCTGTTATAATTTGCACACACTAATTGTCCTTGTCCCCTCTAGACAAGCTTAACTCAGAAAGGTGCTCACCCGGATGCACGAAGGAAGGTAGTTCTGCACAGTGGCCTTGAGCGTGAAGGCTTCTCCACGGATCACAGAGTAGGGCATCGTGAGCTCCACGAGGAAGGGCTGGAAGGCTTGGAGAGATACCACAGGGGAGAGGCCAAGTCCAGTGTCGTTGGACAGGCACAGGGCTCCGGCCTTCCACTCAGTGATGGTGTCAGGGACCGTCACTTCCATGTCAGCTACTCCCGAGGAGCTGGAGAGGGAGAAGGTGAAGCACAGGAAGTGAGCACATGTATTAGTTATTTCCGAGATGGTGATCAATAACCATGATGGAATGGAAACCCGTTGAGTCCTTCAGAGGAGTGATAGGAAGTAAACAGTGTAAACAGGACTCCAAATGGAGAAATAAAACGTCTTTCTGTAGTCCTGTTTTCCAAACTAAGATCATGGCCTCATGGCCCTTCAGAGTCCTTGTGTTAGTGGAAATTGGAACATAGATTTGAAGCTGTCTCTGAACCCTATCTCTGAAATACCATACAACAACTTTTGACCTACAAGGCCTACTCTATGTTACAGTCTAGTGGCCTGCTCCATGTAGGACTGCCTCACTTATGGTGTTCCTGAATGGTTGTAAGCATCAAAAAGGTACATGATGATTTTTATGTGCCTTTTTTCTGGGAGTGATGAAAATACATACATTTTATAATTGACGGGTTGATACACTGTTTTTCTTAAGTTAGTCATTTTCTTTGTTTATGATACACATTAATTAGAGAAATACTAGAAAACAAAGAAAAATTTCATACCTAGCCCAAATCATACAACTGGAAATTACTTACTTTATTGTGACTAAATCCCAGATCCAGGTCTCAGGAAAATATTTTCGAATGGTCTCAGCAACTGAATCTTCAAGCTGTGTCTTCTCACGTGATGGAGATGTCCTTGCTCCAAAGTGTGCAGGTGCAGGTCCTCCTGAACTCCTACGTAAAGCTAAGTACATGTGCTCTTTAACTCAGTGCTTTTTCTTTTACTGTTCTTACTTCTATTTGCAAGCCCTGGTTTTCCCATTACTGCTTCGCCTCTATTCCTTAGGGAATTCTCTTCTCCTCTCATGACACATCTACAAAAAGTTCTTCACAGTTCACACAGTGATTCTCTATTAGAGTAACTGTTGCATTTTTCTTTATTTTAAGGCAAAGAAGGAAGAGCCTTCAGCCTTCATCTTCCCTATAGCACCAGCATGCACTTGAGCACATTTTTCTTAAGTAAGTTTGGGTTCTTTCTCTGTTATTTGGATGCTATACATGCGCTACAATTTTATTATCACCTTTTTAAAATAACTCACACTTATTTTTGTTCTGAAAATAAACAACGGTTTGCTACTTTACCTTCTACTGGCATACCATAATAGCCAAAACATAATTTGGGATGTTTGATCTTCAGGTTGGTTAATGCCATTAAACCCATGTCCTAGAAGAGAGATTTTTAATCAAGCAAAATATCTCAAACATCTAGGAAAAAAACTCTGTGTGTATAAAAATTACAGGTATAGTTTCACATGTTCAAGTAGGATTCCTGTTTCAATTGTTTTCACATTCGCTAGAGAGTGCAGTAAACAGCACAGAGTTGATAGTGAGGGATATGCTCCAACCTTCTTTCTGATACAACTATGTTATTTTTAAAAGGTGGTGCATGCCTTTAATTCCAGCATTTGCCAGACAGAGGCAGAGCAGAGGCAGGCAGATCTCTGTGAGTGAAGCCAACCTGGTCTACCTAGTGAGTTTTAGGACAGCCAAGCTACATAGTGAGAGCCTGCCTCAAGAAAACAACAACAACAATATAATAATAATAATAATAATAATAATAATAATGATGATGATGATGATGATGATAATGATGATGATGTCACTGACCCATTCTGGGCCAGTTTCTTCAATAAAAAGAGAAAAAAATTAGCCTAGACTGGACACTTTCCAAGATGCAGTTTTTGGAATGCCTGGAATTGAACCCAAGGTCTACCACATGTAAGGTGGGTGGTCAAACAGTTATTTCAATCCCTGGCACAACTCTAAAATTCTTTACTGATATAATTTTTCATTAAACCTAAATAATTCACAGAGCAGCATGTTAGAGGACAATATGGCTTACGTCCAGGTATTCATAGACGTCCTTCTCATTTGCTTTTCTTACTGAGTGTGTGACGCCCTCAAGGGCCTCATCTCCAGGCCAGACACAATGGTCTTCATCTTCGGGCAGCTGGTGGGAACTTGGTTTAGAGTCCTTGTGCTGCATTTCTGGCAGGTTGTATATCTGTCAGAAACAGGAGACAAGGGGTCCTCTTTCTTAGAAGACACGAAAAGAAAATAATGTCATCACAGCAAATCACTTGATGCTCAAGAAGCAGCTGCAATTGTTGAAAGTACTGGCACCCAGAGTGTGGGTAGGGCAGAGTGGTGGGAACAAGGGAACGCCCTTCCTGTTTCTTGTCAGACCCTTCAGTCTGTACATGAGTTTAAAACTAAACACATTTAAACTATTTGTCAGCTACAACAATTGCTCAAGAAATCTCCTATTTAATAGATTTGGAGAAAGTAAAAATTCAAAAAAAAATTTTAGTAGTGTACTTTCTAAAACACTTTCAGCATGTGCACCATAAAAATATCATAATTTAAATAAAATTAAATTCTCGTTTAATTTAGGTGTTGGTTCAAGACAGGTAAGTTTCCAGCAATATTTGGATGAAAGATTTCTGTTTTTAAAATGTACATATGTACATTACATTTTAAAACATGATATTAGCCAGTGTCAATAATAATTTTTAAGCTATTACAGTGACTGTGTAACCATCCTAATAAATCCTGTCTTAATGCAATATAAAGAAGAGTTTCACTATCATTAACTTGGACGAGACTTCTGGAAATAGTTTATGGTTTTAGTTGTGCTTCTGAGAATTTTTAAAACAAGTTGAGAACCTTGTCTTTCAAAATTTAAAATATATCATTTTCTTATTTGGGGGCCTCTTGAGATGTGTAAGAGTCCATATGTATGAACCGTTTCCTTTAGCTCCCACTGGCAGCATCACTCTGAAAAGCTCCACCATGAGCATCTGAAAGGGACAAGCCACTCCTGGAGTAAGATAGGAGCAGTAATGACACAGAGAGCCTGGGTCACATGCAAGCTTTGCAGCTTACTGACTGCTTTACGTCCTAGTTTGTCTTGAGTTTATTGGCTGAAGTTTTCTGAGGTGTTCTTCAGGATCTTATAATGTAATGCTCCCTTATAGATGTCCTTAGCATTAAACGCAGTATACGTACGTTCAAGAGCCCTAGTGGCTGAATGATCACTGCTGTATGCAGCACCAGGGGCTCCTCCTGCTCAGAGCCTCTGGGCGTGGCCTTTCTTGGGCAGAAGCTGACCAGGACTCACCCAGGAAGGAGAGAGCTCAGCTTCAGGCTTCAGGAGCAACACGCTTTGGTCCACTGCTCTCAGGCCACAGAGGGACTGAGGAGAAGCTGTGACACGCAGATGGGCCTGTGAGGCAGGAAGACTTTGGGCTGGCTTGAAGCTTAGGTCCACCTGAGGGAAGGGAACTCAAGCTTAGCGGGGGTTCTGCCACATGGAGTCACCTTGTAACTCTGCACTGCATGTTCGTTTTTCCAGGTTGGAACTACTGCCAGAAGCTTAGCTGAAGCTCTTAGCCTCCCCTTTCTCACCGGGATGGATTTAGGAAAATAAAAAATGTGTCAAACACTGAAGCAAAAAATGTCCATTTTGGCTTCCTAAAAGTCTTGCAAATAGCTCATTTTTGGTATGTGTGCACAAGCAAGTACTTGAGTGTGGTGTAAAGCACATGTGTGTGCAGGTGCATGTACCCATGTGTCCAGCAGAGAACAGAGGAGGGTGTGGGTGGCCTGCTTTCCTCTGTACCTCATTCCCTTGAGCATCTCTCAAGATCCTGGAGCTAAACAGGCAGCCAGCAATTCCCAGTAAATCTCCTGCCTCTGACCTCCACAGCACTGGGGCTATGGGAGCCTGCAGTCATGGCCGATTTTTTTAAAATGAGTACTGTTATCAGAATTTTAAGGAGTCCCTAAGTTACTCCATTTTAAGGGCCTTTTCATGATAAGTCTTATATCTGAGGTGGAAAATCTGAATTCTTTTTCCCCCCAGAGACAGGGTTTCCTTAGGCTAGATCTGTAGACCAGGCTAGCCTCGAACTCATAGTGACCACCTGCATCTGCCTCCCGAGTGCTGGGATTAAAGATGGGCACCACACTCCAAGGCTGAAAATCAGTATTCTAATTGGAGATGTGTCTACATTTATCTTTCTCTCATCTATCTATCTATCCATCTATCTATCTATCCATCTATCTATCTATCCATCTATCTATCTATCCATCTATCTATCCGTCCATCTATCTATCTGTCCATCTATCTATCTATCCATCTATCTATCTGTCCATCTATCTATCTATCCATCTATCTATGCATCCATCTATCTATCTGTCCATCTATCTATCTATCCATCTATCTATCTAACTTTGTCTGGCCACCTCTATCACTCATCTCTCAATTCTTCTTATTTAATTTCAGGGAATGAAGCAAATAGCTGTGGCCTGGACTGTATTGAAAGGAGCGTCCTATTACTGATCTTGCATGAAATTGTGTAACATGTAGAGTCTATGAGATGCCTATGTGGGTAAAGGCACCTGCTGTCAAGCCTGGTGACCTGAGCTTGGTATTCTGGACTCAGGTGGATTCGGTTCCCCTCTCTTGCTTCCACACTTACTTGCCTCTTTCGTCTTCAGCCTCCAACCATTTTGGAGGTTTGTGAATTAAAATCTGGCTCTCTGGTGCTATACACATCTTTGCCACTGAGGTACACACCAGTTACTGAGTTTGGTTTACTTAAATGAAATCTGTGTTCTCAAACATTCCACCCCCTTCTTTTAAAATAAAATTTTTAGGAAGTAAGCTCCTCACTTTGTTGAAAAGACACTTTTCAATGTCAAAATTTACAGAATCTGCAATCACTTCTCCATCAGGCAAGATGGTGTAGATGAGCAATTTAGCCACAGGGGCCATGCCGAACTCCACAGGGATCTCCAAGGTAAAGTTGCCTTTCTCTGGAGCTAAAGGGACTGGAAGGAGAAGGTAATGGATCAGAATGCTGACAGGAAAACCCAGATGACTAAACACAGGGATTTGAAGGACTGTCTGGAGGTGGAAGATGCTCTTACTGTCTTGTGGTTGTTTGCATACTAATGACCTCAGGAGGGTGTAGGGAGCTCACTGCAAGATCCCCCCACTAGGGGCTCACTGTAAAATTATAGTTAATCAGACACTAACACTTTGTCTCTTCTACACCTCAGCATCCCAAAAGACTTCTGCAGCAATTCCTGTTATAAAAAAGGATGAAATGCCTAGACTGATGTTTCATTTATTATTTAGATAAGAGGAAAAATAATAGAGATGACAGCCTGGTACTCAGGGAGCTGAAAACCAACGGCCATCTCAGAGGAGCAAGCCACATTGACAGTTATAAGCATATCTTTGTTAAACTATTTTTCTCACTGAAATGTTCACAGCATTTACATTTCTTGAGAGAAAATTGAAGTCTCTGCTGTTTTGTTGAAGCTGAGGAGATTCCCAAACCTTCTGTGATTCCCACTTGGTGTTTGTGGAAGGACTAGCTGGATATTTTGTTAAATATCTAAACAGTTTTTTTTATAACTGGTCAGTGACAAAGAAGCCCTCATTTACGTAAATTTGTTGAGCATCAATTAAATATCTGCCACTTCTAGAAAGTAGTTGGAAAATATCTGTGACACTACATATGTAAATCCATGCACTTCCTGTGGTTGATATGCAAAGGAAGAGAAATCGATAATAAACAGGTAAATCATAGGAACTATGTGTGCATGTGGCAAGTGACATTCGGGAAGGAAAGGATGGCAAGATGATGAGCACCTAGAATACCAGGATTCAGTGTTAACTTGGGGTTTAAATAGGAGCAAGTGGGAGAGGCCTGATTAAGGGAGTGACAACTGAGTCAAGTTGTGGTAGAACTGAGTAAATGTCATCAGGACACGACAGGGTGATTTCACATATAAATTCACAGCAGCTATGATTCCCTGCCCAAGACCTTCACAACATCAAGCCCTAGTCAATATCCCAGCTTGCATGGGGAGGGATTCATGAAGACCCACTTTTAGTTGAGGAGCTATTGACAGCTGATAGCTATGGAGGGGAGGAAGAGTCATATTTCTTCATGGATGTTGCCCCTGGTGTGCCCACACACACACACACACACACACACACACACACACACACACACACACACGGGTAATACTGGCCAAACTAAAAAATCCAAGACATAAAGTAGGGAAGAATGCTGCAGGATATTTGATCCCATTGTGACCCCTGAGATTTATGATCTGTAGAAACCTGTTTCATGTTTGCCATGGTTGAGCCCTAGTACACACCTTTAATCCAAGAACTTTCTCTTTACTGTAAACAGGTGATTAAGGTGTGGATCAACCCTAGCACACACATTTAATCCAAGAGCTTTCTGTACACAGGATTTAATAAGTTAAGCCTAGGTCAAGTGGTGGTGCAAGAAACCAGCTGACAGGGATTAAGTAGTAAGGAGGGACTTTGAGAGAAGGGAATTTAAGAAAGCATGCATAAGGAGGCTTCTTTTGGGCTTTGCACTAGCAAGTCTTTGGCCTTGGATTTTTTTGTGTTTTTGTTTTTGTTTTTTGTTTGTTTGTTTGTTTTTTGTTTTTTTGGTGTTTTTTCTTTTTTCTTTTTTGTTTTTTTGTTTTGTTTTGTTTTGTTTTGTTTTTTGCCTTTTCCTCCTAAGCTGTCAGCTGAGCTAGTGAGCTTTTGGGGCTTTATCTTTTGAGATGTGAGCTGAGTAGGAAGGTCACCTGGGGTCTCTCTCTGTCTTTGTGAGCTGGCAGGTCTTCACACCAGCGTCTGGCTCCTGAGTCTCCTTTAGTAAAATCAAATGGTTGGGATTTTCATTTCGTTTAAACTACAGAATTGGCCTGGTGGAGGAGCCAGTGAGGAGTTGGTAGGGATTAGTGGGCAGCAGGTATGACTAAAGTACATTGTATGAATACATGTAACTTTCAAAGAATAAATAGAATGTCTTTAAAAATAAAAATGAAGGGACTGGGGAGATAGCTCAGAAGTTCAGATCACATGATGCTCCACTGAAGGAACCACGTTTGATTCCCGGCACCCACACCAGATTGCTCAGAACTCTGTAATTCCAGATTCAGGATACCCAGGGGAAGCTGATGCCTCTGACCCTGACAGCTTACCCCAAAGCACCACACCCAAAACAAAAAATAATAAAAATGAATCAAATACCCCAAGATCAGTGTAGCTAGAATGGTTTAAGGACCAAGGCTGGCACCTTCCAGATTTTTTGGACAGAAACTAAGATAAGACATTTTGCTTTGTTTCGGCTAACCTTTACAAGAACACATAGATTCGTTACTTGGGGAGTATCTTGGAGCGCTTTGTGTTTTCAGATGCTACATCTTCAGAATAGATAGTTTTCACCATTGTTGAATGATACTCAGTTTAGGAATCTGAGACTTTTTTTCCTGAAGGTCATGGTATGAGTGATAACGTACATTTGATGGCAGAACCCTGAGCTCCTGCTGTGCAGTGTTTACAGAGACTTACACACATCATGGCATCCTTAGTTACTCAGTGGTGAGAGTCCACTGGTGAGCATGTGTGAACTCAGTTGGAGACTTGTTACTGGGTGGGAAAAAAACACTTACGGTTTCCTGGGTCTCGTGACTCCAAGTGGTGAGTGTGGGTCCCACTTTGGATGATGTTGCCCTGGGCCATGACCTAAAATAAAAAAGTTTTTTCCAAGCTTACATCTGTATTTTAGAAGGCTTTCTTCTCACTGATGAATCTACTGGGTGAGACCCAGGCAGAAATACCCAGCCCAGAACCCAATGTGTCAGGAGAGACGTGGTCAGAAGATGAAAGGATTCTTTGTATTTCTCAGTTTGGAGCCAGAACTCACCAGGTAGTAAAAACTGAGCTCTCTCAGCACTATCAAGGCAGTCCCTCTCAGAATAAAATGTGCCCGAACTGTGTGACTCTGGCTGCAGGGCAAGATGCCAGCTTTCTTCTCAAGGTAGACGTAGCTCTTGCTGATGGAATAAACACTGTAGGCCACATGGTGTGCTACTCCATATTCTTCTTCCATGCAAGGGAAATTCCAACAAAAAAATTCTTCCTTGTGGTACACCTGGAGAAGCAACAAATACTGTGCTTAGATTGGCTACACAGCAGAATCTCTTTTGTGGTGAGTTAGCTTACTTGCAATGACAGAGTAGTTTATACATCTTTTTAAAAGTGGTGAGGAGATACACGAGATGAATTTATGCCTGACACCCTGAATTTTCAAAATTCAGCATTTATATATATTTCAAAGAATTTTTACAAATATTAGTTTTAATGCATAATAAATATGCAAAGTAATGGAGGACTAAAAACATTTGCAAATATTAGTATGATGTTCTCTGACCATATTCATCCACTTACTACCCAATCCTATGTTTCCCACCAGCTCTTTTCTTTCTTACCAGGGCCTCTCTGCTTTCATTTCTATTCTTTCCCTAGATTACACATTTGAGAGACAATATGCAATGCTTTATTTTCTCTCCTAGTCTTATAATTTTTTCTTAAATAGACAATTTCTAAATATATGCATTTCACTATAGACAAGGTGATTCTCTTATAAATATGTGAGTAAAAGCCTAGAGTACACGTATTTCCTATTTTCTCTATCCACTCCTAGACCGATGAGCTGATGCTTGCTCCATTGCTGGCTGTATAGAGTCATGCTGAGATTGGCATGGTGATGTAGGTGTCTCCATCATATGTTAGCTTTGGTGCATATGGAAACTATGTGGATGTGGTAAACCTGGACTGTACACTGGTTTCATTTTGGATTTTTTAGAAGCTCTGAACTTAATGGTCATACTAATTTACCTAAGCATCAGTGGTGCATATAGGCTCCTTTGTTCCCATAGCCTTTCCAACATCTCTTTTCCTGATGATAGCCATTTTGATTGTTGAGATGGAATTTCAACATAGTATCAACTTGCATTTTCGTGGTAGTCATATGTGCTGAGTATCTCTGTGTGTGTGTGTGTGTGTGTGTGTGTGTGTGTGTGTGTGTGTGTGTCTGTGTGTGTCTGTGTTTGCGCGCTGTGTGTTCCTTCACCATTTGTAATTGTTGTCTTGAAAATGGACTATTATTGCAACCACTGAGATGACTGTGTGGTTTTTAAGCTCTTCTTTTTATATGCTGTTTTACAGTTCTCAGCTTGCAAATGTGAAACCATCCCTGTATTCTCAGTATGAAACTAATTGGATCATGGTACATTTGTTCAATGTGTTGTTGAGTCTGGCATGGGAGCATTTCAGTGAGGATTTTCACTTTGTGCGCATCTGGTTTTGCTATCAGGGTTGTGCTAGATTTACAGAATGACCTTGGTGCAATTCCTCCTTTTGAAGCTTTTCAAAATAATATTTCCTTTTTGAAGTTTCATTCAATTCAGCAATAAGTTCTTTCTATTCTCGGCTTTAATTTTGCTGGGCTCCCTTAATTACTTCTTAAATTCAAATTCTCATTGTTGATCTTTGTAGGATTTTTTTAAACCTTGTTTTTGGCTTACTTTTGGCAGAATATAAACATCCAGAAATTCATTTGTTTCTTCTGATTTTTCTAATTTATCAGAATGAAAGCTTTCTTGGTATTCTGTAAGAACCCTGTGTATTTCATACTATGTGTTGTAGGGGCTACCTCTGATTTGCTAATTTGAGTTTTACCTTTTTTTGAGTTTAGACAAGAGCTAATCAATTTCACTTATCTGTAACAGTAAAATGTATTGGTTTGGCCTAAGATGGCTAATAAGTGACACAGAGTCTGAAATGTACTTTAAAGCTGCCAACACTACACTGGCCAGAATCTAAACTGATACAAATGTACTCCTAAACTAACATAAATAAACTACTCTAAACTTTATAACACACATATATCCCAAGCACTTGCCACTATGGTGATCCTCTGGCCATTTCTCTCTCCTGCCCCAACTATAAAGCACCTTCCCTTCTCAACTGTCATTCCTGGATCTGTCCCCTCCAGGAAATCCCACCTTCCACTTCCTGTTCTTCTGCACAGCTTATTGCCTCAACAGTGCTTTATTGACAGTTGTTACATCCACTCAAGGCATTCCTCCACACTTATCTTTTCAAAGAATCGATTTTGGTTTCATTGGATCTTTTTGTCCTCATCACTACTTTCAGCTATATTTATTCTTTCTTTCCTTTCATTAATTTTGTATTTGTCTTGTTCTAGTTATGTTAAGGACTTGAGGTGCAGCATTTACCTGGTAGATATCTGATTATTTATGTAGGGACTCATAGCTCTTAGAAGTGAATTCCCTATAGACCGTACGTATTCTGGTGTGTTTTTATTAAATCTAGAAATTTAAAAGTTACATTTCTGATATTGTCAATGTTCCATTGATCACTGTCTAGAGTATTATTTGGGGCCAATATATTTGTATATACCCTCCAGCTTCACATGTTATTTATTTACAATTATAGTCTCCTGTGGCATGATAGGATGCTCTGAATGATTTAAATTCTTTGAATTGGTAAACAATTGCTCCATGACCTAAAATATCTAAAATGCGACCTGTTTTGAAAAAAACCCCTTCAGTTGCTGAGGGGGATGTCTATTTCATCATGGTTGGATATAGCATTTGATAGATGACTGTTAAGGCCATGAGATACAAGGTACAGTTTAATCTGAGATTTATTTTTGACTTTTTTGTTTGGATGATACATTTATTATTAAACATTGCATATTCAAGTCATTCATTTATATAATTATTAGTATTTCTACCTATTTGTCCCTTTAAGCCTAGTTCTGCTTGTTTTTATGAAAATTGTTGAACCAACTTTTGGGGGATATATATTTACATGTATATTTTCTTGATAAATTATTCACTTTTTAAAATGCAATGACTTTATCTTATTTCGGCTTGACTCTACTTGTCAGATATGAACATGGTTACCAATCGTTGTTTGAGAGTTTTGTTTGTTTGGGATATAATTTTTGCTTTCATTCAATTCAGTCTCTGTGACATCTTTTTTATGGGATGAGTTTCTTGTGCACAGCAAATAATTAAATGCTTTAAAATATATTCTGCCTGTTTATGGTGCATATGAAGAGGCCTAATTTGGTATACATTCATAGTTAGTATTGAATGATACAGTACTAAGTTTAAATTTTTTTTGATAGTTGCCTTATGGTTATCTAGAGGAAGAGAGCTGATAAAATGAAGACATATTAAAAAGTATTAGATTGATTTTCAGTGTGGTCTGGGTAGTCCAACAATAGTTGTCTTTGACTAATAGAGAGGCTGGGATGTGGATAAACATGCCTAGACCAGGTGACCCTTCGCAGTCCCAACCTGGCATCAAAGGGCTGGAGGATTCTTGGAAAGCTAGGGTCTTTAGGCCACACAGGAAGTCCAAAACAAACAAACAAACAAACAAACAAACAAGGAAATCACCAACACCTAGTTCTGATGTCTGCATATGATGGCAACAACAATGGCAGTAGCACTCATAGAGGTGGAGGTAAGCATGGCCATGCTGAAAATGAGTCTCATGTATAGGGTGTGTCTTTCTACTTCAATTAACCCAACGACTTTCTTCATAAACATGACTAGAAGCTAACCTAATCTCTGTAATCCCTCAGAGGCTTGTTGCCTCTTATCAAATTGAAATTAATATTAACTATCATACTGGCTTTGGATATTCTCTGTTATTTTCTTTCTCTTTTGTTCATCTTAGAAATCTTCTAGCCTAGTGTGTTGATAATTTTTCACATTTCATTTTTCTTATTTATTCTATTTTGATATTGCAATTTATACATTTGTAAGGATGGATATAGAACATCTGCTATTATAAGGAGATTTTTTTAATGAGTGGCCCTCTTTTAAAGGCTCGATTTCTAATAAACCTTTGGAACATAAAGGGAAATCAATAAATGTGTCAACACCAAACCAAAGGAGGTGTGTGAATATGATAAAAAACAGTTAAAACTACCTACTGTTCCCTATGTTTCAATAAATAGACAGAGAAAATATAGTATAAATTAACAGTTAAGTTTAGAAATTGAGAAAAATTTTATTACTAAAGTAGCAAACCAGAGTCTAAGAAACAGAAAAAAGAATCAAGATCAGAGAGATAGGTATTGAGGCCCAATATGAGAAAAAAACATCAAGTAACAACACAGCAAAAATCTGAAGTGCATGGTGTAAATATTGGAAATAGACTATTGGGGCAGAAATATGAGGGTGGTTCTTGGAGATAGAGAGATAATAGGGGGAACAGGATCAAGCGACTTGAATGAAAATGCCATAATGAAACCTCTTACTTTTTTTCTATTTTTTTTCTTTACCAAGATAGGGTTTCTCTGTTGTAGCCTTGGCTGTCCTGGACTCACTTTGTAGACCAGGTTGGCCTTGAACTAACAGAGATCTGCCTGCCTCTGCCTCCCTGGAGGTAGTAAAGTTTGCTGGGGTGGAGGGGTGGAGGTAGTAAAGTTTGACATCTTATCCTCTAAACGACTCCATGCCTCTGAGCATCTAGAAAGCTCCCAAACTGAAGCCATCTGACAGTGGCTGACCTCCTAGTGGGCACCACACTGGTCCTTTTCTTCCTACACCCAACCTCCCACATGCTCAGTTCCAATCCTTGTTTCTAGAGTCTATCTGTTGTTTGCAAAGGGACATACTTTCAATTTATTTCTATAATATAGATTATAATTTCCATCATTTAAATTTGTAGAAGCAAATGTGCTTAAGTCAACACTGGCATTCTTCTACCCACAGTGGTTTCAGGGAGGTGCCTACTGAGCAAACTAGGGTAGAAGGCCATGGGAGTCAGAGATAAAGCGGCAGGGCCTTCAGAGAACTCTGCTAGTAAATCAAAAAGTGGAGTTCTCTTCATGTGGTTCCTTCTTATGACATATCTGACAGAGCTATGATTTACAAGGGAATCTTTGTGTAGTTCCAATTGACTGCAGATTACAGGTCTCCTGTGTTTTTGTAGCTCCAGAAAGCATCTCTAGTGCTTGCTGTATTCCTGTCTGTCTGTCTGTCTGTCTGCCTGTGTCTCAGTCTGTCTCTGTGCCTCAAGTGGGGATTAGTGTAATGTCAACCATATTCAGTTAAACAATAAATGCCTCTTATTTGAGAATATAGCACTGCATGTTTCAGTAATGAATTTGAGGACATACAGTACCTATCCTTGACTGAATAGATAAAAACAGACTTTTAGTCATTTTTGCTTGGAGGTCCTGACATGAGATATATAAAAACTAAATAAAATAAAAGAGAATGTGGGAAATATTGTGTTTAAAAAGAATGTGCTCACAATGTGTGCTCATACTTTTATTAGTGATTAGAAACCCTTTCTGTTCTGCCCTAAAATAAGAAAATTGGAAAGAGTTCCAAGATGGCCACGTACTTCATACACTGTATCTGATCTAGTGCATGGAGACCAGGGACTGGATTGGGAGCCACAGACTGCAAGAACTGGAGAGTACTAGGTGAGTGGTGTCCTGCACAGTGCAGACCACAGGCAGAATAACATTCCACGGAGGACCTCAATGCACTCTTCTAGACTTTGGAATGGAACCAACCCACCTGCAGACTGCAGCCAGCCTCTATAGCAGAGGCGCAGTGTGTGCGAGGGTGGAACACCAGAGCCTCTGGCCTGGGAAAGTCTCAGGGAAACAAGTGAATCTATCCTCAGGCACCCCTACCCATGCCAACACAGTCCACGGGGTGCCCTGGAGCCTGCAGTGAAGCCCATGGTACCCAGAAACAGCGTGCGTGGTGTGCGTTAGTCTGGCCAGAGCCAGGCAGCCGGCCTCAGCAGACCAAGCCTGCAAAATTGGGCTGATAGAACCTTGCCAGGACAGTCCCCATGGCCCGGCAGGGACTCCCACGCTCATTGGAGAAGGTGGACTACCCTGAGTGTCTGGAAAGGGGTCTGAATTGTTGCAGGGACTCGGTGGGACTGAGCCACCAAAGGTGCACAATCTAGGCTGCTCTGCTATATAGACTGATATGGATATGATCCTGTCATGGACCACAGCAGTCAGGGTCTGGACAATTGGACAGATAAAACCACAGTCCCTATAGCCCAGCAGGGACTTCCCACACTTGTGGGAGAAGCTGGACTGACTGCCTTGTGTGTCTGGAGGGGATTCTGAGGTATGGCTGTAGCTCCCTAGGACTGAGCCAACAAGGATGAGAAATCTAGACTGATCTGCTTTCTAGACTGCTCCAGGCAGGAACCTGTCTGTGGACCAGGGTGGTCCAGGACTGGACAATAGAACAAATAAAGGCACAGTCATGAGAGAGGCTGGACTGCTCAGAGGGGTGAGGACAGAAAATTAAACAGTGGTCCCTAACACAGCTAGTCTGAACTTCCTCAGTAGAATGTATGGAATTAGGCAGAAGCCTACCTCTGCTGACCCAGTCAGGAGCTTAAGGTGTAGAACAAAGTCTGGAGCAGAAAGCAGATCACATGCCTCTTACAGAGAAGAGCTCTCTGATACCCACAGGCAAGAGCCTATAATCTTTCACCAACTACCTACTCTCAACAACCAGTGAGTAACACCCGAAGCTAACACTCAACACCAGAGATAGCAAGATGACTAAAATAATGCATAAGAATGCAAACAATGAACTCTGGTGTCCCATATTTGTCCATGTCCCCTACATGGGGAGGCCTGGTGGCACTCAGAGGAAGGATAGCAGGCTAACAAGAAGAGGCCTGATACCCTATGAGCATATACAGAGGGAAGAGGTTCCTCCCCCTTAGTCACAGTCATAGGGGAGGGGAGTAAGGGGAAAATGGGAGGAAAGGAGGAATGGGAGGATACAAGGGATGGGATAACAATTGAGGTATAATATGAATAAATTAATAAAATATATTTTAAAAAGAATGCCAACAACAAAAACCAAATCAACTCATCAGTCCCAGATCCCAGCTATTCCAAAGAAAGTAACACTGAGAACACAATAGAAATATAAGAAAATGATCTCAAATCCTTAGTAATGAGGATGATAATAAAGGAAATGAATAAAATCCATAATCAAATGCAGGAACATACAGCGAAACAGGTGGAAGATATAAAAGAAGACTATAGAGAGGCACTGCAAATTTTTCAGGAAAATACCAACAACTAAATGAAGGAAATAAATAAAACAGTTCAAGATCTGAAGATGAAAATGGAAACAGTGATAAAGAGCACAGACAAGAAAAATGGGAATGAGAGACCTTAAAGAAGAAAGTAAGCAACACAGAAGTGAGCTTCTTTAATAGAATCCAAAAAATGGAGGAATGAATCTCCGGACTAGAAGATACAATTGTAGAACTCGAAACAACTATCAAAAACAATGCTAAATATGAAAAATTGCTGATGCAAAATATCCAAGAAATCAAGGACACCATCAAAAGATGAAACCTGAGAATAATAGGCATCAAGGAAAGAGAAGAGACCCGACTCCAAGACCCAGAAAATATCTTCAACAAAATCATAGAAGAAAATTTAGCCAATACAAAGAAGGAGATGCATATAAACATACAATGGATAAAGAAACTCTGGTACATTGACAGTATGGAATACTACTCAGCTACTAAAAATAAGGAAATCCTGAAATTTGTGGTCAAATGGATGGGACTAGAGATGCTCTCACTGAGTGAGTTAACCCAGAAGCAGAAAGATTTACATGGTATATACACACTTATAATTGGGCACTAGCCCAAAAGGCATGTCCCATGAAAATCTTCACTTACCAGGAGATTGGGAAAGATGTGAGGACATCCTACTGGGACTCTAGGTAAGAGAAATATAGGAGATGGAGAAATAGAAGGACACAGACGGTCCTAGAAACCTAAAGAAGAACATCATGATGGGTGGATCGAGGTCCAGGGGGGTTCTGCTCAAACTACTGAACTCACCAAGGACAATACAATAGTAAATATCAAACCGCTACTCTGATCTACCCAATGGACAGGACATTCTCCACAGCTATGTGGAGAGCAGGGACTGACTTTGACATGAACTCTGGGGCTCCATATTTGACTACCTCCACTTGGTTGGGAGGCCTGGTGGCACTCAAGGAATGCATAAGCAGGATACCAAGATAAGACTTGATAGCCAATGACCATATAGTGGGGTAAGAGGTCCCCCTCGATCATAGGCCTAAGGGAGGGGAATTGGTTGAAAGCAGGAGGAAGGGAGGAATACGAGGATACAAGTGATGGGATGGCAATTGAGTTGTAATCTGAATAAATTAATAAAATTTTAAAAAAAGAAAATTTGGCCTGGAATATTTCTTTTTATTAAGCTACACATTATTGAGTTCAAGCTGTTACAAAGCCTCACCTTGTGCCCTATGCCCTCATTTCTTACTTACTTTGATATTGAGGGAATCACCCTCAATGCCGGTGGTGTCGATGGAGAACTCTGCCAGGCCATGATGGTCAGTGGTGGTAGCATGGGAGTAGCCAGATTGTACTTTGAAGAAGACTTGCTCGTTTGGAATAGGAGCGCCCTGGAGATCCTCGAGGCGGACCTAAATTGAACAAGGAAGAAAAGCATAATATAGGTATGGTATTACTGCACAAATCATAAGAGGAAAAACCTGTCTCAGTAGTCCGTAAAGATCAAAAAATACACCAACTACTTCAGCATGCAAAAAGTGTCTTACCAAAACCTAACACTTTCATGTCTACACCATTAGAACTGGTTGTGCTGTGAAAGCACAGAGGCCCAAAGTATCATATTCTTAACTCTTTATAGATGCTTCATACTTACCTGTTATTCATAAGAAACTATTGACAGGGTCAGTGTGAACTAAGGGAAGCAGGTGCTCTGAATTATCACAAGATACTTGTTGGGGCCCTGAGGCTAATAGAGAGCATGGTTTTATTATAAATATGTTGCACATGTTGCTTTATCATTGAAACACAGCGACACTTTGGGGTTTATGGTTTTCAAGTACAGTAGTTATAAATGAAAATATGCTACTTATGTTTTAGATTCATGATTCTTGATGGCCTTTCTAAGTCTTGAGTTTAGTTCTAGGAATAGAAGTTATGCACGCAAGCATGTGAAGAACAAGCTCTACCAATAAGCTACACTTCTGCTTTGGCAACCAACGACATCAGGCAAGGTTAACATTGAGCAGAATGGCCCAGGGTGAGGAATCACCGTACAGCACGAGAGCATCTATGAACCGAAGAGTACTTTACTTTCACAAGAAAGGGAATCCCACGTCTAAAGTGTGACTCTGGTTTCACAAATATGAGTTTGGTTATGGTTTTTTCAATTTTCGTTGTTCCAGATCCACTGAACTCCAATCCTGAAAAAGAAATTAGCAAAAACATTGAAAGCCAGTTAGATAACTGCTTACATTCTACACCCCATTTCTACATCCTTTACACCACCATCTTGATGTGAACAGGAGTCATTTTTTACAATTTCATTTTCCATATTTTCAGGTTACTCACGTACCTGTCCCTTCTTCAATAACCTTTGCATTGACATGAAAATTCTGGGCTCGAATATATCTTTCCTTTAGTTGGAACATACTAATGTTTTCTTCTTGTGTGATGCAGCCTGTGTTGTCTAGCTGATATGCAAGATAAAAACAGGGTGATATGATGCACTGGTCAGATCGATGCTCAACTCAAACCCACATGTGAAGACTTCTTTGCTAAACACTCCAGTGCTATACAGCATAGTGACCTAATTATAAACATGGGACTCAGCTTATATCATTAGTTTCTTTAGTTAAAATTTGTTATTAGTGTCAGTATTAGTATCTTATATTGCCAAGATACTTAGATAATTAATATTGGAACACCCAATAAAATCATAGGAATATGCAAATGATTACAAACGATAACCCTAAATATACATGATTTTAACTCTTTTATAAGAAGCACAGGCCAGCTAGTTAGATTAAACAACAACACACACACATGTGAAAGGATAGAAAGAGAGAGATTTAAAAAACTCAAGCTCAGAAGAGGCAAGAGTATCAATTCTAATATTTGATAAAATAGACCAGTCCAAAATCAGTTACAAGAAATAAAAAAAGTCCTACGTTTTAGGGAAACGAATAAACAATGAAAAGAATACTGAGTAAATTTGTTAATACATACAACTTCATAAAAGAAACACTGTGAAGCAAAAAAACAGATAGGTCTAGATGGAATAATAATGTGAGTTTTAATACTGCACACTCATTGATTGATCGTCTGGGCAAAAAATAATTTTCAAAGTGTTGTATAGAGATTTTACCTGAATTAAATATACCACATGGAAAGAGTCTCACTACGACTCAGGACATATTCAGGACTTATACAGTTTAGAATATAAACAACTCACAAGGCTCAAAAAGTTCTTAAAACTGACAAGACCTCAAGGCTATAAACAGGTAAAAGAATTCATGTCTACCAGATCAGCCCCAGAGAGAATACTATAAACGATACTTTGGACTGAAGAGGACAACAAGCATAGCTAAGAGGCTACATTTAAAAAGAGTATGAAGCTACAATTACTAAAACATAAAATAGGATTAAACACAAGAACCAAAAACAACAACAAAATGAGAGCTCAACATACATCTTTCAATGCTAACATTGAATATTAATGCCTTCATCTCTCCAATCAAAAATATAGGACATTTGAAAGTGTTAAGAGACAAAGTCAGTCTTTTTGTTGTTTACAAGAAACATTTTATCTTCAAAGATAGATAACACCTTAGATTAAAAGGATGAAAACCAATATTCGAAGCAAATGACCAAAAAGCAACAAGGCATTGCTATTCTAATATCTGACAAAATTGATTACAAACGAATATTAATCAGAAGAGACAAGAAGGAGCACTTTATTCTGATCAAGGGAACAATTAACTGAGAAGACACTTCAGTTGTAAACATATATGAACCAAACTCTACAACACACATTTTTCATAATAAAAAAAAAAGCATGTCACTGGACTTCAAGAACACAGATAAAACTCAATAATTATAGCTGGTTTCTGGGCCCTAATTTCTCCAATAGGGAATCTGTACAAAAACTAAATACAGAATCACCAGTATTGAATGACATTATATATAAGATGGACCTAACAGATATCTATAAAATACCCCCTAAACACCAACAACTATTTATTCTTTGAAGCAGTGATTGGAAGTTTCTCTAAAATAGACCAGTTAGTGAGATACAAAGCAAAATTGAACAAATACAGAAAATTTGAAATAATCTAGGGTGCCCTATCTGACCACAATACAATAAAGTTTAAAATCAACAGCAAAATAATTTCTTGAAATTACATAAATTCATAGAAATTAAACAACACACTGCTGAATAAACAACTAATCAGAGAAGAACTCAAGAAAAAATTTTAAAATACTGTAGTTAAATACAAATGAAAACATAATACAACAAAACCTCTGAATCACATTCAAAGCTGTCCCAAGAGGAACATTTATAGTTCTGAGTGCTGATAAAAAGAAAAGAAATAACACAAATAAATGACTTAATGATACAAATCAAGCATTTGTAAAAAAAGAAAGATCAAACCACACTGAACATTAGCAGATAGGAAGGAATTTAAAAAACAGAGCAAAAATTAGAAACAGTAATAAAGACTACAAAGAACCAATGAGTCTAAGAGATGGTTATTTAAGAACATAAGATCAAGAGACCTTTGGCACAATTAACCAAGAGAGGGGGGAGGGAGGGAGGGAGGGAGGAAGGGAAGGAGAAAGAGGAGGAGAGAGGGAGAGACACAACCACAGAGAGAGAGAGAGAGAGGGGTAGGGGAACCCAACTGCAAGAGCTACATCTTCAACATAACTCCTACATCAAAGGATCCGGGAGAACCATGAAACAAGGATCAGAAAGACTATAAAAGACCACAACGCCTGTAGCAAAAACAGAGCCTTTCAGACACGACAGGAAAAAGACACCCATACAATTATCAGCAATGTGGTTGCCTGAACAAGACTTAGAGAGTGGTAAAAACCAGTTAACCTGCCAGTGTGGGGAAATGGGGAAATTCCACAAAGCCCCAGTCCTAGATCAAGAGCTACAGGTAATCAATAGCTGCTGAGAATGATTGAGATAAACATAAAAGTCTGTGGGAGTCAGGAGTGGTCTGGCTCTACAGATAGCACAGAGGTTACCCAAACTGTTGTAAAGTACAAGTGACATCTCCCATAAGGGAGGGTTTTATTGGCTGACAAAAAATGCTCCAGAGAAAGATCTAGAAAGGATGAGTCTGGGATAGACTCAGGTGTGGCCTGACCCTACAGACACAGGTCATCAGGTCACTAACTATATCTATTCCCAGCTTTTTGGGTGGAAACAGGTATACATCTCTTCCATTGAGGAGACAACCCCACATGTTCAACATTCCGGGATTCCTTAACACTTGCCTGGGAGGAGAGGACCTCACACCCTGCACACTTCATATGTTGTGGGTGAACTACAACCTGGTGTAGAAGCACCTCAGAAAATGAAATGCCAAAGGACCACATAAGCAGCTCTCAGGAATACATAAAAGGAAGCTTTATCAGCATACCAAAATGCTTTCATATACACACTTGTCATTTATGGGGTTCAAATACAAGTGAGCCCATCAACAGATGAGTGGATAATCAAAATGGTAGGGAAGAACAGTATGGGCATGGAGCTTATCACCCTTCACAAGGTGTACCAGACTCAGGAACACAACAGTGCATGTCTTCTGTCTTATGTGAGCATAAAACAAAACAAAACAAGAAAGACAACAAAATAGAAGTTGTTCCATTTGGGAACAGGAGGGGTCTGGCAGGAGGAGGAGTGGGGAGAATAGGGTAGGTAATGAAGGAAGTAATCAAGTATGTAATACACGTGATTGAATATACTGTAAAGAAGCCTATGGTTTCATGTGTAATATACTTACATTTTATATGTGCTAATTAAAATATACTTCCAAAGAATAGTCTGTAAGGCATGAAAGTAGTGGAGGCTATATAGGAAGAGGAGAAGGACACATAGGAGCAAGGACACAAGACAGCAGAGATGGCAATGGGACAAGGGAATATGGTTAAAATACATGATAACTCACATGTGAATATACCATAATCCTACTATTTTGTACAATGACAATATACAAAAAATAAATGTGGTGGCCAAGTAAAGTTGTTGAAACATCCTTTTAATACTAGTAGGCCCCAGGACTATCCATTTTGTTAGTGACGGGGTCCTAGGGATTACACATATGCCTGCCTAGTGTTTCATTACTAAACTACAACCTGAGGTTCCAGAACATTCTCTTTCAATATCTGAGAACACATTTCCTCTCCGCTTGCTGTCTGCATTCTGTGATAGTTAACTCTGGGTATTAAAAAACAGGCCTTTCAACAGGTTGCTTACCTGGTAATTGACTTTTTTGCATCCACAGTCTTCCATGAAGTTGAAGCGCTGACATTTATGGCATATGCTTATGTTTACATGTCCTGGGACAGGCTTCCCATAGGTATATCTGTCAGAACATAAGTTCACACAGACCAGGGGTCTTTGTAAAGCAGAGACCCACTGTCTTCCCACGCATAGTCCTTACTAACAACTTGTAACAGATTGACTGTGTCTAGGGTCATAGTGACAACACATATGGCCATTACCACCTGATACTTTAGAAATATATATTAAGGATTTAGCCGTGCTATGGGAGACAGGCATTTATCACCTTTGTGGTTGGGAAAAAATTGGCAACTAAATCACGACCCTCGGCTAGTCAGTGAGGGTGCTTCTATTCAGCTGAGACGAATGGGGAGCATGGGAGAATGACTCAGAGCTGTTTTATGCAGCTCCTCAACCTTTTCTCTTCTTTCTTGCCATGTTTGTTTTTAAGCATGTTTATTTTTTTTTAATGACAAGCAAAGTAAACTAAGTGTGTCTCTTCTGTTTGATTTGGACACATTTGCAAATTTCTCTAGTGTAGTTTGACTTATGCTGACTCCAGGCTTACATGGCAATTTTACTTCATGTACTACAAGATCCTTAATTATCAGGTACAGAAATGCACATAGAAAAGCCATGCTGTTTATCAGTTAAACTTGGGCAGTAGCAGCTGGAGTTGGAATCAGATTGGGAGCTCTTGTTTCTCTGCTCTTTCTGTCAACCCATAATAGGTCAGCAAGACGCCATAATCCAATGCTTGGATTCTCTTTACATGGGTCAGTGGAACTTATTAGGCACCTTCATGTCTCCAAAGACAGGGACTGTTTACTACCTCAAACAATTGATCTTATCATTGGTGTCATCAGGATTAACATCAGCAACATATGCAAGTGAGCAGGAATAGACTCAGAGCAGTAGGGGGGAGAAGAAGGAGAGACAAGCACAGAGGGGGACATTCTAGGAGGGTAGGGAAGGGCCTTTGCATTTATACATGGTCTACAATGAGGCATTTCCTGGGTGTTTTCTAGGTCCAAGTACATTCTTAAGGATAGAAGAACAAAAAACAAGTAACTCACATTCCACACACAGTCACATTCAGTTTTTCACCGTTTATAGGGATGGCCTTTGGGACCTTGACTCGAACTTCAAATTTGGGAAGCACTATTGGGAGAGAGAGGAGAAATTCAGGGGGAAATGACTTTCCTAGTTGCCTAAATGACAAGTCTCTGCCCAGAAATGGTGATTTCACATTATGAAGGTAACCCCTCTCCTCCACTAAAGTTAGAATGTTGAGTGGTTACAGATTATGTCAGTTCTTGCACATCACAGAGATATCTACTTAAATAAGAAAACCCAAGTATTTGCTTCTGAGAATCCCAGAACTTTCTAGAAGCTCCATGTTGCTAGAGTTAGATGAAATCCAGCCTTAAATATTTGAAACTCAATTTGTTCAAAAGCACTCGTCCCATGGTAACTGGAAACTCATGGCATCAGCTTTCCCTTGCCAGTCTTCCTGATCCATACCAAATTCCTCCACAGTGAAGGGGTGCTGTTTCTTCTCTCCTGATTGGTTTAGTATCACTATCTTGTAGGAGCCCTGGATGGGCTCTGATGACAGCCTGAAAGACAGTTGCTTGAACCCGTTCTCTGTGTTGATATTCTGCCACTGCATAATTCGGTTCATCTTTGGATCCTGTGAACCAGGTTGTAAATTGTCTTAGTCACTAAAGCACTAAATATAACACATCTCATGGTGGCAATGGGCTCATGATGGAAGCATTCGGGAGCTTGATAATATTCTTTTGGAGAAAGGAAAAATAAAGGTAACATGGGATATAACAAACCAGTTGTCTTGAATGGCAGAAGGTTGCTGACCTATACTAGTTCTACAACATTCCAACATCAAGTTACTTCCAGCAGATTGACTTCTCTCTGAATATGAAACATTTAAGTTTCTTACCTCAATGTAAGCCAGAGGAAACTGAAACGAAAGGAAAAGCAATTTTAGTTTAAAACAGGGGTCATGACCCCTTTGATAAACCTGTCTGCAAAAATAATTATGTTATGATTCATAGCATAATTACAGTTATGAAGTAGCAATAAAAAGAATTTTATGGTTGGGGTCCACCACAACATGAGGAATTATATTAAATAATCACAACATTA